>NC_052151.1:137247591-137847591 GCF_902713615.1 Scyliorhinus canicula | reverse complement strand
CCAAAGAGTTCCACAGATTCACCACCCTCTGGCTGAAGAAATTCCTCCTCATCTCTGTTTTAAAAGATCATCCCTTTAGTCTGGGGTGGTGTCCTCTGGTTCCAGTTTTTCCTACAAGTGGAAGCATCCTTTCCAAATCCACTGTATCTAGTCCTCGCAGTATCTGGGGCTGATTTAGCTCACTCAGCTAAATCGCTGGCTTTTGAAGCAGACCAAGCAGGCCAGCAGCACGGTTCGATTCCCGTACCAGCCTCCCCAGACAGGCGCCGGAATGTGGCGACTAGGGGCTTTTCACAGTAACTTCATTGAAGCCTACTCGTGACAATAAGCGATTTTCATTTTTTCATTTCATTTCCTGTAAGTTTCAATAAGATCCCCCCTCATCCTTCTAAACCCCAATGAGTGCAGACCCAGTGTCTTCAACCGTTCCTCATACGACAAGCCCTTCATTCCTGGGATCATTATTGTGAACCTCCTCTGGAACTCTCCAAGGCCAGCACATCTTTCCTTGGATCCAGGCCCAAAATTGCTCATAAAACTCCAAATGGGGTCCGACCAGAGCCTTATACAGCCTCAGCAGTACATCACTGCTCTTGTATTCTAGCGCTCTCAAAATGAACGTGAACATTGCATTTGCCTTCCTAACTGCCAACTAAACCTGCATGTTAACCTTAAGAAAATCCTGAACTAGGACTCCCAAGTCCCTTTGGACTTCTGATTTCCGAAGCTTTGTTCCCTTTTAGAAAATAGTCTACGCCTCTATTCTTCCTACCAAAGTGCATAAAGAAAAAAATAAAATAAATAAAGATCCTTTATTGTCACAAGTAGGCTTACATTAACACTGCAATTAAGTTACTGTGAAAAGCCCCTAGTCGCCATATTCCTGTGCTTGTTCCGGTACACAGAGGGAGAATTCAGAATTCTCATAACCTTACACTTTTCCACATTATATTCCACCTAACATTTCTTTTCCCACTCTCCTAACCGGCCAAGTCCTTCTGCAGCCTTTTCACTTCCTCAACACCACCTGTCCCTTTACATATCTTTGTATCATCTGCAAACTTAGCAACAATGCCCTCAGTTCCTTCTTCCAGATGAGTGTATATCGTGAATAGCTGTGGTTCCCATACTGACTCCTCTGGGAGACTAGTCACCGGCTGCCATCCTGAAAAAGACTCCTTTATCCCCACTCACTGCCTTCTGCCAGTCAGCCTATCCTCTATCCATGCCAGTACCTTGCCCCCAACACCATGGGCTCTCATCTTATTGAGCAGCCTCCTGTACGGCACCTTGTCAAATCCTTCTGGAAATCCAATTAATCACATCTACTGGTTCTCCTTTGTCTAAATTCCTGCTTACCTCCTCAAAGAATTCTAACAGATTTGTCAGACATGATCTCTCCTTGGCGAAGCTGTGCTGACACAGTCCTACTTTATCATGCACTTCCAAGTGCTCCACAACCTCATATTTAATAATGGACTTTAATTTCTTACCAACAACCAAAGTCAG
Organism: Scyliorhinus canicula; assembly: GCF_902713615.1. NCBI lineage: Eukaryota > Metazoa > Chordata > Chondrichthyes > Carcharhiniformes > Scyliorhinidae > Scyliorhinus > Scyliorhinus canicula. The sequence continues at coordinate 137,846,082 of NC_052151.1, read as the reverse complement.
GATAACCGGCTTAAAATTTCCCATCTTCTGCATCCCTCTCTTCTTAAACAGGGGTGTAATATTAACCATTTTCTAATCTTCTGGGACCCTCGCTGACCCCAGTGATTATTGAAAGATTACCACCAATGCCGCCACAATCTTCATGCTAACTCCTTCAGAACCCTGGAGTGTAGTCCATCTGGTCTGGATGATTTACTCACCTTCAAACCTTTCAATTACTCCAGCACCTTCTCCTTAGTGATTGCCACTTCACTCAAGAATCAATTCCGTTCCTCTGCAATTTCTTTGTTCCCCATTACCACTTCTCCAGCCTAATTTTCCAGTGGTCCAATGTCCATTCTGGTCTCTCTTCCCTTTTATACAAATAAACCTCTTGCAATCTTCTTTTATATTACCAGCTGGCTTACACTCATTTTTCATCTTCACCCTGTTATTCCTTTCTTAGTTGTCCTCTGCTTACTTCTAAAGTCTTTCAATCCTCGCCACATTAAATGCTTTTATGCTGTCTCTGACTTCCATGGTCAGCCATGGTTGCCTCGTCCTCGCCTTAGCATGCTTCCTCCTCCTTGGAATGAATTTCTGGTATGTCTCCAGAATAACCCCCCCCCAAAACTCCTGCCATTGTTGTTGCAATGTCTTACCTGCTAAGCTCCCTTTCCAATCAACTCTGACCAGCTCCTCCCTCGTGTTCATAGTCACCGTTACTCCATTGTATTACTGTTGCATCTGATTCCAGCTCCTCCCTCTCAAACTGTAAGGCAAATTATATCGTATTGTGGTCACTGCCCACTAAGGGTTACTCCACCTAAGTTCCTCAATCAAGTCTGCCTCAGATTTGTCTGTTCCCGAGTGCGTTCTACGACATGCTGCTCCAAAAACAATCTCTTCGACATTCCACAAATTCCTTTTCTTGGATTCTGCGATTCCTCCACTATACTCTAAGATTCTACACCTTCCGACCCTATAATCACTTCTTGCTATCGATTTAATTTGCAGGGCTTCCTCCACACAGCCCACACCTGTCCTCCACCTCCTCAAAAAACCTACTCATCCGTGCCAGTCATATGAATCCTGTGGACCACCTTAAATTGGATCAGGCTAAGCCTGGCACACGACAAGGATGCATTGACTCTCCTCAGGGCCTTCTCCCATAACACTACTTCCAACTCCCCTCCCAGCTCTTCTTCCCACTTCCTCTTCACCTCCCCAGTTGGAACCCCTTCCCACTCCATCAGTTCCTTGTACATTTCCGAGATCCTCCCCCCGAACCCCTGTTTTGACATCACCTTATCCTGCAGTCCCCTGAGTGGGAGGCAAGGGAAACTCTGGGCCTGCTTCCGAACAAAGTGCTGGGCGTGCAGGTACCGGAACCCGTTCCCACCCGGCAACTCCAACTCCTCCTCCAGGCTCGGGAAACCCTCCTCAACGAAGAGATCCCCAAATTTCTCAATCCCTGCCCGCTACCACCTGCTGAAACCCCTGTCCATCCCCCCCTGGAGCGAACCAGTGATTGTCACAAATCGGTGACCACACCAACATCCTCTCTAGTCTCATGTGCTGCCTCCATTGCCCCCACACTCTCAGGGCTGCCACTACCACTGGGCTTGTGGAGTACCAGGCCGGCGAGAACAGCAGAGCTGCCATTAACAAAGCCTTCAGACTTGTGCCCTTGCAAGATGGCTCCTCCATTCACTCCCACATCTATCGATCCTCCATTATCCATTTCCTAACCATCAAAATATTGGCCGGCCAGTTGTAATTAATCAAGTTTGGAAGGGCCAAGCCCCCCCTCCCCGCGCTCCCGCTCAAGAAGGACGTTCTTCACCCTCGGGTTTCCCGGCCCATATAAAATCCGAAATGCCTTGGGGATGAAGACTGGAAGACACCGAAACATGAACAGCAAACACGGGAGGACTGTCATTTTCACAGTCTGTACCTTCCCCCCCCCCCCCCCCCCCTCTAATGACAGCGGGACCATGTCCAACCTACGGAAGTCCCCTTTCATTCGCTTAATCAACCTGCCCAAATTTAGTTGATGAAGGTGGCCCCAGTCCCTTGCCAGATGAATCCCCAGATACCTAAAACTCCCTACCACCACTTTGAATGTCATCGCACTCAGTTTCCTCTCCTGCCCCCTTGCCTGGATCGCAAAAACCTCACTCTTGCCCATATTCAGTTTGTAACCCGAAAACCGACCAAATTCCTCCAGTATCCCCATAATTCCTGCAATTCCCCCCAATAGGTTTGTTATATAAAAGGAGTAAATTGTCCGCATAGAGTGAGACCCTATGTTCCACCTCCCCCCCTCACTATCCCCCGCCAAATGTTCGATGCTCTCAGTGCCATTGCCAAAGGCTCTATGGCCAGGGAAAACAGTAATGGGGAGAGTGGTCACCCTGACATAGACTAAAATATTCTGATCAAACTTAAAGTTTGTCCTTACATCACCACCAGTGCCCGATATAGCAACTGGACCCAATTCACAAATCCCTGCCCAAATACTTCCCAGGACATCCCACAAATACTTCCACTCCGCCCGATCATAGGCCTTTTCTGCATCCATGGCCACCACCACCCCGACATCACACCCCTCCGCAGACATCATTATTACATTTAGGAGCTGCCTAATGTAGGACCCCGCCCCCCACCCGATCAACTATAACCTCTCCTAGGTCAGTCTGCAGCCCATGCCCCGCTCCTCCCCGGCCCACCTCGGGCACCTACCGTCATTAACCCTCCTCCACTTTGAAAGTCTCCTCCCCATCAGCAGTATAATTTCCTCCCACCGCCCAACCGCCCCCACTCCCACACCCCCCCCCCCCCCCCCACCCCACTCCACATTGATCTTCAGCTCACCCCCCTGTGGTGATCTGCATCACTGTAAATACACATGGGGTTAATGTAGATACATGTAGACTAGTTAGACACTAGAGAGAACACCAGAGACATGACACACAGACACTCATCCAATAGAACAGTTAGATAGGACACGACCAATGGGTATTCACAATATACACTGAGGTGACCAGATCACAGGAGGGCGTTACACCAATTATAAAGGACACCACACACATGATCTTCCTCTTTCCAGTGGAGACAGTCAGTGAGTAGAGACACAGGGTTGATTCAATATCACTCCCACCATGTGGAGTGTAGCAGGCTGGTTAGTCAGTCTGAGTAGCTATAGAAGGATTAATAGTAGTGTGAACCCGAGTAATAGAAGTGTAAATAGTTTAATAAACGTGTTGAAGTTATCTCCTCGTCTGAACCTTCCTTTGTCAAGTGCATCACAAGGAAACCGCTTATGCTACGCATAGAGCATTACAGGACACCCCCCCACTTTGCTTCCATGAACTAGCCAACCCAGCTAGCCTAGCGGCCCCCGCCCATGGCGCCTAGCATCCTACCCCCCAGTGATTTCCCCTCCCCCCACGCTTAGTGCAAACAGTCAAAGCAAAGGCAAGTAGTGAAAACAAACAAACAATCCCTCCCAAGGTCCGAACACAAGAGACCCACCCCTCATCTCTCAACGAAAGCACTGTCAACCGACCTGACCCCAAACAGGACCAAAAAACTGAAAAAAACTAAAGAAAACCAAACAACTAAAACCCAAAGTTTTCCACAGTATAGTTTGGTTCTCCTCAATCAAAGCTCAACGCTCTCCTTCCCCTGCCAGTCCATTCTCCTTTATGAAGTCCGCTGCCTCCTCTACCGAGCCAAAGTACAGCTCCCGGCCCCCATAGGTCACCCAAAAGCGAGCCGGGTACAGTAAACCAAACTTAACACCCTTGTTCAAGGCCGACTTGACCTTATTAAAGCACACCCTCCTCTTCGTGAGCTCTTGTTCCTCGACACCTTTCCATGTGCATCACCTCGTCTGCCTGGCCCACCTCATGATGCGTTCCTTGTCCAGGAATGCGATCGTAGCACCATCACCCTTGATGGCTCTCCCCCCCCCCCCCCGGGTTCACTCATCAGTGCCCTGTGGGCCCGATCAACCTTCAACGGCCGGTCAAACGCACCTTCCAAGCAGCTTCACCAGCATTTTCCCAACATGCGCACCCGCATCTGATCTTTCGATTCCCTCCGGCAGACCCACGGTCCGGATGTTCTGCCTCCAAGAGCAGCTCTCCAGGTCCTCCACTTTCTCCAGCAGCCTCTTCTGCTGGTCACGCATCACCCCAATCACAGCAGCCATCGAGGCGAACTGTTCCTTGTACTCCCCCACCAGCTCCTCCAACCTCTGGATCACCTGACCCTGGGCCGCCAGTTTCGTCTCCACACGGTCAACCACCGCCTTGATAGATTCCCGAAGCTCACCAACTGGTCCAGCGACCACTGAGCCAACAGGGCCAGACCCTGTCCATTCGCCATCTCCACGCGAGTTGTCCGCTCCTCACTCGCCTCAACCAACTGGTTCGCTTTTTTTCCCCCGGGCACTTCTGGACCGCAGCTCCATAAACTAGGGGTCACTCTCTTCTGCTCTCACTTCTGCAAATTTTTCCTACAAATTTCCTGCGATAAATTGGCGTAAAGGCCCCAAAAAGACCACCAGGAGTGGGAGCTGCCAAATATGCGACCACTCACTCCATGGCCGCCACTGGAAGTCCATCATGCATGCATGATGATGACCTGAACCCCCCTACGACCCCGAACCCCCCCCAATCAGAGAGTCCCATCAGTCACCCATGCCTGAAAATTTATGGTACTCAATTCCTCCACCCCCCCAATTAAGGGGCAATTTAGCATGCCCAACCCACCTACCCTGCATATCTTTGGGCTCTGGGGGTGAAACCCATGCAGACACGAGGAAAATGTGCGAATTCCACACGGACAATGACCCGGGGCCAGAATCGAACCCGGGTCCTCAGCGTCATGAGGCAGCAGTGCTAACCACTCCACCCCTCTCATGTCTGAAAACTGAAGAGCAATCCACACATGCACTCCAGTGTACCGGAGACAAAACGGCAATGGAGCAGCGTCACAATTTAACACCAATTTTCTGGACGGTTGAAGTACACCCAACAAGACAAGTATAATGACTGTTTACATCATTAAAAGGTTTCTCTCGGAGGCATCCTCCAAAACCAGTGCTGGTAGCTTGTTAGTAACACATGTATGGGGGTCAACAATGTCGGCAAATTCGGCAGAAAACACCAATAATAATTCACCATTCCTCTTAAGGACAAGCTCAGTTGTGTTTCCTGGGGCCTGTCCTTTATCGCTCTAATCGCATGTTCCATAGAGTGCAACCTACGTAGAGTGCATTTACCCTGTAACTCTACTGGCTTGAAAAATTACATTGATCTTTCTTGGGGTGAACTCTGGTCTCTCAAAATCTTTTTAGCACCTCTTCCAAGTTAGCTAGGTGCTTAACTTCCGGCGATCCGGTTATCAATACAGCATTGTTCTCTAGAATGTGACACAAGTTGACGACACGCTGAAATGCAGGCGAGTATACTGAAACAAACCCTTTGTGTGTTAATTTTAACATAATTTTGTGAAGCATCTTTAAACTCAAGCTGCTGATTGGCTGAAGTCTAACTTAGTGTAAGATTGGCCTCCGGCCAGCTAAATCTTCTATCTTTTGGAATGGGGTACTTGTCCAGTTTGGCAGCCTGCTTCACTTGTCACTTGTAGTCCCCACAGATATGGATGGTTTATCACAAGGACTATGGGGGCTGCCTCTACTGCAAAGCAGACTGGATGATGATTCCCAGTTCTTCAAACCTTTTCTACCAAGTCATCGGGTCATGAAAAACCACAGGGCTGCCTCTGGATCTACATGGATCTCCACCTGCAGCCCCTAAATTTTCCCTAGCTCATCGTGAAATGCATCTTTGTACTTCTTTACTAACTCGAGCAGGCCTCCTTTTATTTGAAAAAATTCTGTCCAATTTAATTTAATTTCTTTGAGCTAATCACAGCCCAATAGACATTGACACTACACAGCTGTATTTGTCGGCCACAATGGCATCTGCCAAATGTAACAAAGCAATGTGCAATGGATTGAATTCACAGGGCAGATAGAACGTTCCAAAAGGCATGCACAACAATTCACTGTTAGCAAAGCAACTGCTTTTCTGAACCTGAAAATGTTGGCACCAACTTTTATTTGTAGATGTACACAAATGACCTCTCCTTGGGATTTCTTTGCAGCATTGCAAATCTACCTTGGTGGCGATCAAATCCATCAATATCAATTGTCTGGAATGCCCAGTTAACCACGTTTTGGTGAAGGAAAGCACACTCCAGTCCCTGGATTCTTATGCAGGTCTGAATCTGGACCACATTATTTCTCATTAACCACACATTACACAGGGTGATGACTAGAGTGGTGGATGTTGTAATCTCCTTTTCACTGTTTCACACCTCCTCCTTTGCCCTCTTCTTGAATTGAGACTACCTCAGCCCCAAATATGGGACGTCTCTTGTTGGTACCCACAAGGGGAGGGACAGGATTATGGTTGTAATTTACAATGTTGCATATCCTGAGTGCTCAAGCAGGGCTTTGGGGGGTGGTCGTACATGATGCAACGGTAGGCAGTTTCACTCATTCCCGTCCTTGGCAGCCTTACTTCCCAATGGTCCTGCATGTTCTCGGCAGTTGTGCTTTCTCACCGGCCTTGCCTGACCCAGTAGCCTCACTCTGCCGAAACCAGATAAAGCCTAATTTCTCCCTGCCACAGATAAGCCCAGTTTCCCCCAAATTTAGTAATGACTCAATGGCATGCCCAAGCCCCAGTAAAGCCCTGCATTCCCACAGTGGAAAGGCCAAGGCAGGTGGTTGCTTTTGACTGGCGCAGACGCGATGGGCCAAAGGGCCTTTTTTGTGCAGTGGACCTCTATGATTAATAGGGACGATGAGGAACTGTCTCAAATATTAAAGTTTGTAATTGTGAGGAGAGGTTGGGATGTAGATTGTAAATGAACATATTTCAAATATCTAAGCCCAGGCATTACTGTATTAATGATTGATGAAATAGACTGATTAATGACTATTAAAATGGCAAAAAGATACACATGTTGTTCATTAATATTAACCACAATTTTTAGCCTTTGGTGCCTTTAAAATAGAAATATAGTGATGAGTTTAAAATAAAATTGGTAAACAGCAATAGTTCTTATGAATTAGATACCAAAAGCAATTCCTGCATTCTGCACAATCGATCAATCTCAGTATTTAAAAAAAAAGTTAAACTACTGTTTCATATTTCTAATTTAAAGACTCCAGCTAATGAAAACTTAATAGTGCATGAGAGAGAGATGAGGCATCAAAAGTAATATTGAGAAACTATATTTCTCAGAAAATTGAAGTATGACAAGCTCTATTTGTAGTACCAATTTGGGAACCAGTGTACAACAGAGAAATTATGTGTCAATAGTAAGGATATAATAAACAATGTGCAATAGCCTCCAATATATAAACTAAGAGATTCTCATCAAATCTAATTGCAATTACAAAAACTACAGCATTAAAATTCTCTCAATATCAGCACCACTATTTTCACATTCTTTTTGTGGTTACTTCACAGGATGTAGGCACCTCTGGCTCATCCAGCATGTGTTGCCCACCCCTAACTGCCCTTGAGAAGGTGGTGGTGAGCTGCCTTCTTGAATGAATGCAGTCCATGTGATGTGTGCCCACAATGCCATTAGGATAGGAGCTCCTCACTGAAGTTAAAATAAAGTGCATCAGATCTTGCTGTAGAAGAACATCTAACATCTTCTAGTGTTACTGAACCTTGCCCCTGCACCCTTCAGCTCAAAATAAGGTATCTAGAACCTCAAAGCAACCAAAAGTGGACAGTGCTTTAACCAATCAGATAAAAAAAGATTGAGAAATAAACAGTGAATGGACTGAAAAGGAGCTGTAAATTAGAGGGCCAAATCAGGCACAGAAAGTGGCATATAGAGGGAAATAATGAATGGAGCAGAAGAGGGTTTGAGAAAGGGATGGAAAACGTAAAACAATAAAATTACATTTTAAGAATCGCCAACAATTAAACCATGGAGTGGTAAGATTCAATAAATCTAACAGCTAACTTTTACAACCAGAGAGGTTGACTGGCAGTGATTTATAATTACCACATCGCCACATCAGTTAAACGTTATTTAGCAACCATAGTAATAGTAATCCCTACAGTGCAGAAGGAGGCCATTCAGCCAATTCAGTCTGCACTGGCCCTTGGGAAAGAGCACCCCAGTCCTCACCAATCCCTGTAATGCAGTAACTCCACCTAATCTTTTGGATACTAACGGCAATTTAGCATGGCCAACCCACCTAACCCGCACATCTTTGGGCTGTAGGAGGAAACCAAAATCATAGAATTTACAGTGCAGAAGGAGGCCATTCGGCCCATCGTGTCTACACCGGCTCTTGGAAAGAGCACTCACACCTCCACACTATTCCCGTAACTCAGTAACCCCACCTAAGGCAAGGGCAATTTAGCATGGCCAATTCACCTAACTTGCACATATTTGGACTGTGGGAGGAAACCGGAACACCCGGAGGAAGCCCATGCACACACTGGGAGAACGTGCAGACTCCGCACAGACAGTGACCCAAGCCGGGAATCGAACCTGGGACCCTGGAGCTGTGTATGAAGCAACCGTGCTAACTACTGCTACCATGCTGCCCTTATCCAGAGGAAACCACGCAGACATGGAGAGAAAGTGCAAACTCCACACAAGCAGTCACCCAAGACGGGAATTGAACCCGGGTTCCCAGGGCTGTAAGGCAGCACTGCTAACCACTGTGCCACTGTGCAAGCCATTTACAATTGAAATTTATAGTTAATTCATATCTGCCACACAAATGCTGCAACTTCTCACCATTCAATGCATTACAACAGTGAAGGAGACAACAAGATAACATGAAGCAGTGAAATAACAAGATGCCAGTGACGGAGCACTGGAAGTTACACAGCAACGTTTGGATTGCTGCATTTAAGTACATATTACATTCTTCACCAAAGGTTGCTGTCCCTCTTATGCTGTAACAGGAAGCCATTAGCTTCATTGTTACTTAGCTGGACACATTTTTGGTCCAGGTTTTGCATTCAATGTTGACAATTCAACATTACAATGTCTCCATGACACTAATGTTTCAAGGTAAGGTTTAAAAACATCAGCACTGTTATCGGAGCGGCGTTTTCAGAACCGCAAAATGTATCATGGAGTTCAACCAACCCCCACTTTAAATGTATTGTTACTTTTACACGGCTTGTTCTCCAGGTGTGGTACTACAATTATGGACACATGGGTTTTAAAACACAAAACAATGTTTATTCCATGAATTCAACTTAACCTTCTTAAATAAACATGAGATCCCTTAACACCCCTTCAAAGATAACCCTGAAAATAATACAACACTAAATAATCCCTCCAAAATGTTCCTTCAAACCTCCAAAAAACGTAACACCTTTAAATAGAAACACATCAGGTTAAAGATATTACTATTATGAGTTTAAATCACCCAAATGATTCAGAGATAGTCTTTCCTGGCAAAGATCACAGCAGATCCAGCTTACTGCAAACACAGACACACCCAAGCTCTTTTCTCAAAACTGGCGTTCTCCTTTCAAAACAGCTCACAGCAAACCAGCCAGGCACTTTTCAGCTGCTCTCTCTCAAAACTGAAACTAAACACTGCAAAATAGCTGAGCTAAAAACCCAGCTCCGCCCACACTCTGACATCACTTCAGTAATATGAGCTGCTTCTTTTCTTAAAGGTACATTGCTTAAACATCCGTTTCTTAAAAGGTACTGTCACATGACAGTACAAGTAGCATTCTTCCAGCGACGTAACTCAGAAGATGTCCTGCCAATATTGGTTTGAGGCAATGGATTGTAACTTGGGAGGAGAAGCATTTAATTTTTGTCATGTCACTAAGATATTGTGACACTGAAAAAAAAGTATCAAACATACAGACATTTGACTGCAAACAAAATTGTTATTTAAAAGGTCGAGGCAACTTATTTAACTGAAAAGACAGTTAAGTATCAGATATCTGCTCTGCAGGAAGGCCACATCAGGCACAAAAAACCCATAACATATGAGTCATCGCATTGGTCAATGACCTGGGCAGCACGGTAGCATTGTGGATAGCACAATTGCTTTGCAGCTCCAGGGTCCCAGGTTTGATTCCCGGCTTGGGTCACTGTCTGTGCGGAGTCTGCACATTCTCCCCGTGTGTGCATGGGTTTCCTCCGGGTGCTCCGGTTTCCTCCTACAGTCCAAAGATGTGCAGGTTAGGTGGATTGGCCATGATAAATTGCCCTTAGTGTTGGGTGGGGTTACTGGGTTATGGGGATAGGGTGGTGTGGACCTTGTGTAGGGTGCTCTTTCCAAGAGCCGGTGCAGACTCGATGGGCCGAATGACCTCCTTCTGCACTGTAAATTCTATGATCTATGGCCTCACAACCATTTCAACCAATTTAGGCAAAGAACAAAAAATTTTAAATTTCTGCATCTTCAGCTCTGTAACACCAATATGAATAATATACCAACATAGTTTGGTTAGCCATTGTCAAGGTTAACTTCCACAGAGTTTACAGGCAAGCTGATGAAACAGGCTCGACACATGTGCATACTGATAATCCTGTCATTCATAATATATCAGGATGGTCAATATGTAGTTCCTGGCTCGTGGATTTAACCAGATCTTTTTCAAATGAGTTTTTTAAATCTGTCACAGAAATTCACGATAGTATAGGGCAATATATTTTTTTTAAATATTGCAGCTCATTTGAAGCTTGGTAACTTGCGCTAATGCCTTCTAGTTTTAAACTGGAGAAAAATAAGGTTCCAATACCTGTTCTATCACTGACTCCTGGAACATGGTCTTATGCCCCTTTTCATCTTTTTTCTCAAGCAAAATCAATTTAAATCACAAGAATATCTGTTCATAATGTGGAGTCCCAGGTCCTGAAATCACACTCTGAATCCCCTCCATGTGTTGCTGATATGTTTAAGAAACATCAGGAAGGAGTGAACCCAGTATCGAAATCTGGAACCTGCAGTGAAATCGGCACAGAAGAGAAAATCAGCGAAAGCATCTATCAGGGAAAGGGCTAGTGATTCACTAAGAGCCCATATGGGCTATATGGGCTCTTAGTGAATCACTAGCCCTTTCCCTGATAGATGCTTTCGCTGATTTTCTCTTCTGTGCCGTACTGCTGTAAACCAACCTACTGCTGTAAACCAACTTCACTTCCAGCATAACAAGCTTCTTCTTTCACACCACTGGAGAAGAGTGTGAACAGCAAGATTTCCAGATCACGTATTCTTGGATTTCTAATAGGTTATCTTCTTTATTGGTCAGTATTTTGATATCAGTGGTGAAGGAATAGTACTCGCCAGTCATCTCATTAACAACTGTTTCTGCAGAGCTTTGGAGTTTAAGATTTCCTCTCATCCAATATTTTGATCCTCTGCAGTCCTCTTCAGAAGATCTGTGGTTACTGTGGGCAGGGCAAGAAGTATCGAGGTTCTTAATCAGCTTGAAGAATCCTCATTGAGCTATTATGCAAAGTCTAGACCAGGAATTATAAAGCTGGAAATATAAAGTTGATATTATGTACAGAACGCAAAACAAAAATTTGGAAATGCATTTGGAATTCAAGGAGCGAACAGGGCTCCACACACATATATAGAAGTTGTTCAGCAGTTATTAGCACTTATCACAACAGCAAATCTTATGTACTCTTAAATGTACCAGCACATACTTCATAGTATAAACCTAGGGCACACACCATTGCAGGAATTTCAATGTTGAGTATTTCAGTGAGGACCATAACACTACATTCTGTGGAGGGGTGAGATATCGCTGGCAGCAGCTTCCAGATTTCCATGTTGAACTCCATGGTTGAAATTGAACTCAGAATTGTGGCTGGATGTGATACACTATTCTTTAAGGTTGAATAGACTGGCGATCAAAGAACAAAGAACAATACAGCACAGGAACAGGCCCTACGGCCCTCCAAGCCTGTACCAGTCACGATTCCAACCTTTGCCAAAACCCTCAGCACTTCCTTGTGCTGTTATATACCCATCCTATCCATGTGTTTGTCAAGGTGCCTTTTGAACGCTGCTAATGTATCTGATTCCACAACATCCCCTGGCAACGTGTTCCAGGCACTCACCACTCTGCGTAAAAAACCTACCTCTCACATCACCACTAAACTTTGTGCCATGGACCTTAAACCTATGCCCCCTAGTGACTGATCCCTCCACCCTGGGAAAGTGTGCTTGCCCATCCACTCTACCCATGCTCCTCATAATCTTGCAGTTCTCCATCAGGTCACCCCTCAACCTTCGTCTTTTCTAATGCAAACAGTCAGAGTCTATTCAGCCTCTCCACATAGCTAACACCCTCCAGACCAGGCAACATCCTGGTAAAAATCCTCTGTTCCCTCTCCAAAGCCGCCACATCCTTCTGACAGTGTGCCGACCAGAATTGTGCGCAATATTCCAAGTGCGGCCTTACCAAAGTTCTATAAAACTGTGGCAAGACTTGCCAGTTTTTATACTCGATGCCCCGTCCAGTGAAGGCAAGCATTCTGTATGCTTTCTTAACTACCTTGTTCGCTTGTGTTGCCACCTTCAAAGATCTGTGGACCGCATGCCCAGATCTCTCTGACTTTACAATTAAGAATTGGAAGGTGGCAGGGAAGATATGCTTCTAGCGTTTTTGCATTCTTTCTACAAGAGGAAATGTGTTCACATGAAAAATTTAACTGGAGAGATTTCAGGGAAAAATGTGGGAAATAGTGCTGTCCAACATAAGGGTGCAGACATAACTAATTACCACTGGCCCATGGAACCAGAGACCTTTACCAATAGGAGTAACCTCTGGAAACACAAGTCAATAGTTTTATCTGTAGACACCACCTCCTGTGGTACCTGGGGAGTGCAAAATATATATGTTTATAATACAATAGCCATTATACCTTTTCCTGACTTGTGTTGGATCAAAAATATGGTGAGAGCTTTTGGACAAAATTATCCTTGTTGACAGTCATCAGCTTCCAGAAATATCTTTTAGGATTGTAACATAAATATTTATAAATTGCTTCCCCTTTTTAAAAAATAAATTTGAGGGATCACGTAATAAGAGCACAAGAGTAACTGTTTTTCTGCTAGCTCCTGTGGTGATATGCCTGTGAACAATATTGTGCATGGTTGGCAATGCGACCTCCAACAAGCTGGTGGCATCAGATATTGGCCATGTAATGTCTGGCTCTTGGCAGTTGGTAGTAAGGTGTACAAGAGGACAGTCTCACATAGGGTAGTTCCATGAGAGTTCACAAAGCTAAAATAGTAACTTAGTCTGTATAGTATTCTGTTTGTTACCTTTCCACGTGTTAATCAATACATCATCATTCTAGGCAAGTCACCAGCAGTTCTGTATGAATCATTTCAAGGAAAAGGTCACAAAACACAACAACTCTGGCGCTACTCGCTTATAATCTATGATTGCCTGACATTTATTCACCTAATCCTTGAATTGCTGTTATGTCCTTGAAAGACTTTGGGATTAGTATCGGCAAGATCATACTGATAAAGATCAAAACATCTGTCAGATTCAGAAGGGCTAGAGCTGCCCTTTCAATATGGTGGGCTGATCCTTGGGAGGTCTCTCCACTCTGTGCTCTCTGGGGTTCTCCTGGAAGTGGAGAAAATGATGACTGCCAATATCATCAGAGTGATTGACCAAAATCTGGGTGTATTGACCCAAAATCCGCGAGCTCATGAGGCCAAGTTGAAAAGCATCATTAAGAAGCTTGATGATAGGGGAGGAGAGAATTGGTTATGAGCACTCAGATTTGGACTGCTTAGCTTTGATGTGGCAATGATTCTCATTCAATCTCTCAAATATTAAAGAGCAATGTAATATAGAATATATTGTGTAGAGTAGTGTTTAGAATGTCTGTAGGAAACCTCTGGAAATGTGCTGGATTACAGCCGTTGCTGTTTGTCATTTTTATAAATGACCTAGAGGAGGGCGCAGAAGGATGGGTGAGTAAATTTGCAGACGACACTAAAGTCGGTGGAGTTGTAGACAGTGCGGAAGGATGTTGCAGTTTACAGAGGGACATAGATAAGCTGCAGAGCTGGGCTGAGAGGTGGCAAATGGAGTTTAATGTGGAGAAGTGTGAGGTGATTCACTTTGGAAAGAATAACAGAAATGCGGAATATTTGGCTAATGGTAAAATTCTTGGTAGTGTGGATGAGCAGAGGGATCTCGGTGTCCATGTACATAGATCCCTGAAAGTTGCCACCCAGGTTGATAGGGTTGTGAAGAAGGCCTATGGTGTGTTGGCCTTTATTGGTAGAGGGATTGAGTTCCGGAGCCATGAGGTCATGTTGCAGTTGTACAAAACTCTAGTACGGCCGCATTTGGAGTATTGCGTACAGTTCTGGTCGCCTCATTATAGGAAGGACGTGGAAGCTTTGGAACGGGTGCAGAGGAGATTTACCAGGATGTTGCCTGGTAAGGAGGGAAAATCTTATGAGGAAAGGCTGATGGACTTGAGGTTGTTTTCGTTAGAGAGAAGAAGGTTAAGAGGTGACTTAATAGAGGCATACAAAATGATCAGAGGGTTAGATAGGGTGGACAGCGAGAGCCTTCTCCCGTGGATGGAGGTGGCTAGCACGAGGGGACATAGCCTTAAATTGAGGGGTAATAGATATAGGACAGAGGTCAGAGGTGGGTTTTTTACGCAAAGAGTGGTGAGGCCGTGGAATGCCCTACCTGCAACAGTAGTGAACACGCCAACATTGAGGGCATTTAAAAATTTATTGGATAAGCATATGGATGATAAGGGCATAGTGTAGGTTAGATGGCCTTTAGATTTTTTCCATGTCGGTGCAACATCGAGGGCCGAAGGGCCTGTACTGCGCTGTATCGTTCTAGTTCTATGTTCTATGAAACTTCTAATACAGGAAAGAAACAGAAATGTCAGTAATAGATTAAGAATTGGAAGGTGGCAGGGAAGATATCTTTCTACCTTTTTTGCATTATTTCTAACAAGAGGCAAATGTGTTCACATGAAAAATTTAACTGAAGCGGTTTCAGAAAAAAAATGTGGGAATAGTATGTTCTTCTTGTTTTCATTAGCACAAATAAAGGGGAAAAGTACCACAGTGATTTTGGTTTCAGATCAACAATCCAGCAGTTGCGGTCTAAAATTCCATTATAGCAAACCAAGAAACGGGATTTCAATAAATCTGATCACATGTGAACTGCCACTGGAAAATAACTCATCTAATTCACCAATGTTTTTTATGGGAATCATGCACCCTACCCAGTAAAACTGCATGGTTATATCTTACAGTTCTCTCAAATAGTCTGGCAAGCCATTTTCTTATGGCAAGTAGAAATGGGCAATACATGTGGCATACACATATCCAGAGCAAATTGAAAATAAAAATCCCTCTTTACAAGATAGGGCAAAAACACAATAAACCAGTGTCTAGTCCAAATGAGCCCCAAGAGTGTTTGCATTGAATTAAAACTCAGCTGTGAAATATTGAAAGGTATCAACATATTCACTAGCATCCTTCTGTCCACTCCCCTCCATTTCTACTGCCAGACTAACCCCAACCTGTGACTTAACCTGGAATACCAAGGCACCTGCCCCTACTTGGATGCTGCGGAGGCTGAACTCCTGGCCACCGTCAGAAACCAGTTTCCACATTTTAAAATAATGGTTTTAAAATTACTCAAAATGGTTTAGCACTTGGAAGCTTGTGCACATTCAAAAAAAAAATCACAGAAGTCGAAACAAAAAATGTGGGATACAAACAAACAGCATTAATTTGCAATATTTCCTCAAAGTTCTTTTGAAATTACCAGCTCAGTTCTGCAGCACCCTGTGCAATATGTTACTGCAAATCCATTCTCTTAGACCTAACAGTAGCTGTAATTTAACAAACTGGTTGCAAACAAAGATAATTACAATGGCAGAACAACAAAGCAGGTTTTTAGCAAACAATTAATCATCCTCAACACAAGGCAGCTGCTTTGAAATTCTTGCATGCCATCATCGTTCACTGTGAGTTGAGCTTTATTTGATTTTATCGCAACATTAATGGAGAAGTTAATTAAATCTGGATTTGTTACTTTAATATTTCAGAGGAGCTCTACCTTTCACTGTAATTAATCTTGCATTGTTCCACCTCGTGAAATCATCTGAACTTCATTACAGTATATCAAAGTATGTGTTACAGCAGCATCTGCCCCTACTAAACAAAATTAAAAACCCTTGGTATCTTACATTAGTAAAATACAATTTCTCTGGGAGGGGGGGTGCAGGCAAAAAGAAAGGTTGTCTTGACAATGGTTATTTTAAACTAAAAGCAAATAACTGAATGCTGGAACCCTAAATAAAAACAGAAAATGCTTTGTGATTCTGTGGCAAAACTAAGAGAACTGGAAAAAGGATGAGATTTCTAATGTTGTGGGGAGGGGAGGGGGAGACGGATGGAGCATTGGGACTGGATAGAGGGCCAGCGATATGTGCAGATTAACAAAAATGTCATGGAAAAAGGTTAAAGGGAATGTAAATGATGGTGATCATGGCTAAGGAGGAAGAGCATCATCATAACCTGGAATTAAGCAGGTCACAGGACACATATGAATCCTTAAGCAGATCATGGGACACACGAGACTGGGGGGGATTAATATTCCCAAAGGACACTCCCCTCCTGAGGGGGTTTAGCACTCCCTTCCACATCCTAGAAAAACTGCTCTGGACTCTTGTTCTATTGCATTCAACCTTTTTCCTTTGACTCAACCTGTTTGGCTCGGTGTGGACTCCTTTCTGGACCTTATAATAGGTGCTGATGGTGACACATTAACAGATCAGAATATGTTCATGAAAGAACAGGGATACGCAGTGTGTGAAAGAACAACTTGGACCAGGGAATAGATGGCCCTAGTGAGTAGGGGAGGGGAGACAAAGGCGAGCAAAAACAAATCGATGGAAGAAGTGAAAATAAATTGATGGAATAACAAACTGGACTGAAGGTGGAGAAGTGAATTCACACTCTGAAGTTGTTGACCTCATGTTTAAATTGAGAAGGCTATAACATTCCTAATCAGAAGATGAGGTGCTGTTCCTCCAGTTTGCATTGGGCTTCACTGGAACATTGCAGCAGGCCAAGGATGGACATGTGGACATGAGAACAGGATGGTGAATTGAAATGGAAAGTGACAGGAAGATCTGGGTCCTGAATGCAGATGGACCAAAGGTGTTCCATTCATACTTCAGCCCCATCCTACAAGTCTTTATCTGGACCTTTTATCTTTTAATCAATTTTGCTCCCAGTTTCCACCCCTCTATCACCTTCACATGGTCCATCTCCAACATTTCCTTTCCTCAACACAAAGCAGTCACCCACTCTGCGTTTTGTAGAGTAGATAACATTGGGAACAGCAAAAGCAAAATGCAATAGACCAGATTGAACAAGGTGTACATGAAGCGCTGCCTCACCTGAAAAGTATGTTTAGGCTCTTGGATGGTGAGCAGGGAGGAGGTAAAGGGTGGGTGTTGCACGTTTTGCGATTGCAAGGGAAGGTGCCATGGGAAGTGGGTGAGGTGTTAGTGGCAATGGAGGAGTGGACCAGGGTATCCCGCAGAGAACAGTTCCTGTGGGAATGCTGACAGGGAGAGCAAGGAGAAGATGTGTTTGGTGGTTGCATTATGCTGGAGTTGGCAGAACTGGCGGGGGATGTTTCTTTGAATGCGAAGACTGGTAAGGGGAAAAGCGAGGACATGGGGGGTGGGGGGGGGACTCTATCCTGGTTCTGGGAGGGAGGAGAAGAGGTGAGAGCAGTGGTGTGGGAGATTGGTCAGACACGGTTGAGAATCCTATGAAGAATCCTATAACCGCAGTGGGTGGGAAACCACGATGAAGAAAGAAACGCCAGCAGCGTTTGGAAAGTGTCATCATCAGAACAGATGCGACAGAGGTGAAGGAACTGGGAGAATGGGATGGAATCCTTACAGATGTGGGGTGTGAAGAGCTGTAGCTGAGGTAGCTATGGGAGTCGGTGGGCTTGTAATGGATATTAGTGGTCAGTCTAACCCTAGAAATGTAGATAGTGAGGTCGAGGAAGGGAAGGGAATTGTCCGAGATGGATCACGTGAAGGTGATAGAGGGGCGGAAATTGGAAGCGAATTGATAAAAGATAAAAAAGGTCCAGATAAAAGAGTTGTGGGTTGGGGCCGGAGTAGGAATGGTGCAGGGAATGTTCCACATAGTCATAAAAAGACAGGCAAAGCTGGGACCTCTCCGGGTACCCAGTTATTTTAAGCTGTTTCTTTTCCACAAAACTGGTTAGAGTATGCCAACATAGAAATTTACAACTTTGAGGTGGGAGAGAGGGGAAACAGAAAGCAAGAAAAATTGTATTTAAAGTAATTTGAAACCAACCAGTCTTCTTCATATGTTAACATGTGAGTTCATGATTATAAATCTATATTCTGTACATGGAGAGAACTTGGCCCTTTGAACTGAATTTTAATTAACTTGAATTTATAAACTATGAAACAGCAGCAGTGTAAGGTTCAGAAACTTTATTCCAGTTACTAGTTTCCTGTTCTGTTCTTTAGGTTTCGATTCCATGCTGGGCTGCAGTTCCACAGGTACTGCCCACTTTTCCAGAATCTCAGACAAATGGTCATTATTTTGCTAGCAAGCATCGACAAAAAGTTTTGACAGGCTATTTCATCGTGGGCATGCACAGCCAAATCTAATCCCAACTTCATTTGACATCCACCATGACAAACATACACTTGCAGCAACAACTGATCGTTGGCTATCAGCTGCAAGAGTCCTGGCTAATTTTCTTTCTTCCGCATCAGGGATGCCAAGGCCAACTGGAGCACCCACAGCACCAGTTTCTGAGATCACCTCACTGAGCATCGAGTGTGGTTTGAACTTGGCAGCTTTCTGATCTGTTTAGTTGTACTTCAACAGACATACTAATGCAGACATGTAACCTGCACAATGGTTCTCTAGATTACAGGGTGTAGAACATAATCTTGTATACTGCATTCATGGTTCTGATTTGAATTAAATCATTTATTTTGTCCTTCTACATGGTTTTGTGGGCGTTTCACCACTTGTCCAAGGAGATTTGTTTTAACTTTGATCATGGCAGTCCCTGGTGGGAATGGGACTATTTGGCGCTGACCTTTTGCCGCTCATCGGTTTTGGCACTGGCCTGTTGGGCGCTCATCTGTTTGGTGCCAATTCAGACTACTTCAGCAATTAATGATAACAATCTACAGCCTTGGTGCTACATAAGCCTGTTCTCTTTTCACATTTGAAAGCTAGAAATACAGTTTTGCTTTTAATTTCTCTTAGACCCCATACCAGAAATGGCTGAAAAAATTCTAAGCAAGAGAGACAAACCAAAATTAACACACAATGGATATTTATATGCGTTTGATAAATGTAGCAAAAGCGACCCATTGTTAATGCTTTGGAGATGCGAATTAAAAAATGAGTGTAAAGGTCGCATTCACACTAAAAACAATGAAATAGTGAAGGAAGTGAACGGACATTCTCATAGTTTTGTGGGCGTTTCACCACTTGTCCAAGCAGTGGGTGTGGAAGTTGCTACCATCAAAACAAGTTTGAAGCGTAAAGCTGAAGAAACTCTTGAAGTGCCGTCAACAATTATAAACGGATGTCTTGAAAATAGTTCTCAAGCTGCACAAGCATCACTTCCAAACTTGTTATTTGGTGTTAGAAATAAACGTCATGTTTTTATCTATTATTATTATCCTATCATTACATTCCTGGCAATATATTCAATACACAACAAAGGCGCCAAACAGATGAGCGCCCAAAAGGCCAGCGCCAAAACAGATGAGCGCCAAAAGGTCGGTGGCAAATGATCGGCGCCAAAAGGGCAGCGCCAAATAGTCCCATTCCCGTCCCTGGTGATAGCCCTGACTTCCTTGATGGAATAGGGCAGATTGCGGGCCTTAATGAAGTGGTAAAAACAGGTGACTCCTGGGTGACAGAGATTATCATGCAGGGTGCGGAGTCGGTCTACTTGTGCACTGGCACATGTACCTCGGAATAGAGCATCAGGGGCTCGTTGAGTACACCGGGGCGATACAAAATCTCACTGTAGGTGGAGAGCTCGATCCTCCACCTCAAGATTTTTGATCTTGCCCCACTGTGTTGTTGTTGAATATGAAGGCAACCGACCGTTGGTCAGTGAGGAGAGTGAATCTCCTGCCGGCCAGGTAATGCCTCCAAATGTCACACAGCTTCAATGATCGCCTGGGCCTCCTTTACGACGGAGGAGTGCCGAATTTCAGAGGCATGGAGGGTGCGGGAAAAGAATGCCATGGGCCTGCCTGCCTGGTTGAGGGTGGCGGCCAGAGCAACGTCTGATGTATCGCTCTCGACTTGGAAGGGGAGCATCTCGTCGACCGCGTGAATTGCAGCCTTGATACGGTCGAAGGCCTGATGAGCCTCGGCCG
Source organism: Scyliorhinus canicula (assembly GCF_902713615.1). Taxonomy (NCBI): domain Eukaryota; kingdom Metazoa; phylum Chordata; class Chondrichthyes; order Carcharhiniformes; family Scyliorhinidae; genus Scyliorhinus; species Scyliorhinus canicula. Next base: position 137,825,568 of record NC_052151.1, on the reverse strand, counting down.
TCAGTGGGAAAACGGTGGATTGAATGAGTTGGTGGGCCTTGTCCACATAGTTTGGGACCCACTGGGCGTAATACGAAAAGAACCCCAGGCAGCGTTTGAGGGCCTTGGGGCAGTGGGGGAGGGGGCGCATGCGATCGGTGTCAGGCCCCAGAACTCCGTTCTGAACCACATAGCCGAGGATGGCTAATCGGTTCGTGCTGAACACACACTTCTTGTTGTAAGGAGGTTGAGGAGAGTGGCGGTGTGGTGAAATTGGGAAACGTTAGCGTCGTGGTCCTGCTGGTCGTGGCCGCAGATGGTGACGTTGTCCAGGTATAGGAATGTGGCCCGCAGTCCATACCAGTCAACCATTCGCTCCATCTCCTGTTGGATGACCTAGGCCCCATTGGTGACGCCGAAGGAAATGGTAAAGACAGCCATCTGCTTTGCACACAGTGTATGGGCGGTCCGCCTTACGGATGGGGAGCTGGTGGTAGGCAGATTTCAGGTCCACTGTTGAGAAGACCCGGTATTGTGCAATCTGATTGACCATATCAGACATGCGTGGGAGGGGTACGCATCGAGCTGCGTGTACCGGTTGATGGTCTGACTGTAGAACATAGAACAGTACAGCACAGAACAGGCCCTTCGGCCCTCGATGTTGTGCCGAGCAATAATCACCCTACTCAAACCCACGTATCCACCCTATACCCGTAACCCAACAACCCCCCCTCTTAACCTTACTTTATTAGGACACTACGGGCAATTTAGCATGGCCAATCCACCTAACCCGCACATCTTTGGACTGTGGGAGGAAACCGGAGCACCCGAAGGAAACCCACGCACACACGGGGAGGACGTGCAGACTCCTCACAGACAGTGACCCAGCCGGGAACCGAACCTGGGACCCTGGAGCTGTGAAGCATTTATGCTAACCACCATGCTACCGTGCTGCCCTAGTCAATGACCATCCTGTTTTTCTCCCCGGTTTTCACCACTACCACGGGCTCTCCAGGGGCTCTTGCTGGCCTCGATGATACCTTCCCGCAGCAGTCGCTGGACCTCAGACCTGATGAAGGCCCTGTCCTGGGCGCTGTACCGTCTGCTCCTGGCAGCGACGTGTTTGCAATCTGGGGTTAGGTTTGCAAAAAGGAAAGGCGGGTCGACCTTAAGGGTTGCGAGGCTGCAAACACTAAGGGGTGGTAAGGGCCCGCCATATTTCAGGGTTAGGCTCTGGAGGTTGCAATGGAACATCAGGCCGGGTAGCAAGGCAGCACAGAGGTTGGGGAGGATGTAGAGGCGGAAGCCGCTGAACTCTACGCCCTGGACAGTGACAGTGGTGATGCAGTACCCCCAGATCGCCACGGAGTGGGATCCGGAGGCCAGGGAGATTCACTGGTTAGCAGGGTGTCCCGCGAGGGAGCAGCGCCTTACATATTGGGGTGGATGAAGCTCTGTGCTCCCAGAGTCCAGAAGGCAGGATAGCTTGTGCCCATCGACCTTCACCTTTGTTGAAACAGTCGCGAGGTTGTGCGGTCGAGACTGGTCAATCGTGACCGAGACGAGACGCGGCTGGTCGTCGGCGGTTGCAGGCGATGAGCAGCCTGATGAACTGCCCGATGGGCAGGGGTCCTGAGGCGGGTAAGATGGCAGCGCCCACGGGCCGCATGTGTCCTGGGGCAGGCAAGGTGGCAGCGCCCATTGGTTCTGAGGCAGGCAAGATGGCGGCACCCATGGGCCGCACGTGTTGTGAGTAGAGCAAGACGGCAGCGCCCTTGGGCCGCACGGGGTTCTGAGGAGGGGAAGATGGCGGCGCCCACTGGCCGCACGTGGGGTGTGCCGGGACAATAGCAGCAATTGAGCGGGCCTGGCACACTGCAGTGAAATGTCCCTTCTTGCCACAGGCCTTGCAGAGCGCGCTCCGTGCCGGGCAGCGCTGCCGGGGGTGTTTTGACTGTTCCCAGAGGTAGCATTTGGGTCCCCCGAGGTTGGTTGGCTGTCGCGCGGCACAGGCGTGGGGTTGGCTGAGGTCAGTTGCTGATGGGGTCCATGATGGGGTGGCCGTCGGCAGGGTCCACAATGCACGGGGGGGAGGGGGGGAAGAGAGTCAGGGGCACAGGCCTGTACGTTGCGTGATAAATTGATGCACTATCAATTACGACAAAAGTAGAATGTAATCAAGGCTTTATTTCAGAGATGTGTGGCCCGAGTCCAACCCATCAGTAACCATTTTCTTATGTAGCATAAATTGTTGTTGCCTTTGAGATTTGGTATTCTGGCAGTTCTGTGCCAGCGCAGAATGAAAAGCTTCAATAGCATATCGCTTTTTTCAGCAATAAAATTCTGCACTACCAAGAAACTATTTATACCGTACCCATTATATCGCAGCAAAATGTAGATCACAGGAAGCTTCCCTTCTCTTCCTGTCTTTTTTTTTCATAATTTAGAATACCCAATTCATTTTTTCCAATTAAGGGATAATTTAGCTTGGCCAATCCACCTACCCTGCACATTTTTGGGTTGTGGGGGCAAAACCCATGCAAACACGGGGAGATTGTGCAAACGCCACAGTGACCCAGAGCCGGGATCGAACCTGGGACATCAGAGCCGTGAGGCTGCAGTGCTAACCCACTGCACCACTGTGCTGCCCCCTTCTCCTCTTGTCTTTACTGCTTGTGTGTGAATATTTTAAGAAATCTTTAAGCTCACATCAGGAGTTTTCGCAAAATTAGGTTAAATTAGGTTAACATGTTACATTACATCATTATATCTCATTGTGAACAAGACAGATTGGACACAAATGTAATTAGCGTGTTAAACATTGATAGTTATCACCAAATTGAACAAAAGCTCAATACCCTGAACCCAAATTAGAATTGCTGGATAGTTTTGCAGAACTGATCAGAAAAATACCAATATATGATTACTTTATCAGTAAACTGTTGCCAGCCTCACTCAAGACATTTTTTAAGTCATACGTTTATTTGGCACAATAACATTGTTTCCGTTTTGTGAATAATCATGCTACTCCTTGGCACAGATATAAATGGGCCAATTCTCCGAGCCCCACGTCGGAGAATCGCCACAATGCCCCAACGCCGGCGCGCGATTCTCTGAGGTGCGGAGAATTGGCGTCATTTGCGCCGGCGCTTTTGGCACGCCGCCGGCTGCTGGAATCAGCAAGGTCGACGATTCTCTGGCGCATATCGGCCGAACGGATTCAACAGAGTCCCGCAGGCACCGTTCACCCCTGGTCGCTGCCAGCGGGAATTCTGCGCAAAGGGTCTGGACCGCAATCGGGGCCCACCATTTGGCGGGCCGGCCTCTCTTCTCCCCCTCCCCTGGGCCTTCTTTCCTGCGGGGCCAGCCCCTGAACACTGATGCCATGTTGAGTCGGGGCCGGTGGGCTGAAGAAGTCCCCCGCGCATGTGCAGGTTGGCGTGGCCCAACTGCGCATGCATGGGTTGGCGCAGTGGCCATTTGGCACCAGGAAGGGAGGCTGGAGCGGCGTGAACCGCTCCAGTGCCATTCTGACCCCGTGTGGGGGACAGAATCGATCGTCCCCGTTTCACACCGTCACAACGGCGCGAACACTTGGGCTCAATTTGGGAGAATCGCCCCCAAACTTTCTTGATTGTACTCAGCCCTGCACTTTGAACAACTCTATTTACTATTTTAACAGTTTCCATTTCAAACAGATGTTGGGTTGGCGGGACGGAATTTGGAGACTATTAAATAATTGAGAGCTTCCAGTGTGCTCTTGGCTGACAGCATTATAATTGATTGGATTAGAGCCTTTTAGCACCCTTCACCCATACATTCACCATCTTAAAAGTTTACAGTTTCAATTTCAAACATTATTTAGTGGGTGATATGGGGGAAGATGTAGAAGTTATAATAAAATTAAGAGTTTCAGGTGTGCACGCAATTTACAATGTTGCCGCTGACTATACAACCTTTTAATTCCCACATTATCCAGCATTTCAAATTTCATTTGTAAACAATAGCAATCAAATGTTAATAACTGTCAATGATTAATTTAATTGTGGACATTGGAACTGGGATTTAGTACAACTGCTAGTTGTTGGCTGTAATTAACATTCAGCACTGGCCAAAACTTTTCTATTGGAAGTTATTTTCTCTTTTCTAGTTCCATCTTGTCATCAGGCACCAACTGCTCCCAGAAAGTCACTAGAGCGGATGCAACCTTGAGCATCTGCCTTTGCAATTCCAAAACCAACCACAACAGTAGTTCTTCAAACTATATAACAAGGCTTAACTGAACTGTGTAAATGATTGTGATATTTATGCATACTACTTTTGATGCTGCATTATGTGGCTGAAGGAGCCACCAAAATAAACTTGGGTAAAAGAGAGAGAGAGAGTGAGAGAGAGAGAGAGAGAGAGAGAGAAAGACAGAGAGAGAGAGAATGTGATTTTATTTTGTGGAGGGGAAAGCCAGTGCATCTTTACTGCACTATATCCCCAGCTTGGTCAATTATTCCTTGCAGGTTGGCTGGAGTAGTTTAACTTTATTTTCTGGCATTACTATAGGGACAAGAGCAATTTCCTTTTTTTTTTTAAAACTGCACACAACTCAATGTGTAACAAATGCCCTTGTATTTAAAAAATAATCACTAACAAAGACCGATTATTTCCTCTTAACGATTTTTCAATAAATTCCAGGATATCAAGTTTTTCTTAAAAAATAAGTGTAGCATAGAGGGTTCCGTGATATTAATGGTCATGAGTGTTGTTTAGACACCAAATAATTTTTGTATGCAAACTGAAGAATCATCCAAATATAGAGCAGGAGGTGTAAATGTCTGTTTATTTCTAATACTGACTATAATTAAAGTTAAATTGAAGAACTGTACAGAAACAAAATATTCTTTCAATGAATTGAAAAAAGTTTGCATACTTTAAACCCAATTAACAGCGACAGGCTATTCCTGTCACGATACTGCATTATACTCGACAAGAGGACACCTTGAATGAAGCATTGCTTATATGATAACAAAGTTAAAGGCTACAATTTTCTGAAAATGTACATGCCATTTTCGTAAGTTTGCGTCCTCCTTTGTCAAAAGTGCATCTTACCTACCCTGCTGAGGACGTATAATCCTTCGCAGCACCATTCCGTAGTCCTGGAGGTGAGAGGCGGCAACAATCAGATCAAGGTGCAGCTCCCATCAGGTAGTACCTCCTAAATGTGTGTTCTTCCTGCCTAAAATGCCTTCAAATAGATCTCGAGATGTCTGTTTGAACACTGTGTATTGTATATTCTATCTCTGGCTTGCTGTGAAGTTTTCGGGATTGCAGCTCACGTGTTGGTAATTATGTGCAAGCATAATAAATAATATTTTTGCTAATACATGCAGTGAAGTTATTTCCAGAGTGAAATGAGAAATTCAAACATCGTTTATTCCCCAGTCTGCGACGGAGAGTGCTGGTTGAATTGTCTTTTCGAAGAGTGCACAGTACTTTCCAAGCTTCCGCTGCAATTTAGTTTTATACTAATGACTGCACCACTGGGAATGCAATGAACAGAATCAGGAATCCTGCGCGCAACTCCCTCTGCAGAGGTCCATGCATGCAAGGGAGAACAGCATTATGACTCATTTCAACAAAATCCCAGGCCATTTCTTAAAAATGCAAGTTAAATGGCAAATTGAGTTATGTAATAATTTACATTGTCTAACTTAAACATGTAAAAGGTCAAAATAAATTTGCGCAGAATGTGTTACACTTATTTTAATTTAAGCCCAGTCTTCTCAGCAGCTGTTAAAACTGTCTGGCGACATATCCTCAATTGAAAGATTCAACATCAACATCATAATGGTCAAAGTGGGAGTTATAACTGGTTAGATCTACTGTTTCAAAACAGACCTACATTATAACAGTTTCTAAAGGACCATATAAAAAAAGTGCTCATTTCAAAAACACCTTAGAAATACTGCAGTACAGATTAAAGATCAATTCTAGTATTGCAGTGCAGTTCTGAATTTGAAGATATCAGGTTTTGTTGGGTAATATTACACAATGACTTTCTGAATTATGAATAAGCAGAGATTTGAATATGTGGTGCAAGAGTCAGTGAAGGAAGTCATGAGATAAGAGATGGCAGGGCATAGATGTCTGACAAATTTACAGTAGAGCTGAAATGGGTCAGTTATCTTGCAGCATTGTGTTTTGGAACAGGGTTTTTATGTTGCACAGATAAAGAAAAAAAATCCATAGTACAACCGAGGAGGGAAGTCCCTGAACGGTTTTCTCATCAAATTAAAAAGTAGTGCAAGTCCAGATCAAAGTCACAGGGCTCAAGTAACCCATTTTGATACAAAGTACAGTGGCGAGCGGCAAGCGGCTCCAACAGAGCCTTTTCCGCTAGCCAGGATGGTGGAATCCTGTGCCAGCTTCTGCGTTTGGAACCTTACCCACATGAGAAGCCTTCATCCATCCACTTCCAGTAAATTGTGGATTCCTTTGACTTTCTTGTTGGAGAGCTTTCAATTCAGTCTTGTTCGAGTACAGGTTCCTTCCGCTTGGTCATCTCGCTGCCTACCATTGTTTATCTCTTTAATCCGCCTCCTTGTCCCTCTGCCTTGACATCATGAATCCCCGCCCTTTCCCCACCTGTTCTCCTTACACAGCTCCTTCCACATTGCTTGCTTCCAGTCTCTTAGTCAGCACCACTGCCCCCCCCCCCCCCCCCAGACCTTTGCTGCCGTAGCTACACGAGTCCACAGCTTAGTGCTGACCAGATAGACACTGGTGTATGGCATGAGTGGTGAAAGGGGCAGGCTGGTGAAGGAGACCCCTGCATTCCCCCACCCAGGCACTGTACTGATACGGCTCAGTGACACAGGATAGACCAAGCACCCAGCAGCACGGTGCTGTCCATGAAGACCAGTTTGACATGGAAGTGGAGAATGAAATGAAATGAAATGAAAATGAAATGAAAATCGCTTATTGTCACGAGTAGGCTTCAATGAAGTTACTGTGAAAAGCCCCTAGTCGCCACATTCCGGCACCTGTCCGGGGAGGCTGGTACGGGAATCGAACCGTGATGCTGGCCTGCTTGGTCTGCTTTAAAAGCCAGCGATTTAGCCCAGTGAGCTAAACCAGAATGGAGCCACTCTTCCTGGCAGTGGTATACAGCGCATCAGGAGCAGCGCAGAACTATGGCAGAAAGCTTTGTTGCATCATTGCAAAGTCTCTTGCCAACTGAGGGGCCATCTTGTGTATGCCACTCGAGGGCAGCATGGTAGCATAGTGGTTAGCACAATTGCTTCACAGCTCCAGGGTCCCAGGTTCAATTCCCAGCTGGGTCACTGTCTGTGTGGAGTCTGCACGTTCTCCCCATGCCTGCGTGGGTTTCCTCCGGGTGCTCCGGTTTCCTCCCACAGTCCAAAGATGTGTGTGTTAGGTGCATTAGCCATGCTAAGTTGCCCTTAGTGTCGAAAAAAGGTTAAGTGGGGGGTTCCTGGGTTATGTGGATAGGGTGGATAGGTTGGCTTGTGTAGGGTGCTCTTTGTAAGGGCCGGTGCAGACTCTATGGGCCGAATGGCATCCTTCTGCACTGTAAATTCTATTAAATTCTAATTGACACTGACATGATTTCCCGTTGGTGAAATGCAAAATTGAAGGCCTGACGGTACACTGGCAAATGGTTGTTTAAATGAGCATTAATGAAACGTAAATAAATGCAAATGGTATTCCCACCACCTGCCAGTCAAATGAATGACCCGCCGCCATAGGAAGATTTTCAATGGCATTTTACGACAGCCTGTTTAATGTCTCTTTGCTCCCGCTAGATTCACCGCTACGCCTGTCACCAATGACATGGGACAATTCCACCTATAATCCCATGTCACAACTAAAAATTTATAAAAACTAAGGGAAAAGCTAACTCTTTCCATATAACCTGAATGTGCGAGCGAGAAAGCACACAAAACACTGTTTGAACTACAGGGACATTATTGCTTTAAAACTAGGTCAAACTGATAGCTGTAATAAATTTCCACCTGATGTTGACAATTTCTGGTCAAGAGTCATTCAATAAATCTAGTATGTCTAACCTGTCTGGAATTTGTGATGTTCGTGATAAATGTGAACATTACTCCTTGAAGCACTGGTGAGCTTGCAAACTCTGAACTTCATTAGTGTCCATAACTGTTGTTTTTGACCCAAAGTGAGGTAAAAGCATCATGATTCAAAGAAGAGCTACTGGAACTATAACAAAGCTTGCTATATTACTTTATTCTGAATGAGAGAAATATGATTTTGTCAGTGATAATTAATAGGCACCATTTGCCTTTTATGTTCCTATCTCCATTGATCAACACTGCCTTCGGCAAAATTAGGAATCGCGTTTTGTTTGTGTAACTATGGAGGTGAATGTTTGGTCAACAGTATCAAAGCCCTTTTCACAAATCCAAATCTGGAGGTGCTAGGTATTATAGACAATTGCAAATTATTTTTGGTGGGTGGTACCATCCCCAAGCACAAAGGTGCCAAATGCAATAAAATAACATGAAACAAGTGTTGGTTCCCTATATTACAAGAGTGATTATACTTCAAAATACTTCATTGGCTTGTAAAGCACCTTGGTGATTTTCGAAGTCTATTAAAGCACTACAAATGTAATATTTCCTTTCTGCAGGATTACAGCAAAAAGGCATTACTGAACAAGTACGGAATGCACAAGGTAGAATTGTATTTACAACAGATATGCATAAAGTACTGTACTGAGACATTTAAATGTTACCTAGTAATAGAAGTGAAATGAGAAAAGTTATGCATAATAAACGACAGATGTACCTCCAGTCCATTACTTTAGTAGTCTTCATATCCATTACAATGACAGTGGTTTTATGGAGCCTACAGGCACAAATCTAAATTCAGATTGCTATGATGCTGGTGAAACAGGATCTTTTACATGTTCATGCATTTAGTGATAAATTGCTGATGCTGGGAATACATAAAGTTAGTTGGAAAATGTGGTGAGAAACACGAGGGCTGTTTGCTTGTAATGAAAGAAAGTTCAGCAGAATTAATCAGATTTATCCTTCGCTGCTATAAAGTAAGCTGCAGTTGAAGGATGCCGAGTCATGTGCAGCCTTCAAGCTCCAAGCCGACAGCAACATATTCTCCGATATACCAACAGTAAAAACACATTAAAAATCGATCCTTCCAAAAAGACAGCGAGTTCATTGAAATTCGGCGCTAACTTTCAGGTCTCCATCAACATAGGTAGATTAGGAAAAAGCATTACAAATACTTTGATGAAATAAGAGCCTTGCATATTGAAAGTTGTGCTTTCTGTGAACATGTACATATAGGCAGCATTTTGGAATTGATGTACTGAACCTAAAACTCAAAAATTGATTTCAAAGATGTGGATGCTAAACACCTTATTAAGTCCTTAAATCTGTTGACAGTGCAGGAACATTAATATATATTTAAATTTGTAGCAAATGTCATGTATTTTCACTTTTTGACAGATCAAAGAGCCTTTGAGGCATCTGGATTCTCCCAAACCTTTGACAATGTACTTTGCTGGTTGGCTGCGTGCATTTTCACTTGATTCCCCCTCTTTCCTTCATAGTGATCGATGGAATTTTGTTTGGAAAAGGTATCAAGTGATATGGAGCAACGTTGAATAAATGGAACTGACACACCAATAGACTAAGATTTAACTGAATGGTGGAACAGGTTTGAGGAATTCCTTTTCCTATGCTTCCTTTGCCTAACCTTGCCTGGTTTGGATTAGGAATGCGTAGAGGATCAGATTGGAATCTTTATGCAGTGCGGATTGTTAGAGCATGCTCTATTGAACTGACTGCTCCATTGATGGCTTTATTTTAATATGCCTACCATAATTTATAGTATGTGGGAATGGATTATCCAAAGCTATGTTTAGCCAAACTTGACAATTTAAGTATAACGTTTTATGAATAAAATTCAGTTGCTAGGAGGGAAATGTACAAGGAGCCACAATTTTTGGGGAGGGAAAATGAGGAAATCTTAAAGTTTGTAAATGTCATACTATGTGCACACACCAGTGAAATTATCAGGACTAACGTTTGTTTGGGTTTATTTTCAGCAACATCAAAATTGGTAACATTAAAGTCAAATAAATAGAACCCATTTTACAGTATAAATATCCTCTTTATTACGAGGGCCAAATAGTGCACATACATCTCAAATTATTCCAGATTTACAGCATCCACAGGTATTTTGCTTTTGTATCTCAAATCTTTAACCACAGTGCACAAAAAGGTGAAATTTCCCTTTTGATACAAAATTGGGAGGTTACCCACGTTTCTTTATAATTATTGCAGGAATAATTGGCTTTGAAACATGCAATTTTCTGTGAATGTAATTTAATTAGAGGGTGGTTAAATATATCAAAATGAGGCCTTCCATTTATGAAAAGATGTATTTTTGCCAAATGTTAGATTATCATAATTCACCAAAATAGAACCAAACATAAGATGCGGTATTCTTCCCGCCCCCACCCACGCCGGGTGGGAGAATCGCCGGGGCGCCGTGCGGTTCGCGCCACCCCGCCCCAACATCCGCACGCGATTCTCCCACCCCCCACCGAAACCAGCACCGTGTGAATCGTGCCGGGCTGTTTGGAGAATCGCCACAAATGGCGAGTGGCGATTCTCCGGCCCCAGAACACCGGCGCCATGTTGGTGAGGGGCCGGCACGTGTAAGAGGTTCCCCGCGCATGCGCAGGACAGCACGGCCCAACTGCGCATGCGCAGGATTGAGCTGGCCCAACTGTGCATGCGCGGGTTGGCGCGGCACCAAATGGGCGCCGCGTAAGGAGGCTGGAGCGGCATGAACCGCTCCAGCGCCGTGCTGGCCCCTGTGGGGGCCAGAATAGGTCATGCCCAGGCTCTGTTCGCGCCATCGTGAAATGTGAGTGTTCACGACGGCGCGGGCACTTGTCCCTGGAGCGGAGAATCCCACCCAAGACTGAATCTCAGATCTGGTTTAAGATTTTAGCTCAGTGACTTTTTGAATTCTGTAATATTATGGTTGGACAATTACTCGTGCAGCGTTTTAGCTTGAGTAATAATTACCAAGAACAAATGCAATCCCTACTTCAATTGCTTTACAAGTTGTATGCTAATTATATATTTACAATGGCAATGGGCAGCAACCTTGATTCTATGGTAGCACTTTCGCCTGAATCAGAATTTCATGGGTTCAAGTGCTGGTCCAGAGACTTGAGCACCTAATATAGCTGACACTATCTGATGAGCCATTAAACTGAGACCATGTAGCATCTTTATCTTTTCGTGCTATTCAAAGAGAATAGCACCAAGAAAGTAACAATGTCCTGCCCAACATTCATCCCTTAACCAACTTGCAACTGAGTGCTCACTTTGTGGATGCATTGCTGTTCAAAGGAACTCTTGCTGGCCAACAGGTGCAACTGCAGAAGCATCACAGCTGTGTTGAGGTTTGGGGCAGCACGGTGGCACATTGGTTAGCACTGCTGTGTCACAGCTCCAGGGACCTGGCTGACTGTGTGTGGAGTTTGCATGTTCTCCCCATGCCTGTGTGAGTTTACTCCAGGTGCTCCGGTTTCATCCAGCAGTCCAAAGATGTGCAGGGTTACGATGAATTTCAGTAGGTTGGTACAGACTCAATGGGCTAAATGGCCTCCTTTTGCACTATAGGAATTCTATAATCTATGGTTCCATGGTTGATTTCATGTGTTCAAAATGATGGAGGATATGGAGGCGATGCAGGGAGGGAAAGCCCGGGCCTAGATGGCTTTGCGGTAAAATTTTATAAAAGTTTTTTGGGTGAGCTGGGGCCCTTGCTGGTAAAGGCATTCAATAGGTATGGGGGAAGGGGGAGCTCCTCCCCACGTTATTGTAAGCCTCAATAGCTTTCATTGTGAAGGATAAGGACCTGGAGCAGTATGGGCCCTACCGCCCGATATCACTGCTGAATGTGGACACCAAGTTGTTGGCAAAGATCTTGGCCTCACGGATTGAAGACTTGTGCCGGGGAAAGACCAGACAGGGTTTGTTAAAATGGAGGCAACTATCGGCTTATGTTAGGCCTTTGTTGAACACTATAATGATGCCCTCGGAGGGACAGAACGTGGAGGTGGCGGTTACTATGGACACGAAAAAGGCCTTTGATCGGGTAGACAGCGAATATTTGTGGGAGGTACTGGAGCGATTTGGGTTTGGGCAGCGGTTTCTGAATTGGGTCCGGTTAGATCAGGCACTGGCAGCGAGTGCAAGGAAGAACTGGGTGGGTTCGGAGGATTTTAGGCTGCATTGTGGGATTAGGCAGGGATGCCCACTGCCCATTTTTCTTTGCCTTGGCGATAGAGCCACTGACAATGGTGATTAGAGCGTCAAGGGGTTGGCAGGGGATAGTGCGGGCAGAGGGGGGTAGAGCATAGGGTCTCGCTATATGTGATGATTCGTTCTCTACATAAATTGGACCCATTGAAAAAGGTATTGGGAGGGATCATGGACAGTTTGTTGGAATTCAGCCAGTTCTCTGGGTATAAAGTTAAACATGGGGAAGTGTGAGGTCTATCTGATCCAGGCGAGGGGGCAGGAGGGGAGGTTGGGCAAACTGCTGTTTAAGGTAGTGGAGGAGAGTTTCAGGTATCTGGGCATCCAGATGACACGGGGATGGGAGAAAATACACAAATTGAATTTAGCCCGGTTGGTGAAATGAATGAAGGGGGATTTTAAGAGTTGGAACGTGCTCCCGCTGTTGTTGTTAGGGCAGGTGCAGTCCGTGAAGATGACAGTACTCCCGAGGTTTCTATTCATGTTCCAGAACCTTCTGATTTTTATTTCAAAGGCCTTTTAATGGACTGTGAGGGCGCCCCGACAGGAGAAGTTAAGCAGAAATGGGAGGAAGAGATGGGGAGGGTGCTGGAGGCTCTGGGAGGAGAAGGGTGAATGCATCCTCTTTGCATGCTCGGCTTATCCTCATTCAATTTAAAGTAGTCCACAGGGTGCATATGACAGTGGTCTGAATGAGCAGGTTTTTTGAAGGGGGTAGAGGATCGGTGTGGCAGTCCGTGGGGGGCCCGCGAACCATGTCCACATGTTTTGGGCCTGTCCGAAGCTGGAGGGATTGTGGCGGGGTTCACTGATGTGATGCCTGAAGTGCTGAGGGTGAAGGTGGTCCCAAGTCCAGAAGTGGCAATTTTTGGAGTGTCGGCAGACCCGGGCGAGAAAGGCTAACGTTTTGGCCTTTGCCTCTCTGGTAGCCCGGACAGGTCCTGTTGGCATGGATGGACTTGGGGCTGCCGAAATCGGGAAGTATAGGTGAGCAACCTCGTGGAATTCCTGAGGCTGGTAAAAATCAAGTTTGCCTCGAGAGGGTCTGTGGAGTAGTTTGCCCGGAGATGAAAACTGTCAGCGGGGGAGGAGACTTTGGAGTTCAAAAAGAACACAGAGTGGATGGAGGGTAACAGCATGGAGAGTGGGTGGGGCGCGGGGTGTTTGACATTGTTCGTTGGAATATCTCCAGAGCTGATGCTACACCAAATGCAAGGTTGTAATAATCACTTATTGTTAAGGCAGAATCGCCTGAAAGGCATAAGAAGTGTTGTTCCCAGCTTGGATACCAGGTTGAGGGGCATCTGCCACAACCCACTATTAGCATCACATTTAGTGAAGAGCAATGTTGGCACCTTTTGTACGCTCTTTCCCTCCTGAACACACTGGAGTTATCATTACCTTATCACTGCCCTGCACTGTGGCTTTGTCCTTTCTCTTTAACTTTCCAAATCTCCCTTCACGCCAACCCTGCCTCCTACTGTCTAGTTTAAAGCCTAGTTATGCGATACGCCAGGACGCTGATCCTAGCGTGGTTCAAGTAAAAACCGTCCCAGTGGTGCAGCTCCCTTTTCCCCTCAGTATTTGTGCTAGATCCCCAAGAATCAAAACCCTTTTCTCCAACATCAATCTTTGAGTCACGCATTCAAGGTCTCTGATCTTATTTACCTTTCACTAATTTGCTTGCGGCTCAGGTAGCAATTCAGAGAGATGATTATCTTTGTGGTTCTGCTTTTTCTAAATTTAGCCCTTAGCTGATCACACTTTCAGCAAAACCTCTTACATAGTCCCACCCATGTTCACAATTTATATTACCAAATTGGACTAGGAATCAGAATGATAAAATTTGCATATGACCAGCAATTGGAGGTTAGTTAATATAAAGAGGAAGACATTAATAAACTTGCATTCGAACGTGGGTGAATTAATTTGACTATTGGTGAGTGCAAGGTGGTGCAATTTGGTAGAAAGAATAAGTAGGTCATAATTTGCATGGGTAATAACAGCCAAATGAGGCAGAGGCAGAGGAACAAAGGGATCTAGGGTATAGATATACAAATAACCAGACGTAACACCACAGGTCAACAAGGCCATTAAAAAAACAAAACCATGCAATAACTGGGATTCATTTCTAGAGGGACAGAATTGGAAAGCACCGAAGTTACATTAAGCTGCTTTCAAACATTGCTTAGTCCATATGGTGTTTGTACACCACCCTGGCCTCCATATTATAAACAGCATGTAGAGACTTGGGGGAGAAGTTACCAAAAACTGATTCACAATGATTCCAGAACGGAGAGGGTGATCCTCGCAGTAAAGATTGAACACGTGGAGGCTCTTTCCTCTGGAAAAGAGAAGTCCATAGTTGATCTTGTGAAGTTGTTTAAGATTACAAAAGGGTTTGATTGGGATATTGTCGAGACTTTTCCAATTTGGGGACTCCAAAACAAGAGGCCATAAATACATGTTAGTCATCAATAAATAAAATTGAGACTTTGGGAGACACCTCTTTACTCAACAGTGGATTAACAGAAATGCACTTAATAGGAGAAGCGATAGATAGAAGAAGAAAAAAAATTATTTGCGCCATTGGGGTTACATGAAGAGGAATGGAAGGAAACCCATGCAGAACATAATGGCAACATTGACAAGCTGGGCTGAATGGCTTGTTTCTGTGCTGTATGTAACTCAACACAATATAGCTCATCTCCATCCCAAACTTAACATTGAAATCTTTCATTCCACCATTGTCCAAAAGTCCTCATTTACTCTTTATTTCCTTGTTACGTGATGTTTCCAACAGCCCCCAATCAGTATTTGGAGCTCCACCCTACATGAAGTCAACTATACAAAGTTACATCACCCTTCCAGTGTATCAGCGTCACACTTCTCCTTTTCATCTGTAATTCACAAATAGTTCTGTTCGATCCAACTCTGCAAACCCCATCAGCTTTATTCTTCAACATATGCCCCTTCACTCTTCTGAATCTGATCTATCGTGTTCTCCTCCTCCGTCTCCTCTACCACAAGTGGCTGAGCATTCATTCATCATCATCCCAGAGCCTAGTTCCCTGCTCTTTGCTACATTTTTCCTCATCTTTAATTTTTTATACCCTTGGTCACCTCCCCTGCCTTAAATAGTGCTGGCGCTAGGACCAATAATTTTAATAATGGCTTAGACTTGGATGTACAAGGCACAATTTCAAAATTTGTGGATAACATAAAACTTGGAATGATAGTGGACTGTGACGAGGATATTGATAGGCATCAAGAGCAGAGACAGGTTGGTGGGATAAACAGACTCGCAGAAGGGTGTGAAGTGATACATTTTACAAGTTAAAGGGTACAATTCCAAAAAGAGTTCAGAAATACAGGCCTGTGAATAAATGTTCATGAATCACTGAAGGAGGCAGGGAATGCAAGGCATATGGGATTCTGAGCGTTACAAATAAAGCCTTTGACTAGAAAAACAAAGTTATGGTGCAACTTTCCAAACCACTGGTTCGATCACAACTGGAGCATTGTGCCCAATACCGAGTACTGAAATTTCAGAAGGATGTGATGTGAATGCTTGAGAGGGGGTTGGGAAAGATTTAGGAGAATGAACCTTTGGAGGAGAGATTTCAGCTGCACAAACAGGAGAAGCTGGGGCTGTTCTCCTCAGAGAAGGTTGACAAAGATTTGACAGAGTATGCAGGATCACAAGTTGTCTAGACAGAGCAGATAGAGACAAACTGTTCCCATTGGCAGAAGGATCAAGAACTCAAGGGCATAGAATTTAAAGGGATTGATAGAAGAACCAAAGATGATATGAATAATTTTTTAAAAAAAGACAGGGGTTGGTTAGGATCTGGAATGCATTTCCCGAAAGAGTGGTTGAGGCAGATTTTTGGTTTTCAAAAGGGAATTGGATAAGCACTTGAAGGGGAGAAAATGTAGAGGTGAGGGGAAATGGCAGGAAATGGAACCAGCTAAATTACATTTGCAGAGAACAGGCCTTGTCCCTCTTTTCTACAAGCCCTACATGGTCCGACTACCAATTTTAGACCACCTCGGGATATTTTGTGGTGTTAAAGAATTATATTGATGCTAGTTTTGTTGACAATCTAGGGAGCTGAATAATAGGTCTTCCAGGACACAGCTGTTAAAACAAATTTTAGATGGAACTGTGGATAATTTAGTGGAAAAGAACTTCACATTGCATTATCACTGACTGAAAAGCATAGCCACATGACAGCACAATGAACCATTAAGTAACAGAGACATCCCTTACAAATCTTTAAGCTAGATCATCTGAAATGAATAAGTTTATCAGCTCAGGAAATTACTAATAACGTGTACATTTTTTAAATCTTAAAAACAAGGCTTCTTTGAAGTTATTGTCCAACGAAAATACTTAAAACATAGAAACTAGGAGAGCGAGTGGGCCATTCAGCCCATTAAGCCTGTTCCACTATTACAATATGATCGTGGCTGATCCTCCAATCTCAATGCCACATTTCCACTTTCTCCTCATACCCCCATGTCACTGTTAAAATCTCTTTCTTAAATACATTCAGTTAGCCTCCACAGCCTTGTAAAGAATTCCATAGGTTCACTAGTGTGAAGAAAACTTTGAGCGAAGAATTTTTTCCTCCTCTCAGTCCTAAATAGCCTACCTCATATCCTGAGACAGTGTCCCCTAGTTCTAGACTCTCGAACCAGGGAAAACAACCACCACGCATTTACTCAGTCCATTCCTCTTAGAATTTTATACATTTCAATCAGATTTCCTCTCGCCCTACTAAACTCTAGTGAATACAGGATCAGTCGAACAAATCAATCCTCAGAGGATTGTTTCGCCAACCCAAGTATCAGCCTAGTGAAACTCTGCTGCACTCCCTCTATAGCAAGTATATCCTATAGCTAGGTAATCTAAAACTGCATGAAATACCCCAGGGGTGGTCTCACTAAGGCTCTGTATAACTGCAGTAAGGCATCCCAACGTCTGAACTCAAATCTTCTTGCAATGAAGGCCAACATGCCATTTTTCTTTCTAATTATTTGCTGCACCTACCTCTCCATTTTCATTGACTGCTGTACAAGGATACCCAGATTCCTTTGTAACTCCACACATCCCAATATATCCCCAGTTAAATAACACTCTTATTTTCTGTTTTTCACACCTGAGGTGTATAGCTCATTTAGCTGCGTTGTACTGCATCTGTCAGGAGTTGGCCCACTCAATTTGCCTAAATCACCTTGAAGCCTCCTTGCATCCTCCTCAACTCACAATTCTGCCAAGTTTTGAGTCATCTGCAAACTTGGAAATGTTACATTTGGTTCCCTCATCCAGGTTATTTATATACATTGTGAACAGCTAGAGCCTAAACACTGATTCCTGCGGTACCCCACTAGTCATTCCCTGCCTCGCAGAAGACGACCCATTTATTCTCGGTTTCCTGTCTGTCAACGAACTCTTGATCCATGTCAGTACATTACCCCTAAGCCATATTTTTCCCACTAACTGAGTCATCTGATCAAAAGCCTTCTAAAAGTCCAAATACATCCACTGGTTCTCCTTCATCCATTCTACCAATTACATCCTCAGAAAATTCCAGTAGTTTTCTTGCGTTAAATTAGCAACATTTGAATAAATATTACAAGGTCTCATGACTCAAATAGCTTTCCAATGGGGTAAATACTTTCCAGTGTTGGAACTATGAGACATGAATGCAGCAAAAATACCACCCGTCAGAATCTGCAATACTGAAATCAGACAGTTCCCATGACGTGCCTATTTTTCCTATTCCTAGAAGTGACATCCCACTAACGGTTTGAAGCTTGCAGATTGGGACGCTGCCTCAGGTCTTAAGATAGAACATAGAACATAGAACAGTACAGCACAGAACAGGCCCTTCGGCCCTCAATGTTGTGCCGAGCCATGATCACCCTACTCAAACCCACGTATCCACCCTATACCCGTAACCCAACAACCCCCCCTTAACCTTACTTTTTCAAGGACACTACGGGCAATTTAGCATGGCCAATCCACCTAACCCGCACATCTTTGGACTGTGGGAGGAAACCGGAGCACCCGGAGGAAACCCACGCACACAGGGGGAGGACGTGCAGACTCCACACAGAGTGACCCAGCCGGGAATCGAACCTGGGACCCTGGAGCTATGAAGCATTTATGCTAACCACCATGCTACCCTGCTGCCCCTAAATACTTTCAGTAGTTCATTTTGGGGCAATATTTTTGTCAGCAGGCGAAATCAAAGTTTATAGTGACACTGTAAAGTTACTGGGAAAATCCCCTAGTTGTCACACTCTGGCGCCTTTTGGGGTACAGGAGGGAGAATTCAGAATGTCCAAATTACCTAACAGCACGTCTTTCGGGACTTGTGGGAGGAAACCGGAGCACCCGGAGGAAACCCACGCAAACACAGGGAGAACATGCAGACGACGCAGAGACAGTGACCAAGCCGGGAATCAAAACTGGTGCGGTGAATCAACAGTGCTAACCGCTGTGCAGTCGTGCCCAAATTGGTTTTGATCTGTTCCTATAAATGGTTGATATGTCAGATGTCTGATGGAGGTAAAAAATCAGTTCAATGCTGATAGCTCTGTTTGAAGGAACTTGCTTCAGTACATGAAAACGTTCAATGATCTTATCACGTGTATCAAGGTCAGAAACACTGCTCAAATCCCCTAATATAATTTTCAACTGTAATAACCTACATGTACCTTTGTGTCTGTATGATCTTGAAAACTTCCCATATTATTGCATCTTACTGCATCTCCAGTTTACACTAACAGTCCCTTTCTCAATATGACAACTGTTTCTGTCCACAGAACAAATGATGCTTCCCCTCACCTCCCATCAACATCTCCGTGACACCCTATATACTCCTACATCACCCCCAACAGCTCGCCACCTTCCCACAAATTTTCCCATGCAATCTCAGGAGGTATAATATCTGCCCCTTTACTTCCCCTGCTCCTCAATGTCCAAAGCCCAAAACACTCCTTTCAGGTGAAGCAATGATTCACTTACACTTCTTTCAATTTGGTCTATTGTATTCACTGCTCACAATATGGTCTCATCGATATTGGGAGTGTACTACCCAGACTGGGTGACCATTTGCAGAACACCTTTGCTTAATCCAGGAGTGTGACCCTGACTTTTCTGTTGCTGGTCATTTCAATTCACCATCTTGCACTCGTGGACATACTTCGCCCAGCTGCAATGGTCCAATGATGTCCAATGCAAACTGGAAGAATAGCTCCTCACCTTCCGGTGAGGCACTTTACCGTGTTATGAGTTCAATGACTTCTGCAATGTAAATTCTATGATTCTACGAACTTCAGATAATGAATTCTGTCCTCCATTTTGATCATTAGAAGAACAATCCTACTCTACCTCCCGCATCATGCCACTCTGTGACTTGTTCCTTTGTTTTGCTTTCACAGCGTGCTGACCCTTGTTTTGCTGTTAACAGATTCTGCCATCTGACTTTTATGCCACTATCAACAACTTCAACACTCTTTGTCTTGTGCCCATGACATATTTGTCACATCACTCCCAAACTCCCAGTGACCTTTGCTCAGACTGCTCCACCCCCTCTGTTCAACAGTACAAAATCCATCACATTTCAATCTCTCCTCAGCTCTGAAGAGGAGTCATATGGGCTCAAAATATAAACTCTGGGCGCGATTCTTCAAAAATGTTTTAAGTTGTGATGGGTTTTTCAGCAAGTTCGCCCCCACTATTGAATGATACTTTAGTCACTTTTTTGGGACCTGGTCAGTTTCTCACCGGCTTAGCCCAAACTTAGAATTTTGTTTGCAGCCAGAGCTGAACTCGGAGATTGGGCCACCATTTTGAATCATAGAATATACAGTGCAGAAGGAGGCCATTTGGAACAGAGTCTGCACAAGCCATTGGAGGGAGCACCCTACTTAAGCCCACACCTCCACCCTATCGCCATAAACCAGTAACCCCACGTAACCTTTTTGACACCCTATCCCCATAAACCAGTAACCCCACCTAACCTTTTTGGACACTAAGGGGCGATTTAGCAGGGGCAATTTAGCATGGCCAATCCCTCTAACCTTCATATCTTTGGACTGAACAAAGAACAAAGAAAATTACAGCACAGGAACAGGCCCTTCTGCCCTCCCAGCCTATGCCGATCCAGATCCTTTATCTAAACTTGTCCCCTATTTTCCAAGGTCTACTTCCCTCTGTTCCCGCCCGACATATGTCTGTCTGGATCTTAAATGATGCTATCATGCCCGCCTCTACCACCTCCGCTGGCAAAGCGTTCTAGGCATCCGCCACCCTCTGCGTAAAAAACTTTTCACGCACATCTCCCTTAAACTTTCCCCCTCTCACCTTGAAATCGTGGCCCCTTGTAATTGACATCCCCAATCTTGGAAAAAGCTGGTTGCTATCCACCCTGTCCATATCTCTCATAATTTTGTAGACCTCAATCAGGTCACCCCTCAACCGTCTTTCCAGCTAAAACAATCCTAATCTACTCAACCTTTCTTCATAGCTAGCACCCTCCATGCCAGGCAACATCCTGGTGAACCTCCTCTGCACCCTCTCTAAAGCATCCACATCCTTCTGGCAATGTGGCGACCAGAACTGCACGCAGTATTCCAAATGTGGCCAAACCAAAGTCCTATACAACTGTAACATGACCTGGCGACTCTTGTACTCAACACCACGTCCGATGAAGGCAAGCATGCTGTATGCCTTCTTGACCACTCTATCGACCTGCGTTGCCACCTTCAGGGTACAATAGACCTGAACTCCCAGATCTCTCTGCACATCAACTTTCCCCAGGACTCTTCCATTGACCATATAGTCCACTCTTGAATTAGATCTTCCAAAATGCATCACCTCGCATTTGCCTGGATTGAACTCCATCTGCCATTTCTCTGCCCAACTCGCCAATCTATCTATATTTTGCTGTATTCTCTGACAGTCCTCCTCGCGATCTGCAACTCTACCAATCTTAGTATCATGTGCAAACTTGGGGGAGGAAATCGGAGCACCCGGAGAAAACCCACACAGTCACCCGAGGCCAGAATTTAACGTGGAACCCTGGTGCTGTGAGGCAGCAGTGCTAACCACTGTGCCACCGATCTGTAAGTGAGCTTGTGGATCCCCCACATCCCTCACCCATGGGCAATGTCACCCCCCCCCCCCCCCCCCGCGGACACATATGGGCACTACTCCACTCCCTCCAAGCAAGGACACCCCGCTATGGGTCCCCCCTGTGTGTCCCCCCCCTCACAGCACTCCCTCCCTTCTAGGGCCCCCATCCATCACCCCTCCAACATCCCAGGGACCCCTACTTAACTGCACTGTACTCCCCCACCCTTCAAACCCTTGTTTCATGGACATGTGCTCTCGCTTGAGTGCAACACAGCCGGAGATTCACACCCCCCTGTTTTTTTTTCTCTGTACAAATGCTGCCAGAACTGCTGAGTTTTTCCAGCATTTTCTGTTTTTATTACAGATATCCAGAACCTGCACTGTTTGGTTTTTATTTCAGAATTATGTTTGGTCTTGTAATCCTATTCATGAAGGGAAGGGGCTGGTTCATGGACATGGCTGAAAGAGCACTTCTTGCAGAAGACTGCTCAGAACAGAAGGGAGAGGAACTACAGAGAAGGAGGAGATGGCAGTGCCCACTCCCCTTTCCATTTACTGGAAATAAATCAGAAAGAGGAAGATGAATTCTTTAGTCACAATTCAAAGCACAAATTGTGAACATGATCCTATTACGCCAACTTTTGATCCTCTTCTATTTCTCTAAATAAATCACTTGAATCATTGTTGGATCTAGTTCTGAGGAATGACCCGGAAAGTGGATCAAGTATCAGTTGGGGAACATTGACAAACAGCAATCATGTTATCACAAGGTTTAGGTTAGCTATGGTAAAAGGACAGATTAATATGGAGCGAAAAATATTGAATTAGAGGAGGGCCAATTTCAATGGGTGTTTTGGAATCATAAATTAGTAGGCTTCCTTTAAAGGGAAGGTGCTCACAATCAGTTTGGGTTCCACCAGAGCCACTCAGCTCCTGATCCCATTACAGCCTTGTTTGAAACTTCTACGAAGAGCTGAACTCAGAGGCGAGGGGAGGGAGATTGCCCTTGACATCGAGGCAGTATTTGACCAAGTATGGCATTAAGGAGCCCTGGCAAACTTTTAGTCAAGTGGCAAGCAACATTTGTACCACACAAATGCCAGACATTGACCATCTCCAACTGAGAGAATCTAACCATGGTGCAACATCCTGGAAATTACCATTAACCAGAAACTGAACAGGACAAGCCAGCTAAATACTGTGGCTACAAGTGCAGGTCAGAGGCTATGAATTCTGCAGGGAGTAACTTACCTTCTGACTCCCCAAAGCCTGTCCACCATCCGAAAAGCTCAAGTCAGGAGTGTGATGGAATGCTCTCTACTTGCCTGAAAAAGTGCAGCTCCAACAACATTCAAGCAGCTCATTTGATTGGCACACCCCATCCACCACTTTAAACATTCCCTTCCTCCACTACTGAGGCACAGTGGCAGCAGTGTGTACCATCTACAAGGTGCACTGCAGTAATTCACCAAAGCTCCTTGAACAGAACCTTTCAAACCCTGAACTCCAAGACCTAAAAAGGACAAAGGCAGCAGATGCATGGGAACACTATCACCTTCAAATTCCCCTCCAAATCATAAACCACAATCCTGACTTGGAACTATATCGCCATTACTTCACTGTCATTGGATCAAAATCCTGGAACTCCATCTGTAACAGTACCTACACCATATGGATTGCAGTGGTTCAAGAACATAGCTCATCACCACCTTCTCAAGGAGAATTAAGCATGGGAAATGAATGCTGGCTTTGCCAGCGACATTAACATCCTGTGAGAAAGGATAAAAATATATGCAAGTTTCTGGTGCAATCATATGTAAATCAAACTTATGCTTAAATTAATTGAACTCTAACTTGGAAAGAATCCTTGGGCGGGATTCTCTGATCCTGAGGCTAAGTGTTGATGCCGTCGTAAACGCCGTCACCTTTCACGATGCCGTCAACATGCCCTCAGGACAGCAATTCTGACCTCTACAGAGGCCAGCACGACACTGGAGCGACCCACACCACTCCAGCTGCCAATGCCTGCATCAAATGGGCGCCGCGGGTCTGCGCACGCACACTGCGCGCATGCGCAATGGCTCCCTACTCCACACCGGCCCCGCGCAACATGGCATAAAGGGGCCAGCGCGGAGCAAAAGAGGGCCCAAGTCCGAGAGGCCAGCCCACCAATTTATAGGCCCCGATCGTGGGCCAGGCCACAGCGGAGGCCCACCCCCGGGGTCAGACCCCCCTCACCAGGTCGCACCCAGATGCACGCACGCCAAGGTCCCGCCGAGTAAGAACACACGTGGACGGCGGCGGCGGAGCTCGGGTTATTTGTGCGGCCGCACGGCCCATCCCGGGCGGAGAATCACGCGCGGGAGGGAGGTGCTGCGTCGAGCGGGCCCTGACTGGCGCTGCGCCGACTGCACAAATTCTCCGCTCTCAGGAGAATCGACGGACTGCCGTCGGGGTGGCGTCACGCAATTCGCGCCTGACCCGGCAATTCTCCGGCCCGGAATGGGCTGATGGAATTCCACCCCCAATCTCAGGAAAGGGGGTTCACACATGTATTTTGTCAAGTTATCCTGATCACACTAGCAAGGATCATATAGCAGGCTTTTCTTTCCAAGTGAAATTGCTCCAAATTAGATAGGTAACCTTTGTACAGTTGGGTACGAGGGCTAATTCAGGATTGTTTTGTCTTGACATGCTTTACCGAAGGCTACACCCCACCACCAATCACAAAACGTTTTAAAGATGAACTAGTGTGGACTGAACTAGAACTGAAGCAGGAGGGTGGAGTTAGTTACTGAAGGGGGGGGGGGGGGGAAAGAGGGGGGGCAATTCTCCCAAATGGATCTCAAGTGTTCACGCCGTCGTGAATGCCATCGCATCTCACGACGGTGCGAAACGGGCACGGGGACGACCGATTCTGGCCCCCACAGGGGGCCAGCACAGCGCTGGAGCGGTTCGCACAGATGTTAGGGAAGGAGAAGTGAGAATGCAGTGACTTTTCACTCCATTACCTGGACTGCTCTTCAGCTTTCAGACAGGGGTAGCCAATGCGGGGTGGGATGCAGTCGCACAGTGGGGAACAGTATTTGCATTGTGGGGGGCTTCCGATGGACTTCAGGGCACTTCCATCATCCTTGATCCAACGGTAGTCTTCCACGTAAAGGCCACGTTTGAAAATTCAAGAACCAATTCATGCCCATGGTAATCCCAGCTGCAAGGGCTGGGGCACCAGGCTTCCAGCCCGTTGATCAGATGCAAATTGTTGCCAAGCACGATATGCATGTTGCCACTGGCACAGGGTGTGTAGCTCGCTGCCGCCGCTGGTGGGGAACCAGAGTATCGGAACAGCATTGGCAGCTGGTGCCGATTCATTTTCCGGCCGATGCTCCATTCTCCACCAGATCGGGAAATCCACTACTGGCTGTGGGCAATGGAGAATCCACCCCATGATCACAACCCAAGTGTGAGCCAACTATCTGATTTGAACTGCATTGAACTTACTGCACATTATAAAAAGAATAACATTCATATATTGGCAAACAGACAAATATGTAACAACTTGAGGTACCTTTCAAAAATATATCCAATTACAAATGAATTCCAAACTTCAATTTGGCACATAATCTTCATGAACTCCAAGTACAACAAATATTCATATTTTGGGTAGGCTTTATGTTGCAAATAACTCAGAGCAAGTATATGTGTTTATCCAGGTTCTGAGCTGCACCTATTCAATTCCTTCCCATAACTACCCTCGATATCCACAGTTTATACATCCATTTCTGGTGCTTATAATGCTTTCACATTAAAATGTTCTACAATCAATTTTTGTTACTGTATGGATGGCTGTGACCTTTAAGATTAGTGACAAAACAATGATCATAGTTGGCAATAGATCATTTTCTGCAAATCAGTACTTGTATGCATTACAAAACCAGCTCAATGAATTCTTGTATCCCAGCTCATAACTTGACGTGGTTTGCTTCAGAGCATCCCACATGCAACTGAGTAAACAGCAATATATCATTGACGTTGCATTACACATCATAGACATTTCTTTCCTATCAGGAGACACAAAAATGCTTCAGCTTGATACCCAAAAAAAGGGCAGAAATTTGGATAAAACTTTGATTTAATTTATTCATCTTTTGCACTCATCCTTAAATAAGCACTTAGGAAAATTGGCTTTTAATTCCATTCAACCAGATTCTTTCCCAAATGTAGCTATCGCTTGTCTGTTTCTCAGCCATCTATAAGTATTTAAAATCTGAGCATTATACAGTTTCTATAAAGCTATTTTCACTGCATTTGGCACTTCGGAGTAATTAATAAATAATTTATTTTGCATGAGCTTTACTCAAATTTCACA
The DNA here is from genome assembly GCF_902713615.1 of Scyliorhinus canicula. Lineage (NCBI taxonomy): Eukaryota > Metazoa > Chordata > Chondrichthyes > Carcharhiniformes > Scyliorhinidae > Scyliorhinus > Scyliorhinus canicula. The sequence continues at coordinate 137,799,725 of NC_052151.1, read as the reverse complement.
CTTCATATAGTTGTTTAAATTTTATTCCTTTAGTCTTTTTTGGATCAAAATTACTTTTAAACTAAATCAAACAACAGTACTTTTTGTAACAAATGCTGAACCAGTATGAAGAACCGCCTTGTAGGTGTCAAGACAACTAAACAGTTTCTAGTACTATATAAATATCAAATGACAGTAAATTCATTAGCACCAAAGACACGCACTACTAAAGTTAGCATGAAATCAGAATAAAACTCCTTTGGGCTTACATTTCAGATCCCACTTTTGAGTCTAAGTATGGTAGTAAGTGGCTCCAGTGGCATCTGTCTCACCGACCAGAATAGTGCTCGGAACCTCATTAACTATGCACATGTGAGTTTGGCTCTGACTCACCCGATGGGCTGGCAGCAGAGTCATCTGCCCTCCTGCCCTTGGCTGACCAGTTTGAAGCTCCTGGTGCCATATTTTAATAACAGTCCAGCAAACTCATATCACTCTCTCCATCCCACCTGTCTTTACCAGGCCATGCATCATGTCAGCAACCCAGAGGGAAAAGGCGAACAGTCTAAATAAGTCTGTTCCTCGATTCAACCACCCTGCACCCACCCACCCCCCTCAACCATCACCTGAGAGATGCTCACTATATATATATTTTTTTAAATTCATTTTACAGGATGTGGGTATTGCTGGCTAAGCTAGCATTTGTTGCCCATCCCGAATTGCCCTTCAGAAGGTGGTGGTGAGCAGTCTTCTTGAACCGCTGCAGTCAATGTGGTACAGATAAACCCACTGTGCTATTAGGGTGGAAGTTCAGGGATTTCAACCAAACAACAATATTTCCAAGTCAGGATGGTGAGTGATTAGGGCAGGGAAGTTCCACATTGTGTTCCCAAGTATCTGCTGCCCTAATCCTTCTAGATGGTAGTCATCATGAGTTTGGAAGGTGCTGCCTTAACAGTCTTGGCGAGATCCTGCAGTGCATCTTGTAGATTGTACACACTGCTACTACGGTGCATTGTTAGTGGAAGGAGTGAATGTTTGTGGAAAAGGTAGCAATCAAGCAGGCTGCTTTGTCCTATGATGCAGACCTTCCGAGTGTTGTTGGAGCTGCACTCATCCAGACAAGTGGGGAGTATTTCATCACACTCCTGACTCGTGGCTTGTAGGTGGTGAAAAGGATTTGGAGTGTAAGGAAGTGAGTCACTCACCGATTCCTAACCTCTGACTTGCTCTTGGAGCCACAGTATTTATTTGGCTAGCCCAGTTCAGTTTCTGGTCAATGGATACTGATGGTGGGGGATTCAGGGATAGTGCCATTGGAATGTCATGGGGCGATGGCTTGATTCTCTCTTATTGGAGATGGTCATTGCCTGGTACTTGTATGGTGCAAATGTTGCTTGCCGTTCATCAGTCCGAGCCTGCATATTTTCCAAGTCCTGCTACATTGGGACATGGACTACCTCAGTGTCGAAGGAGTCGTGAATGATGCTGAACATTTTGCAATCAATAAGTGAATATCCCCACATCTGCCCTTATGTTGGAAGAAACATCATTGGACCTTTAACCACTGCTTCTGAAGTCTTCATACACCTCCCTTCCAGTAAACGATGTGCTATGACTTTGGCCTGTTGTTTATGAGCTTTGCATGCAGTCATATAGGTTGGCAGGGTCCAGCTTCCTTCCCTTCGGTCTTCCTCCTGCCTCCCATTGTTTATCTTCTTCATCTGCTTCCTTGCCCCTCTGCCTGCCATCATGAACCCTCACCCTACTCCCCTTCCTAGCAGAGCTCTCCTTTCACATTACCTCCATTGTCTTATTCAGGTCATCACCCCTTCCTCACCTCATGCTCCAACCTCAGTTGAACTTCGAACCTGGCTGCGTGAGTCCTGTGGCACAGACCTGCCCAGATAGACATTGCTATATGGCACCAAGGAAAAAGAAGACTGCCAACCCCAGGTGTAGTACTGAACTGAAATCATGATGCAAGATGGTCTATAGGTCCAACAGCACAGTGCTGTCCATGAAGACCAGCACATCATGGAGTTGGAGAGCAGGAACAGGTCTGCCCCTGCAAAGTGGTGAACAGCGCATCAGTGCAGAACATGGCAGAAATACTTTGTTGCCCTGACCTCAAAAGTCTCTGGCAAAATGAGGAGCATCTTGTGCACGCCATTTAACAATAGGGTTTGTCACAATAGTGATTTCCCATTGACATGAAGCAAGATTGGAAAGCCCGTCAAGACACTGGCAGGCAAGTGTTCTAATGAGCATTCATGAGATGCAAATAGTGTTTGTGCCACCTGCCAACAGGAAGGCTGACCCACCATTAAGAAAATTGCTATGGAACTTTTTGGCTCTTTTCCTCCCCACCCATCCGCCACAGATAGGTTGAGAATATTCCGCCCTTTAGAGTTGGCAGCATTATCTAAAAAAAAAACATGCAAAGAAGTAAACAAGCAAAAAAAACTGAGAGGCAGAGACTACTTCTTATTGCTTTTCAGATATTACTTCAAAATATGCCCATAACTTGTGGCAATAATAACAATGAGACTATCAGCACTACTGGTTAAAACTGACAGCACATTCAGAGTTAAACTTGGAATTTCAGAAGCTGATGGTAGTGTTACAACACACTGGGCTAGTGTGTAGTCAATTCCCGCCCCACATGACCTGGAGTCACAACACAAATGAATTAACCAATAGTTCGTAGAAAAAAAAATCCCTTGGCTGCCCAATAATTACAAACACAATTACTGTTTCTTTATCACAATAAATATAATGAAATCTGCAGTACATACAACTGTTTAACTATTATTTAATTTCTATTCCCCAGCACTACATGCATGCACACACATGGATGGGAATAAAGGAGTTAAAAAAAACATAAGTAAAAGGAAAGTCTCGTTTTCAGATAGGATTTATTTTAGTACCTTACTCCTCTTGACTGGGCTTTTAGTTCGAGGCTTTTACCGTAGGTTCATTCAGACCTCAGTAGTTTCAGAAATGCAGCACTCACAGCCTCTCTCAGAAACAGAGAGAGAGAGAGAGAGACGAGAGAGACGAGAGAGGAGAAAAGGACAGAGAAAATAGAGAGAGACAGAGAAGAAGACAGAGGAGACAGAGATACTGAGACACATACCTTCGGGATTCTCCATCGGCAGGATCCTCCGTTTCACCAGCATCGCACTTACGTCAGTGGATTTCCCAAGGGCGTGGGGTGCCCACAATGGGAAAACCCCATTGGCTGGCTGCTGGGACGGAGAATCCTGCTGCCGACGGGACAGAAAATCCCATCACTTGTTCCTGCACTTTCAGGAGTCAAACTGAAACTCCGAGAGTCTGAAGATCATTCCACTGGGACAGGATCCTATCACCACCTACTACCGGGCAGAGTGCGGCCTTTTGGTAAATTCATTGGCCACCAGCCAATCAAACAGAGTCCCATCCCATCGCTCTCTCTGGTGCAAAAAAGTCTGAAGCTCCTGTTCAAACTAGCAGTGTTCTCTCCTGAAACTTCTGAATTACTCATTCTCTCTGCTGCTTGACTTAAAGATACATAACTATAAATCACTCTTGGATCAAAAATGAGAACGGCCGGCTCACTAAAAGGAAGGGGAAATAAAGGAATAAACAGGAAGGGCTAAAAAGGAAGGACCCAGTAGGGATAGCCTGTTTCTCTACAGTGTATGCTAATGCAGTCTTTGAAGATGGAATCAACAGAAAAATTATTGACTTGTTACAAACTTAAACTAAATGCCCATTATTCTCACTGTGAAGGTGGTCTTCAGTCAGGGGTAACTGCGATTTTACTGGAGTATGAAGTAATAATTACTGTTGAGCAACCTTTCTGGTCCTGAAATTTTATTTTACAAATGTGGAATCTCATTCTTCAAAAAAATCTAAATAAATGTTGCTGATATTGAAGTTTCCCTTCCAATCCCATATTTTTATTGCACTGTTTACTGAAAGAAACATGACTGAAGAATAAATCTGATCAGTTGAACAGTTGCTCTGCTACCTGCCTTGTTATTGGATGCCACATAGAGCAGCAAATTAAACTGACATTAGAGTAAAGACTTTCCATAGCTCAGTAAAATGTGATGGGAGCTGTTTTATGGTCATGCTTAAGTGCAGAGTGACAGTGGCCAGGCTATGTTTAGTTCAGAACAAGGTAGATCTGGGGCAGTGCTGTCTATTCTTTTATGGATTCATGCTGCTCATGGTCCACAAAAATAAATTGAAACTGACTTCCCCTTTGGATGAACAACTGATACTCTGTGGAATGTGAACTGTGCATGCTCTCCCCAGGAAGGCATTTAAAATGCCGTGAATTGCTTGTAGTGGAGTTGCCAAGATGCCACCATCCGTCACGGTTGGAAAGAGAAATTGCACAAAGCCAACATGGACCTCTTTACACGTGTGTAGGCCCCCATAATGGTATCAAGACACACGTGCAATTCTCATTCAGCCTGAGCAGGGAAGCCATTGAAGAACAGCATCAGCCCAAGAAAAGACTAAAATAGGCAAGTATTTTTTCTTTATTTTGTTGGTTCATGAGGAATATTGCTCCTTTGATTTGCACAATGAAGGTTCAGGCCTTCACCCCTTGGCCTTCATTGCCCTACTACTTCTCAAATCTGAGACCCCAATAAGACACTCCAAATTCCTGCCCAGGTGACAAAAACCTACCCCAGAATGTCCGCATGAAAATACAATAATTCGGTGAGTCAAAGGCATATTTCAAATTTGTGAGGTTTAGCAGAATTGTTGCACCCACCTTTTGAATTGTCTTAACTAATTACAGGGATTTGGACAACATAACTTCTGATACATCAGTAAAATTCCACTTTGTGCATAATTGGTGACAAAAACCCATTAAAATGCCAAATAATTTCTTTCCACTCCACTTCATACTGCATATTGATGTAGCATGTGTTTAAATTAGTTCCAAATATTTTTCTGATTGAAGTAGAAGAAGGAAAGGATTTTGGAATTATTTTCTGCTCAAAAGTACAATTTTTAATCACGATTTACCTATTTTTTTTAGTACCTTCTAGGAAACATATTACACAGGTTCTTTAATGGCTCACTGTAAATAACCATTTGCTCTTTCCTTGCTTCCTGAGAAGCAGTACTGAGCTGATCTTATTTAGGTCATGGACTATTCACTGGAAAGTGGGTAAATGCTAAACCTCATAAATATTTGCATTGTATTTTAACAGCATCAGTGATGCACACTAGTATCAGGCGAGTCTTTTCCTTCCTTTTCTAATCTGAACATACAAGATCATTGGATTGATAACTAACACATGTATATAGCTTTCAAGTAAAGTAAAGTCATCATAGTCCCAGATGACCACAGGCTGCTTTCCCCTTTGTGGGGGGGAGCTGACTGGTGGTGATTTTAAGCTGAGGATCATCATGCCTCCAGCGAGGGGCAAGGTTTAGAAGGTGGGGCATTCATGAATAACTTCATCTGGTACGGGAATTGAACCTGTGCGTTTGACTCTGCATCTAAACCGGCCCCAATAAGCTTTATACAAGAAGCTGGCATTAGCTTGTCTTGGGGCTATCCTGCATAAACTATGCCAGATAATGTAATTCCTTCATGCAGGCCTACTGTATCACAAGTGGAATGCAATCCTAAAGTTGAATAGAGAATAATTAATTTCTACTTGACAAGACTATCATTAGGGGCGACAAGGTAGCACAGTGGTTGGCACTGTTGCTTCGCAGCACCAGGGACCTGGGTTCGATTCCCGGCTTGGGACACTCTGTGCGGAGTCTACATGTTCTCCCCGTGTCTGCGTGGGTTTCCTCTGGGTGCTCCAGTTTCCCCACACAGTCCAAAGATGTGCAGGTTAGGTGGATTGGCCTTGCTAAAGTGCCCTTAGTGTCCAAAAAAGATTAGGTGGGGTTACCTGATTATGGGGATAGGGTTGAGCTATGGGCTTAAGTAGGATGCCCTTTTCCAAGGGCCAGTGCAGTCTCAATGGACCAAATGGCCTCCTTCTCCATGATTCCATGAATTCAGAAACAGAAGATGCATTTAAAATAACATTCTTTAACAACAGCTACAACAAACCAATAACCACAACTAATGCTATCGCAAGGTTAAACATTGAAGACTACAGTAAGTACTTGGAGTGAAAGTATTAATCATTGAGTCTAGATCGTCATAAGTATAATAATTTAGCTGTGTCGCAATTCCTTCAGCCTGCTCAGGTTGTATTACAAGCAAAATGTTGCAACACAGTCGTTTAGTAGGTTCACAGTTCGTATTGAATGCATCACTCTAGTTTTCAAAGTTTTTCTATTCATATGTAACTTAATTAAAACCTCTTTCTTTTAGTAAGTTAGATGCTGTAGTGTTGTTGAGTTCTTCTTCTGGGAATCATTACTTTCCTGGGAGTCCCTGTAGCAAGTTGCCATTCATGGCCATTTTCTTGTCCTAACTTAACCAATTTTGCATATACATTGCCATTCATTCTACATTACATTTTGAGCTATCAACTGTATAAGCTTTATGTTAGTTTCATGAAGCTTTAGATTTTAACTTTTATTGCTAGGCATTGCAGATTGGCTGCCTGTTATACACACTGCTTATTTCCCTTGGACCATGAGAAATATTAAAGAGCTGGAAATCCGATGAGTTTACTCGGAGATTATGAACATAATGATCTGTAGTTAATGGAAGAAAAATGGTAAATGTACCACGAAACATAGTACAGTGGGGTTCGAATCAGTTAGTGGGGTTGATTTAGTTACGAACAATTAAACCACTTGCATTCAAATAGAATTAAGCCCAGTAGCAACTGAATTTATCCTTCCTCTGTGAAACAAAGTATTGGTAGGGGTAGGTTGGGGCGGGGGCCTCCTGCCTTCCAGTTGGTACAATGCACCGAATTTGTATTAATACAACCATTCTGCTGAATTTTGCTCATTCCACATAGTCTGGGAATGCTTTCTACTGCATCTGCGTACCCGAAAATTGCATAGAAGAAAACAAAAATACATGTATATGGTATATTCTATCTTTGCTTTGTATTTCAGTTGTTTGAAAAGCAATAAACCAGAGTTTACACTTAATAACCAGTCAGCACATACTCTGAAACAACTTCAATTTTCTTTTCTCTTCTCATTTCATTGACATGGAGTTTTGTTGACAGTATCATGCAGACACCAGCAAAAAAAAAGTTGAAGATGAAAACAGCAATATTAAAATGCACAACTTGAATTGAGAAAATGTAAAACTGTATATTGTACAGATGGAGTCCCTAGGCAATGTGAGAGAGGCGAATTGAAATATTCAAAAGACCAAAATGTCTATTAACGATAGAGTCCCAAAATTCATAGGATCTTTTTGCCATTTTAAGATATTTCTTAATGCTATCCAAATCTAAAATGTGTTATAATATTGGCTGGTGAGATGTAGATTTGAAGGGAATTGACACAAAAGCTTTAGTACCTGTGAAGACTTTAGTTATGTCGCCGCAGCATGAATTGGGAATGGTTGTATTAATACAAACTCGGTGCATTGTACCAATTGGAAGGCAGGAGGCCCCCGCCCCAACCAATACTTTGTTTCACAGAGGAAGGATAAATCCAGTTGCTACTGGGCTTAATTCTATTTGAATGCAAGTGGTTTAATTGTTCGTAACTAAATCAACCCCACTAACTGATTCGAACCCCCACTTTACTATGTTTCGTGGTACGTTTACCATTTTTCTTCCATTAACTATAGACCATTATGTTCATAATCCCCGAGTAAACTCATCGGATTTCCAGCTCTTTAATATTTCTCATGGTCCAAGGGAAATCAGCGGAGTGTATAACAGGCAGCAATCTGCAATGCCTAGCAATATAAGTTAAAATCTAAAGCTTCATGAAACTAACATAAAGCTTATACAGTTGATAGCTCAAAATGCAATGTAGAATGAATGGCAATGTATATGCAAGATTGGTTAAGTTAGGACAAGAAAATGGCCATGAATGCCAACTTGCTACAGGGACTCCCAGGAAAGTCAAGATTCCCAGAAGAAGAACTCAACAACACTACAGCATCTAACTTACTAAAAGAAAGAGGTTTTAATTTAAGTTACATATAAATAGAAAAACTTTGAAAACTAGAGTGATGCATTCAATATGAACTGTGAACCTACTAAACGACTGTATTGCAACATTTAATATTGCTTGTAATGCAACCTGAGCAGGCTGAAGAAATTGTGACACAGCTAAATTATTATACTCATGACGATCTAAGCTCAATGATTAATACTTTCACACCAAGGGCGGAATTCTCTGTTCCCCACGCCGGGTGGGAGAATCGCAGGAGGGCCGGGCGACTCATGACACGCCCCCCCTGGCACACCCCCGCGATTCTCCCACCCCCCGCTCGGATGAATCGCCGCTCGCCATTTTTCACGGTGACCGGCGATTCTCCGGCCCGGATGGGCCGAGCGGCCTGACGTTCCCGACCAGTTCACGACGGCGGCAACCACACCTAGTCGCTGCAGTCATTAACATGGGTGCCAAATGCTCGTTTGTGGCTTGTGGGGGACGGAGAGGGGAGTGAGCACCACAGCCGTGCGCGGGAGGGGACTGGTCCGCGATCGGTGCCCACCGATCATCGGGCCGGCGTCTCCAAGCGACGCACTCTTTCCTCTCCGCCGCCCCGCAAGATCAAGCCACCACGTCTTGCGGGGCAGCGGAGGGGAAGACGGCAATTGCGCATGCACGGGTTGGAGCCATCAGCCGTCGTGACGTCAGCCGCGCATGCGCAGGTTGGAGCCGGCCAACCTGCACATGCGTGGCTGATGTCACTTAGGCGCCGCCGTCGCGTCATTCTCAGCGCGCCGCCTTGACGCAAGCGGCAAGGCCCGGCAGCCGAGAGTTACGGAGCGCCGCTCCTAGCCCCCCGGGTGGGGGTGAATAAGGTGCGATGAACGGCCTCCGAGGCCGTCGTGAAACTCGGCCGAGTTCACGACGGCCTTCCCGATTCCGTGCGGGAGCGGAGAATTCGGCCCCAAGTACATACTGTAGTCTTCAATGATTAACCTTGCAATAGCATTAGTTGTGGTTATTGGTTTGTTGTAGATGTTGTTAAAGAGTGTTATTTTAAATGCATCTTTTGTTTCTGAATTCAAGGAATCATAGAATTGACAGTGCAGAAGGAGGCCATTCAGCCCATCGAGTCTGCACCGGCCCCTGAAAAGAGAATCCTACTTAAGCCCATAGCTCAACCCTATCCCCATGACCAGGTAACCCCCACCTAATCTTTTTTGTACACTAAGGGCACTTTAGCGAGGCCAATCCACCTAACCTGCACATCTTTGGACTGTGGGGAAGCCGGACCAGCCAGAGGAAACCCACGCAGACACGGGGAGAACATGCAGACTCCGCACAGAGGGTGACCCAAGCCGGGAATCGAACCCAGGTCCCTGGTGCTGCTTAGCAACAGTGCCAACCACTGTGTTACCTTGTCACCCCGAATTAGTTTTGTCAAGTACAAATTAATTGTTCTCTATTCAACTTTAGGATTGCATTCCACTTGTGATACAGTAGGCCTGCATGAAGGATTTACATAATTTGGCATAGGTTATGCAGGATAGCCCCAAGACAAGCTAATGCCAGCTTCTTGTATAAAGCTTATTGGGGCCGGTTTAGATGCAGAGTCAAACGCACAGGTTCAATTACCCGTACCAGATGAAGTTATTCATGAATGCCCCACCTTCTAAACCTTGCCCCTCGCTGGAGGCATGGTGATCCTCAGCTTAAAATCACCACCAGTCAGCTCTCCCCCTCAAAGGGGAAAGCAGCCTGTGGTCATCTGGGACTATGGTGACTTTACTTTACTTGAAAGCTATATACATGTGTTAGTTATCAATCCAATGATCTTGTATGTTCAGATTAGAAAAGGAAGGAAAAGACTCACCTGATACTAGTGTGCATCACTGATGCTGTTAAAATACAATGCAAATATTTTATGAGGTTTAGCATTTACCCACTTTCCAGTGGATAGTCCATGACCTAAATAAGATCAGCTCAGTACTGCTTCTCAGGAAGCAAGGAAAGATCAAATGGTTATTCACAGTGAGCCAATCAAGAACCTATGTAATATGTTTCCTAGAAGGTACTAAAAAAAAAGGTAAATCGAGATTAAAAATAGTACTTTTGAGCAGAAAATAATTCCAAAATCCTTTCCTTCTACTTCAATCAGAAAAATATTTGGAACTAATTTAGACACATGCTACATCAATATGCAGTATAAAGTGGAGTGGAAAGAAATTATTGGCGTTTTAATGGGTTTTTGTCACCAATTATGCACAAGGTGGAATTTTACTGATGTATCAGAAGTTATGTTGTCCAAATCCCTGTAATTAGTTAAGACAATTCAAAAGGTGGGTGCAACAATTCTGCTAAGCCTCACAAATTTGAAATATGCCTTTGACTCACCGAATTATTGTATTTTCATGCGGACATTCTGGGGTAGGTTTTTGTCACCTGGGCAGGAATTTGGAGTGTCTTATTGGGGTCTCAGATTTGAGAAGTAGTAGGGCAATGAAGGCCAAGGGGTGAAGGCCTGAACCTTCATTGTGCAAATCAAAGGAGCAATATTCCTCATGAACGAACAAAATAAAGAAAAAATACTTGCCTATTTTAGTCTTTTCTTGGGCTGATGCTGTTCTTCAATGGCTTCCCTGCTCAGGCTGAATGAGAATTGCACTTGGGTTTGACACCATTATGGGGGCCTACACACGTGTAAAGAGGTCCATGTTGGCTTTGTGCAATTTCTCTTTCCAACCGTGATGGATGGTGGCATCTTGCAACTCCAGTACAAGCAATTCACAGCATTTTAAATGCATACCTGGGGAGAGCATGCACAGTTCACATTCCACAGAGTATCAGATGTTCGTCCAAAGGGGAAGTCAGTTTCAATTTATTTTTGTGGGACCGTGAGCTGCATGAATCCATAAAAGAACAGATACCCCTGCTTCAGATCTACCTTCTTCTGAACTAAACACAGCCTGGCCACTGTCACTCTACACTTAACCATGGAGACAATAATTGGAGAAGTCATGGCCTACTTGCGAGAGTTGCAGGGCTGAAAATCAAATAGGCCTAAAGTGTTTAGCTTCAGTGTCAATGTATGCCATAAATCAACCATTTTTCTTTGACATTCAGGGATGTGGATGTCACTGGCTAGGTCAGAATTTATTAACCATCACTCGCTGCCCTTAAGAAGGGAGTTGTGGGTCACCTTCTTGAATTGTTGGCAGTCCATGTGTTGCAGATATACCACAATGCTGTTAAAGGGAGAATTTTAAGGTTTTGACCCAGTGACAGTGAAGTAACAGCAACATATTTTCAAGTCAGGATGGTGGGTGCTCTGTAGGGGAACTTGCAGACGGTGGTGTTCCATCCATATGCTGCTCTGGTCCTTCTGGGTGGTAGAGGCTGGAAGATGCTGTTGAAGGAACCTTGGCAAGTTTCTGCAATGCACTTTGCAGATGGTACACACTGCTGCCAAATCAGTGGTGGAGGGAGTGAAATGTTTAAGGTGGTGAAAGAGAGTGCCAATCAGGCAAGCTACTTTGCCCTGTGTTGTTGGAACTGCACTCATCTAGGGCAAGTGGAGAGTATTCCATCACATCCCTAACTTATGCATTGTGGACAAGCAGACCTGCTGTTGTAGCCACAGTATTTATCTGGCTTGTCCAGATCATTTTCTGGTCAAGGTTACCGCAAGCTGTTGATATTAGAGGATTCAGCCATGGTAATGCCATTCAATGTCAAGAGCTGATAGTTAGATTCTTTCTTTGGAGGTTGTCACTGCCTAGCACTTGTCTGGTATGAATGTTACTCACCACTAATGAGCCCAAGTACAGTGGTTAGCATCGCTGCCTCTGAGCCAGAAGCTTCAGGGTGGAGTCCCACCCCAGGACTTGATTGCTAAGGAAGGTGCATTCATAATGCAGCCTAACAGATTGAGTGTCAATCTGCAATCCTTCCAATACTGCAATGGCTGGTGGTGAGAGAGGGGGACCCTCTAGTCAGCCATGCTTGATGTGGAGTGGTGCCCCTTAATCTACAAGCCTCAGGTGACAGACTAGCGACCTGTTCCAAGAATAACTAGTTATGGAAACAGATTAAAGTCTGTCTTGGTGCACCACTAGTTGAAACAAGAGAATTGGAAAGATTGTCTTTGTCTGCTGCATTTAGTCATGTAAGAAGTCTTACAACACCAGGTTAAAGTCCAACAGGTTTGATTCAAACACGAGCTTTCGGAGCGCAGCTCCTTCCTCGGGTGAATCGATTCACCCGAGGAAGGAGCTGCGCTCCGAAAGCTCGTGTTTGAATCAAACCTGTTGGACTTTAACCTGGTGTTGTAAGACTTCTTACTGTGCTCACCCCAGTCCAACGCCAGCATCTCTACATCATGGCATTTAGTCATGGAAGTGTAACACTGTTATACTTGTCCACACATTTATTATACTTGTCCACACATTTAATAACATGTATTAGAAAAGAAAATGTAACAGCTGGAGAAACTTAGCAATCAAAGAAATAATGTAGAAACAGAGCACTGGTTAATGATGTGACAGAAGCTTTTGCTGAGAGAAAATCTCTGCATTTCCTGCTGCTTGCCAAGGGTCAACCAGTCAATTTCTGGCCTGCGGATAATCTACAGGATTTCCTCTCCCACCACATTATGATGCAGGGTGAATATGTTACTCACACGACGCAGCTCAATGCACAAATATGAACAGAGGATTAAGCATCGGGCTTAAATAAGTGATATTAAAATCCTATATCAAAAATGATTAAATACTACAAATGGATTCAGGAGAAATTTTAATGGGTCATTTTAATTAGATTCTCTTCCTTAAAATTGCCTTAATTGATGTCTTAGTCATATGCCGCATGCCGAAACCCGAGAGCAATCCAAGCAGTGGTGTTTAATTAGATAGCTGGCTTTCAGGACTCTTGTAAATGGCATTGAACATTAGCATGCTAAAATTTTCAACCAATGCCTGACCCCATTCAGTGCACCAAGGCCAATACTGCTTAGTTCTAAGCCATGACAAATGAGTAAATGCCAAGTGAAGTTTGTAGCTTTTCCCTTCCATGGGAAGGAGAATATTCAAAGAGTATAATCGTGTTTTCAGTGCCCAAGACACCTCTGAGCATTACAGCAAAATACATAATTGCCAATGCACTGCAAACACCTTCTCAGCTGCAGAAGTCCTGTTACAAAAACGAAGGAAAATAAAACTTAAAAAGAAAAAAGCACCCAAAAATATCATGACTAATAATATTTTGCAATTGGAATTTTCAAGCAAACGTTAAATTGTTGTGCCCCCTTCAAACTAGAAAAAAAAGGTGTGGGAAGGAACATCAGGCTGAAGAATGGAAGGTTTTTTTCCCCCTTTGGCCCTAATGTCAGCATCTAAAACTCTGGTTAGGTATTATACACAGTTAACAGGGTAAACCTCCATCTATCCAACAAATGTTTCTCAAACTAAGGAGTATTTCTTGCTGCATCAGTGTAAATCTTTCATATTTATACAAAACACCCTTGGCAGAGAACGTTAGAGAAGCAGCAAGGCCAATTAGGTACCCAAATGGAGAACGACTGGTGGAGGCAGAAGGCATGGCTGAGGTAATGAGTACTTTTCATTAATGTTTCCAAAGAGGCTATGGTACACGAGAAGGCTGTCAGGATGCTGACTGCGACAAAATTAGTTAAACAGGGGCTAGAGGCAGTTAAGTCTCCTGATTCAGATTGGATGTATCCTAGATTGCTAAGGCAAGGGTAGAAATTGTGGAAGTGCTGGTCACAATCTTCAAGCTCTCCTTAAGATGAGGTGGCGCCAAAGGACTGGAGGATTTCTACACTTGTACTCAAAAGGAGAGAAGAATAAAACTGGCATTTTTACAGGCCAGTCAGTTAAACGTCGTTGGAAGGGAGGTTTTAGAATCAATAATCATGGATCAAATTAACAGCCAATTGGGCAAGCATGGACTCATAAGGACAGCCAGCAGAAATTTGCGAAAGGTAACTCGTCTTTGACCAGCTGGATTTATTTGATGAGGTGACAGAGGGTGGAGACGTGCAGTGCAGTAGATTTGTACATGGTCTTTCATACGGATTTTGATAAAGTAATATTTAATAGGCTTGTTTGGAAAATTGAAGGTGCTGGAATAAAAGGCAGAGTGACAGCATGAATACAAAATTGACAAAGAGAGAGAACCAGAGAATGTTGCAGTGCATGGCTGTTTTTCAGACTAAAAGGAGATATACAGTGCAGTTCCCCAAGAAGCTGAAGGAGAAAACTTTGCAGGAAGAGTGGGACTAACTGGATTGCAGTTTGAAGGAATTGGTGCAACCCTGATGAGCCATGGTCTCCTTCCGAGTTATACTATTCTATGATCCATTCAATCTTAAAAGAAATTTCAACTGAAGCGAAATTTGGTCCAATTATGTGCCATTGTGCACTACTGATCTGCACTTAACGAGAATGCTGGTGGAGAACACATTTACTTCTAAATTCCTAGAGTCAGTCAGCAACAATCTAGTTTTATAATCAACGAGACCCAGGCTAGCCTGATGGTTGGTAAAAAGGAAACTAGAGTCAAGAAGAAATGATTAGCTGGCACTGTTTCAGATGTGTAAGGATTATAGTTGGATGGCAAGGCTGGGGAAGCAAGGCGTTCAGTTGTCGAGAAGAATGGACGACTAAAAGGCTACAGTGTAGGTTTTAACTGTCGGTCAGTTTTAAGAACTGAACCTTATTGAGCTGCATGCCAAGAACAATCATCCCAAGACAGCTCTTTGGGGCTTGAATCCTATTCAATAACAGGAGGCCCAGAGGCCAATCTAGCAGGACAAAATGTAGGTAATTCTAGCAATTGCCTTGATAGAACTTTTTTGCTGAACTGCCAGTAGTGTATCTATGGCAGAAGCTCCACCAACGAGCAGTCAAAATTACATAGAGTCCTTTATCGTAGAATTCTGAACTACATTACATTAATGAGCTTTCCATCTGATTCAAGAAGGCCCCAAGACTGCCAACAGAATTGGTCGCATAAAAATTTCAATACAAGTCCATTGCCACCCAATTTCTGCCAGTTGAGAGGATTTCATAGATGATAAAAACCAACATAGAATAACATATGGGCAGTGACAGGCCAGGAAAGCTCAGCACTGACCATAATATTAACAATGAAAAAGGTCAGAACACAGAACATACAGTGCAGAAGGAGGTCATTTGGCCCATCGAGTCTGCACCGACACACTTAAGCCCTCACTTACACCCTATCCCCAGAACCCAATAACCCTTCCTAACCTTTTTGGACAGTAAGGGCAATTGATCATGGCCAATCCACCGAACCTTCACATCTTTGGACTGTGGGAGGAAACCGGAGCACCCGGAGGAAACCCTTGCAGACACAGGGAGAACATGCAGACTCCGCACAGACAGTGACCAGCAGGGAATAGAACCTGGGACCCTGGCGCTGTGAAGCCACAGTGCTATCCACTTGTCTTACCGTGTTGCCCTATCAGGAGAGAGAGCACAGAGAGAGAGGCGGGGACAAGGTGAGAAAGAAAGATTGAAGACAGATTATTTATAAAACATCAAGTTTTCATGCTGAGAGAATAACAATCATTTGTCAAGCAAGAGGAAACAAAGTTCTCTTGCTATGGAAGAAATGCAAAGGTCCCAAGTGAGGATTGAGGGAGACAAGAATGTTAATGATAAAAATGTATTGAGCTAAAGAAATGTTAGCTGATGGCTAAAATTGGGATAAATACAACAGTGTCTAAAGAATTGAAATAAACAATTTGTTGGCAGTCTTAAAGGTCACAAGGAGGTCAAATACCAACATCCCGAACAGGCGCCGGAATGTGGCGACCAGGGGCTTTTCACAGTAACTTCATTTGAAGCCTACTTGTGACAATAAACGGTTTTCATTTCATTTTCATTTTTCATTTTCAAATATAATGATTCAACCACTGCAGTAGAGAGAAATGCATGATGTGAGTCGCGGGCATGTGATTTAAAATTGATAGATGTGGAATGGAATCAACAACTGCCAGTGGTTAACTGCAAATAAAGGTGGTCATTGTTACGAAGCATTAACATTGGAGAGATTATTCAGCTATGAAGACTCCTGGGAATATAATGAGTAATGAACAAGCAAATTACTGAAAGACACAGAATGGATTAATAGGGAACCACAATGGTAAAAGGTTTAAAAATTCATGGCATCAGGAACATTTTAACAAGTTAAGCTACAGTATACAAACATATTCCACCAGTAAATTGATATGTCACAAGATTGTTTAATATATGAAAAGTACAGAGGGTCGCTCCTTCAAGTGAAAATAAAAATTCAGAAAAAGGAGTACTTACAAAGTAAACCTTTAAGAACATTGTGCAGAGAGAGCACTGATAGCGAGAAAAGTTACACAAACTTACCAATCTTCTGGTGGACGAGACAAAGTTTACTTATCTCATGTATCGGCTGAAATACTGCAGACCTCTCTCATACAAATGGAAGATGGTTAGAACATATGCATTCCTTTCCCCATTTGTTTACTAAAACACATATTTAAACATGTACATATTTTAACAGAGTTTAAATGCTACTAATTAGTCTCATGCAAACAAAAACAAAGCTTAAAATAACATTTACTGTTATGCTCAGAGTTTAACAGTTGTATATTATGGTCTGGAATTATGTCTATTCTTTTATATATATTATGTAAATAAAAAACAGACAACAGAAAAACTGATATAAAGATGAGAAGATCCATGAATATCTCTGACGGTTTTGATTGTCTGATGTCCAAAAGCTGCATACTCAGAACTGAGTCCTTGCCCTATTTTAGACTTTTTCCCAGATTTTGGACATAGGACAGGTTATCAAAGCGGACATCATGCTGCTAACCTGCAAATGCCAGCTGTGTATCCCCAGATAGCTCAATGAAGACTTATTTCAGGCCACTGTAGCTATTGGGCAGGTGTTGAGAGATAGTGTGGAAATGAGGATCAGTGACCAGGAAAGAGAAAGTAACGGTCAGAAATGGGGCCCAACAGCAGACCACATTTTTAATGGATTCCTTCACCTCCTGATTGTGTGTTTAGGCAGGTCGTTCTACCTTTGTTGGTACAGGCTTGCAATGGTCCCATTAAAGACTGTTGCTCAAGCTGTGTATCGCCCTTTGTGGCTGCATTCAGAGCAAATCAGTTGTGTAAAGGGAGCATAAAATAGGCATTCGGCCTCTTATTGGTAGATGTAAAGGCACAAACTCCTGTTTGAGGCACAGGCCTTGGATGTGTCCCTTGATGCCTGTTATGACCCCCCAAAGGGGCTCACAGCTGCATTTTATTAGATTCCTCACTTACACCTTGGAATATGAACTCCACAGGTAATTACAGGGTGGAGCTTCCTCCCAATTGGAGGATTGCCCACAGGATATAAACTCCGTCCTGTGAGCAGATTGGGGAAGAGGACCCTGAGGGGGAGTGGAGTGTAAGAGTGTATTATCTTGTGGCGTAGTAGAATAAATGTTGTATTATGCATGACTGGCTACACGTGAAGACCTTACGTTCAGTTACAACAATGCCTTTACCAATATTGCATGTGGAAATCAACCTCAATGTGTGTGCACTGCGTGAAATACAATGGGCGGCACGGTGGCACAGTAGTTGGCACTGCTACCTCACAGATCCAAGGACCCGGGTTCAATTCCGGCCCCGGGTGGCTGTCTGTGTGGAGCTTGTACTTTCTCTGTGTCCACGTGGGTTTACTCCCACAGTCCAAAGATGTGCAGATTAGGTGTATTGACAATGCTAAATTGTCACTCGTGTCCAAAGAATTTGGGTGGGGTTTTTGGGATGTGTTGGAGGTGTGGGTTTGAATGGAGTGTGCTACTCCCTGGCAGGCACAGACTCGATGGGCCTGGTGGCCTCCTTCTGCACTGTAAATTCTATGAAAACAGGTCAAGTCTCTGGGGGAGAAGATAGTGGCATAGTGGTAATGTAACTGGACGTAATGTAACTGGACTAGTAATCCAGAGGCCCAGGCTAATTTTCTGGTGATATGGGCTTAAATCGCACCATTGCAGCTGGTGGATGTATCAATAAAAATGTGACTGCTGTAAACATGTTTAACATCGACCACTAGAAGTCAATATTGGAACTATGAACAATGAGACCTTTCCAAGAATGCTCATTTTAACAGTGAAGTACTTGTCACACATGAGAGGGGAGCGTGTGGGTGCTGGAAATGTTTAAGAATTGAGAGTAAAATGTGGACACAATCTTACCATTGTAATCAGTTACTTCAATTTGAAATAAAATAATTTCATTCACTGTGGAAAGTTTTAATACGAATAGAATTCAAAAATATCTGACAATACACAGACAAGGATGTATCAATAAAATGTGACTGCTGTAAACATGTTTAACATCGACCACTAGAAGTCAGTATTGGAACTATGAACAATGAGACCTTTCCAAGAATGCTCATTTTAACAGTGAAGTACTTGTCACACATTCAGCTATTTTTCACAATTGGTTTTCTAAATAACCGGAAGCACAAGTTTACTTTTATTCATAGTAGATAAAATATAAATTGTTCTTGTTGCTGTAATGAGTAAATAATACATAAACATGCATCCTCACATGCTGCTAGATGCTGCTGTACGGAAGTTAATCTCATTGGCAACCGAGTGATAAAATACTTTGCAAAGAATAGTTTATACATAGATTTTTTTTAAAAGAATACTGCCATCAATCATAAACAGCGTCACTCCTCATTTTTGGGCAATTTTATTTCAGGTAATTTTAAAATACTTCTAAATCTTTAATATGAAATTTAGGTCTATCTGATTGAGTGGTTGCACAAGTGGGCGGGATTCTCTGGCCGCGTCCACCCGGCGACTCCTGCTCGAGATCAATGGACTGCTCCATTGTCCGCGTCTCGCCTGTGGTGTTCTTGCAGTGGGCGAGGTGGAAGAATCCAGCCTATTATTTCAATAAATTCACTTCAAATAATTTATTGCAAATGTTAAAATTCACTACAGCTAGATTTTAAGAAGTCCACTAAGTCGGATGTAGGGAAAGGAATGCTGTGATATTAATCACTGTAATCAGTCATTGCTACAGTCATGTTACAATGGATTGGAATTATAAGCAAAGAACAATGCAAACATGTTAGATTATTATGGGTATTCTGTATATATTCAGCTACTGCAGTCAACAATATAATTGTTAAATTTATTATACATTTTAGGGGCAGCATGGTGGCACAGTGGATTAGCCCTGCTGCCTCACATCGCTGAGGTCCCAGGTATGATCCCAGCTCTGGGTCACTGTTCATGTGGAGTTTGCACATTCTCCCTGTGTTTATGTGGGTTTCGCCCCCACAACCCAAAGATGTGCAGGCTAGATGAATTGGCCACACTAAATTGAAGCTTAATTGGAAAAAAATAATTGGGTACTCGAAATTAAAAAAATATATATATTATACATTTTGATCATTGATGAAATATTACCAAATTGCAAGACTCACAAATTCCCTGGAGGATTCATTTACGTTGTTTTAGTGGATGAATTGCAAACATAAATCAAGAATTTCATTAGTTTTGGATTTGGATACATTTCACTTTTCTCTGAAAACCATATGCTTACAGACCTTTTAAAAAAAATAAATCACAAATGATGAATATATTCATAAATGTTACGTCTCACTTCAACATCTATTAAATGGGACATAATTCACCCATTTTGCTTTTCAATATTACTAACTCCCCATGCAGCCAATTCTCCTACATTTAACAGTAACCATTTCACATAAATGGCAACCCCCAAAACATTGAAGTATGGAGAAAAAATGCTATCTGTCTGTTACTGTGCATATTATATGTGCAGGGTGTGCTTAGGTAGTTGGTTTGTTTGAGATTAGCATGTACACAAATGGTACCTACTAGTCTTAAGCCAGCACCAGGATACAAAAACATCTATACCTAAACACCTGTAGTAGGCTTTTCCCATAAATTCCATCAGCAGAAATAAGTATCTCAGGTTGGGGAGAAAAGAAGAAAGCCCTCCAGGTATGTTGGGCTGGTGTGCAACAAGTTGAAAGGAAACAAAATCGATTTAGGAAGCATTCTGGGGAAAAGATAACTAAACAAAAATCATTTTTGCCTTTTGAAATCAGATGATTTTCTTCCAGGAGCAAAAGAGGAGTATCCCATAGTCAAAGGACTAGTCAACAGACAAAGGAATACAGTGACTTGCTAAGACTTGGGATGTCCAAATCTACAAAGGTCACCACATAAAACTTTACAGTCAGCAACCCTTCTGCACAGCAGATGGGTAAAATAGGAGTTGTACGTTCTCTTGTCAAAACTGCACCCAGCAAGGCAAGATTGATTGGCAAGAGTTCAGATACGAACACTTGGGAAGGGATCAGAGGAAAGATTGATGAGGAGGCAGCTCAGACATGCATTAGGTTGAAGGACATCTGGTTAAGGTTAACCACTTGAAAAATAAGTTTTCAGCAAGAAAGTCTGTAGGGTTGTTTGTTTTATATCATTAAATATAGTGGTTGGATAACCATGGCATTGCTTGTGCAGTGTGGTGTAAGTGTTCCAACTATGTTCTGTGGATGAATTAAATTAACTATTTATAAATAAACTGATAGGGCTTTTTGCATAGAGTGCCACTTCCCACTTCCAAGAAGTCTATAATTCATGGGCTGGATTCTCTGTTTCAGGGCCTATGGCCCACGCCAATCTGGAAACTGTGGCCTTTTACGCCAGAAAAATTGGTGTCAAAAGGCCACAGATTCACAGCCCTGCAGGGGGCTAGTAGGGACCAGTCGTGAAACTTGCAGCTCCAGCTGCAGATACAGGCCCCCGCACTTCCGGGTCAGAGGCCGTGCATGCGTATGGCGGCGGCCTCACCGTGTTCCATGACGGACTCAGACCGCGGAGCTGGACCACGTAAATAGTAACCCCGATCAGCTGTGCGCCCAGACCGCCCGCCCCAAAATAGCCTTGTCCCGTGTGTGGCTCCACTGCCCTCCAATCGGCCATCCCCCGACTATGGCGGCCACGGACGGAGTATTCTGAACGGCTGGGACGATGTTAGATCCACGCTGCCAGAACGTTGGCCTGTCGGGGGCGGAGAATAGGGGGGAGGGCCTATGGCATTGGCCACAGGTAGGGGATACGCAACGCAGTGACTACGCCATTTTTCGGGGGCCAGAGAATAACCGGCGCTGGTCCAGATTCCATGCTCAGAAATGGATTCTCCACACTGGCGCCGGACGCAATTTCGGTGTCGGGGTGCGAAGAATCCAGCCCCATGTCTCCATCTAACTTGGCCCAGCTTTGTAAACTATGATATTTTAAAGAAAATTGCACAAAAATCAATTAACTTACACGCGGCATGCACATGTGATTACTTTTGATCCTGTTTATTTCAATTTTTATTTTGGGTAATTTAGTGGTACATTTTTAAAAGATGTCAAAATTCAAATTTGTAGTTAGTTTTAAAGTAAACGTTACTGTGAGGTAACCAAGCATACAAAGCAGAATTGTACTATAATCAAATAACCAATTTGAGTACGTGAAGGACAAACTGTACTTGTGAAGGAAGGTTATTCCCAATGCTATTTAACACAAATTGTCTAAAATAAAAATACATCAGTTTAAGTTTTTCCCAAGCATAGATCATTGTGCAAAGATACATAGGGGAATTAGAGAACTGGCTGTTGATTTCATCATCCACTTTACGGTTACACGAAACGATATAAAACTACTGCCACAGATTTTTTTTTTAAAATATTAATTTAGAGTGCCCAATTCATTTTTTTCCAATTAAGAGGCAATTTAGCCATGGCCAATCCAACTACTCTGTATATCTTTGGGTTGTGGGGGTGAAACCCACGCAAACACGGAGAATTTGAAAACTCCACACGGACAGCGACCAGAGCCGGGATCGAACCTGGGACATCAGCGACGTGAGGCAACAGCTAACCATTGCACCACGTGCTGCCACAGATTTTAAGAGAAACCTGAAAGAAAAAAAAAAAAATTTAATAACCACTTCCTGTCACCAGCTGCGCTTCGATGACACTTGGTCTAACTAATGAAACCTACTTAGAGACTGTATGATGGCGTGTAACAGGTCACCCGGAGTCGGAATTGCTGTGGCTAACATGCATGTAAAAGTGCATGTTTAATCTTTTTTTGAATTTACGTGTTCACGCGACGTAGCCATAAGTAGCTAAGCCAGCATTTATTGTTTATCTGTTTGCCCTTAAGAGGGTGGCGATGAGCCACCTTATTGAGCCATTGAAGTCCATGTGGAGTTGGTACACCCACAGTGCTTTCAGGAAGAGAATTCCAAGGTTTTGACCTAACGACAATGAGGAACAACAATATAGTTCCAGGTCAGAATGGTGTCGGGCTTGGAAGGGGACTTACAGCTGGTGATGTTCCCATGCATCTGCTGATTTGGTCCTTCTAGGTCATACAGGTTGCGGGTTTCGAAGGTGCTGTCTAAGGAGCCTGGGAGGTGCACCAGTGCATCTTGTAGATAGTGTGCCACGGTATAGAGAGAGAGAGCGCGAGAGAGAGAGCGCGAGAGAGAGCGCGAGAATATGGTTAAGGTAATGGAAGGGGGTGTTTGTGGTGGGTCATGTAAAGCTTCCAGAGTGTTGTTGGAGCTGTACTAATCCAAGCAAGTGGATATTTCATCACATTTCTGATCTGTGTCTTCAGGACTTGGGAGGAGTGTTATTCACTGCAGAATACCCAGCCTCTGACCTACGTTTGTTACCAGAGGACTTATATGGCTGGTCCAGTTTAGTTTCTGGTCAATGGTAACCTCTAGAATGTTGAAAGTGAGGGATTCGACCATGGCAATGCCGTTAAATGCTGAGGAGAGATGCTTAGATTCGCTGTCATTGAAAATGGTAACTGCATGACACAAGTGTTACTTGCCATCCAGCCCAAGCCTGAATATTGTCCACGCCTTGCTTCAGATGGGCACACACTCCTTCAGGATTTGATAAATCATGAATGATGCTGAACAATATGCAATCAGCGAACATCCCAATCAGGGAACATCCCCACTTCTGAATTTACGATAGAGGGTTGCCATTGATGAAACAGCTGAAGACAGATGGTCCTAGGACACTACTCTGAGGAACTCCTGCAGCGATGTTCTGGAGCTGAGATGACTGATCTCCAAAAACCACAACCATCTTCCTTTGTGTTAGCTATGACTCCAACCAGTGGAAAGTTTTCCCTATTGATTTTAGTTTTGCTAGGACTGCTTAATGCCATATTCAGTCAATATGTGAAAGGCAGTCACTCTCACCTCACCAGAGTTCAACTCTTTCGCCTATTTTTTGATTCCAGGCTGTAAAGAGGAGGTCAAAAGCTGGATTGGCTCTGGCGGAACCCAAACGGAGCATCAGTGAGGTTATTGCTGAGTAACTGTGGCTTGATAGCGCTGATGACCCAGTCTATCATTTGCTGATGATGGAGAATAGACCGATGGTAATAGTGGTAATTGCTGGATTGGATTGGTCCTACCTTTTGTGGACAGGACAATTTTCCACGTGGCTAGGCAGATACCGGTGTTGTAGCTCTACTGGAACAGCTTGGCTAGTGAACAATTAGTTCTGAAACCCAAGTCTTCAGTACTACTGCCTTTGCATTATTCAGTGCCATCAGCAGTTTCTTGATATCATGTTGGGTGAACCGAATTGGCTGGCGACTGGCCTCTGTATTATTGGAGTCTTCAGGAGGAGGCCGAGATAGATTATCGACTTGGCATTTCTGGCTGAAGATGATTGCAAATGTTTCACCCATGTTTGTGCTGATGTGTTGGGCTCCCTATGAGGAGGATGAGGCTATTTGTAGATCCTCCTCCTCATCCAGTGAGTTGTTTACTTGTCCACAACCATTCACAGCTGGATGCAGCAGGATTGCAGAGCTTAGATCCGACTCATTCGGTTTGGAATCGCCTAATATTGCATGCGGCTTCTTTTTCTGTTTAGTCCTGTGTTGCACCTTTACCAGGTTGACCCTTCGGTTTTAGGTATGGCTGGAACTGCTCCTGACAGATCCTCCTGCCATCTTTATTGAACCTGGAGCTATGGATAGTGATTGTACAGGCTTCAACTTTGTTTCCATCACATGGCTGACCAGGAAATTCTCCCATTCTTATTGTCTGCCATTGCTGTCTGTTGAAGCATTCTCAGCTGGATACTTACCTTTTTGGCCATGTTATGAATACACCTTCCTTGGCCATCAAGTCGTGGGGTGGGACCCAAGCCCAGAGCTTCTGGTTCAGAGACAGGAAGCAACCCACTGTGCCGCAAGACCAAACATCACATTACAGTTCATACCAGGCACTCAAATTTTTGCATCATAAAAAATATTTTGTGACATATTTGACTATGCCCTACCCAGTCTGTAAACATACAAATGCTTCACATCTAAATGTGACTAACATGACACGGCTTTCAATCTCATAGTATGACAATATATCACTGTTTAATCAATTTACATTTTTTAAAATATAAATTTAGAATACCCAATTCATTTTTTCCAATTAAGGGGCAATTTAGCATGTTCAATTCACCTAGCCTGCACATTTTTGGGTTGTGGGGGCAAAACCCATGCAAACAAGGGGAGAATGTGCAAACTCCACACAGACAGTGATCCAGAGCCGGGATCGAACCTGGGACCTCGGCGCCGTGAGACTGCAGTGCTACCACTGCGCCACCGTGCTGCCCTAATTTACATTTTTATAGTACCTCTTTGGCCTAATAAAATATAACCTATACAAATGTGCTACTTGCAGAAATTTTTGAATCGTCAGCATAGGGTCATTAGTTTTGCTGCATTGACTTTAAAAGAGCAACGTAAAGCTGTTTAAGGCCCTGGATCATCACAAGGAACAACATATCAGGCAAATCCACTTTTTATATTCACTAAAGTCAGCATCCTGTGCTCCAATTTGTCAATTGACTGTGCAATTTGTTATTCTCTACTCAGTGTAGTCAAAGCCCTTCAAATGGTGTTTTAGTTAAATAAAAGCAAAGTACTGCAGATGCTGGAATTCAAAAATAAAGAAGAAAATTGTGCAAAATCTTAGCCATCTGGCAGCATCTGTGGAGAGAGAAAGAGTTAAAATTGACAGAAATGCTACTGCTTCAGAACTGAAAGAAGGTAGGAATACAATGGGTTTATATTCATTGAAGAGGAGTGGGTGGGGGTGGAGGGGAGCAGGAAGAATGGCAGGGAAAGTGTGGGATAGGATAGAGTGTGGGAGAGATTATATGATAAAGCTGACATGAAACAAAATTTGGTGGTGATTGTGCTTCAAAGAATTTAGAGTGCAGAGGAGGCCATTCAGCCCATCGAGTCTGCAACAACCCTTGAAAAGAGCACCCTACCTAAAACCACATCTCCAATCTATTCCCGTAACCCAGTAACCCCACCTAACCTTTTGGACACTAAGGGACGATTTAGTATGGCCAATCCACCTAACCTCCACATCTTTTGACTGTGGGAGGAAACTGGAGCACCCGGAGGAAACCCACACAGACACGAGGAGAAAGTACAAACTCCACACAGACAGTCAGCTGAGGCCATAATTGAACCTGAAACCCTGGAGCTGTGAGGCAGCAGTGCTAACCACTGTGTCACTGTGTGGTAAAGAATCAAAGCATTTGTCCACAGTGAGAGTTCATAGCAGAATAACAAACAGCTATTTCAACTATGCTTCCTCACACCCTGGGCACGATCTTTTGGGCCCATTCGTTGCACACACAAATTCCATTATGGATGCTGACTCTCATGAGGGCCAAAATGGGATTTGTTCTGGCAAGATCTCAGAATGAGATGTTCCCTCTACCCCCACTGGTGATATAATCAGGTTCACGCCCAGAAAGGGGTTGAACCTGTGTGAACCTGACTTCCATTCATTTAATGATCATTAAATGGCCTGTGCCATACCTTCCAACCTGTGTGACATGGGATGGTCAGCTCTATGAGGCCCCAGCCCACCAGAGTGACAGTGAAAAGCACACCCACTGCACCATTTTGTTTTCCTGACAAAGAGTCAGAAGATCTGGACAAAAACCTGGCTACATATCTGGGGAGAACCTGACACTTTGCCATTTCTTTGCCACCCCCTGTCTCCTTTAAGAACTCTATTTCAGTCTTCCCATTTCTCCATCTCATCTGTTCTGATGAGTAACCTTCCACATCAGAGCTTCTAATAGGTCATTTTTTCTCAACTGAGGATTTCCACACACACCCTCTCCCCACACCATGCCTGACTATGTCTGCATATTAACTATGTTTAATCCATTTCCTCTCAATCTTTCCCCTCCCTTTCATGATCAGGTTCCCCCATCCTTACTTTCCATCCCATCAGCCTCCATATTCAAAGTATCATACTCATCATTTCAGCATTCTCCAGAAAGACGCAACTACCAAACATATCTTCCCTGCCTTCCCCTTTCAGCCATCCAAACGGGACCTTTCTCTCCTTTCCTTAATCACGCAACACCTTGTCCCCTTCCCACGGTGCTTTTCCATGCAATCGCAGGAGATGGAACAACTGCCTTTTACCTCGTCTCTTCACCATTCAAGACCCTAAATACTCCCTTTAGGTGAAGCAGCAATTTAGTTGCACTTCTTTCAACTCGCTGCTCACAATTTGGTTTCCTCTTTTCACTGAGGAGACTAAGTGCAGATTGGGTGACTGTTTCATGAAAAACCTCTGCTCGGGGCTGCGCGGTGGTACAGTGGTTAGCAATGCTGCCTCACAGTGCCAGGGACTCGGGTTAGTTTCCGATGTCAGGCGACTGTTTTGTGTGGAGTTTGCACATTCTCCCCATGTCTGTGTGTTTCCTCCGGGTGCCCCGGTTTCTTCCCACAATCCAAAGATGTGCAGGTTAGGTGCATTGGCCGTGCTAAATTGCCCCGTAGTCCCCAGGGATGTGCAGGTTAAGTTACGGAGATAGGGCACCGAGGACATGGATAGGGTGCTCTTCGGAGGGTGGTGCAGAACCGATGGGCCGAATGGCCTCCTTCTGCACTGGAGGGATTCTATGACTCTGAGCTTCCATTTGCTTGCTATTTTAATTGATCACCTTGCTCTCACGTTCACATATATCCTCAGGATGCTGAACCTCAGGAACAGCACCTCAGCTTCCAGCTAGGTCTTTACAGCCTTCTGGACTATGACCCCCATTTTGATTCAGTTTTCTTGTCATGTGCCAGTCTGAATCGACTTTTTCATGTTTTTGCTTTCAGACACAGTTTTTCACTGTTCTGCCATTCACACTCACTTTAGAAAAATGCTTAGTTTCTTACTACAACCATTACCACCCGCTTTGCCTTGTATTCCATGACAACTTTGTCAACTATTCCTTCCCGCCCCCTATCCTATCCTATCCTATCCCATCCCCCCCACCCTCACCCCCGAGCTCCGGCATAAAAACCCATCAGATTTCTACCCCCCTTCAGTTCTGAAGAGTCATACTTGACTTGAAAGGTTAACTCTCTCTCTCTACTGATGCTGCGAGACCTGCTGAAAGTTGCCAACACTTTTTCATAGATGTCTTTAGTGCTCAAACATGGAATGTTGCTACTTCTCTCCACACACCCTCTTCCTCCACGCAAATCACTCTTCCCACTTCCCCTCTTGCAAATCACTCTTCCCATTCATAGCCATAGATTCTTACAGCACAGAGAAAATCCCTTCGGCCCATTGTTTCTGTTCCGGCCATTAAGCATCTATCCTAATCCCATTTTCCAACACTTGGCCCATAGCCTTGTACGCTTTGGTGTTTCAAGAGCTCAACTAAACACTTCTTAAATGTTGTCTCTACCCCCTTTCAGGCAGTGAGTTCCAGATTCCCACCAACCTGTAGGTGACATGTTTTTCTTCAAATCCCCTCCAAATTCCTACCCATTGTCTTAAATCTACACCCAGTTATTGACTCCTCAATTAAAGCAGTTTCTTCCTATCTATGCCCTTCATAATTTTGTATACCTCAGATCAGCTCCCCTCTCAGTCTTCTAAGGAGAACAACTCCAGTCTAACCAGCCTCGCTTCATAGCTGAAATGCTCCAGCCCAGTCAACATCCTTTCTACTGCAATCATACTGCTATAGTGCGAGGACCAGAGCTATACACAGTGCTCTAGCTGTAGCCTAATGAACATTTTACACAACCTCCCTGCTGTTATATTCTATGCCTTGGCTAATAAAAGGTATCTCATATGCTTCTTTACAACCCTGTCTACCTGCCTGCTGCTTTCAGGGACCTATGAACATGCACCACAAGATCCCACTGGTCCCCTGTACTTCCTAGCATCCTACCGTTCATTGTGAATTCACTTGCCAGTCCTCTCAAAATACATGCTCACACATTTTTGCTGATATCATGTCAGTTCTGCGCTTAATTTCATTATAATTGTATTTCATTCTTCGGTCCCAAAAGTGCCCGTTTTTCCTCAGAAGTCAACAGCCTCCCAGTACCTCGCCTTCATATATTTGTACACTATTTCACCATGGATATCCAAAAGGCCTTTCCACCACAGACTCATTTTCCAGTGTGGGGTTCAAGACAACAATCCGGAACAGGAGCCCTAGAACGCTGTGTACTACCATTGACCTGGCTGATATTAGCTAAATTAGCACAGCTCGTGATGAAGAACCGTGCGCCTTTACTGACATCAGGCAATATCTTCTTTTAAATCCTCATTTTATTTTCCGTTCTTTCTATGACTATTTGACTGGAAAGTAATATATACATAAAATCCTATCAAAACATTTTATAATAAAATGGATGTTTTAGTCCTTCATTTTTATTTTTGTAAAATTCAGAAAACTGAATGCTCAGCTCCACTCACTAATTAGTATATAGACGCTGTTGCTCATGATAATCAGCACTCAAAAAGTGCATTAATATTTATTTTGGTCCAATCATAATGCCTATTAAAGCAATCCATTCATGTACTGATCCATTATTCCACATTAGTAGATTAAACAGTAATTAATGTGCTGATTGGCAGGCACAGGGGGCATTGGTAAACAAGTACATATTTTTTTAAGTGGCATCTACTAATAGTAATCATATATGCTACAGTACATTTTATACTGGAACCATCGACATCCCGTGCCACCGTAAAATATGCCAAACAACATTATAACTGGACTGGTATTTACTGAAGGATTTGAGACTTTCACAATATTTGTTCTCCTTTCCTCTGGTTCACCAGGCCACAGATTCTCACAGCTCACATGCTCCAGTAAAGTGTTTGAAATCCAAGCTTCTAGATATAAGGAAGGAATGTGTGATGCATGTACATGCATTGCCCTGTAATATGTTGCAGCAGCCAATCAGTGGAAATTCATTTTCTAGTGGGTATTTTAAGCAGCGAAATGGTGCAAACAGCAAAGGGAAGAAACAGGGCTGAAAAGATAAACATCCTGGGGTTACTATTAACCAGAAACTGAACTGGAACTACCACATAAATACTATGGCTACAAGAGCAGTTCAGAGGTTGGGAATCCTGTGGCGAGTAACTCACCCGACTCCCCAAAGACTGACTATCTACAACGCACAAGTCAGGTGTATTATGGAATATGCTCCACCGGACTGGATGAATAGCTCCAAGAAGCTTGACGACATCCAGAAGAAAGCAACCTGCCTGATTGCCACCCATCCACCAACTTCACCATTCATTCCCTCCACCACCAATACACAGTGGAAGTGGTGTGTACCATCTACAGGATGCACTACATTAATCACCAAGGCACTTTGACAGCACCCTCCAAACCGGCAACCTCTACTACCCAAATGAACAACGCAATACATGCATGGGAACACCATCACCTACAAGTCTCCTCCCCCCCCCCCCCCACTGACCAAACCACACATCGTCCTTGGAACTATATCAACATTCCTTCACTGTTGCTGGGCCAAAATCCTGGAACACCCTTCCTAACAGCACTACGAGTGCACCTACACCACACAGACTGCATTGGTTAAAGGACAATTAGAGATGGGCAATCAAAGCTAGCCAACCCAGCGACACCCGCATCTAATACAAGTTCGTAGATTGTATTTGGATAATTGTAATTAGAAACTCCATATTTTGAAAGATAATATGGTTGATTATTTAGCATGTTAACTCTTTGCAGAAATGAGTATGGCATACTGACAGGATAGAATACATAGTTCTCACTGTACTCTTGTAGATGAATATTTCTGGAAAGGATTATGGTGGAACTGACTGGTTGTGAATCTTGGAAGGTGGTTTAATTATGGTTTCCAAACATAAATAATTAAGCAGCTAACATCCTTCAAGCACTGCTCCCTCAGCTTATTATGTGTGATTTTCTTTTGGGAACAGGGTTTTAACCTAACAAATAGTAAATTTTGTCAAGCACACTGGTTAGCACCGTTGCTTCACGGTGCCAGGGACCCAGCTTGAATCACTGTGCGGAGTCTGCACGTTCCCCCTGTGTCTGTGTGGGTTCCCTCCAAGTGCTCCGGCTTCCTCCCACAAGTCCCGAAACACTTGTTTATTAGGTGAATTAGACTTTGAATTCTCCCTCTGTATACCCAAACAAGCGCCAGATTGTGGCGACTAGGGGCTTTTCACAGGAACTGCATCTCAGTGTTAATGTAAGCCTACTTGTGACAATAATAAAGATTATTAAATGTTTGTAACATTTAACAATGGAGTACAATGGAGTAATTCTCAGATTTAAAAAGTCTCTTTTCTCAAGAAATTTGCAGATCCATTCACATTTATAGATTTTAAACTTATGTTCAGTTTCAGACATCCCAGGAGACCTATTAAAAAATTAATCTTTCCCAACTGTTCTCACTTCTGCACTAAGTATTGACTGTGCAAGTTAGTTAACAAAAGGTATCAATCTTTAAATGTTATACTTCAGCTATCAGAATCACTTTAAGGGCAAGTTAAATACTGCTTTGTTGATTATGAAAAATATATAAATGTTATCTCCAACATCTAAAAAATATTATGCAGACAAATCTGGTCATAAGATGGCGATATTACTGTAGATATGATGTAACATGTTGTGGTGTAACTCCAGAAAAGCAGTGTATTTTAGCAATGCTTCTGGATATCTTAAGTGAGGGAACAGGAGAGAAAAAGATTTAAAAGTTTGTCTTCCAAATTTATTTTCTTTTTTGCGCATACAAGATGAAGTAAAGACTAAATGAATTATTTGACGAAGGCAGCAAACTAAAGCAAATATGCATATTTATACATGCAAGTTGTTGATCTCTTGTCCCGCTCAATTGCTGGCTGAAGAACTGAAACAGAAAGTAGTGCGTTTACTCATGTTTGAATACTTGCAGCAGAAGTCAGAGTTTTACAGCACAAGAGGCCCTCCAGTCCATCGTGTCTGCGCCGGCTATCAAGCAACTATCTATTCTGTTTCCTTTTTTCAGCACCTAGTCCGTAGCCTTTTATGCAATGGCATTTCAAGTGCTCATCTAAATGCTTCTTAATTGTAGTGATGAGAGAATATAAAACTAGTCAGCGCACGGCTTAAATACATAATGACTTTCACCACTACCACTATCAGGTTCACCACTACCTGATCCTAGGACAGGCAACAGTCATGGGACAGTCAAGCATGTAGATCATGAGCTTGCCACGAATACATCTCTGCTGCAGAAGTTGAAACCTCAAAAAGCCTTACTGCTTAGAACAAACTTTTTCACCTGCCTAAATCTCCTTCAATGCTGTCTAGTTAGGAATTGATTATATTTTGTCTCAGTCATAATAAGTTTTGTTAATTAAAGATTTTAGTGCATTATTTGACTACAAAAGAAATTTGGCTCAGTGGCAGTATCAAATTGTCAAGTGCCCAAGCCCTACTTTAGGGAGCCCCGGTGACCAGAGGCTAGAATATGGTCTTAAGATAGTGGATTTGGATCCAGCAGAGTACTCTGGACAGTGGCTCAGTGGAAAGTATTCCCACCTTTGAGTTGGAGCTTTGGATTTTGGACCAATTCCATTTGCGACTGGAAATCTGAGCAGCAAACACCAAATATTGGTTGAACATCCTGCAGGTGCCCTTGCCTCCACCTGGGAGAAGGTAGTCCGAGGACAAAACAGTGATGAAAGCATCGCAGTTGCTCTTTCCCAGTCAATAGTTCAGGAATCTCATGTGCAAGATTTGAGTTAGGATCTGTCCATAGTGCAAAAATCTGTTTTCTGGACTTAGCTTAGCTTTGTAACAAAGCAAGTCTTTTGAAATGTAAATGTTAAAAATCAGGTAAGAATTGTTGTTTATTTCATTAAAATGTCTCATGTTTCACATAAATGAATTGCTTTTTGAGGTGCATAAACCATAGTCTCTTCCTGCAAACAGCAATGAAAATAATGCGTTTGTAAGACATGCGTATGATAACATTTAATGTGTTCATAATACCCATAGTGATCAGCTCAGTGACAACTCAACGGTATCTGTATTGGTGACTTGACATTTAGCAAATGATAGAAAATCTATGATCAATTTGGTAAAATAAAGCACGGTCTTTAGTAGGCAGTTTAGTGTGTTGGCACACAACCAAAATGACAATTGGAAGTTTATTTCAGATAGATTACTATCCATGTTTCCTAAAAGCTGGCAAATAAGCTAAAATACTGCACAACTCTCTCATTTGGGACATTGCTGGTATTGGATCACCAATCTGAATAAGTCAGATCAAATTTTTCTCAGATCTTGAAAATGCCATTTGGAGTTTTTGCAACCATCCATCCACCAATCTGGAAATGACAATTTAAAAACATTGAAATATGAAATAAATACTGAAAAATATTATTTTATGGATCCGATATCGATTAGTGCTACACACCCTCTCTTTCCTTCAATGACTCACTGTAAACTTCTTTGTGATTCTGTTCGTCAGTGCAATGCTGGAGGACTATTTGAACAAAACATCACTTGAAATGAAGAGGTATGCTGGAGGTCAGAACGTTTAAAGCAGTGAAACACAGTTCCTCTGACAAATTTGACCAGAAATAAAAGTAACAAAAAAAAACGTTGTGTTCACAGAGCATCATTCAGAGATTCGAACCATCCCCCAAGCCCCGTGTAGTCCCTGCCCGAATGTAGAAAAGACAGCAAGCTTCCCTAATCATCAAGGTGACAGTGGCCATCAGTTGATCTGCTGCCTTGTTTAGGTATTCAGGGATAAGTGTCGGACACTACACAAGGGAGTACTTTGTTCGTGTGCCATTAGATCTTTTACATCTATCGGAAAGGGTAGCCGTGGGCTCGGATTACAGTCTCCCCTGCAAGACGGCACCGCTGGCTAGGCAGCTCTCCTCTCCAATCAAACAGAACACAAGTCATGAAAACTGCTGAAGTTTTGACGTCGAGTACTCCCAGACCATGGTCTAAATGTGTACAATAACAGCCCATAGTGCAGTTACACCTATGCGTTCTGAAATGCTGCGTTTTTCGTCTTAAATTACATTTTACCAGAACCTTAAAATCAATCTTAGGTGTATCTTATTTTAATCGGAATGCTATTTGGTTAAAAATGAATTAAGCTGTCAGCCCTGCTTGTTGAAGAGCCCGAGGCGCTATCCATGCTTTTGAAATCGATTTGTTGTTTTTCCCCCCTCCTCATGCGATTGAAGCATTTCCAGTCGGTTTTCGAACTGATGCCCACGTCTGGGATTTCAAGCCCTTCATCGCGCCATTGCAGTGGAGCGAAGATGTGCGCCTAAAACAGAGGGGGGCTGTTCCAAACACGAAATCTGGGCTCATGGAGCCGAAAGCCGCGCAGTGAACTCCGCGAGGGATGCAGGGCGCCCAGCGCTGCTACACACGTTAGGGCGGTGAGCGGGCTTGCCTCTGCTCTCTGACAGAATGAGAATCTTACCCTGGTGCCGAGGACGGGAATGGGAGAACATGCACGGCGGCGAAAGCTGAAGCTGCACAGTTCCTCAGACCCCCGGGGGGGGGGGGGGGAGAGGGCAGACCCCGGGGGGGGGGGGGAGGGCAGACCCCGGGGGGGGGGGGGGGAGGGCAAACCCCCGAAACTACACCGGCTACTGAGAGAGTTTTAAACCAGTCCATCTGTACCAGACCGACCGCAGCATACAAATCCGATTCGAAATCTGCATTCTCCTTGAGCTGTGCAAGGAATGATATAAAAAGACCTTTGTTCGAATAGATTATGGGAGATTAATAGCCGGGCAAAATAACCTTAGACTAGCCTGGCACCAGGAAAAGAAATTCTCATCATTTTGCAAAAACAAGACTGCTCAGACCACACCATCAGCACAACTGGTTCAAACTCTTCCGCTGTTACACCGCGTCCTTCCCCTGTACAGTAATATATACAATAATCCAATCCACGGAAAACATACATACAAGTATCAATCAACTTTCAGAAAGTCTGACAAAGTTATGAAAACAAATGGAAATTCCTGCACGGATTCACAATCGCCTCACAACACAGCCCACAAAATCGACAAATCCGGGCACGTAGTATTTCAGCTGATATAAAGCCGCCCCCGGTCCATCGGCAACACAGCGTGCCTGACTGATCCCGGCAAATTCAGGAGGGTGAAGAGAAACGAAAAATGGGTCTGGGGCAAAACGCAGGCGAAGAGTGGAGAGAAAGGCGCGCAGATAAACTTACTCGAGACGTTTGTGAGCCAGCTTTGGAGCGAGGCACGCTTTCAGTAAGTTGTGCTGTTTGTGCCGGGGGATGCGGTGCAGCGGCCGCTATAAATCCAAGTGTTTAATGTGTCACTTTGGCTGGCGAGCGGCAAGTTTTATAAAGGGGCAGGCGGGCGCGCAGGCGCAGGCAGCTGCTTGCAGACAGTGATGCTGGTAGCAGAGAGAGGCTCCTCTAGGCAGCCGTTTGCAAGCCTCTCACAGCGGTTTCCCCAGCCCCACACAAGCCCACTGACCACACTTCACAATAAACCATCTCGCCATCCAACCTGACCATTTTCAACAACAAACAAAACGTTGAGACCGCTTTTGCCCATCACCGCCGCCAGTAAGAAAAGCACGGCTCAAAAGACACTGATTTTTAAACGACGATTCAATGCACAGAACAGCTCTTACCTCCACTGTCCAGAGTTGGAGGTTGCGTCCTTGCAAAATTCTCGGGAAAGGAAATGAGGCTTCTTTCTTGTTTGTTTGTTTGTTTGGTTAAACAGGCGGTAGCCAATCGCGGAAGGATGTCCCGTTTAATTCAGATTCCAGATATTTGAGGATAAGCCATTTGAGCGGATCAGCTGCTTGATTGCTTTTTTGTGTGTGTCTCCCTCTCACTCTCCGGGTTTTTTTCCACGCAGTAAAAGAGAGCAGGATGGTAAATTTATTATTTCTAAACTGTTTTATTTAATTATCTCCCCCGCCCCTCCTCCATCCCCTCCTCTCTAAAGAGGACAGTTGATTGACTGCCTTCCACTCGCCCTCCTGCTGCTGTGTTGAGCTCGCTTTGCTGACAGCCGAGCACCAGCAGTAGCAGGGGGAAGGCAGGCTGCTACCTTCTCCCGCGCGCGCGCTGCTGTCAGAGCCCGGAGCGCGCACGCCCCGTGCCGGGGCTGATCCAGCGCACCCGGGACACGCGCGCGGGCTG
This sequence comes from Scyliorhinus canicula, assembly GCF_902713615.1. Taxonomy (NCBI): domain Eukaryota; kingdom Metazoa; phylum Chordata; class Chondrichthyes; order Carcharhiniformes; family Scyliorhinidae; genus Scyliorhinus; species Scyliorhinus canicula. Next base: position 137,764,030 of record NC_052151.1, on the reverse strand, counting down.
GGGGCGTCCGCCCAGACCCAGGTGTAACCAGGCTCTGGTTGGGTTGGGTAGAGAGTTCCCCCGGGACTCTCAGGTTTGCTTTTATCCCGAACAATTATTGAAAACGTGCGATATTTCGCAGTAGGCTTTTAAAAATGTAACTGGGATTTATTAAAACTAAGACAGCCGAAATAGGCAATATCATTATGGGTGCATTAAAGCTTCACCCGATGCCGATGTTTATGTCGTGACATTGTTGCCCTATTATGTATTCATGTACTTAATGATTTGTTGAACTGGCATAAAAATACTTTTCACTGTACCTCGGTACATGTGACAATGAACACATCCAATCCAATCAATTCATCGCCATTTCAATTTTCGAGGCAATGCGTAATAACTGATATATTTTAACTTAAACTTTATTTGTAATCGAAGTGTAAATGCTAGTAAGTTTTTAAAAAACGAAATAGTGAGAGGCAGTGAAGACGAGAATGTCTCTGCCTATACATACCCAGCCCTCCACGGGTCCCCATTCCCCACATGTTTCACCATATGCAGTGGACAAGATCTCGTCAAGCATTTCAATTTTTCCAAAGTTGAAACTGTTAACCTACAGTTGAGGATGTGCATGACCCAATTGCCTCTACAGTACTGAAATCTGCAGTGGTGTCTTTCTCCGGTACCCCATTAATACGCGTATTCTTTATTTGCAATCTAATGTGAAAAATAGAAAGGGGGTGGGGATGGAATTTGTTAAGAAATGTTAACCCAAGATATTATTATATGACGTAGCTCTGTTCCTAATGATGCGATTGCTATCATAAAAAGCTCACGCAGATTGCTTCGGTCATTGCCTTGATTACATTTGTTACTCATGACGCAATTGTGTGGCAGCTTCAATTCGCGCTATTATTCCTGTCAGATTGCTTAATGCACCCCATAATGATATTCCCTATTTCGGCTGTTTAAATAGGTCTTAACACATTCATTTGACAGGTTAACGCCTCAATTAAGATAGTAGACCAATGAATTCCCTACAAAAACATTAATGGGCTTGTACACTATAATTACAGAGTGCAATTTCAAGACCTCTGTGATTAATATAAGGGAAGAGCTAAAAGGCAGAGGTCTGTGCTCTGAGAACATAAATTATTTAATCCTAAAGTTCACCAAGACTGTAAAAATATCGGAATAGTTTCCTAATGGATGACAAAAGGAAGCAAATTCTTTAGTTCCTGCTTAAAGATGGGAAAATAAATGTGATGGCTTGGAATTCTACTGCTTAATACATGGGAATAAACTGTTAATTAAGAGGTACTTTGGCAAGATTCACTTTCTGAATAGAACAATAATAAGTACTCTACCAATAGATAACTAAGTAGACAATGGATTAGCGTTGCAATTTTCAGGAATTATTTATAGGAACTCATGTCATGAATTAATAGTGAAAATATGTTAAGGGCATTAAGGTTTCATTAACTCAGAACTTGGATTAGGGATCACTATTTTACAAACTTCTATCGTCTAATACATACAGTTATTCATGAAGGCCCACCTTCTCAACCTTGCTTGAGGTGTGGCGATCCTCAGGTTAAATCGGCACCAGTCTGCTTTCCCCCTCAAAGGGAAAAAGTAGCCTATGATCATCTGGGACTATGGCGACTTTACCTTACCTTACCTTGCCTTTATACAGTATCTTCCTCACTGTTCACACTGCCTCCTCCGTTGTTGTTGCCATGTAGAGATTCCTGGTTGAGTCGCAAGTCATATCCACCCAGGAAATTGTAGTTTCAGCTGTTATTTTCCAATACCAACCATGTCAATTGCAGGCTTAAATTCAATTTTTTACATGACACAGCACTTCACTAGGACAGATTTGTTGTGCAGCTCTATATCTCTACTTGCATTTTATTTATTTTTGTATTATTGACTATTAACTATCATTATTTATTAAATTTGCCATTTTTTCTTGGATGTTTTGCAAATTTGCTAATGCACTGTATGTACTGTATGTATTATTTATGGGGCAGCACGGTGGCGCTGTGGGTTAGCCCTGCAGCCTCACGGCTCCAGGGTCCCAGGTTCGATTCCGGCTTGGGTCACTGTCTGTGTGGAGTTTGCACATTCTCCCCGTGTGTGCGTGGGTTTCCTCTGGGTGCTCCGGTTTCCTCCCACAGTCCAAAGATGTGCAGGTTAGGTGGATTGGCCATGATAAATTGCCCTTAGTGTCCAAAATTGTCCTTAGTGTTGGGTGGGGTTACTGGGTTATGGGGATATGATGGAGGTGTGGACCTTGGGTCGGGGGTGCTCTTGCCAAGAGCCGGTGCAGACTCGATGGGCCGAATGGCCTCCTTCTGCACTGTAAATTCTATGATTTGTTAAAAGTTCATTTGAACAGGGAAGAAAAATAGAATGCATGCATCAGCTTCTGCTCGAATCTAACTGAACATAATGCAGAGCGTTAGACAAACTGTTTCATGTTTCACTTCAGATTCAGGCAGCTGACCCCATAAAGATGTGAATCTCCACAACTCCCTCAGTCTGTGCAATTTTGAACTTTATGAGATATCCATGCAATACTTTAAGACTTTTTATTGACTTCCAGGTACTCACTCTGAGGTCAACAGTCACCTAAGACTCAATTACTTAGTCGCTAACTTATGACAGCTATTGATTTATCATTGGAAATACTTTTTTTTTTGCTTCCAGACAAATCATAATTCAATCATTTCCTTGACACAAGATTGCACTGATTTTCTAGCTTTACACTATCTGCTCATGAATTTTCTATGTTATTGTTTTAAAACCCAGGCGATTTTCAAAATTTTGCAATAAATTCAGTAAATTCAGAGAAAATATACCCAATTTTGAAGTTGTAGCCTCAACAGTCATCTCACTGATTATACATTGTAGCTCTATATAATAGTGCAGACTACAATCGGTTTTATTTTAAAATTCTTGGGTTGCAGGTTTTGACATACAGGGTGGAATTTATTGTCCATCCTGAGTTACCCTTTTGAAAGTAGTGGTAGGCTTTCATGTGTGTTGTAGTTATTCCCAATTGGGGAGGAAGTTCTAAGAATTTGACCAAAGTGATGAGGAAGGGGGTTGTAAGTTAAAATCACGATTTTATGTGAGCTAACGAGTCATGGCAAATTTCTGCAATGCATCAGTAAATTAGACACACTGCAACCATGGTATTCCAATCATGGTGGGTGTGGATTTTTAAGGCAGTAGTAGGTGACATGCCAAGCAAGTGGACAGCTTTTTCCTGGATGGTGTTGAGCTTCTTGATTGTTTAAACTGAAACCATCAGGTAAGTGGAGGGTATTCCATTACCCTCCTGACGTGTAATAATAATAATTATGAGGTTTACAAGTGGCAAAGGGACGAAGTGCACCCTGACAATGCAGTGCCCAGCAGAATTGTCCAGGTAAGTTATTTTTTACTCAATTAAAATTGATGCATGGCACATTCTAAAAAGGTTTGATTTTTACACAACTCCTGTTTCTGGACAGTTGAATTTATAATAATAATCTTTATTAGTGTCATAAGTAGGCTTACATTAACACTGCAATGAAGTTACTCTGAGAATCCCACTGTCGCCACACTCGGGTACACTGAAGGAGCATTCAGAACGCCCAATTCACCTAACAAGCATGTCTTTCAGGACTTGTGGGAGGAAACCGGAGTACCCGGAGGAAACCCACACAGACATGGGGAGAATGTGCAGACTCCGCACAATGACCCAAGCCGGCAATCGAACCCGGGTCTCTGGCACTGTGAAGCAACAATACTAACCACTGTGCTACAGTGCCGCAGATGTGGGTGACAGAGAAGTTTTGTGGAATCGGGGTAAGCCACTGAATATAAAATACCTACCCTCTGACTGTAGCCCAGTATTTATGCAACCGGCCTAGTTAAATTTGTGGTTAATGGTATACTCCAGGATGTTGATGCTGGGAAAACTCAGTAATGATAATGCCATTGAATATCAAGAGCTGATTAGACATTCCCTGACTGGAGGGGGTCATTACCTGGTACTCGAGTTGCATGAATGTTAGTTGTCATTTATCAGCTGCGCATTTGGCTGCAGATAGGCATGGACTGGTTCATTATCTCAGGAATGGAACTAAATTCTGCAATCATCAGCAAACAGCCCCACTTCTGATGTATGGTCCAGGGAAGTTCATTGATGAAGTAGCTGAAGATCATTGGGCCCATGATACACCCCTGAGGATAGCTATAAACATTTGGCTACACAGTCAGAGATACTGTATCATAGTAGCTCAAATCCTGACTCCCCAAAGCCTGTCCACTACCTACATGGCATATGTCAGGAGTATGATGGAATACCCTCCATATGCCTGGAACAATGGAGTGAACTTTAGCAGTGCTGTCATTTATAGTGACACATACAAAGTGCAGTCATTTTCTACATTCACCCCCAATTTTTCACCATGGCTATTAATAGACTTCAGTTTGAAAAAAAATCTGAACACATTTCTTTCAAATAGTCTTCATGAATAAGGATTCACATTCCTTCATAAAAGGAGTATCTTGCTGCAGACTTAATCAAAGAGAGAATAAGAAGTGCTACCACAGCCTTCCTTTTCATCAGCTATAGTATTATACAACTGATTTGCAACATTCAGCCAGCGCATAGGTATGATAAAGACTAATAATTCTTCAGGCCCAACTGCAAACTAAAATTTCCAACCATACCCCGAGTGGCTCAAAACATTACACACCATAGAATTCAGAAAATACCACTACTAAAATTCTATTTACCCATAAAGATTTCTTGGCCACACAACATTATAAAGTTCTTGACTTAGAATATTGTCTCTTGCAGCTTTGTAAAATATTCAAAATTTAAATGCATTTGCATACACATTGACAGTTATGCATGCCTAACAGAACTTCTAGTGTCAGTTAACTCTAACATCTTCTTCACTTGATACAATGATGACTCTCAAAGCCTAGGTCTACACAAGGTACTTTAATGTAGTTTAATGAGTGTATCTAACTTCCTCTAACTTTTTTTGTAACATATATTGTACATGTTGCACTTTTGAATGTTTTGAAAACATCATAAGAACTAGGAGCAGGAGTAGTCCATCTGGCCCCTCGAGCCTGCTCCGCCATTCAATGAGATCATGGCTGATCTTTTGTGGACTCAGCTCCACTTTCTGGTTCGAACACCATAACCCTTAATCCCTTTATTCTTCAAAAAACTATCTATCTCTATCTTAAAAACATTTAATGAAGGAGCCTCAACTGCATCACTGGGCAAGGAATTCCATAGATTCACAACGCTTTGGGTGAAGAAGTTCCTCCTCAACTCAGTTCTAAATCTAATTCCCCTTATTTTGAGGCTATGCCCTAGTTCTGCTTTCACCCGCCAGTAAACAACCTGCCCGCATCTATCCTATCTATTCCCTTCATAATTTTATATCTTTCTATAAGATCCCCCTCCTCCTTCTAAATTCCAACGAGTACAGTCCCAGTCTACTCAACCTCTCCTCATAATCCAACCCCTTCAGCTCTGGGATTAACCTAGTGAATCTCCTCTGCACACCCTCCAGCGCCAGTATGTCCTTTCTCAGGTAAAGAGACCAAAACTGAACACAATACTCCAGGTGTGGCCTCACTAACACCTTATACAATTGCAGCATAACCTCCCTAGTCTTAAACTCCATCCCTCTAGCAATGAAGGACAAAATTCCATTTGCCTTCTTAATCACCTGTTGCACTTGTAAACCAACTTTTTGCGGCTCATGCACTAGCACACCCAGGTCTCTCTGCACAGCAGCATCTTTTAATATTTTATCATTTAAATAATAATCCCGTTTGCTGTTATTCCTACCAAAATGGATAACCTCACATTTGTCAACATTGTATTCCATCTGCCAGACCCTAGCCCATTCAATTAACCCATCCAAATCCCTCAGACTTCCAGTATCCTCTGCACTTTTTGCTTTACCACTCATCTTAGTGTCATCTGCAAACTTGGACACATTGCACTTGGTCCCCAACTCCAAATCATCTATGTAAATTGTGAGCAATTGTGGGCCCAACACTGATCCCTGAGGGACACCACTAGCTACTGATTGCCAACCAGAGGAACACCCATTAATTCCCACTCTTTGCTTTCTATTAATGAACTAATCCTCTATCAATGCTACTACTTTACCCTTAATGCCATGCATCTTTATCTTATGCAGCAACCTTTTGTGTGGCACCTTGTCAAAGGCTTTCTGTAAATCCAGATATACCACATCCATTGGCTCCCGTTATCTACTGCACTGGTAATGTCCTCAAAAAATTCCACTAAATTAGTTAGGCACGGCCTGTCCTTTATGAACCCATGCTGCATCTCCCCAATGGGACAATTTTCATCCAGATGCCTCGCTATTTCTTCCTTGATGATAGATTCCATCATCTTCCCTACTACCAAAGTTAAGCTCACTGGCCTATAATTACCTGCTTTCTGCCTACCTCCTTTTTTAAACAGCGGTGTCACGTTTGCCAATATCCACTCCGCCGGGACCACCCCAGAGTCTAGTGAATTTTGGTAAATTATCACTAGTGCATCTGCAATTTCCCTAGCCATCTCTTTTAGCACTCTGGGATGCATTCCATCAGGGCCAGGAGACATGTCTACCTTTAGCCCCATTAGATTGCCCATCACTACCTCCTCAGAGATAGCAATCATCTCAAGGTCCTCACCTGTCATAGCCTCATTTCTGTCAGTCACTGGCATGTTATTTATGTCTTCCACTGTGAAGACTGACCCAAAAAACCTGTTCAGTACCTCAGCCATTTCCTCATCTCCCATTATTAAAACTCCCTTCTCATCCTCTAAAGGACTAATATTTACCTTAGCCACTCTTTTTTGTTTTATATATTTGTAGAAACTTTTACTATCTGTTTTTATATTCTGAGCAAGTTTACTCTCATAATCTATCTTACTCTTCTTTATAGCTTTTTTAGTAGCTTTCTGATGCTTCCTAAAGAGCTTTGCCATTTTGTGTGCTTTGTATGTATCAAATGAAGTGCCTCACAAGATTTGTAAAGCAAAAGGTTTGAGAACCATTGCCTTAATAATAGTGAAAAAGGTTAGCAATCAATTGTAGCAGGTCCAATAGTACAGTTGCGATTGAATTTATTTCTATGTGTAATGCTTATGAGCAATTTCATTTCAAGTAGATTTCAACAATTAAAAGCAAACTAAGTATACATAATGTCAATGTGTTGGAAAGCAGGAGAAGTTACTAGGTATCACGAGTAGAATTTGATAAATAAAACTTTAAGACAAAATATACATTAGAAAAGGGGTAGCATGATGGTGCAGTGGTTAGCACTGCTGCCTCACAGCACCGAGATCCCAGGTTCAATCCCGGCTTTGGGTCACATCTGTGTGTAATTTGCACATTATCCCCGTGTTTGTATGGGTTTCGCCCCCACAACCCAAATTAGAATGAAAAATAGAAAATATTATCAGAAAATGAAAGGTAAAACAATTAATAAGTTGGATTTAAAGTTGAGAACATTTTAACTGTGGTCAATATTGGTTCAGCAGTTACAGTAAATATTGTGTATAGGTACATTCGTCGAAGGCAGGTTGTACTAACACTTAATAATGTAATAGTGCCCCAAGGGAACATGTTCAGATACTTGCAGGTAAAGGCGTTCGCTAGGCGACAGGTAGAGGGATTCTCTTTGCTGCCCTCGCGGGGGACGATGGACAGAGTGCTTTCGGGGGTGTGGGTCGGAGAGGGGAAGGTGTCTGACATCTATAAGGTAATGCAGGAGGTGGAGGAGTTGTCAGTGAAGGAGCTGAAGGCTAAATGGGAGGAGGAACTCGGGGAGCAGATAGAGGACGGGACTTGGGCGGATGCCTTGGAGAGAGTCAACTCTTCCTCCTCATGTGCGAGGCTTAGTTTCATCCAAATTAAGGTGCTGCACCGGGCCCACATGTCCGGGACTAGGATGAGTAGGTTCTTTGGGGGTGAGGACAGGTGCACCAGATGTTCGGGGAGTCCAGCGAACCACGTCCATATGTCCTGGGCATGCCCAGCACTGGAAGAATTCTGGAAGGGGGTGGCGGGGACGGTGTCGAGGGTGGTTGGATCCAGGGTCAAACCAGGGTGGGGACTCGCGATTTTTGGAGTTGCGGTAGAGCCGGGTGTGCAGGAGGCGAAAGGGGGGGGGGGGTTGGGGTTGGGGGGTGGGGGGGGTGGGGTGGAGGGGGGTGCGGTGGGGGGTGTGGGGTGGAGGGGGGTGCGGTGGGGGGGTGGGGTGGAGGGGGGTGCGGTGGGGGGTGGTGGGGATGGGGTGGGGGGTTATTATTGGTATTTTTGGTATTTTACTATGGTGCGTTATTGTTGTATAAATTCAAAATTTTTCAATAAAAATTATTTTAAAAAAAAACGTAATAGTGACAACACACAAGGAATACATGTCTGTGCACTTTAGCTATAGTGGTGTGTCCCAGATGTAGGAAAGGAAAGTGTTGGCGGGTCACATCTGGTTGGTCTTCGCTGTTTCTTAGCATCGAGGTACAGGTCACGTTGAGAGGTTTTTGGAAACAGGTCATTCAGCTTCCACTTTTCTGCCTTGCAAATAATAACAGATAAATAAAGGGGGAAAAAATCAAATGAAAAAGTCTTATTCCACTGCACTTCCATTGCTTAAGAGGATGCAATGAACTTCAGGTCCCTATATCTAGAAGCACTAGAAATAACTCAGTAAATAGTAACAGGGGCTCCAGACTTCAAGGGTGAGATTCTCTGGCCTCCCGACAGCATGTTTATAGGTGGTAGCAAGCGGCCTGCCATTGCCTGGAAGTGGGTGTTTCTGGTCCCACCGCTAGCAATGGAATTTCCTATTAAATTCACCCATGCTGCTGGGAAACCTGTGACGGGGGAAGATCATGCTGGCCTAAACAGCCAGAAGATCTCAACCTAAGTTATTAAGATGTGACGAAATGCTTGGGTAGCCAGTCTCTAATGAATAAGAAACAAACAAAGCAAAAGATCAGCTAACTCAAAATTTTAAGGGGTGAATTTGACAACCAGGTGTAGTGAGAACTTGTGCAAAACCAGGATGTAAATCTTAAAGGGAGTAGCTATACCTGATGTAGAGGATTCAATGTCCTCATAAATGGAGTGCTGGATGGCATCATAGAGGATAGCTCATTGGGGTTGTCATTTGGATGGTAATTGGTTAGAGCAGGCCACCTGTCCTTTATAGAGTCCAGTGAATTTTTGTTCCACTGAAATGAATGGAAATGGTATGATTATCTGGTCCATTCTGTCAGGTTACATCCCAGCTGGGAGTGTTGAAAATTTCTTCCAGAAGGTCTGTTTTAGTCACTGCTAAAGGAATTGTAGCACTCATTTATGCAGTTGGCAGTTGATGCCGATGTATTGTTGGTTAACTCATCTAGGAATTGTGTCTGCTTTTCTAACACAAGCTTGAACATTTACCCCCACACTCAGCTAAGTAGCTCATAGTGTGACTTTGTGACTTGGTACAGGCCAAAATTAATGATTGCAGATGCAAGGGATGTTTGTCCATTGTTGATTCATATCAGTACCTGAGTTAAATGGACCCTTGCATCAGGAAAACAAACTGTAGTTTTCAGGACTTCGCAATGGCTTGGTTTAGATTTGTTTGGCACCTGGCTAACCTGTAAAACCATGAATAACTGAAATAAGTAACTGTGATCATGTATACACAATGCTGAATAACATAATTGCTACTTTTCAAGATTGATGACTATGCTCTCAAAAGATCATGCTGGCATAACTGTATTTCTTAAAAACACTACCATTTAGGTAAATGTAGGGTTAGAGTTTCTTTATTTCGGGATAGGAGATTTGGATTATGATTCAGACGGATTGCTTGAACTAATATTTCAAAGGCAATGAAGGTTAGTTAAACATTCTAGTCATTATTAATGCTTCTTGCTGCTACAGCAACTCTACATTTGAATTTAATAGTGATTTTCACAGTAACTTCATTGAAGCCTACTCGTGACAATAAGCGATTTTCATTTTCATTATACCCAAATAATACAGGCATATTCTAGTCAACAAGTGTGCACACAGTCCATCTGTAGAGAGATTGAAGAAGCATATGTGTTCAATACATAAATGTCTAGTTCAGGTCGTAAGGGACTATGATTGTTAGAGCCTTAGGTTAAACTATTGTGCAGGTAGGTATAGGGCAGTATGAGTCAGCTCCCATAAGATTAAGTTGCTCAAACCATTTATGAGATGATCTGAGCTAATTAACGCAACAAATATCTATGGTAGATTGAATTGATGACACTAATATTTCATTAATAGATCAGAAACAAATTGTACCCTGCCCTCTGACACTGATGTGGCCAAATAGTTTGTACTCGACTCCATTAAAGTATTTGTACTCTGTACTTAATGATGATCGTTCTTTAATGCTAACAAGATATCAGGAATATTAACATTCTGTTAAGTTACAAGGAATTTAGAAATTGAACAGGATCAGAGCAATGTTATTTCTATGAAAAATGAACAGAAAATGTTGAAAGAGTTCAAATTCAAAGACACTAATTTTGGATTAAATAAACCGGGTGAGTAACTGTAGATATTCTAACATGTGTTCCTGAGGAGAAGAAAACAAACACTAGATGGAGACATCAAAAGCATTTGGACTAGTTTGGCATGTTTTCCAACATAATGCTACAAATTATTAAAATATATCTGAGACTGTTTTTGTATGCCATCCATAGTTATAGTATCAATTGTTTTTTGAATTTCAAATATTTGTGCTGTAAGTAATAACAAGGACACACTCAGAGCCTAAAAGAGGCTTCATGCCAACTTATTTACTTAAAAATTGACATCAAGTAGCGTATGAAAATGGAAATAGCAGCAGTAAATATTCATTGCCAAGCATTTTATTGTTTAATGTGATCCATTAAATGTAAACAAAAAAGCAAATACACTGCTCAAAAAATGAATCATCCTGATCATATTGTTTGTACTCATGCTCAGAATTACTATTGTGCACTTTAGCAGCTACAGTCAAAATGTTTTATAAAAATGAGCAACTTTATTATTGCTAGTATATCTGAAACCAATACATTGGTTCAATTAAAAAGGACTTGTTTATATCTTTATGTGTTCATGAACTTAATTGTGTTATACATTGATTTTGTACACACTAAAAGCTCAGTTGGAGATCTGTGACACAGTAGGTAGTATCCCTGCCTCTGAGCCAGTAGTTTCTGGCTTGAGTCTCAGTCCAGAACTTGAGGTCAACCTCCAAACCTTTCCAATATGCCTTTGGCAGGAGATAAGAGTGGGAGAGATATCTGGTCAGCCATGCTTGGTGCAGAGTTGTGCTCCTCACACTATAACTTCTGGCTTTAGGCTGGCAACCTGTTCCGGGGAACACAGACTTAAGTATGTGCCTTGTCTGTCTCATGTGTCTATAGACATGGAAGTCCAAGAAATCTCAGGGTTGGGTTTGAGGACTGAACCAAGGTATTTTGCAAAATGGTTACCCAATCTGATCTTTCCAATGGAGCAGAGACCCCATTGTGGCCAGTGAAGATAATATATTAATTTGAAAAAAGTTCAAATAAATCTTTGTTTCAACTGGAAGGGAGGAGGTCAATTCATTCAATTTCATTCTCCTAGATTCTCAGTTTCCATGACTACAATTCTACACCTTCCAGAAAATTGGTCCCAGTATGTCCTTTTTCCCTACCTGAAGATTCCCCTCCACCATGGTAACATCCCTTCTTTCCCTTCCAAAATCATGACAGGGTTGCCCTTGTCCTCACATCACTATAACAGTCATCTGTCATTTCAGCCTGAAATTGGTAACCTCCCCCTGACCCATCTTTTATTTCTTTTCCTGTCCCATTTGTTTACTTACTCTGAGAAGAGAGGTGGTCAATGCAGGACTGAGGGTTTGCACCTAAATGCATGCAGTATATGGAACAAGGTAAATTAGCTTGCTGCACACATCAAAATTGGCCGGTATGGTGATGTGGGCATCACAGAAATGTGGCTGCAAGGGAACCAGGGCTCGAATCTAAATATCCAAAGATATGTGTGATGCTCGATCAATGACTCCAGAAGCGATATTGGATGACAATTGAAGGCTTTATTGCACTAGATGTTTCCCCCAGCAGCGCAAGTACAGAATGCAGCTGCTGGAGAGACACAGGCTCTTATACTCTGCCTTACTGGGCGGAACCAGCAGACAGGCTTCACCAATGATATAGCAGTCTCAGGTACCTCCCACATCAATGGTCTTACAGCATTGTCCACGGTACCATAAAACCCCTAATACCGACTACCACATTCACCCCCTGTTAAAAAAAAGAGTCTGGCGGGGTGGTGGTCTCACGTTATACAGTGGTAGACGTTGAGGTTATGGTGGTACCTGGTATACATTAGCACAGTGTTTTGCCTCATTACATTTCGCAACTACTTACAGTATTTATTTACAGTCAGAATGAAGCAATTAGTTGATTGGGGGCCCTGGTCGTCCTCTGCGATCGTCGTAGCTTCAGGGGTTATGCATGCGCCGGCTGGGGCATCCGTGGCTCCGGGAGCATGGCTTCGGCTTCTTCGGTAGCTTCATCACCCCTGGATGGGACCGGTGGGAGGACCGATCCACCTGGGAAGGGGGCGGCTGTGGGGTGCGCCGGTGGGAGGAAGGGGGTGGTGGGGGTGTGGGTGGGGATCCAGTGGGCGCCAGGTCCCTAAGGGAGACTGTATCCTGTTGGCCGTCGGGGTACGCTACATAGGCGTATTGAGGGTTAGCGTGAAGTAGGTGGACCCTCTCGACCAATGGGTCCGACTTGTGCGCCCGCACGTGTTTGCGGAGCACGATGGGTCCAGGAGCTGCCAGCCAGGTTGGGAGCGAAGGTCATGGAGGAGGTCTTCCTGGGGAAGACAAGGAGACGTTCGTGAGGTGTTTGGTTGGTCGTGGTACACAGCAGTGATCGAATGGAGTGGAGCGCATCAGGAAGGACCTCCTGCCAGCAAGAGACTGGGAGATTCCTGGAACGTAGGGCCAGTAGGACGGTCTTCCAGACCGTTCCGTTCTCACGTCTCTACCTGTCCATTTCCCCGGGGTTGTAACTGGTCGTCCTGCTTGAGGCAATGCCTTTGCTGAGCAGAGTTGAGGAATCACAAAGGTAAAAAGACCCTGAAGGGAGTTATGTACTGGCCCCCTAGCAATAGTCAGTTTGTTGGGAAGAAAATAAATCAGGAGATAGAAAAGGCATATAAGAAAGGCAATATTACAATAATCCTGAGGGACTTCAATATGAAAATGAAATGAAAATCGCTTATTGTCACGAGTAGGCTTCAATGAAGTTACTGTGAAAAGCCCCGAGTCGCCATATTCCGGCGCCTGTTCGGGGAGGCTGTTACGGGAATCGAACCGTGCTGCTGGCCTGCCTTGGTCTGCTTTCAAATCCAGCGATTTAGCCCAGTGTGCTAAACAGCCCCTGCAGGTGCAATATGCAGGTGGACATAAAAAATCAAGTTGGTAGTGGATCCCAAGAAAAATAATTTGTGGAATGTCTAAGACAGGGGTGGGCAAACTATGGCCCGCGGGCCGCATGCGGCCCGCCAAAGGTCTTTATGCGGCCCACCAAGATCAAGTCATTAAAAAAAACAAAATTTTTTTTTTTAATTTTTAAAAAAATTTTTTTTTAATAAGGTTAATGGGGGGGCTGTTGGGTTACTGGTATAGGGTGGATACGTTGACTTGAGTACGGTGATCATTGCTCGGCACAACATAGAGGGCTGAAGGGCCTGTTCTGTGCTGTACTGTTCTATGTTCTATATGAGGCGCCCAGAATCATAACCGGGTGAAGCGCCATTTTTGAAAAGTAGAGAAAAAGAGGGCTAAAGGCAGGATGCCGCCGGGGGAAGCGCTGAGGTATATGCCGCACGCTAATTTGTTACAACCGGGACTATTAATTAATATACTATGCGGCCCTTTAGAATTGTGAATTTCTGAATGTGGCCCTTGCACGGAAAAGTTTGCCCACCCCTGGTCTAAGAGATGTTTTTTTGGAGCAGCTTGTGATGGAGCCCACTAGGGAACAGGTAATTCTGGATTTGGTGATGTGTAATGAGGCAGACTTGATTAGGGAACTTAAGGTGAAGGAACCCTTAGGGAGCAGTGACCACAATATGATAGAATTTACCCTGCAGTTTGAGAGGAAGAAGCAGGAATGAGATGTAACATATTACAATTAAATAAAGGTAACACAAAGACATGAGGGTGGAGCTGGCCAGAGTTGATTGGTTATTCAAGAGGCACAACTGTAATTCATCCCAAGGAGGAGGAAACATGCTAAGGGGAGGACAAGGCAAACATGAATGGTGCGGGAAATCAAAGACAGCATAAAAGCAAACAAAAAAGCATACAAAATGGCGGGGATTAGTGGGAAGCCAGAGAATTGGGAAGCCTTTAAAAGCAAGCAGAGGACAACTAAAAATACAATAAGGGGGGAGAAGATGAAATATGAGTGTAAGCTAGCTAGTAATATAAAAGAAGATGGGAAGAGTTTTTTCCAATATATAAGGGGTAAAAGAGAGGCAGGAATAGACATTGGACCACTGGAAAATGAAGCTGGAGAATTAGTAATAGGAAATAAAGAAATGGCAGAGGAACTAAATAATCACTTTGCATCAGTCTTCACGGTGGAAGTCACCAGAAGTATTCCAGAACTGCAGGAGAATCAGGGCGCAGGGGTGAGTGTAGTGGCCATCACTAAGGAGAAGGTTCTGGGGAAACTGAAAGGTCTGAAGGTGGATAAATCACCTGGCCGGGATGGACTACACCTCAGGCTCCTAAAGGAGATAGCTGAGGAGGTTGTGGAGGCATTGGTGTGATCGTTCAGGAATCACTGGAGGCGAAGATGTCCCAGGGACCTGGAAAATGGGAAATGTAACATCCTGCTTAAGAAGGGAGAGACGCGGAAGACGGGAAATTATAGGCCGGTTAGCCTGATTTCGGTCATTGGTAAGATTTTAGAGTCTATTATTAGAGATGAGATTACGGAGTACTTGGAAGTGCATGATAAAATAGGACTGAGTTAGTACGGCTTTGTCAAGGGGAGGTCCTGTCTGACAAATCTGTTAGAATTCCTTTGAGGAGGTAACAAGGAAGTTAGACAAAGGAAAATCTGTGGACGTGATCTATTTAGATTTCCAGAAGGCCTTTGACAAAGTGCCATTTTGGAGGCTGTTAAATAAGTTAAGAGCCGAGGGTGTTAATGGTAAGATACTGGCATGGAAGAGGATTGGCTGACTGGCAGAAGGCAGTAAGCGGGGATAAAGGGGTCTTTTTACAATGGCAACGGGTGACTAGTGGTGTGCCTCAGGAGTCGGTGTTAGCACTGCAACGTTTCACAATATACATTAATGAACTGGAAGAACTGAGGGCACTGTTGCTAAGTTTGCAGATAATACAAAGATACGCAATGAGACAGAGGTAATATTGAGGAACCGAGGAGCTGCAGGAGGATTTGGAGAGGCTAGGAGTGTAGGCAAAGAAGTCGCAGATGGAATACAATGTGGAAAAATGTGAGGCTGTGCACTTTGGAAGGAAGAATGGAGGCATAGACTATTTTCTAAATGGGGAAACGCTTAGGAAATCTGAAGCACAATGGGATTTAGGAGGCCACGTTCAAGATTCTTTCAAGATTAATGTGCAGGTTCAGTCTGAAGTTAGGAAGGCAAATGCAATGTTAGCATTCATGTCGAGAGGGATAAAATATAATAACATGGATGTACTGTTGAGGCTGTATATGGCTCTGGAGTACTGTGAGCAGTGGAGTATTGTAAGTAGTTTTGGGCCCCATATCAAAGGAAGGATATGCTGCCTTTGGAGGGGGTCCAGAGAGGTTCACAAGAATGATCCCTGGAATGAAGAGCTTGTCATATGAGGAGCGGTTGAGGACTCTGGGTCTGTACTCGTTGGAATTTAATAATAATAATCGCTTATTGTCACAAGTATGCTTCAATGAAGTTACTGTGAAAAGCCCCGAGTCGCCACATTCCGGCGCCTGTTCAGGGAGGCCGGTACGGGAATTGAACCCACACTGCTGGCCTTGTTCTGCATTAAAAGCCAGCTGTTTAGCCCACTGTGCTAGAAGGATGAGGAAGGATCTTATTGAAACTTACAGGATACTGTGAGGCCTGGATTGAGTGGAAGTGAAGAGGATGTTTGAAATGAAATGAAATGAAAATCGCTTATTGTCACGGGTAGGCTTCAATGAAGTTACTGTGAAAAGCCCCTAGTCGCCACATTCCGGCGCCTGTCCGGGGAGGCTGGTACGGGAATCGAACCGTTTCCACTAATAGATAAAACTAGAACCAGAGGGAAAAGCCTCAGGCTGAAGCGATGATCCTTTAAAACAGACCAGGAGGAATTTCTTCAGCCAGATGGTGGCAAATCTGTGGAACTCTGCCACAGAAGGCTTGGTGGAGGCCAAATCATTGAGTGTCTATAAGACAGAGGTAGATAGGTTCTTGATTACTAAGGGGATCAGGAGTTATGGGGAGAAGTCAGGAGAATGGGAATGAGAAACATATCAGCCATGATTGAATAGTGGAGCAGACTCAATGGGCCTAGTGGCCAAATTCTGTTCCTATGGTCACATGGTTTATCCCATTACCATCCCTTTTGACCTTGGATCATCATTCCTTGTGTTATTTAATCTCTCCTGCCTTCCACCCTTTCTCAGACTTTCCTTTTGTGGCTTGCCCCTACCTCTTTTCCCTGCCTGCATGCTGGATTAACATCTCCAACTGTAACACCTCCAACTTTTTGCTATTGGATATTTACCTGGCAGGTGATGAGCACTCCCCTGGATTCAGGCACCCTGTGACTTCTAGTCAATCAGCTCTTCATTGCACATCAGAAGTGACAGCTGTCACTAACACAACCGCTAGAGTTGGATAGATTTGATTTTTGGCTACATTAGTTCCAAGGACATCAAATTAGCCATTCATGTTGGTGGCAATATTACTCCTCAATCTCTCACGAACTTGACTTAATGCAAAATTTGAAAAGACAAGAACCATACACCTCAAAGCCTCCATTTTTATTACTGTTCTTTCATTTTACTGGATTGTATTTTTTATTATATTTGAAAGTACAACATCTTCAAAATAATTCTGTAATTTTGATACGTACATATGTCATAAAGTTAAAGATAATACGAATACATTTAAAATATTGTTTCATTTTTTCTGACATACTGTTGAATCTCAAAATACAAAAAAACCACATACCTGAACCAAACAAAATAGGTCCGTGCCCATTCCCATTGCATAGAAGTTGTGCTTATGAAATGTGGTATAATTTGTTTTTTTCCCTCAGGGGTTTCATTTTAATCCAGCCCAGACTGAAATAATAATGAAAGCCTTTTGAGTGTAAGGCATTAAAGTGGAATCAGCTCAGCCAAGTTCAACCCAATTTGTAGTAGATACAACCTCACAGCAAAAATCAAAAAGGGTCCTTGACTTGTTTTCACACAGCATGAACTGAGTTGTCTCAGTCAGAGACTGTGAGGATGGCTGGAGTAAGAGCTGGTACTCTATCTTTTCGTATTTTGGGTGATGGAGGATGCTACTCGCCTTAAATGTAAGTGAATGGGATGCAGATCCAAAATTTGCTTTGAAAATGCAGAATATAATAACACCAACTAACTGCTGCTTATTAGTTATTAAATTCAGATATGTGCATTTCATTGAAAACTATTACAAATACCTGCATTACCTGTCTCTCCTCTAAGTGGCACTATAATAGCTTTCTTTTATCAATGTTAAAGGTGTCGCACTCCCTAGTCACAACCTGTGGCCAACAAACAAAGTACCTGCTATTTTACACTGACAGCAATTATCCGGTGATTGTAATCTGACCATTGCGTTCCCACAAATTGCTCAGGATACTTTTTGAAAATGTTTCACGGATTTGTATGAAATGCCAAAGAGAGAGGCAATAATGAGTAAAAACAAGTAGAAAGGATAGAGAGTTGTCGGCAGAATAGGAGTGATAGAAAAAACTGCAATACAAAGACAAGAACATATGAAATGGCAGCAGGAGTCGACAATGTGGCCCCCGAGCTGGCTCCACCATTCAATACGATCAAGGTAAGAAATTATTATATTCTTTGACTTGTGCAAGGGACAGGAGGTTAACATGTATTACAGAGATATACAGAGGTATTTAATGTAGTAGACAGGGGTTTCGCTCCCTGGCTGAGAAGCTCGCCTCCCTTGAGGAAGACCCACCTGTATTGTGTCTCTCGGTCCTCTCAAGGACTCCAGGGGTGGACCTTCCCCACCACCACCGGCAGCTCCTGAGAACTGCCGGCTAATCATGAAGTTCTGTGACACCCTGAAGGCCACTTTGAGCATTATTATCTGCGGCTACAACGGCATCAGCCTGAGTTTACGTTGTGACAAGCTGAGCTTGCAGAATTCAGTCTAAACTTCCACCGAAGCACTCTGAGATTGGGCGGCTTTTACTTGTGTTCAAGCAAGAGCTACGAAATCATCAAGTTCACCATCCTGGCTTGGTCTTCAAATGTTCTCAAAGAGTTGGCACCATGACTAAACCAGAGTGGATAATCACCAAGATCAGTGCAAAGCCGCATGACAAGTTAGAGCCGGTCTCCACCATGCTCTTTGGCTGTGGCATTAGGCGTTCTGGCAGGCCAGCCAATGTGGCAAATAACCTAGTACACATACACATCAGCCTTCATCAATAGGCCACCTAATCAGAGTCTTCTGCAACAGAACCCTTATGTGACCTTACCCTATGGTGAGCTGCCACATGTGCCACACTTGTCCATACCCTCACTAAAGGCTGCCTGTTCCTGATCTCTCGCCACATGCAGTTATTGCCACTAAGCTCCCTGCTAAAGTATAGTATATGAGCTGGTTTCTGCAAGTGTTAGATCAAATGACAATGCATCATCTTCACCACTTCCTTTCTGATCTTCCATCTCTCTCTCTACCACCCCTAGCTGGCCAGGTGGTAGATTTTAGGTATTTGAAAGAAGAGAGGCACAAGGGTAGGATTCTGGCAAGTACAGAGTGGAGGGGTTTATGATCTTCCTTCTGACTTTTCCGAATGCTCCCACCAACCCTCCCTAATTCCCTCCTCCAACTCCTCCGATCTTCTCAACCCGAGAAACCTCCCAAATGTTCTGAGCTCCCGCTGACCTCCAATCACCTCTCCTCTCCAGATCCCGATCTTCTCCTGACCCAGGCCTCTGAGCTTGCCTTCGAACTCCACCTCCGCTCCAAATCCCATTGTCCCTTGACCTTTCCCTCCTTTCTCTGAACTCCCTGGCTGAGGCCTGATACCTGGGCGGCACAGTAGCACAGTGGGTAGCACTGTTCCTTCACAGCTCCAGAGTCCCAGGTTCGATTCCTGCTTGGGTCATTGTCTGTGCAGAGTCTGCACATTCTCACCGTGTCTGCGTGGGTTTCTTCCTGGTGCTCCGGTTCCTCACACAAATCCTGAAAGACATGCTGTTAAGTAATTTGGACGAGGGACTTTTCACAGTAATTTCATTGCAGTGTTAATGTAAGCCTACTGGTGACACTAAAGATTATTATTATTTATACCTAATCCTTACTTAACTATCAGCCATCCAGTCTGGCTAGCTGGGACAAGCAAATGGAATCAGAAAGTAATCGTCAGAGCCATTAAGCACTGTGGAACCCGTATGAAACTCATACTCCTAGAACATAGAACATAGAACAGTACAGCAGAGAACAGGCCCTTCGGCCCTCAATGTTGTGCCGAGCCATGATCACCCTACTCAAACCCACGCATCCACCCTATACCCGTAACCCAACAACCCCCCCCTTAACCTTACTTTTATTACGACACTACGGGCAATTTAGCATGGCCAATCCACCTAACCCCCACATCTTTGGACTGTGGGAGGAAACCGGAGCACCCGGAGGAAACCCACGCACACACGGGGAGGACGTGCAGACTCCGCACAGACAGTGACCCAGCCGGGAATCGAACCTGGGACCCTGGAGCTGTGAAGCATTTATGCTAACACCATGCTACCGTGCTGCCCCTAATACTTCTGTGTTTCCCGACTGCATAATCCCATCAGCCCTCCCCCTGGCTCCGCGATAAGATCCAAGCTAATGTTGTGGGGCCCAAAGGAAGACAAAAATGTAAGTTGCTGGGCCTCTACTGGTCCACAATGAATCCCGGATGGTTTGTCCAGCTGGTGGAACTCCCATTCTATGTTCAGGTCTCAGGTTGAAATGTTGGAGTGCGCTTCGCACCTAGATTTTAAAATAGAATTGGATCAGGGTGAGTTTTCGAGCATTTGCAATTTCAAATTGTAATCTTTCAGATAAGGGTAGGGAAGGAGTGGTTGGTACCTTGCTACAATTTAACTGCTTCCCCTTAAAACTGAGACCTTTACCAGGGGTTTCACAGAGCCTCAAGGGAACATGCAGGAACCTGAGGGTTGCAAACCTTTAGGTGGGAGGTTACGTGTCCATTATCTTTCTTTTACCACTGGCACTTTGCCATCAGCAGGAAGGTCATGGACAGCCCTCCTGCCCAGAGGGCAATTGAGGCTTTTAAGTGGCTAATTGAGTCCTAATTGATGACCTCTTCCCAGATGAGCAATTTGCCATGTGCAGAAATCACCTGCACCAGAAATACTCAGCCATTGTCTCTGTAACATTTC
This sequence comes from Scyliorhinus canicula, assembly GCF_902713615.1. Classification (NCBI taxonomy): domain Eukaryota; kingdom Metazoa; phylum Chordata; class Chondrichthyes; order Carcharhiniformes; family Scyliorhinidae; genus Scyliorhinus; species Scyliorhinus canicula. The sequence continues at coordinate 137,743,278 of NC_052151.1, read as the reverse complement.
AGTCCTTTTCTGTCATTGTGTTTTGATTTTCTTTCATTAAGTTTAGTGAGGCATTCACATCTTATTATGAATTTATCGGACTGGTTTTTCTCAAGAAGAAACAATGCCTGCTGATCAGCACCAGCCTGCTTTCTCGGTAGGTGAAGGACACCAGCTGTCAATCTCTGCAGCTGTCAATTTAATTTCTATTCCAAAATGTCAAAAAGATTGCAATTTTTCTATCTATCAAGACAGAATTTTCATTCGTTAGTATTTAGAAGTTCACTTTTAAAGCTTTTCTGCAGCAGTATAGAGGGGAATACTTTGGCTACAAGAGCAGGTCAGCGGGTAGGAATTTTGCAGTGAGTAACTTACCTCCTAACTCCCCAAACACTATTCACCATTTACAATGCACCAATCAGGAGTGTGATTGAATATTCTCCACTTCCCTGCACAGATCCAAAAACACTCAAGAAGCTTGTTACCCTCAAGGACTGAGCAGTCCATTTGATTGGCACCCTACCCATTGGCTTCAGCACTAACTGCCTCTACCCTGCACACAGTGCCAATAGTTTGTGGCATCTACAAGATATACTGCAAAAACCTGTCATGCCAGCTTTAATACTACCTTCTAAACCTGTGACCTCTACCACCTCAAAGGACAAGGGCAGCAGACGCAGAAGAGCACTGCCACCTGCAAGTTCTCCTCCAAGCCACACATTACCTGACTTAGAATTACATAGTCATTCATTCACTGTATAATTCTGAAACACCCTTCCAAACAGCAATGTGGGTGATGGACTGCTGTAGCTCAAGAAGGTGGCTCACCACCACCTTCTCAAGGCCAATAAAGGATGGGTTATAACGCCTCGCCTTGCCGGTAAAACCCACATCCCATGAGTGAATAGAAAAGATAGGATAAATAAATCCCAGATTAATCAGCGAAAATTCACCTAAATTAGTATGTTGTTGAGATTTGAAAGATAAACATGAATGTTGACTGTGCCCTCTTAAATGCTTATTGGAAGATGTTCAGTAAATGTTGACAGATTTTGTATCAAAACATGCAAATACATTTTTTTTGCATGATGTCACTGTGATAAAATTCTCTACTGTTGTGCTGTTCATCCCCCATCTTCTGCAGTGAGAAGAGTAAGCCTCTTTAAAGTGGCTGACATCTATTTATGGAGCTTTACAGCTAAGCCCACTCCCTGGAATCAAGCCTAGCTTTATTTCTTTTGTGACTGGATTAAATGTACATTTTTAAAATCATATGCATAGCCTGTATCCTTTGAAATAATCAAAATTAAGAACCCTATATTGTTTTGGAACTTGAAGCAGATGTCTAACACAAGCCTTCTCCTAAAGTTAGACTTTTCTTGATGCCAAAAGCAGCCCGCCTTTCAAAACCTGCAAATAGATGACAGATTTCTTACTCACGAGTAACTCGACTATTTTTTAAAATTTGCAGGGTTATGAAAATAGATGAGGCATCCTATTGAACCAAGAGGAAGCAATTTTAACTTTGTCTGAGCAATGAAAATGTTCCTGCTAGTCTAAAGCTGCTCTGCAAACAGGAGAGGCCACCCAATGAACAAAGAACAAAGAACAAAGAAAAGTACAGCACAGGAACAGGCCCTTCGGCTCTCCAAGCCTGTGCCGACCATGCTGTCTAAACTAAAATCTTCTACACTTCCTGGGTCCGTATCCCTCTATTCCCATCCTATTCATGTATTTGTCAAGATGCCCCTTAAATGTCACTATCGTTCCTGCTTCCACCACCTCCTCCGGCAGCGAGTTCCAGGCACCCACTACCCTCTGTGTAAAAAAACTTGCCTCGTACATCTCCTCTAAACTTTGCCCCTCGCACCTTAAACCTATGCCCCCTAGTAATTGACCCCTCTACCCTGGGAAAAAGCCTCTGACTATCCACTCTGTCTATGCCCCTCATAATTTTGTAGACCTCTATCAGGTTGCCCCTCAACCTCCGTTGTTCCAGTGAGAACAAACCGAGTTTATTCAACCACTCCTATGCCCTCCATACCAGGCAACATCCTGGTAAATCTCTTCTGCACCCTCTGTAAAGCCTCCACATCTTTCTGGTAGTGTGGTGACCAGAATTGAACACTATACTCCAAGTGTGGCCTAACTAATGTTCTATACAGCTGCAACATGACTTGCCAATTCTTATACTCAATGCCCCGGCCAATGAAGGCAAGCATGCCGTATGCCTTCTTGACTACCTTCTCCACCTGTGTTGCCCCTTTCAGTGACCTGTGGACCTGCACACCTAGATTTCTCTGACTTTCAATACTCTTGAGGGTTCTACCATTCTCTGTATATTCCCTATCTGCATTAGACCTTCCAAAATTCATTACCTCACATTTGTCCGGATTAAACTCCATCTGCCATCTTTCTGCCCAAGTCTCCAAACAATCTAAATCCTGCTGTATCCTCTGACAGTCCTCATTGCTATCCGCAATTCCACCTACCTTTGTGTCATCTGAAAACTTACTAATCCGACCAGTTACATTTTCCTCCAAATCATTTATATAGGGGCTTTTCACAGTAACTTAATTGAAGCCTACTTGTGACAAAAAGCGATTTTTCATTTTTTCATATACTACGAACAGCAAAGGTCCCAGTACTGATACCTGCGGAACACCACTGGTCACAGCCCTCCAATTAGAAAAGCACCCTTTCATTGCTACTCTCTGCCTTCTACAACCTAACCAGTTCTGTATCCACCTTGCCAGCTCACCCCTGATCCCGTGTGACTTCACCTTTTGTACCAGTCTACATGAGGGACCTTGTCAAAGGCCTTACTGAAGTCCATATAGACAACATCCACTGCCCTACCTGCATCAATCATCTTTGTGACCTCTTCGAAAAACTCTATCAAGTTAGTGAGACACAACCTCCCCTTCATAAAACCATGCTGCCTCACTAATACGTCCATTTGCTTCCAAATAGAAGTAGATCCTGTCTCGAAGAATTCTCTCCAGTAATTTCCCTACCACTGACGTAAGGCTCACCGGCCTGTACTTCGCTGGATTAACCTTGCTACCCTTCTTAAACAAAGGAACAACATTGGCTATTGTCCAGTCCTCTGGGACATCACCTGAAGACAGTGAGGATCCAAAGATTTCCACCAAGGCCTCAGCAATTTCCTCTCTAGCCTCCTTCAGTATTCTGGGGTAGATCCCATCAGGCCCTGGGGACTTATCTACCTTAATATTTTTCAAGACGCCCAACACCTCGTCTTTTTGGATCTCAATGTGACCCAGGCTATCTACAGACCCTTCTCCAGACTCAACATCCACCAATTCCTTCTGTTTGGTGAATACTGATGCAAAGTATTCATTTAGTACCTCGCCCATTTCCTCTGGCTCCACACATAGATTCCCTTGCCTATCCTTCAGTGGGCCAACCTTTCCTTGGCTACCCTCTTGCTTTTTATGTACGTGTAGAAAGCCTTGGGATTTTCCTTAACCCTATTTGCCAATAACTTTTCGTGACCCCTTCTAGCCCCCCTGACCTCTTGCGTAAGTTCCTTCGACCCCTTGCTTAAGTTCCTTGTAAATGTAAATGTAAATGTGAACGTTTTGTTTGTGAATCAAGGAGCAGTACTCCATCTACTCTTGATCTTATGAGAAACGTTGTGGCCTCCCATGCTCTGCATACTACTTTATTCCCTCCTGTAATACTCTCCTGAAAGCCCCTTGCTGTGTTTTACTAGTTTGTCAGTGTGTTAGATGACAACATTTGTCTGTCTGTACTCCCCAGTGGCCAGCTGCCACTTTCCACCTGACTGGCAGCGTGTAGAGTTAAAAAAAACCTCAAATATAGGTCAAATCCAGTCGAACAGCACGCTCCCGAAAGCCAGCTAGGAGTTAAAATCAACATTATATCAGATTGTTCTTTTGCATGGGATAAGTCAATTAAAATCTGGATAAGAAATCATCTTGCCTCCATGCAATGAATTTCAGTCAGTAAACACCTTTAAGTACTTCTATAGTGGGGAAGATTCCAGAAATAATAAATCGGGATAAAATTAATCATCATTTCGGCAAATCTGGGCTAATTAAAAGTCAGCATGGCTTTGTTGAGGGTAAATCCTGTTTAAAATAATGTGCTGGAGTTTTTTTATGAGGTGGCAGAGGAGGTTGATGAGGATAATATTGATATGCATACAGACTTCCAGAAGGCATTTGATAAAGTACTGCACAACAGACTTTTGGGCAAAGTTATAGCCCATGGAATAAAAGGGACAGTAGCAACATAGATACAAAATTGTCCGAGTGACAGGAACCAGAGAGTAGTGATTAATGGATTGTTTTGGAGGAATATGGAGTTCTTTAGGGAGCAGTGTTGGGATTCTTGATCTTCCTCATATGTAATCGATGACTAGGTATTGCTGGCACGGAATAATTCAAAATTTGCAAACAATATGAAACTTGAAAGCATTGTAAACTATGAGGAGGATGGTGTAGAAATTCAAAAAGGACACAGACAAGTTTGTGGAAAGGGTGGACAAGTAGCAGTTGAAATTTAATGCCGTGATGGGTGAGGTGATCCATTTTGGTAGGAAGAGCGTGACGAGACAATCTAAAATAAAGGAGGTTCACGAGCAGAGGGGTAGGGTGTGCATGTACATAATTCACTGAAGGTTGCAGGATAAGACGATTAAGTGATTAATAACTTGATTAGTGGTACATTAATTGTAAAAGCAAGGAAGTTATGTAAAACTTTGTAGAGCATTTGATCATTCTAAACTGGAGTTTGCATCTGTGTGCAATACTTTAGGAACGATGTGAGACTTCAGTGACAGCCATGAGCTAAGGTAGCACTGCCTGAAAACCTGTTTTTGGACCTTTTTAAATCCGTGATTAGAAAAAAAATCAGACAAACTTGATCCTCATCAATAGCTCTACCGGTTGGGAATCTCGGTGGGCTATCAAACGAGACCCAAAGGGAATGCTGATAAAACCACAGCATCAGAGACAATGGACCCATGTGGCAGTACGTAATCGAACATGGCGGACTCTGCAGAGTCGTCGATGCCATCCCAGTCCTCAAAGGAGAGGCTGATGGAGTTCATCATGGTAAAACTCCCAAAACACAGAAAAGTAGTGATGGAGGACCTATATCGGCAATGGAAATGACTATTGAAGCGGTGGTGCCCCCCCACCTGCCCCGCGGGTCGATGGACAGGGTGGAGCGACGACTGGTGTCACGGAGCAGTGATCCTGGAAATGGTGAGGATGATCACTGAGCAGGACAGGGGAATTGTCTTAAGGGCCGTAATAACAATGTTGGCTGTGACACAAAAAATCCTGAAGTCCAGAGTTGATGACCAGGAGAACCGGTCTTGCTGCCAGAAGCCTTTGGGACAGCAGGCTACCAGAGGGCACAGAAGACAAGAGCCCAACCGAGTACATCTCGAAGATGCTCAGGAAGCTGGTCAGGTAGGGGGGTCTTCACTAAACCCCCTGAGGTACATCGGGCCCACAGGTCGCTTTGTCAGAAGCCACAACCTGAGGAATCACCGCGAGCTGTAAGTGTCAGACTCGACAAGTTCCAGGATAAGATGGGCGAGGACCATGCAGACCGGTGACTGAGAAGGACACATCATTTGTGTATACCAGAACATTGGGGCTGACCTAGCTAAAGGCCCAGTGGAATTTAATAAGGTGAAAGTGGCATTATTCAAAAGTAATGTCCGATTTGGCATGTTGTACCCTGCAAAACTTTGGGTCACTTTCAAGGACAGGGACCGTTTCTTTAACACACCAGAGGAGGCAAACAGCTTTGTACACAGGAATGAACTGGGAAAGTACTGAAAGTCTTGAATGTTTGGTGTTCGGGAATTTAAACATGTGCTTGTTTCATTATTTCTCATATAGGTTTTGGTGGTTGATGTTGTTTGGGGTTACAGGGCTGGACCATACAGGTGTCGGGCTTAATCCATCTGGGCAGTCCAACAGGATGGTCACCTCGAACGTGAGGGGGCTTTATGTTTCTGCCAATAGATCACAAATCTATTCCCACTTAAAAGCCTGAGGGTCGATGTAATCTTTATACAAGGGTCACATCAGAGCGCCAAGGACCAGATGAGTGTAAGGAAGAGCTAGGCGGGACAATCATATCAATCAAATTTTGACGTGAGGGTGAGAGGCATGGCAATCCTGTTTAATAAGTGGGTAACTTTGCGATCAACACAGTAATGGACCTGGACGTGGCCTTATGCAATGGTGAGTGGAACTTTGGCGATTTCTCCAGTGGTACGCCCCAAACTGAGATGGTGCAGAGTTTGCCATGAAAACATTGGCGGTGATCCTTAACCTCGAATCCTACCAACTGATCATGAGGGGTGACTTCAAGTCTTCAACTGTGTCCTGAGGATGGACAGGTCATGTCACAGGTCATGTGCAAGATTGGAAATGGCGATAGAACTGACGGTTTTCATGGAACAGATTTGGGGGGGGGGGGGCACAGATTGGGGGGGGGCATATTTGGGGGGGAAGACACTTGGAGGTTTAGCCACCCAAGGGAGAGGGAGTTCTCTTTCTCCTCACAAGTTCACAGGGCATACTCCCATATAGATTTCTTTGTAGCGGGGAAATCGGTGCTTCTAGGGGCAGTGAAGGCTGAATTCATCATTATCTCAGGTCATGAACCACATTATGCTGATGTAAGGTTCGAGGTAGGTTGGGCCCAGCACCCCGCCATGGAGGTTGGAAACTGCTCTCCTTACCAACGAGTAATTTTTTTGAAAAATGGCACCGGCCATCGGTAACTATGTGAGCTGCAACCGCAATGGGGAAGTCACCCTCCACATTCTGGGGGGTACTGAAGATGGTGTTCAGAAGGGAGATAATATCATACAGGACCCACAGGGATAGGGGGGAAAGGGCAGTTAAGACAGCGATTGATGGACTCCATGTTGGAGGCGGATCGGCAATACTCCGTAGCTCCGCCGTTGAACCTAGCAGAGATAAAAAGACTTCAGATGAAGTTTGAGTTGATCTCAACCAGGAAGGCAGTGAGCCAGCTCTGCTATTCACGTAGGACCTTCTATGAGAATGGTGACAAGACCAGTTGCCTGATGGCCCACTAGTTGAGGAAAATGACGGCTGCACAGGAGATAGCACAGATCAGGGACGAGGGGAGTAGGCTGGTCACGGCTCTAGCAAAGATCAATGGTGTCTTTGGCGCCTTCTACCGGGGGCTGTAAACATCAGAACCCCCAAGAGGGACTTGTTTAAATTAAACAATTTTTGGATGGACTAGACTTCCCAGTGATGGAGAAGGGAAGAGGGCAGGGACTGGAGGCCCCATTGAGTCTGGAGGAGGTCATGGAGTGCATCAACTCCATGCAATCCAAAAGGATCTGGGACCGGATGGTTCCCGGCTGACTTCTACAAAATGCGCTACGAAGGTACTGGCTCCACACTTGCTGGGGATGTTTCAACTCTCGAGAAGGAGCGAGTTTAGGTACCTCCAGATGTGGGACTTTCTCCACAAAGAGGCCCCCCTCGTTCCCTCAGTTTCAAAGCACACCTTGCTGGACAAAAGTTATCGTGTGGGGAGGAGGGGACGATCATAGACATAATGAGCAGTTGCTGGAGGAAATAAGGGCCCCAATGGATGAGACAAGGGAGAGATGGGAGGAGGAATTGGGCCTTAAGCTAGAAGGAGGAATTTGGAGTGAGATCCTTTGCAGAGATAATTCCACCTCCTCTTGTGCTAGACTCAGAAACGGCCCTAGGGTTGCTGGCGCCCCGGGCAAGCTGAACTTCGGCGCCCTTACAAGTATAATTTTAAAATATAATTTGGCCCCTGACATCGCAGCAGGAGCTGCCCAGGTACAATATTACCTCTCCAGCAGTAATTTTCAACAGTGAATACTTGTGAGAATTTACTTGCAAAACATAACACCAGATATTGGTTCATTAGAGAAAAATTAAAGAGAACAAATAGCCAAGAACCTTGATCTACCTCTTTTTAGATTCAGGACCTCAGACACCAATTGTCTGCTTCTTCATTGCCACTTAGTGAGAAGTGCAAAGGGTTTGGCAGCATACAACCCACATCTTTTTTAATCAAGGTTAACTCGGCAAGGAGTGCCCAGAAACTCCCTCCAATGCTATTTACGGCGGCAAAATCTACCTTCCTTGTGTGCGTGTGTTTTTTTAAACAACACTTCGAGAGCACCAGAAGTATAATGAAATTTCGGGAAGCTTGCAATTAGACCCAGTTAACCTAAAATACCTGACTCTCGCTGACCTAAGCTGCACATTCCAAGGGGGCTAAATAGCAGCTCAGAAACTGCAGCGCTCCGAGGAGGAAAAATTCCGAGCCAGTCTCAGAGTGTGAGGCATTATTCTCCTAAAGTTTGCTTTCAGCTTATTGTAGCTCAAACTAAGATTGTGAGGGTTTAACTCACAATTTGTTTAGTCTCTCTCTCTCTCTCTCTCTTTCCTTCTTCTGGTTCCTTTTCTCTTCAAACAAGTTAGGTTTTTGTCTCATGATGGCGCCCCCTAGCACATGGCGCCCCGGGCGACTGCCCGAGTTGCCGGTACCTTGAGCCGGCCCTGGCTAGACTGGGTCTGGTACAACTGAATGTGGTGCATCAGGCACACCTGACCAAGTGCTCATGAATTGGTTCTTCCCTGGAGTGGAGGATAAATGCAAGCGATGCCAGAGGGGTCCAGCAAACCACTCCCACATGTTCTGGTCCTACCCAAAACTGGTCAAGTTCTGGGCTCCGTTCTTTGAGACCATGGCAGGAATCGTGGAGGTCAGGATGGATCTCTGTCCACTGGTGGCGATCTTGCTGGATCTACTTAAGTGGAAGAGGGCTGACGGTTTGGCCTTTGCCTCTCTGATAGCTCGCCGATGGGTCCTGCTTGAGTGGAGATTGGTGGCATTACCTGAGGCCTTGGACTGGCTGGTGGCCCGGGCGAAAGTCCTGAGATTGGAGAAAATCAAATTTTCTATCAGTGGATTGGAGGATGGGTTCCGCTTCAGGTGGAAGCAGTTCATTACTGTCTTTCAAAGTCTGTTCATGACCAGCAACCAGGGGGCGGGGGTGTGGGAGGATGGTGGGGAAGGGGGTCGGGGGGGTGCAGATGGGGGAGGCGGGGGGACGCATTGTTTACCCTGTTAAACCAAAAATACGAATTGTTTGCACTACATTTACCCATTCTATTGTTGTGCATGAGTTTGAATGTTTTTGCTTTGATTTTGCTACATTTGGAAAAGAAATACATTTTTTTATAAAAAGGAAAAGTGTGAAGGCATTGGAGAAACATTGGAGGGGCAGCACGGTAGCATAGTGGTTAGCATCAATGCTTCACAGCTCCAGGGTCCCAGGTTCGGTTCCCGGCTGGGTCACTGTCTGTGCGGAGTCTGCACGTCCTCCCCGTGTGTGCGTGGGTTTCCTCCGGGTGCTCCGGTTTCCTCCCACAGTCCAAAGATGTGCGGGTTAGGTGGATTGGCCATGCTAAATTGCCCGTAGTGTTCTAAAAAGTAAGGCTAAGGGGGAGTTGTTGGGTTACGGGTATAGGGTGGATACGTGAGTTTGAGTAGGGTGATCATTGCTCGGCACAACATCGAGGGCCGAAGGGCCTGTTCTGTGCTGTACTGTTCTAATTCTAAAAAAAAAACTGCAAAAAAGATTCACAGGTTCAAGTGATGAAGAACTTCAGTTACGTAGAGACATTGGAAAAGTTTGGATTGCTTTAATTGGAAAAGGGATGTTTGAGAAGGGATTTGATAGGTGTATTCAAAATCATGAGGAGTCTGGACAGAGTAGATAGGGAAAAATATTCCCATTGATGGCAAGGGTTGGGAGCAGGAGGACACAGGTTTAATGTAATTGGAAAAAACAGCAACATCAGAAAAAACCTTTTCATGCAGCGAGTGGTTAGGATTGGGAATGCATTACCTGAGTGTGGTGGAGGCAAGTTCAATCAAAGCATTCAAGGAGGAATTAATTGTTGTCTACAAAGAAAGAATGCAAGGTTATGGGGAGAAGGCAGATAAGTGGCACTCTATAAATTGCTTGTATGGTGAGCTAGCACAGACACAGGCTGAATGGCCTCCTTCTGTAACAATTCTTTGATTCTGTGCCTTAATTCAAAGTTATTTAATTACCCAAAGTTTGAGATTAATGTTGAGGGACTGAAACCATAACATTGCCATACCCATTCAGCAGGATTCTCCATTGCACCGGCAGCATACCCATGCCTACCGGTTTCCCGTGGGGTGGGGTGGCCACAATGGGAAATCCCATGGAGAGGTGGTGGGAATGGAGAATCTTGCAGTCAGCAAGGGCACGCCACCCAGGAAAACTTCGCTGGTGGACCAGAGAATCTCGTCCATTAAGTCAGTGATGGTATATCCCAATGGAATCTACTGTCCGTATTAGGTAAGCTTATTTTGACCAGAAATTCTGTTTATCTGGGTGTTCAGCGCAACATTGAAATATTCCTTTACTTAACATTTAAGAGATTTCCATTATTCTAAGAGATGTAACTTTAACAAATAAGATTTTTTTTAACATTTGTAAAGTACTTCCTTTATAAATATTTTTTCCAAGGTAATATGTTATGCGTTTCAATGAAACACCTGCTGTTCCATAATATTGCTGAAGCTGCCAATAAAGTGGTGAAGCTGTCCGCTTCAGGGATTGACTGGGTATTTTAAACTCCACCAGACCTAGGGAAATTAACAAGATCAGATCAGCTGCGCATCTTTCACCCCGCTTGATTTTACGCAATGTTGACCTACTTATCTCTTGAGTCATCAGGAAATGTTCCCAACAATGTGTTGATGCACTCTTTGATAACTGATACGAACCTTCAATTTTAATTTTGCAGGATAGTCAAATTGGGGTGAATTTTTTGGGGTTTGGCTCATGCCTTTTTAAACATGATTGTGAACATTTGCTCCTCTGCATCCTTCAACTTTGAAACCGTTTCTACTTATCTCGAGGGGTACTGGGAATCCAAATATCCATGCAGTGAGAGAGACAACATTGCACAACCATCACTTTTCTCAAGTACTGAGCAAGATTACAAAGGTTATGAGACAGGTCATTTAGCTCAACCAATCCATACTGGGTTTTGTGCTCCACTTGAACCTCCCGCCTTTTCTCATTTAAAGAGTCATTGGAATCATTTATTCCCTGCTCCCTCAAATGATTGCCTCGCTTTCCCTGTACTATTTTCTTCAGCTGCTCCCGATAGTAGCAAGTTGTATATTCATATCAATTTTTTGAGTAAAGAAGTATCTTCTCAATTTCTTATTGAATTTCCTGGTGACTATCTTCATTCTCCCTCTGCTCTGTCTATAGTTCAGTACCGAATTCATGTACGGTGGATGCATTATTTAGCTCAGTACCATAAATTGGGGAAGAAAGCATTTTTCTCCTGTGTGAAATAACTAATCTTTCACTGTTAACTGTTGTTCTTGATCAGGTGAAAAACTCCCTGAGCTACACTGAGCTTACACAAGTTGAAACACAGGCAGATAAGACAGAAGTAACCACAGATTAAATATTAGTGAAATAAGGGAAATGTACATTATGAATCTGAGAAATCCAAGGTTAAAGCCAACGATATTAGATAACAGAATATTGTGAATGGGATGAACATTTGTCACCTGAAACCTTGGCATTGAGTCAATGACAGTGCCTACTAATGGAATCCATTACCCGCATTAGGTTGGCTTGTTTTTTTTACCTAATGTTAAAGAGATTTTAATCAATGAAAGAGATAAAACTTAAAAAATAGAATATTTTTACATCCATGAAATACTTCTTTCAGAATTTGTTTTCAGGTAACATGTATTTGGGACTGGATTAGATAAGATTCACATTTACTCTAGGCATATAAAATGATTCCTGAAGATTTTGTACATTCTTTATTTTGGCAGTTTCCACTTGAGACTTGCTTCAGAATATTAGAACTGCAAGAGGTCACATGCAGTAGTCTGGCAGCATGGCATTTCAGATACTTGCTTAGTGTCAGGTTCAGTACAAGTTCAATTTTGGGAAGTAATTAAACAAAAATTAGAAAACTGCATGACTCATTCACTGGAGACAAGTAAATGTAATACATTAGAATACTTCATCCACATCTTATTATAGATCTACTGCAGCATTTCTCACAGAGAAATTTAGTGAAGTGGGATGAGGGAAGTGTAGGGGCAGTGGAAGAGAGAAGATGGAGAATGAGAGGCAGGATAGTTAGACAGGAGATTAGTAGAAAGTGTTGGGCAATCCAACTGCATCCCAGCTGCAGAAATACCCTTGGTAAGAGGAATAGAGTGGAAATAAAACAGGGTAGGGATACTGCTGAAAATAAACAAAGCTGTTAGGGAGCAGGGAATGTGACAGTAAGTAGCTTAGAATGTTAAATGTAGCCATGTAGAGGAGGTTGAGTTGGTTGAGGAGGTATAGCCAGTGCAGTGGTGAACGAATGGTCATTTGAGCCAGTATAAGGCAGAGTTCAATCCATGACTTACTGCTCATTGGAGGGAGGTCGATGATTTATACTCATTGTGAAGCGTTTCATGGATTTTGCTCAGTTGGGCAGAAGTCCGAGGGAGACTGGTGAGCATCATTAAAATGGTTTTCTTCTGGTTTTTATCACATGCCAGACAATCCTTAGCTGTTCACTTGAACTCGGTGCCTTTCCATTAGCAATTAGCAGTAACAGCCCATCTTGCTTTGCCAAGGCCAGAGAAAGGAAGGTCAAACTTTTAATTGTTAAGAATTTATCCTACATCCTTTATTTGTGTTCTAGATACCGAGTTTTGTTTGCAGTTTAAAGATTTAGTTCTAAATATTCTAAGGTGGACTGAAATAAATGATTGCTTATAACAGGAAGGAACTTGGGAACCGAAGTGTGCCATTCAGCTCCTCAAGCTTGATCCATCGTTTAATCAGATCATGATTGACCTGCACCTCAACCCATTTATCTGCCTTCATTTCACATCCCTTGATATCTTTTCCTAACAAAAAACTATCTATCTCAGTCATGAAAGTTTCAATTGTCCAGCCATCCAAGTCTTTTTAGGGGTTAGAGTTCTAGATTTCTATTACCCTTCATGTAAAAATTGCTTCCTGATTTCACTCTCATGGCCCTGTGTCTATTTTTATAGATTATGTCTTCTTGTACTTGATTCCAACAGCAGAGATAATAGCTGCCCTGTATTCCTCCTATCAATCCTTATTTAAACACCTAAATGGGATCACCTTCTACACCTTCTTTAAGAAATATCAGCTAAATGTATGCAACCTGTTCTCATAATTTAACCCTCTAAACCCGAGTATCCTTCTAGTGAATCGGCACTGAATACTATGTTCAAAGCCATTTATCCTTCCTGAGATGCGATTCTCAAACCTAATGTAATACTCCTGATGGGGTCTGACCAAGGCTCTGTACAGCTGAAGCTTAAATTCCTACCCTTTGTATTAAAGCCCCTTGAAGATAAAGGGCTGCATTCCATAAGCCTTTTTGATTGTCTTTTGTACTTGTCTACCAGCTTTTAATGATTTGTGTACTTGGACTGTCAAATCTCTTTTCCCCTCCACAGCTTCGAGTCTCCTGTCATTAAGAAAACACCCTGATTATCTTTCGCAGGTTCAATCTGGATGACCTCACAATTGCCCACTAAGCATCTATAATTTTGCTGTCTTATTTTGCAAGACATGATGGTTTGCAAAATTAAATTGTAGAACAATGCTGCAACATATAAGAATAAGCTTGGATCATTTTTCAAATCTAAACTTATTAAGCTTCATTGCATGACTTATAATTTCTAAATCTCAACTAGTTAGGCAAAAAAAGTAATCAACTGTTTTCTGGGATCAGCTTGAAGAGGGCAATTTGGGCATCTTTAGATAATTACATGACAACTAGTTTGAAAACTCTAATTCCATTATTTACTGGATGAAAAGGTTAAAAATCGTATAGGTTTAAATAATACCTAACAGCCTCACACAGGCTGCTGCTTGCTAGCTGGTGAATTCCCAGACAGAAACAAGTGATGAGAAACGTTTGTTTCTGCTCAGAGTCTACAGATACAAATCCAAGGACCCTTGATATGTTAAATATAGCAAGGCTATAGCCACACAGCTTGCACACAAAAATTCAATTGATCTTTATGTAGCTGCTGCCCATGTGCGCTGTACAAAACACAGGACAATGGGATGGGAATACAGGACACCACAGTTCAGTCATATCTTTATCTTTCTCAAGTCTAGCAGCCAGTAAATAAGTAAAGACAAATATATTCTTGCCGATATTACAATAGAAAACGTGCCTTGGTAGAAATTGGATAGTATAATTAAGTATGTGGACAATTAATGTGATTGGTTAGTTATTCTCATACTATGCATGATGTAGCCTTAATCAATAGTCATGTTTGTGCATAGATAACTGGTAGCAAATTATTGGTTTATGCTATTTCGTGTTTCTACTATTCTTGAATCTGTGCTCTTTGGCGCCCCAATTTAGAATGTCAAAAGTCCCTGCTATAGCTTGTAATAAAGCACTGGTGGTTTCTAGTGAGTGGAAGAATGAAGTGTGTTAATGTCGAATTGCAGTACTTTTCTTCTCAGCAAACTGATAACTGTTTGCTGTTGTTTCACTTCCCACAGCTAGTGGTACACAAGGCAGATTTGCATCTGTTCCCATAGCGAGGGTTTTCCTGGGAGAGGTCACTAACTTGTCACCCGAGGCTTATTGCTTGAGGGGCATCAATCCACAGTAAGCATGGCTGACCAGGGGCAAAATTCTCCGACCCCCAGCAGGGTCGGAGAATTGCCTGGGGCCGCCGAAAATCCCACCCCCGCCGTGGCAAAGATTCTCCGCCACCCGGGAAGTGGCGGCGGCAGGAATCTCGCCACTCTGATCGGAGAGGCCCCTGCGGTGATTCTACGGCCCGAATGGGCCGAAGTCCCGCCTCTGGGAGGCCTCTCTCGCCGCCGAGGTTTGAACCACCTCTGGAACAGCGGGATCAGCGGCGCGAGCGGGCCCCGGGGTCCTGGGGGGGGCGGGGGCCGATCGAACCCCGGGGGGTGCCCCCACGGTGGCTTGGCCCGCGATCGGGGACCCCCACTCAGACTCCGGGCCAGTGCCCTGGGTGCACTATTTTCCTCCGCGGAAGAGAACCCCACATCGCGCATGCGCCGGCAGTGACGTCAGCGGCCAGCTGCCGCTGACGTCACTGTCGGCACGTGCTCCAACCGGCAAAAGCCTTTCGGCCAGCCTCGCTGCTGGGGGCGCCGGTTTTTTGCGCCAGTCTTTGGTGCAAACCGCTCCAGCGTGGGGCTGGCCGCTCCTCGTCCCCTATTCTCCGTCAATTTCGCGCGCCGGGCCTTGGTGCCGTGTTAAAGCAGAGGCGCGTAATTTACGTGGCCAGCGTCGCGTAAATGACGTCACCCGCGCATGCGCAGGTTGGCCGACGCCAACCCGCGCATGCACGGTTGACATCCTCCCCGCGGGCGCCCCGCAAGACATGGAGGATTGATCTTGCGGGGCGGCGGAGGAAAAGAGTGCGCCCTTTAGAGACGCCGGCCCGCCGATCGGTGGGCACCGATCGCGGGCCAGAAATCTACTGAGCGCCCCCCTGGTGCTCGATCCTCCCCCCCCCCTCCCCCCCCCCACAGGCCGCACACGCAGCATTCGCGCGCTGTTCACGCCGGCAACGACCAGGTGTGTTTGGCGCCGGCGTGAACCCGTCGGATTGGGCAGGCCGCTCGGCCCATCCGGGCCGGAGAATCGCCGCTTGCCCGTTACAAACGGCAATTCTCCGAGCGGCCTGTCGTGAAACGCGACCCCCCGTTTTTGGGGGGGTGGGAGAATCACGTGTGGGTGCCAGGGCGGCGTGGCGGGAATTGCCCATCACTCCCGCGATTCTCCCACCCGGCGTGGGGGTCGGAGAATTGCGCCCGTGCAGTTTAGGTGGATTAGTCATGCGAAATTGCCGCTAGTGTCCAAAGATGTGTAGGTTAGGTGGGGTACAGGGATAGGACAGGGGAATGGACTAGCTAGGGTGCTCTTGGCAGGGATGTGCAAACCCGATGGACTGAATGGCCTCCTGCACTGTAGTGATTCTATGGAAGTTACTTGAAAAGAATCTTGTTAAAAATTTGGCCTACTAAACTTTTTAAGAGTTTTTTCGTACAGTGAATTTATTGGGTTGTGACTTCCTACTTGGGCCGAGAAGGCATGGGCCACCGATTATGAAATAGAAATGTGCACACATACCTGTGCTCCAATGTTATGAGGAACCTTCCTTTCCCTTCGGCAGCCTGGGGCCTCCAGCGCCCCAGTCTGTGCAGGCTCCAGCGTGGAGCAGAATGAGCGCAGCACTGACTCCCTTATGACGCGGACAGCTCGGGGACGGCCATTAAGGGCAGGCATTTAAACATTAGATTTAGGTAGAAAACAACAGGCAACTATTTTAACAAGTGTTATAAAGGTATGTAGGCGTTGTTTTGTTCTTTATTTTAAACAAGCATTACTGTTTAATCCAGACTCAAAATATTAGCTCCCTTTTCTCTCCACAGATGCTGTCAGACCTGCTGAGATTGTCCAGTAATTTCTGTTTTTGTTTCAGATTCCAGCATCCGCAGTAATTTGCTTTATTATTTTTGTTGATTCTTTTAAAGTAATTTTTAATTTTTTTATGATTAAAGGTGATTGTTTATACGTGAACATCGGTTTTACTATTTGTTTTACATTTGTGAAACTATTTAAATGTGCACTATGTTATTACGTAATGTTATAATCTGCGCTATATTATTATATAATTTTACTTGTGGCATACTTAAAAATGTTTGTATGTTTTAAGTTAGAATATGGTCATAAGATTTTAAAAGCTCTCCAGGGCTTTTTGCTGTCACTGTCCTTGAAACATCTATTTTTTTTTGATCAGTGTTTATAGAATCACTGCGATGCAGAGGAAAGCTATTCGGCCAATAATGTCTGCATTGACACTCCAAAAGAGAATCCTACCCAGGCCCATAACCCCGCCCATAATCCTATCTCCATAATCCTATCTAACTGGTGGACACTAAAGAGCAATTTAGCAAGGCTAATCCACCTAACCTGCACCACGGGAGGAAATGAAAGAACCCGGAGGAAGCGGCGGTGGCACAATGGTACAGTGGTTAGCACTGCTGCCTCACAGCGCCATGGACCTTGGTTCAATTCTGGCCTTGGGTGACTGTATGTGTGGACTTTGTATGTTCTCCCCCTGTCTGCGTGCTTTTCCTCCAGATGCTCTGGTTTCCTCCCACAATCCAAAGATTTGCAGGTTAGGTGGATTAGCCTTGCTACATTGCTCCTTGGTATCCAGGTTAGGTTTCGGGATAGGGCAGGGGAGTGGACCAAGGTAGGGTGCTCTTTTAGAGTCAGTTCAGATTGATGGGCTGAATGGCCTCCTTCTGCATTGTAGGAATTCTATGGTTTTATTCCATGGTTTCAGGAAACCCATACAGACATAGGGAGAATGTATAAACACCACACAGCTACCCAAGGTCTGAATTGCACACGGGCCCCTGTTGTGAGACAACGGTGCTAACTAGTGTGTTATCATGTTAAATATGTTTATGCCTCCGGGTTCCTGGCCCAAGTCACAGTCTGTGTGGGGATTGCACATTCTCCCCGTGTTTCACCCCCACAACCAAAGGATGTGCAGGGTAGGTGAAATGACCATAATAAATTGGAAAGAAAAGAATGAGGCACTCTAATAAATATGCTGATGCATTGTTTTACTTCAATTATCTTACTAATTTATAATTATCTCAATTAGATTTTGTGTTTTGGTATTTCAGTAAGATATTTGTAGAAGTTGTAAAGTTTAATGTAAAACTTTTATCAACGAAAATTATTTTATAAATGCAAAACTTTGAAACCAGTTAACATTTAAATTAATGTTTAACTTTATCAGCTGAACAATGACATAAAGCTGCCTCAACTTTTGCAAATTGCTTGCAATAAAATATATTTTCTCATTTAAACACGATGGTCCCATTTATTTATACAGGGGTAGGGAGGGAAGACGGGGGGAGGGAGGGAGGGAAGTGGAGAGTTTTGACAATTGCTGATTGATAAGCTGAACATTCGAAAGCAGCAACTGCTGAAGCACAGTGTGCTGGCACACATCTCCTCTGACATCATTTCGGGATGTCCTTTGGCAGTACATTCTTAGGGGTGAGTGATTGGTTCGCTGCAATACCTGTCAGACAGATAGTTTAATTTAACTTACAGGAGGCTTGCATATATTAACTAAGACATTACACTTTGTTAAAACATTTGAAGTGATCACTGAGGCTTCTAAAGATGAACATTACATTAGCACAGTGGGCTAAACAGCTGGCTTGTAATGCGGAATAATGCCAGCAGCGCGGGTTCAATTCCTGTACCGGCCTCCCTGAACAGGCGCCGGAATGTGGCGACTAGGGGCTTTTTACAGTAACTCCATTGAAGCCTACTTGTGACAATAAGTGATTATTATTAATACATCAGGGAGACTTGCAAACAACTCAGCTTAAAATACATCGCAAAATCCAAATGTACTTCAGCTCTGAATTAGCTTGGAGGGTAGGCGTGCTTGCATTAGTGTCCTTGAAGGAGTTAATAGCATCAGTATCGAAGCCATGATCATCCGAAACCAACCCCTGGGCTGCCCATATGTTTAGGATGTCAGAGCCTGACTGCCAAAACAAATCATCTTCACCTAGCTGAAGGAAGGTTCCGAACGAGAGGAGGACAAAGGAAGCTCTTCAGACAGACAGTTCACATTAGCTTACAGGAGGCTTGCATGCATCAACTGAGGCATTAAACTTTGTTAAATCATTCTTTCACCTTCTGTGACTTAAAACTCACTTTATACAGTAAAGTATCCTTTGAATGAAATGAACAGCCTCATGACAAAACAAAGTTTAAAAAATATAAATATATCTCCCTTTCATTTTATTTGCATTTTAAACATATTTATGAACAATAAGCACTAATAATATCAAACTTTAACCCACCAAAAAAATATCTCCTGATGTCTCCTGCCTCTGCTAGACTGAAAAATGTCTGTAAATATGTAGGTGTAAAAATTCAACAAATATCCAGGTAAGTGGCCCAAGTTAGCGCAGTGGCTGGATTTTTCATTCAGCAGCACAGGGCTTCAAGCAGACAAAACAAATGGCCGGGAGTTTAAAAGCCGCACGCTTTCAGTATGCATGCCTGAACGGCTGCACTTCCCGGTCATCACGCTGTATATGTGTGGTGCACCAGCGATTTGCGTTGCGAATCGTACACAAAGTTACGGGCCATTAGTATTATTTTATAATGTTAAATTCTTCTGGGGTGGAAGTAGTTGTCACTGTTGCTGGAAATATTTTATTTTCATGATTATTAGCCTGTTGAAATTCCAATAACCTATCCTGTCAGGGACCTGATCAGAGAAGATAAGGTTGACAGTGTTGGCGAAAGGAATCCAATTTGTTTATATCCATTGATGCTCCTCCTTATTTACTTTTGCATTTTATTTAATATGAATTAGCGGTAATGCTACATCCTTAGTTTTGCGTGAATCAGCAGTAAAGGTGGGTTCTAGTACAATCTTTGTTTGGACTGATTCCATCTAAAGTTGGGCTCTAGAACATTCTTGGTTTAATGCGAATCAGCTGTCAGTAGGCTGTATGTAATACATCATGATGATCATTTGTCCAAGACATCTGAACTAAGGATGCACCTTTTTCCCAACTCCAGTGTTCCTGCTGGTTTAACAGCCGTGACAACATTTTATGAAGTACTTAGAATAGTTTGTCTTGTGAACTCTTGCCCACTGGGGATAGATTGACACTACAGCAATTCAATTCAAATGCAATCAGTGACTAGTGTACCAGTCAGAAGGTTTGGTCTGCTAGGAGTGGCTCCCTACCTCCACCACCCAATGCTGAGCATGGACTGACTATCATTATTGTCTTTTGTCCTATGTCCAATTTCACAACTAGTTTCCTCAATAATGAAAAAGTTCGATTTGAAACAAATAATTCTTACACAGTGGGCTGGATTCTTTGTTCCCCCGGCAGCGTATTTCTCTTTTTTAAAACGTATTTTATTCCAAACATATTCAAAAGTACAAAACCATAAATAAATCAGAAGACATTCTCCACTCCTCACATGTTTCACCCCCTTTTCACCCCCACTTACCAGCCACGACGAACAATTCCGCAAACATGGTCATGAACATTCCCCACTGTATCGCAAATCCTTCCGCTGACCCCCTCAATTCAAACTTGATCTTTTCCAGCCCAGCCAGGCCGCCAGCCCGAGTAACGTTGTCGACCGCCAGTCCAATAGAATCCTTTACCGGGCAACAAGAGGTGCGAAGGCCACAACGTCTGCCTTCTTCCCCTCCATCAGCTCCGCCATTTCCAACACCCCAAAAATCTCCACCATAGGGTCTGGCCTGCCCTCTACCACCACAATCTTTGATCACGTACCAAACACCCCCTCCCAGTATCTCTCCAACTTCTCACATCGCGAGAACCTATGTAAGTGATTTGCTGGTCCTCGCCCAATCTTCTCTCACTCATCTGCCACCTTCTGGAAGAACCCACTCATCATCACCTGAGTCATTTGCAGTCTATCCACCACCTTAAATTGAATCAAACACCCTTGACGAGAAGGTCGAATTCACCCTGCACATCACCTCACTCCACACTCCCCATCCTACCTCCACCCCCAGCTCCTCTTCCCATTTCTCCTTAATTCTCATTACCTGTGTTCTCTCCTGCTCCCCCAGCCACCCGTACACATCCCCAATTCTAACCTCCCCTTCCACATCTGTGAGCAGCAACTGCTCCAATAGGATATTCCGACAGCTTGTGAAATCCTCTCCATTCCTTCTGTGCAAATTCCCTCACTTGCATATACCGCAATTCACTTCCTATCGGCAGCTCCACCTTCTCGCGCAGCTCTTCCTGACTTGCTAACCTCTCCTCCAGGTAAAAATCCCTCACCAGCCCCATCTCTCGCCATCTCCTATATATGCCATCTGTCTCTCCTGGCTTAAACCCATGTTCGCACCAACATCCCCTCCATCATAAAGTGCCTCCTCAACTGGTTCCACAACATAATCATGGACTTTTCCACCGGGTTCACCGTGTACCTCCTCGGTGCCAGCGGAAGCGCCGCTTTCTCCATGGCCCTCAGACTGGACCCCCTGCAGGACTCCTCCTCCATCCTTACCTACTAACCCCTCTCCTTCGCACCACTGCCTGACCTTCTCTGCTTTTCGCTGCCTAGTAGTGCAACAGATTTGGTAATGCCAACCCCCCTTTCTGCCTCTTCCTCTTTTGTAGGGCCCTCTTAACCCTAGATACTTTCCCCGTCCATATAATCTCCAAAATCGCTGCATCCAGTTTCCGGAAAAAGGCCTTTGGGATGAAGATTGGGAGGGTTTGGAATACAAACATCAACCCTCCCTGCCAATGACAGGTGTAACGCATATATCATCTCCCAAAGTCTCCCCTAACCGCCTCCACCAATGTTGTCAGGTTGCATTTGTGCATCACCACCCACTCCCCTGTCACCTGAACCATCAATGCCTAAAGCTGTCCCTGGCAACCCTAAATGGCAACGTCCAAGGTTGGCTCTCCGACCCGCCCCATTCACCGGAAACACATCACTCTTTCAACATTGATCTTATAGCCCAAGAAGGCCCTGAACCTCTCTAGTAGGTCCAGAATGCTCCCATGCTCTCCAAAGGGACCGAAACAAACAGCAGCATGTCATCTGCGTACAGCGACACCCCCCTCACAATTTCCTGCCATTTTACTGACCCCCTAAGGGCCATTGCCAAGAGCTCTATCGCCAGCGCAATTAGCAGCAGCGACAGCAGACACCCCTGCCTCGTTCCCCTACGCAAACTGAAACTACGTGAACTCATCTTGTTTGTCCATGCACTCTCCACTGGCGCCATGTACAACAGCCAGCACCCCCTCTGCCATCAGCCCCACCAGCATCCGTGAGACATATCTCGTGGCGCTCGTGCCTTCCACAACGATACACAGATTCTGCCCTCTGGATTTGTTCTCCTGCTCCTTTACCTTTGCCTTTAGTGACTTGCAACGGTCCCCAGGAGCTCCACCTCTGCCTCCAACGCCACCACACGATCGCTGTGTTCGGACATCACCCTCTCCATCTCCCGAATCTGCGACCCGTGTGTCTCCAGACATTTCTCAGCTCGCTCCATCGATCGTATCAGGGGTTCTACTGCTCCCTCGATGGCCTTCGACTGATCCTCATACATCTCTTTTCACTGCTAATGGAACTCCTCTCTCCATCTGGGTTTTTTTTCTAACATGCGACAACCCTTCCCTCTTCGCCATCTTCCCAATTGCTACTGCCCCACAGGTCTCCTCCAGTTCCTTGACCAGGTCTTTAACCTTTTTCTGCTGCGTCTGATAACCAGCAGACATGCCACTCATGGGGGAACTTCTCCTCCACACCTTCAGCTGCACTTTCCGGTCAAAATTACCCCGATTTTGGGTAAAAGCACAGACCAGTGCCTTCGAGCGGAGCTGCCCTGTGGGCCACTGGCAGTCCAGCCATGTATTTCTTGGCGACACGTCATTTGGTGGTGGCGGGATTCCCTCTTCTCTGTCTGCCTGTCCGTGGGATTTCCCATTGAAGCCACCCCATGTCACTAGGCAACCCACGGGAGGGAGTGCGCTGCCATTGGGAAAACAGAATCCCAATGGCCGGAGAATTCCAGCCAGTATATCACCCATTTAATTATTACATATTCTGAATTCACAAGTATGATACTTAACCAACACCAGCCTGATATAGTGATCCTCATGGAATTAATTCCTACAAATATGCCCCAGGCACCATCATCACATGTCCTGTACCACCAGCAGGACAGACCCAGCAGAGGTGCTGGCACAGTGGTAGACATTTAGGAGGGTATTGCCCTGGTAGTCCTCAACATCGACTTTGGACCCATGTAGTCTCTTGGAACCACTTGAAACATGGGCAAGAAAACCTCCTGCTGATAACCATATATAATTTCTCCTCTCCACCCCTCTCATTCTCCCTCCCCAGCTGATGAATCAATACTTCTCTATGCTAAATACCACTTGGAGGAAGCACTGAGGGTGACAAGGGAACAGAATGCATTCTGGTTGGGGGACTGTAATGGCCATCATCAAGATTGGCCCTCCACAGACCAAACCGGCCATGTTGTCAAGGGCATAACTGCTAGAGTAGGACGACAGCGGGTAATGAGGGAACCGAGAAGAGGGTAAATATACTGGACCTCATTCTCACAAACATGCCTGCCACAGATGCAACTGTTCATGACAGTATTGGTAGGAGTGATCACTGCACCGTCCCATGTTCACATTGAGGTTACTCTCCACCATGTTGTGTGGCATTATCGCCGTGATAAATGGGATAGATTTGGACAGATCCCGAACTAGATTTGGACAGATCTAGAAACTAGACACTGGGCATCCATGAGGTGCTGTGAGCCATCAACATCAGTAGAATTGTACTCAACCAGAATCTGTAACATCATGACCCGGCATATCCCCCACTCCACCTTTACCACCAAGTGAGGGGATCAACCCTGGTTCAATGAAGAGTGCAGATGAGCATGCCAGGAGCAGCACCAGGCGTGCCTAAAAATCAAGTGTCAACCTGGTAAAGCTACAACACAGGACTACTTGCATGCCAAACAGTATAAATCACAAGCAATAGGAAGAGCCAAACAATTCCACAACCAATAGATCAGACCTAGGCTCTGCGGTGCTGACACATCCAGCCATAAATGGTGGTGGACAATACGATAACTCACATGAGGAGGATTCTCCACAAATATTCCCATCCTCAATGGTGGAGGAGCCCAGCGCATAAGTGCAAAAGATAAGGTTGATACATTTGCAAAAATCTTCAGTCAGAAGCGCCAAGTGGATGATCTATTTTGGCCTCTTCTGGAGGTCCCCCGCATTAGTCTTCAGCCAATTCGATTGACTCCACATGATATCGGCGCAGGCACTGGTGAAGTGGTATTGTCACTGGACAAGTACTCCAGAGACCCAGTGTAATGCTCTGGGGACCCAGATTCAAATGCCGCCACTGCAGATGGTGAAATCTGAATTCAATAATAATCATAAATTTCAAAAGTTTAATGATGACCATGAAAGCATTGTCAGTTGTCCTAAAACCCCAACTGGCTCACAAATGCCCTTTAGGGAAGGAAATCTGTCATTCTGGCCTGGCCTGGCCTACGTGTGACTCCAGACCCACAGAAAAGTGGTTCACTCTTAACTTCCCCCTTAAGGGCAATTAGAGATAGGCAATAAATGCTGGCACAGCCTGTGACACCCACGTCCCATGAACGAGTTTTTAAAAAAAAGAAATGGCTGAAAGCACTGGATACTGCAAAGGCTAAATGTCCTGACAATATTCCTGCAATAGTACTGAAGACTTGTGCTCCAGAACTTGCTGCACACCTCCCCAAGCTGTTCCAGTACAGCTACAACTCTGGCATTTACCTGACAATGTGGAAAATTGCCCAGGTATGTTGTGCACACAAGAAACACTACAAATCCAACATAGCCAATTATCGCCCCAGCAGCTTTCTCTTGATCATCAGTAAAGTGATATAAGGGATCCTCAACAGCACTACTCAGCAAAGGCATGCTCACAGACGCTCTGTTTCTGTTCTGCCAAGGTGACTTAGCTCCTGACCTCACTATGGCATTGGTTCAAACATGGACAAAAGAGCTGAATGCCAGAGATGAGGTGAGAGTGACTGCCCTTGACATCAAGGCAGCATTTGACCTAGAATGGCATCAAGGAGCCCTAGCTAAACTGGAGTCAATGGGAATTGGGGGGGAACCCCCCACTGGTTGGACAATCCCTGGCACAAAGAAATATGATTGTGGTGGTTGGGCATCAATCATCTCAGCTTCAGGACATCACTGCAGGTGTTCCTCAGAGTAGTGTCCTAGGCCCAACCATCTTCAGCTGCTTCATCAATGACCTTCCTTCCATCATAAGGTCAGAAGTAGGAATTTTTGCAGATGACTGCACAACGTTCAGCACCATTCGTGACTTCTCAGATACTGAAGTAGTCCACATTCAAATACAGCAAGATCCCAACAATGTCCAGGTTTGGGCTGATTAGTAACATTCACACCACACAAGTGCCAGGCAATGAGCATCTCCTACAAGAAAGGATCTAACCATCGTCCCGTGACATTCAACAGCATTACCATTTATGAATTCCCCCATCATCAACATCCTGGTGGTTACCATTGATCAAATACTGAACTAGCCATATAAATACTGTGGCTACCAGAGCAGGTTAAAGGCTAGGAATCCTGTGGCTAGTAACTCACCTCCTGACTCCCCAATGCATGTCCATCATCTACACGGCACAAGTCAGGAGTGTAATGGGATACTCTACACTTGCCTGAATGAGTGAAGCTGCAACACTCAAAGCCCAACATCATCCAAGACAAAGCAGCTCGCTTGATTGATTTCACAAACATTCAATCCCTCCGCACTGATACTTAGTGGCAGCCTTGTGTACCATCTACAAGATGCTCTACAGTAACTCACCAAGCTTTCAAGCCAACTACCATCTAGAAGGACAAGGGCGCAGGTACCTGGGAACCCTACCACCTGGAGATTTCCCTCCAAGTCACTTCCAACCCTGAATTGGAAATATATTGCCATTCCTTCACTGTCGCTAGGTCAAATCATGGAATTCCCTCCCTAACAGTTCTTTGTATGTACCAATACCTTAAGGACTGCAGCACTTCAAGAAAACAGCTGACCACCACCTTCTCAAGTGTAACTAGGAATGGGCAATAAATGTTGGCTTAACCAATGATGCCCACATCCTGCAAAATGAATTAAAAAAGAATATATATATAATATTTAGCACAATGTTTACATTTACAATAATTATTTCATCATCATCTACATCTTTAAATTAACAGATTAAAAAAATATATATTTTGCTTCATTTTAAGTAGCTGAATAAAATGTTTTTGTTATATTCTACTGAACGATATTGCCGAGTCAAGAATTTATATTTCATCCAAAATTTGCCAAAAATCTATTCCCTTAAGATAGATTTTATTTTTACTATGTTTAATTGCATAAATAAATCTCTAATTGGGCATTATATTTGCATAATTGTTTTTAGGTATTTTTGCAGCAGGATAGAATTATGGGCGTGCTAATGTTTGGAATGGAATTTATACTTTGCTGATAAGGCTTGATAAATTATATTAATTGTCTCTGCACTTTTTTTGGTACATTGGTTCATGTATTTACGCTACTTTTGTTAATTCATTGACATTTTTATTTCCCTCAGTGCAAGATTTGCTGATATTTATATATAATATTTATGCAATCTAAAAATTGTATCAATTTACTTACTTTTTGAGAAATGATTGCGTTGCACATGTTTCCATGGAGCTGACTGAAAATATGCTGAAGTCAACATAAATTGGGTTAACTTAAGAATTGAAGTTAATCAAAATTATGCAATCTTTTTGCAATAGTATATGGGGTGCATTTTCTTAATCTTTGAACACCCTCCCCATCACATATACATCCCTTGGTACGAAGATGGAATTACCAGGTTTTAACCAATTAACATTGGCTACAGATTCTTGGGGTGGCATGGTAGCACAGTGGTTAGAACAGTTGCTTCACAGTCCCAGGGTCGATTCCTGGCTTGGGTCACTGTCTGTGCGGAGGCTGCATGTTCTCCCCGTGTCTGCGTGTGTTCCTCTGGGTGCTCCGGTTTCCACCCACAGTCCAAAGATGTGCAGTTTAGGTGGATTGGCCACGCTAAATTGCCCTTAGTGTCCAATAAGGTTAGGTGAGGTTGCTGGATTACGGGGATAGGGTGGAGATGTGGGCTTGGGTAGGGTGCTCTTTGCAGGTGCGGACTTGATGGGCCAAATGGCCTCCTTCTGCACTGTAAATTCTATGTCTATGTCCAGATACAGAGATTGACCTGTACCTGTGAGTATCAAAACCAAATGGATATGAGTTAACCTTGGGTTCCTGCCGATCAGAGAATCTACAAAACTTCCATTGGAAGAATGCAAAATAGTGTATGACTATTTTTAAAATAATTTCTTTCCCTCTCTTCACCCTTCCCAACCTGGATGTCCATTTGCAGCCAACATGCTGGAGATCTGTGGTAGTATCTCATTTTCTTGCCCGTTTCAGCAACGCAAGGCTCTGCCAGACATTGGCTTGTGCGGGTGGTGCTCCATGCAAATTGCCTGCTGCAACAAATTAGGATGATTCTCTGGTTAGCATGAAGGCAGGACAAGTATTGCCAGACCTTGGCTGGATTTGTCATGAGATGTTGCCAAGCTCGCATAAAGTCATCTGCTACAACCATTTTTGCCATGTTAATTAGAAAACAAACCACTCTATGTTACCTGTTTGGATGATTGATGAAACAACCTTTCTCTAAATTCAAATATCTTTATAATAAACAACATTCAAAGAAAGTTAAAGCAAGCACATTTTTAATGGCCCTATTCATTCTCCCTCAAGTGGATCACAGACTTTTCTGAGAAATTATTCTTTGATTCCTTGAGATTCCAAGGTTAATGACCCTAGCTGAATTCTCAGTTCTAACATAAATTTACACCCATGTTGTGTACAGACAAGTAACATAATGACATCAATGATTGTGCGGAGTGAGCAGAAGAACATGTTTACAAGAGAGAATCCTGCAGCTCCAGAGATCACAGAGCTTCTGCTGAACTTAACAGCAGGACCTTGATTTTATTTTATTTTTCCTGCCTGGGAACAACAAGGGGCAGGATTCTCCGACCCCCCGCTGGGTCGGAGAATCGCCAGGGGTTGGCGTGAATCCCGCCCCCACCATCCTCCGAATTCTCCGGCCCTCCCAAAAAACAGCCCGTTGTGAATCGCGCCGCCTGCCTCGGAGAATGGCGGGGATGGCGTGACTTAATGGGCCCTGGGCCCACCCGAATTCTCCGGGCCTTGATGGGCCGAAGTCCCGCCCATTTAACGAGGATCCCGCCGGCGTAAATCAAGGTAGGTCCCTACCAGTGGGACCCAACTCCGTGGGCAGCCTCCGGGGTTCTCGGGAGGGCACGGGGGGATCTGGCCCCGGGAGGTGCCCCTGCGGATGGGCCTGTGCCGTGGGGGCACTCTATTCCTCCGCATCGGCCGTTGTGGTCCTCCGCCATGGCCGATGCGGAGATGAACCCTCCCGCGCCTGCACCGGGATGACACCAGCACATGCTGCCGCTCCTGCGCATGTGCCAACTCGCACCGGCTGGCGGAGGCCCTTTGGCGTCAGTTGGCATGGCGCCAAGCCCCTTCCCCGCCGGCCAGCTCTGGCCAGTAAGCCACTCCGGGGCGGGCCTAGTCCCTGAAGGTTTGGAGGATTCCGTCCCACCAGAGTTGCCCGCCCCGCCGATTACGGGAGAATCCCGCCCAAGGTTCATCAATTGGCTGGCTGCCAGGCTGGAAAGTCTCCAGTAGCAAGTCCCAGCATTGAACCACTGGGGATGGTCCAATTATCAAAGACAGAGGAGCATAAAGGGAAGTCAATAACAATTGCACGGCTTTAGGGGAGGTCAACAAAGATTGCGGGATGTAAAGAGAAGGATCAACAAAGATAACCGGCACAAAGGCTAGTCAGCAAAGATCACTGAGCATAAAGGGGAGGCTGACAATTATCACAGGGCATGAAGAGGGACTGTCAGCAAAGATCGCACAAAATAAAGGGATGTCGGTAAAGATTGCAGGGCATAAACAAGTGTCCAGAGAAGATTGTGGTCAGCAAAGAATGGGAGGCCGAGGGCTGTTGGCAAAGATTATGAGGCCGAGGGATGTTGGCAAAGATTGTGAGGCCTAGGGGTATTGACAAAGATTGTGAGGCCTAGGGGTATTGACAAAGATTGTGAGGCCTAGGGGTGTTGACCAAGATTCTGAGGCCTAGGGGTTTTGGCAAAGATTATGAGGCCGAGGGGTGTTGGCAAAGATTGCAGAGCACAAGGCTTGGGATTGTGAGTTTGTTGAAATGTCATGGGCATTTTGCTTGAGTCTCCCATCTCCCAGGAAGTACCGCTGCTCATCTCGGCTCACAAGCTATGCTGCAAGAAGAACTAACATGCTTCATTCAGCAGCTTCTAGCTCACTAATGCTGCCGCCCTTTCCTGACTCTTCCGAAACCTGACTAACCAGTGTAAAATTTGTATTAGCCTCCCAAATGAATGGCGGAGCCTGATATAAGTATTGTGATGTACAGCACTAATATCAGCCCAATTAAACGACAAAGATCTCCGCCAAAGTATGAGCTTGCAAAACTGGACACAAGAGTAATTGCTTTCAGTGTTTCAGTCATTATTTGTGCTATCGATGTCAATTCTATTATGCTTTCTTCACAAATATTTTTGTTAAATCATCTTTTATTACACTTTACTTTTTTCTATTTCTTTCACATGTGAGGGTTATTTCTTCATTTTATTGAATTAACGAGTGCAATAATTATTTAAATTTTTTGTGCAAGCTTTGCAAATTCAATTTCCTCAAAAATTTCATTATTCCAGAAGAAAGAATTGATGCAAATAACATTCCGGTTGCAGATTAGCATTTTTCATTTAACAGTTACTGGCGTATGTCTTGAAGTGCTGATTTTTCTCCTGCAGTGTGGTCTTTTGCTGAACGCTTGATCAGCCTTTTAACCACTCCGGCCTTTCAAAAGTCTAAGCGACAATGACGTCTGAAAATGGACTTGTGTAGGGTGGTTCAAGCTCCTGGGGCTGGATTTTCTGCCCCGCCGCGCCTCATTTCTGCCCCGACCCGCCAGTGGGATTCTCCGTTACGCCGGCCCGTCAATGGGGTTTCCCATTGTGGGGCAGTCCCACGCCATCGGGAAACCCCCCCGGGCGCCAGCAGAACGGAGAATCCCGCCGGAGGAGAGTCCAGCCCGTCTTGTTTCCATTTTGGAAGAAGGAATATATTCAGCAGCTTATTACAAGACGTAAGAATCACTTGTATTTATAGCAACATATCAACTAAACTTGCTTGTGTGTGTTAATGCTGATATTGGAGGCTGTACATAATCACTGGAAGAAACAATAGAGAGCTGCTGCATTGAAATTAATGCTGTGCTTGGCATTCATTCTCCTACACAACCATCTGTGTTAACGATTTCAATTTCCAATGTCATCACAACAGCATGTGCAGCTGAAACAAAGTTTGAAAATGCTGAACTGTTACATTCAGAGGCAACAGTTAACAATGGCAGATTGAAAGCAAATAAATGTCCACTAATAATAGAAATAGCTTACAATACCCATAGAATTTTCCAATAGAGATCACCACAGACACACACCTGGTTATGGCAGCATCACTTTAGCCAAAACACCTGGCATACAATACAAGTAATGTACTCCATGTGTATTTTTGCTGATTACAAACAGCAGTCTTCCCCTTTCGTTAAATGTTAAGTTTTGGTGTGAATTTATCAGGCATAGTGCACCTTAGTACAACTTCTAGGTTTTGCTCAGGTGTTGTGGATGGTATTATGACTACAGCAGGATGATTTCTGAGGGTGTTTACCGGCACAACAAATCACAACAGATCCACCCTTGCTCTCTGTCCAAACACTGGCTGAATGCTGCTTGCTCATGATGTAGCAGGTTGGAGATCTTTGGCATGGTTCCTTCTGCTTTCCAGGCACAGTTATTCTAATTGGTCATGCTGATCACAATGTCTTCACCTTTCTCTATAGAAAGGCAGGAATTTTATCATAAAAAATGAGTGGGTTTGAGAGAGGCAAGTTGTTAGAATTTGACTGTGCACTGGACAGCCAGCTGCAACACACCAACTGCACCTTTAGGGTGGAATTCTCCCACCTCACTTGCCGGACCCGTAATGGTGGGTGGGAGGGGAGAATCTGGTAGAAGTCAAAAAGTCAGAAACCTCATGACGCAAAATCACCTTGCAATTCACCCAATGGTAGGTTAATCGGTCCTCAAGCTGGCATGAACACCATTTGTATTTCATGAATGCTCATTTAAACAGCAGTTTTCCGTCATCCTGTCAGGCCATTCAATCTTGTGTCACACCACAGGGAAATCATGATGGTTTAAAACCTGATTGCTAAAGAGTGTCATGCACAGGTTTGTAAGAGACTCCAAACGTGAATGCAATAAAGCCTTTCTGCCATAGTGTTGTGCTGCTCCTGACGTGCTGTTCGCCAGTCTGCCAGGGCAGATTGGTTCCTGCCCTCCATCTCCATGCCACGCAGGTCTTACATAGAAACATACATAGATGCTAGGAGCAGAAGGTGACCGTTTGTCCCTTCGAACCTGCTCCGTTATGATCATAGCTGATCATTGAGTTCAAAACCATGATTCTGCCTTCTTCCCATATCCCTTGATCCCTTTAGCCCCAAGAGCTATATCTAATTCCTTTTTGAAAATGCACAATGTTTTCGCCTCAACTACTTCTTGTTGTAGTGAATTTCACAAATTCATCACTCCCTGGGTGAAGACATTTCTCCTCACCTGATTCCAAAAAGGTTTATTCCTTTTCCTCAAACTATGGCCCCCCCTAGTTCTGGACACCCTCACCATCGGGAACATTCTTTCTGAGTCTACTCTGTCTGACTAATCCTGTTAGAATTTTATAAATATGAGATTCCTCCCTCACTCTTCTAAACTCCAATGAATATAATCCAAACCGATTTAGTCTCTCCACTTTTGACATGTGCTGTCTTCATGGACAGTAACATGGTGTGGGACCCATCGACCCTCCTGTGTCACCAACTCAGATCAGTACTGCGCCAGGGCTTGGGGTGTACAGAGGTCACATTTCCCCCTGATGCCATTCACTGGTGTCTATCTGGCAGCACTGCTTTGTAGGATTCATGCAGCCACCACAACAGAGGTCCAATGTTCAACTGGGGATGGAGTGCCAAGTGAAGCTGGGGAGGTGGAGGGTGGTGGGTGGCAAGCCTGTCAAAGACGGGGGGGGGGGGGGTGCAAGGTGGAAGGAGGACTGTGCAAGGGCAGGGGTAAGGATGAGAGCTCATGATGGCGGGCAGAGGGGCAAGGAGGTGGATTAAGATGGCAAATAATGAAAGACAGAGGGAATACTGAAGGAGGGAAGCTGGACCCAACAAGGCTGCATGAAAATCTCACAAACAAGGGGGTCAAAAGGATACCACATTTTTTACTAGAATAAAGACGTCACATATGATGGCTAGATCTCCAAGTGGAGCATGCGCAACTCACAGGTGATGGGCTCGGAGGGGGTGGGGTGGTTGAATCAAAGACCAAACTTCTTTCTGAGGCTGCTGACCCTTTGCCTCTGGATTGCTGACATCCTGCATGGTCTGGTGAAGAGAGGTGGGCTGGGGAGTGATACGAGTGTGCTGGACTGGTGTTTTAATATAGTGCTGGGATCTTTGAACTGACCAGCTGATGGTGGATGGATGAACCGGCTGACGCCCCGCCAGGATATTCGAAGAAGAGCTCACCTGTGAATAACTAATGAGGTTCCAAGTGCCAAATCTTTCAGATGTGGAGATGCCGACGTTGGACTGGGGTGAGCACAGTAACAAGTCTTACAACACCAGGTTAAAGTCTGACATGTTCGTTTCAAACACTAGCTTTCAGAGCACTGCTCCTTCCTCAGGTGAATGAAGATGTATGTTCCAGAAACATATATATAGACAAATTCAAAGATGCCAGACAATGCGAGCATTTGCAGGTAAAGATGAATTGTGGGACCTGGGATTCATGTCGCATTACATTCATCCCCCACCATCTGGCCTGGGCTTGTGAAATCCAACCAACTGTCCTGCTTTGAGACAATTCACACCTCTTTAACCTGGGGTTACCCCAATCTCTGGATCTGTAAAGACTTAATTACCTGCAAATGCTCGCATTCTAAGCAAATGGCTGAATTCCACGCCTTGTCCGGAGAGTTTGACCAGACAGAAGCCCCAGATCGGGACAGAGTGGGATCCGGAGGCCAGGGAGATCCGCTGGTTGGCGGGGTGGACCGCGAGGGAGCAGCGCCTTACCGTGTCCGGATGAATGAAGCTGTCGGTGCTCCCGGAGTCAAGTAGGCAGTAGGTCGCTTGGCCGTTGATGAGTACCGTCGTTGAAGCGGTTTGCGAGGACGAGATTGATCGAGCGTCATGGAGGCGAGTTGCGGGCGATCGCCCGAAGAGTCCGAAGATTCCGATGAGTAGCGGCAGCGACCCGGGTCCCGTGGTCCAGTCCCGAGGGGAGGACAAAATGGCGGCGTCCAAAGTACCTACGGGGAAGAAGATGGCGGCGCCCATGCAGCGCACATTGTGGGGGCGGGACCAGATGGCGGCGACCACGGAGCGCATGTTGCGGGGGCGGGGCAAGATGGCGGCGCCCACTGATCGCACGCTGCAGGGGCGGGGCAAGATGGCGGCGCCCACTGACCGCACGGGGAGTCGGGGAGGAAGATGGGGGTGCCCATGGTGCGCACATTGCGGGGGAGGCGAAAGATGACGGCGCCCACTGATCGCACGTGGCCCCGGGAGCTGCGGATGGCGGGGAGAGGGGGAGAGGTCGGGCGCGATAGAGGCAACAGCGCGGCCTGACACACCGCTGCAAAGTGGTCTTTCTTGCCACAAGATTTGTAGGTTGTGGCGCGGGCCGGGCAGCGCTGGCGGGGGTGCTTCTGCTGGCCGCAGAAGTAGCAGCGGGGACCCCCACGGTGCGCGGTGTGGCGAGTAGCGTAGGCATACTGCGCGGGAGCGGCCCCAGTCGGGGGGGGTCGGTTGCGGGGTCCACGAGGGGTAGGATGGGTGGGCCGCGCGGTAGGATGAGTGGGAGGGGTAGGATTGAACGTTATGGGAAGCGGCCGTCATAGAGAGCGCTAAAGTCTTTGTCGCCGCTAGATTAACCGCGGCCCCTTCCAGCAGTCGTTGCCGGATGGGGTCCGATGCAATACCCGTTACAAAGGCATCTCGCATGAGGAGATTCGAATGTTCCGTAGCCGAGACGGCCTGGCACTCGCAGTCCCATACTAGAGGGATAAGGACCCGCCAGAAGTCCTCAATCAACTCACCCGGTTGCTGGACGCGAGTGCAGAGTACGTGCCTCGCAAACAGAGTATTCGTCGACTGGACATAATTTTCTTTGAGCAGTTCCATAGCACGGACGTAGGTCGGCGTGTCCTGTATCAGCGGGAACACGCTGGAGCTCAACTTTGAGTAAAGTAGTTGCACTTTCTGAGCTTCCGATGGTGAAGGGTCCGCTGAGGTGATGTAGGCCTCGAAGACAGCCAGCCAGTGGTTAAAGTCTTTCCTGGCATTCGGCAATTACGGATCCAGCTGCAGGCTTTCGGGTTTAATTCTGATGTCCATGATGTGGGAAATCTCACGGTAATAAATTGATGCGCTAACAATTGCACACAGAAACACAAAACAGTACTAAAGAGGCTTTATTACCGTGAGATGTTATTCCCTCAACTGCAGCTGTAGAATGGCAGCTCAGGAGAGCTTATGAATATTTATACTGCTCCCTGTGGCTGGAGCTAGCTGGCAGGGGCTTACCAGCAAACCTGCAATAGCCGGTACTATTGTACATCCCCTAATACAGGCACATACATGTATATACAGAGGTAGATCACCACACTCATCCAACAGGCAAAGTTTGAACCCTATTTCGTCCCCCACCTCCCAACACAAAACAATTAACAAAACATCTCTGTCACGGATACCCATTACACACCTTTAATTCTTCTCTCAACATTCCTCCACAAGTGAGAAGGCCACTTGCCAGGCAGCAGGCAAAAATGATTATTAGAGGAAAATGGTGCAAACATATCATTTTAATCTTACAGAAAACTCAACCAGAAACTGAACAATCTAACATTGTGCATATGTTTGTGCAACTACTTTTCCTTTTCTTACTCTTCCTTTATAGTTCCAACCCTGTGGATTCAACAGAGTTTAAGACAAGTTGCTGAGATGCTCCTGTTTGTTGCCGTCTGTGTTCAGGAGTCCATGAGGACCTCCTCGATGTATGTCTATCTGCACCTGTATAAAAAGAACAATTTGTATTTATATAACACCTATAACGTAATAAAATGTCCCAAGGCAATTTACAGGGTGAAAACAAAGTGGAAACTGAGTCACATAAGGAGAGATGAGGGCGGACAAATTCTTGGCCAATTAGGTACATTTCAAGGATCACCTTAAAGGAGGAAAATGAAGTAGAAAAATGGAGAGGTGTAGGGAGAGAATTCCATAGTTTGGGACTAAGGCTGTGGAGAGCATTAACACCAATGGTGGAATGATTCAAATCAGGAATACCCAAGAGGCCAGAATTGGAAGAGTACAGATATCTTGGAGAGCTGTGGGGCTGGAGGAGATTACAGTGATGGGGAGAGGCAAGGCAATGGAGGATTTGAAAATAAAGACATGCATTTTAAAATTAAGGTTTTGCTTAACTGAGAACCAGTGTAGGTCAATGAGCCTAAAGGTGATGTGAACAGGATTTAGTGTGAATGAGGACAGGGGCACCAAAGATAACATTAAGTTTACGGAGGCCAGCATGTGGGAGGCTGGCAGCAAATGGTTAGAATGTACAACTCTGGAGGTAACAAAGACATGGGTGTGGGTCTCAGCAGAAGATGAACTGAGGCAGGGAAGAGTTCAACAATGTTATAGAGGAGGAATTAGGTGGCCTGAATGATGCATGGATAAGTGTTTGGGAGCTCATTTACAGTGTCAAATTTGCAGGGGCAGACTTGACCATGAGGACCATCCAGCTTGTGGACTAACTGTGCTGTGGCATGTGGTAAGGACTAGAGGGAAAAATCAACTTTTTAAAAATAAATTTAGTGTACCCAATTCATTTTTTCCAATTAAGGTGCAATTTAGCGTGGCCAATCCACCTACCCTGCACATCTTTTGGGTTGTGGGGGCGAAACCCATGCAAACACAGGGAGAATGTGCAAACTCCACAGGGACAGTGACCCAGAGCCAGGATCGAACCTGGGACCTCGGCGCCGTGAGGCTGCAGGGCTAACCCACTGTGCCACCGTGCTGCCCTGGAAAAATCAACTTGACCTCATCCTCACCAACCTGTCCATGACAGTATTGGTAGGAGTGACCACCGCACAGT
This sequence comes from Scyliorhinus canicula, assembly GCF_902713615.1. Classification (NCBI taxonomy): domain Eukaryota; kingdom Metazoa; phylum Chordata; class Chondrichthyes; order Carcharhiniformes; family Scyliorhinidae; genus Scyliorhinus; species Scyliorhinus canicula. The sequence goes on along the minus strand of NC_052151.1, from coordinate 137,707,061 downwards.
GCTTGTGGAGATGAAGTCCTATCTTCACTTTCAGGATACTCTCCATTGTATTGTGTGACCCTGCCACCATGCTCAATGTTTTTTGAACATATCTGGCAATTCAAAATTGGGTATCCATGGGGCTCTATGGATCATCAGCAGTAGCAAAATGGTATTCAACCAAAATTTTTAGTCTCATGGCCTGGAATATCCCCCTCTCTACCATTACCATCAATCCAGGGCCACCGGGACATTGCAGCGGTGCTCCAGAGCTCGGCCCAGCACAAGAGGTTTGGCTGAGGTTGTTGATGGAATTGCCCAGGCGCTGGCTGACCTGAGCCAGTCCCAGAGGGAGCTGGCACAGTCCCTTTGCTCTATGGCTGTGAATATTGAACTCCTGGTCAAAGCGGGAGCGTGCCTCCAGGACTGACAGCGGCAGGAGGCGAGGGAGTCCCAGGTGTTTGCTCCAGTCACACACACATCCCGAAGAGTAGCAGGGGGCCATTGGGCACCCCAAAGGAGGAGGAGGCGATGGGACCCACCTCAGTGCCTTGAACTCCCTCCCCCACCCCACCCATACCTGGCGCATCTGATGAGCAATGGGCAGAATGCCACCTGGAACCCCCGGGCAGCAGCCGGGCCTATCCAGGCCTGGTCGCCCCAGAGGACGGCAGCCTAAGGGGCTCCATGTCAAAGGGGGGGAATGACAGCAAGCCGCCTCCACCCCCGATGGACCACCTGGGGATCCACCTAGAGGTAGCGTTAGGGCCGTAAAATCAGAAAGGTAGATGCCAGTGAAGTTGACATGGATGCAGGACACATTAGGGGATAATGTACAAACCATTACAGAGATGATCGCCTGTTATGTTCAAAATAAACACCTGTGCACAAAAGTTCCAACCTGGCTCGGTGCTCTTTCAGAAGGGTGTGACGGATGTGCTGGGCTGGACGCAGAGAGGGTGGTAATTTCTCCAACAGAGGTGGAGTATTGTGGACGCTCCAGGCAATGCTGGGTCAGGCCCGTTAATGATATGCCAACAGCATTTACTGTTGTGCGGAGTGAAATGCATTAATTGTTTTCTTGTTTTTTTAAATTTAGAGCACCCAATTCTTTTTTCTTTCCAATTAAGGGACAATTTAGCATGGCCACCTACCCTGCACCTCTTTCTGGTTTGTGGCAGTGAGACCCAAGCAGATACGTGGAGAATGTGCAAACTCCACACTCACTGTGACCCGGGGCGGGGATCAAACCTGGGTCCTCGGTGCCGTGAGGCAGCAGTGTGAGTCACCACTGTGCCACAGTGCCGTCCCGTGGAATGCATTGATACCGCTGTTAGGGCACCTGAGCATGGCGTTGGACGCCTGGATCTGGCCATGATTTTCGGCTCACGTGCGATTCTTCACCCGATCGCGTCTTGCAACTTTGGGGTCTCTAGACGGAGAATCCCATCCATCTTTTATTTCTTTACACATATCAAACTTTTACTTGGTTGGAAGCTATCTATTCGACTCCCATCATAAGTATATTCACCATTCAAGAATGTGCTTTTTGAGCGGTTTTCCAGGACTTTACTGTGCTTTTCCTGCTTGCCATTTTTGATGCTTAGAAAAATGAGTGCGGTGCCACAAAATTTGGAAGCCTGTGCGTCTTGTTTATCTTACGCTGGTTCTCACTGTTTCTATGATCCAGAGGAGATAGCACCATGCCACTGCTCGAATCTAACAATAGACGACAATCTGAGGCGGAAACAACTATTGGCTATTGTTATCGGAATGTTTTAGTTAGTCAATAATGTAAATTGTGGCAATAGTAATGCTGAGTCTGAACAGCATCAATAATCTAGTGTGGAGGATTGTGCACACTTTGAGATACGACTGGAGTGTGAATGAACACTAATTATAACAGTTCTTAATATTGCTTCAGTGAGTAAAGAAGGGACAGAGCAAATTATCTCATGGTGTATTCCAATACAGTCATCAGCCTTTTGATCCAACTTCATAACCTGAATTACAAGGCTTTGTTGAGCTGAATTCTTTTGGAAATATGAGAAGATGCCATGAGTCCAGTCAGCCAACCAATACGGTATCGGTGACCTATTCAATATCATGTTCACAAAGACGCTGTTAAAAGGTAAAAATATTTGTCATGAACATTGAACCTTTTTAGTTTTTTTGCACCCCATTTTTTTTCCTAAAGCACTTTATTTTTCCATTTTTTGATGAAATTTATGGTTTTCACCTGTTATATTTCAGTGGAAAATTAAATGGTGTTGTAATAACTTTGTCTGAGTTGGTGCAATTACTGTTGCACGCATGGGGAATAGTTACAAATGCAGCCAATAACTTTGCATGTGAAATAAATGTGTGCATATGGGGAATAGGAACAAAGTATTTTAATGATTTCATATCTAGACGAATAGCTTCTGTATATAGGGGCTGGTTTAGTACAAGGCTAAATCGCTGGCTTTTAAAGCAGACCAAGGCAGGCCAGCAGCACAATATGCCAACCTTACCTGTTTTCAATTGATATTTAAAAAATTTCCATTGCTGCCATGGTGGGGTGTGAAACCATGTCCACGGAACATTAGCTTGGGCTTTTGGATTACTGATTCAGTGACCACCACCTTCCTCACATACGGAGACCAAAACTGTACACAATACTCCAGGTGCGGTCTCACCAAGGGTTTATACAGTTGCAGCAAGACATCTTTACCCCTGTATTCAAATTCTATGCCATCATCTCCTAAATCTAAGTGAGATGTACAGATATTTACCAGCCTGTGCATATTCACGAATAATGTTTTCGCTGATAGATGCAAGGCATTATGCACAATACAATTCAATGAAGTGAAATGGAAAGTAAATAATTTGCCTCCATTCAACAATAAATAGCCATATTTTTCTAATCTTTCCTCAATATGCAGCTTCTAATTAGAGACCAGCCACGTGTCTCATTTCAGAACCATCGCCAGGAATAAACATCTTCCTTCTGCTTTCTGAACCAGGGCTGCACACAGCATTCAAGGTTTAATCTGGACAACTGTTGCAATGAATAATAAATGTGGCATGAGATATTTTGTCAAGTTAGGAAGGGGAATATCCTTTCTGCACTTTAGTGCTATAGATTTCTGCTAAATAATAGTTAGTTGATGTTGATTTTGCCTTGTGGGTGACAGTAAAAGTCTTAAAATGTGCAATCATGTTGTGTGATCATTGGATCCAGGCATGGGAGTTTAAATCTCTTTCTAAAATCGGTCTCTACAAAGATTGTAACAATAGAACGAGGGGGCACAGTTTCAAAATAACGAGACTCCAATTTAAGACAGATGTGAGGAGGACTTTCTTCTCTCAGAGGGTTCATCTTTGGAATTCATCACTCCAGAGAGTCGTGCAAGCTAGGTCATTGAATAAATTCAAGGCTGAGCTGGAGAGATGTTTGATTGAAAAGAGAGTATGGGAGGTAGACAGCAAAGTGGAGCTAAGGCCACATTCACGTCAGCCATGAACTTATTGATTGGCAGAGCAGATTAGAGGAGCCAAATGAGCTACTCATCTTCCTATTTCTTATGTTGATATGACATAATGCTGAAACTATACATTTTGTCTAGCGGTCAGTGGGGGTGCGCAGCAAGATGCACCACACTCTCTCCAGAATTGTAATCTTTGGAACATATAAAATAGAGCAGGAGTAGGCCAGTTGGCCCTTTGAGCGTGTCTGTCATTCAACTAGATCAAGGCTGATCTTCTACCTCAATGTCCTAGTCCCACACTATCTCCACACCCCTTGGTATCTTTATCACTTGGAAATCTAAATATGCTTAAGTGACTGAGTGTCCACAGCCCTCTGGAGTAGAGAATTCCAAAGATTCACCACCCTCTGAGTGAAGAGATACTCCTTATCTCAGGCCTAAATGGTCTGCCCCTTACTCTGAGACTGTGTCTTCTGGTTTTAGAACCTCCCCAACCAAGGGAAACATCCTTCCTGTATTTATCCTGTTGCGCCCTGTAAGAATTTTGTCTGTTTTAATGAGATCACCTCTCATTCTTTTAAACTCCAGAGAATATAGGCCATTTCTTCCTCAATCTGTCCTCAAATGACAATTTCATCATCTCAAGAATCAATCTGGTGAACCTTTGTTTCACTCCCTCAATGACAAGTAAATCCTTCCTTAGATGGACACAACATCGGCACAACATCGAGGGCCGAAGGGCCTGTTCTGTGCTGTACTGTTCTATGTTCTATGTTCTATGTTCTATGTTCTAGATAAGGAGTTTGCACGTTCTCCCCATGTCTGTGTGGGTTTCCTCTGGGTGCTCCGGTTTGCTCCCACAGTCCAAACACATGCAGGTTAGGTGAATTGGCCATGCTAAATTGCCCCTTAGTTTTCAAAGATATGCAGGTTAGGTGGATTGGCCATGCTAAATTGTCCCTTAGTTTTCAAAGATGTGCAGGTTATGTGGGGCTATGGTGCTACTGGAATAGGGTGGTTGAGTTGGCCTAGGTAGGGTGCTTTTTCAGAGCGTCGATGCAGACTCGATGGGCTGAATGGTCTCCTTCTGCACTGTAGGGAATCTATGGACAATACTCTAGGTGTCGGCTCACTGAGGATCTGCACAATTGCAGTAAGGCATCCTTACTCCTGTCCTTAAATCTTTGTAAATAATCTTCACAGGAACTAGACCAAAGTTAATCCCAGTTTCCAACTCAATCCCAGATTTTCTCAATCAGAACACCCAGCGTGTGTTGACAGTCAGTTCCATTGGTGTTCTAAGAATCATGGAACTGACCTCCTGCGGCAAGGGCCACTCCGGTGACTCCTTCCTACTGTTGGCCATGCCAGGACGAATATTCCAATCTTCCTAAATCTCCACAGGTCCCGTCTCTTAAACCAGAGGACAAGCTCCTACCAGCGTCCAGCCTAATCGCAAACAAAAAGCAGCCTTTTCTTCTACTCTGCTTAAGCTATCACATCTTTCGTTTTCAGTTTTGGCCATCCTTTATGGTTTTTCCTTCTTTTCCAAACTTTACTTGTATTATTTCTGTACTGAAATAATATTTACTGTTCTGCTTAGTATCATTAGTTGTCCTCATTTCCAGAGTTCTTTTTGCTGCTTAATGTGTTTTGGAATATTTTTCTGAATACATATCTGGCAGAGACCTTTAAGTTATTTCCAGGGGAGTTTTCAGGAATGTGAACAAAAAGTTGTCAATACTTTGTTACAGTTAATGCCCAAAATCGATATACATCGACCCATAACTAATGCATTAATTATAGCCAACAAACGGATGAATTTTATCAAAGGGTGAGTTATATCTCTGTTGTTGAAAATTTGAAGAAGCTACAGCACATTTTGGAAATAGCAGGAGCAAGCATACACCGATTGGTTCTCCTGAATGCCGCCACTGTTGGGCAATATGGAACAGAGCTGACATTTTCATATTTCATCTTAGTAGATGGGTGATAAAAGTGGAATAACGGAAAAAAACAACATTCTAGATAAATGAGCATGCAAAATCATAGTCTATTATATTAACTTTTTAGGTGCTGCTGTGTATTTCCAGCAGTTACTTGTCTGAATATTTTGTCACTATTTGAAATATCTTCTTTAATGTTGATATTATTTTGATATTATATGCTTACAGTTCTTTTTTTTAAATTTAGTGTACCCAATTAATTTTTTCCAATTAAGGGGCGAGGTTGATCATGAAGCGCATCACCTCCATACTCCCAGAACGCCTTGATCCACTGCAATTCACATACCGTTGCAACCGGTCCACATCAGGCGGCATTTCCCTGGCCCTACACTCATCCCCAGAGCATCTCGAAAACAAGGACTCCTACATCAGACTCCTATTTATTGACTACAGCTCCGCCTTCAACACCATAATCCCAGCCAAGCTCATATCAAAGCTCCAAAACCTAGGACTTGGTTCCCCACTCTGCAACTGGATCCTCGATTTTCTGACCAACAGACCACAGTCAGTAAGAATGAACACCAACACCTCCTCCACAATAGTCCTCAATACCGGGCCCCGCAAGGCTGCGTACTTATCCCCCTAATCTACTCCCTGTACACACACGACTGCGTGGCAAAATTTGGTTCCAACTCCATCTACATGTTTGCTGATGATACAACCATAGTGGGCTGGATCTCGAATAACGACGAGTCAGAATACAGGAGGGAGATAGAGAACCTAGTGGAGTGGTGTAGCGACAACAATCTCTCCCTCAATACCAGCAAAACTAAAGAGCTGGTCATCGACTTCAGGGAGCAAAGTACTGTATACACCCCTGTCAGCATCAATGGGGCCGAGGTGGAGATGGTTAGCAGTTTCAAATTCCTAGGGGTGCACATCTCCAATAATCTGTCCTGGTCCACCCACGTCGACGCTACCACCAAGAAAGCACAACAGCGCCCATACATCCTCAGGAAACTAAGGAAATGTGGCATGTCCACATTAACCCTTTCCAACTTTTACAGGTGCACCATAGAAAGCATCCTATCGGGCTGCATCACAGCCTGGTATGGCAACTGCTCGGCCCAGGACCGCAAGAAACTTCAGAGAATCGTGAATGCTTCATCCGATGACGGTGCTTATGTAGTTACATTATATATCTTGTGTTGCCCTGTTATGTATTTTCTTTTATTCCCTTCTCTTCCCATGTACTTAATGATCTGTTGAGCTGCTCGCAGAAAAATACTTTTCACTACCTTGGTACACGTGACAATAAACAAATCCAATCCCATCCAACCCACAAACACGGGGAGAATGTGCAAACTCCACACAGACAGTGACCCAGAGCCAGGATCAAACCTGGGACCTCGGCGCCGTGAGGCTGCAGGGGTAACCCACTGTGCCACCGTGCTGTCCATGCTTACAGTTCTGAAGTATTAGCATTGATAAGGTCTTGAACACAAAGGTAAACATACAGGGTTATTGATTAACTTTTTATGCCACCTGGAGATTTACTAATTAAATATTTAACTGTCTGATATACGTCCCATCTCCTCACCCACCACCAGCCCATACACGCATACATATGTGCATTGACATTAAAATAGAGCTACAGCAAAATATAGTGTTCTAAAATAAACAATTCATAGGAATGTCTGCTGCGAATTCCTGTAAACCAAGGAAAATCTAAGGAATGTTGTGGTCTACGGCTATTGAGATTTTTTTCAGTTACAAAGAAAAAACAAATCCTTAACTTCTTAAATTTTCTGACCCAGGAAGATTATACTCTCTCTCTCTTCCAATATATCCTAATATTTAGCAACTGTTGTAATCACTTGCAACCTGATCGTGTAAGTTGTAATTTAATTCATATTTTTCTGCTTTATATAACAGGAAGCCTGAATTATAACCAGGAAATTCCTATATTGCATGTTTATTAAAAAGAAAAGACTTGTTTCTGTAGCTTCAGTTTATTTTTGTCTCCGGGTAAGTTCAAAACTTGAAAAACAGTTGTGCTATACGGAGTGTTACTGTTTGAAAAAATATGTGCAAAAACTGCACGACTTGAAAAGTATATTCTCCGAATAAAATTAGCAGACTGTTAATCAGCCTCCGGGGCAAATCATCCAAGGAGGTAATATGTTATAGCATTTTCTTTTCATAATCTGATACGTCACTCCTTTGGGGCCTCACGGTAACATGGTGGTTAGCATCAATGCTTCACAGCTCCAGGGTCCCAGGTTCGATTCCCGGCTGGGTCACTGTCTGTGTGGAGTCTGCACGTCCTCCCCGTGTGTGCGTGGGTTTCCTCCGGGTGCTCCGGTTTCCTCCCACAGTCCAAAGATGTGCGGGTTAGGTGGATTGGCCATGCTAAATTGCCCGTAGTGTAAGGTTAATGGGGGGATTGTTGGGTTACAGGTATACGGGTTACGTGGGTTTAAGTAGGGTGCTCATTGCTCGGCACAACATCAAGGGCCGAAGGGCCTGTTCTGTGCTGTACTGTTCTATGTTCTATGTTCTATGTTTGAAGATGAGGTGATAAGCTATGTCGAATCAATTGCATGCCTTTAAAAATTGAAGCGTCATAAGAGAACAAGCCCAATTTTATTATTAATACACAGAATTCAAGGCTCAATCAATTGACTCGTGGCTGACTTGAGTGTGCTGATTATTCATAAATGTTGAAGTGCCAGGCATAAAGATTGGAAGGCAGTCACCATCAGAATTTTTACATTCCGGAAAGTCTATTTCCAGTCATTGTTGGAAACTTAGTTTGTTTTGTGCAGAAGCTTATCCTATTTTCCAAACATTTTTGAGGTCTTCAAAGGAGTGACTTATTAGTTTATGAAAAAAAAATGCTACAATGTATTACTTACTTGAAAGACTTGTAAATATGCAGGAGCATTCTAAAGGAAATAGCATATTTAAAAAGTCCCTGCTGATTCGAAATTTTAAAAGGACCGACTGGGAAGAACATATTGTACTTTTCTGATGGAGAGTGAAAGCAAGCAGCTGTTTGTGGAATTCCTGGAATTTTTGTTTGGCTGAAGAGGCGGGCTTCCACTGGGGTGGCACTGCGGCACAGTGGTCAGCACTGCTGCCTCCCAGCGCAAGAGACACGGGTTGGATTCCGACCTTGGGTGACTGTCTGTGGAGTTTGCATGTTCTCCTCGTGTCTGCGTGGGATTCCTCCGGGTGCTCTGGTTTCCCCCACAGTCCAAAGGTGTGCAGGTTAGGTGGATTGGTCATGCTAAAATTTCCACTTAGTGTCCAAAGAAGATTAGGTGAGTTTAGGAGGATAGGGTGGGGACAGTGAGCCTAGGTAGGGTGTTCTTTCGGAGGGTTGGTGCATACTTAATGGGCTGAATGGCTTCCTTTTGCACTGCAGGAATTCTATGATTCTTGAGGTGGTCCACATGTTTCTGTTGGACTCTTCCTTGAATTTTAACTTTCTAGGAGTAGATTCCTGGGAGGCAGAGGACCCCGTTTCCAAAGTTGCGGACACAGACTGTGTCCGCCATTTGTAACTGCCAAACTGGCAACCTATGGTCATGGTGCCAATTCTGTGCTTCCTGCTGCACCTCCACTTTCCCGCCTCGGTTTGGGGAAGTCAGGCTCAACTGGTTCCGAAGCCTATGGCCCTTCAGCATTTCTGCTGGTGCTACCCCTGTCATCACGTCAGTGTTGTTCGGTAGTTAAAAAGGAACTGTGCCAGTTGGGTATTTATGTAGCCCGTGGTCTGCTTCTTTATGCCTATTTTGAGCATCCGGATTACCCTCTCTGCCAGACAGTTAGATGAGGGATGTTACGGGGCGGTTCTGATGTGCCGAATGCCGTTCCATTTTGAAAATGTGGCAAATCTCTCACTTGTGAAAGGCATCCTGCTGTCTGTCACCAAGACTTCTAGGATTCCATGGGGACTGAACGAGCACCTCAGCTTTTTGACAGTGGCTCTTGATGTCATCAAGGCCATTTTCTAAACATCTAGTCATTTTGTCTGGGCGCCCATGATAATGAGAAACATGGACTCCATGAAGGCTCCTACGAAGTCCGTGTGCAGTCCCACTCATCAACATCTTGGCAATTCCCAAGGATGAAGGGAGGCTGTCGGCAGGCACTTTTGGTGCTCCAGACATGCTAAGGTCCTTGAAGCAAAAGCAATGGGGCGTACTGTGCTGCTGTTCCATCTGTGGGTCAGAACTGCCCTGATGCCATAGGGGCAGGCATCAAAAGTCAGGATTAGTGGCTGAGCTGGTTCAAAATGAGTAAGGAGCTGCGTGGTAGATGTTTTTGTACCCAGGCAACTGCTTCGTCCTGTAAGGCACAGCAAACCCACTTTTGGTCCTTCTTTTTTTAAATATAAATTTAGAGTGCCCAATTCATTTTTTCCAATTAAGGGGCAATTTAGCGTGGCCAATCCACCTAGCCTGCCCATCTTTGGGTTGTGGGGGCGAAACCCACGCAAACACGGGGAGAATGTGCAAACTCCAGATGGATAGTGACCCAGAACCGGGATTGAACCTGGGATCTCGGCGTCTTGAGACAACATAGCTAACTCACTGCGCCACGGTGCTGCCTCTTTTGGTCCTTCTTTAGCAGTATGTAGAGGGATGCCAATAGCGTAGCCAAGTTGCAGATGAATTTTCCATAATAATTCACAAGGCTTAAAAATGACCGGAGTTCAGTGGCGTTCCTTGGAGTTGGGGGTCCCTTTTATGGCCCAAACCTTTTCCTCCACAGGGTGTAGGCCATCACTGTCCACCCTGTACCCCAAGTAAGTCACCACTTTCACTCTGAAACGCACTTGCTCCTATTAAATTGAGTGCCCACTTGGGAGAACTGCCTGAACACTTCCTCCAGGTTGTCCATGTGCTCCTTTTTTGTGGCACCTGTGATGAGCACTTCATCTAAGTAAACGGCTACCTTTGGCAGATCCTGAAGAATTCTCTCCATCTCTTGCTGGAAAATTGCCAGGGCAGATGAGAATGGGAGAAGGGTGCATTCAAATAACCCTCTATCACTGTTTATATTCCTCTTCGTCCTCAGGGCAGGTCTGCAGTGGCTCCCGGGTACTGGATCCGACTGCCAAATTGCACCTAGATTTCACTCTTGGGAGATGATATGGTGAGTCTGGCATTGCCCTACAATGCCGCAGGTGTCCGAAAGGAGAACAGGCCAAACTGTGGACACCATAGTCCATGGACCCCTGAGGTTCCTGCACCCCTTTCTCTGCATTCTCACGGTATAGTGACTCACTTAAATGTATTAATCTGGATCTCGCCCAGTGAGGGTGAGATCCAGATCGTGACGGCATGCGAGATTTCGTCAAATCTCGTGAGGCGTTTTGAGTCTTCCAAGTTTCAACGACCTCGTTGCGTTGCCAAGTTGGTCGCGGTGAGGCCATTAAACTGCGCCCTATATCTTCATGTTCCTGTATGGTAATTGTCTGGAGGGCACGCATTTCCACAAGCAAGTCCAGTGTCTCCTTTGCCCTTGACGCCAGGTTAATGACCAAGGAAGTCAGCGGTAGGAAGCAAAGATTTATTTCAACTATTTACAATAATCTGCCCAAGGCACTATCCACAATCACAGTCCCCATTGGGACAAGCAACTACCTGGGCCCTGCTTGGGCCAACTTTTATATTCATTTCTAACAAACCCCAGCTGGATTGCACCCGCCCCCTATCTGGGAAGCTCGTATTCCAGGAACCCCATGGAGAGATCGATGATGGTTTCCCCATGGGCACGTGGGGATTATGACAATATCAAAATTAGTTAATTCAATGACTAAATCTACAATTTGTTTTTGGAAAATGGCTATAAAGCAAATGAGAAAAATCCAAGGCCTTGAAACTGAAACTTACTTATGTAACAGAAGAATCAAAAAGTTTTTGGGTGGAAGAACACAGCTCCAAAAATATGCAGAAAAGGTGCCAGGCATGGACAAAGCGAACATTGACTAAAAGTCTGGAGGGCTTGGCTAGAAACCTAGAAGGAGTAGTACAATTTAAAAGAAAATATTGAAGCATGAATGTTACTGTGCAGCACAAGGCTAGATCTGATAGAAGGTAATACAGTAGTTATTAAGCACAACTACAAAAACAGCTCTATTGACACAGAAATAGTCCCCAAAACTGAGCAAGGGCATTGGTGTTGTATGCCTGCCATATGAAGTAGTTGATAAAATCCCAGTTGCTTTAAAGGGAACTTTTACCCTGCAGTCTCAAATGTAAGTTACCCATGTCAATTGCACTTTCGTGATTTGTGAGAGGCTGATTGAACAGCTGTTGAAAAACCGGAATTTGCCTGAAAGAAGCAGAGCTGTTAAATCAGTAAATGCAGGGGATTAAGTAATTAAAGTAATCACACATAACGAGCTGCGATGAACTTGACTTTGTCCAAAATAGCCTGAGCTTTTAGATGGCATAAATGGTGCCTCTGTAATTGAGATCTACAGGAATAGCAAATGGTTAGATTAACTAGATGAATAATTGCTCACAGTAATCATGGCTCATAGAAATGACGGGGACTAACTATGTGCAAAGATGTAGCAAGTATGGCATCAGAAATGCAAATTTCATTATATATGTCCTGATGGAGAATATGCTGCTGGAAGAAATTTCCATGGACTGAATCCCCATGTTTTAGTTCTGAAAGTTGTTTGTTTGAAAATAAAACTGACACATAACACAAGGCCACAAGATACAAAGGAGGTCTTGAGGCACAGTGGGTAGTGTCCCTGCTGAGCTTTAAGCTCTGGGTTCGAGTCCAACCCGGGGCTCAATGGTCAAGGGAGATATGTTCATAATGCAGTCAAACAGATTGAGTATGTCAATCCTTCCAAACGTGGCAACAGCTGGGGGTAAGAGAGGGATAATCTCCTGGTCAGCCACACTTGATATGGAGCTGCGTTCCCTCAAGCTATAAATCCCTGGTGACAGACTAGTGACCTGTTCTGGGAATTAGTACCTACAAATACTGTCATGGGAATCTCCCTTTAAGAAAGGTTTTTGTCTTATCACATGGCTTCAGTGATGTCATTTTGTGGGTGGAGCGGAGCTGTGTCTGTGAGCTGTTTTACTTTCGCTTTCGGTCTTTGACTGCTGTGGACTACAGACAGAGAAAATAAGTGTTTTTGCCTGTCTCTCTCCATTTTCATTTTAAAAATCTGTTCCAGTAAAAATAAACATTCATTATAGCTACGTGCTTTGGTAACTTACAATATATTGTTTGCTTTCCTGAAGGGGTTAAACCTGCTGGTGAGGTGGGGTCAGAATCTCAGGGAAAGCCAGTCTTATTCAAGTGAGAATGCAGAGTGCTGGGCGACACCCTTGAAAAAGGGTTTTTGATAATTGGGATTTTGTTTTTGAATTGGAACAGTAGAAGGAGGAATTCATTAAGTGATATACATAGATTACTGTAGCTGTGGGGTGTCATTATGTTTGTAATAGATAAAAATTCTTGCTGTTTGATAAAAAATATTTATGTTAACTAAGTCCTTAGAACAAAGTTTGTTTCGACTAAAGTGTCTGGGAAGACTGTTGAATCACACCTAAAGGGCTCATCCGAGCCAAATTCAACGCCAAGAACGGCGCGAAAGACTCCGGCATTTGGCCAACTGGAAGTTGCGGAATTCTCTGCATTTCCGGGGGCTAGGCTGGCGGCAGAGGGATTGGTGCCGAGCCAGCTGGCGCCGAAGGGACTGCGCAAGTTAGTGCATGCACAAAACCGCCGGCGTGGTTTAGCGCATTCACAGACCGGCCAGCGTATTCTGGCACATGCGCAGGGGCGTGTCTTCTCCGTGCCAGCCATAACGGCTACAGGGCCGGCGCGGAAGGAAGGAGTGCCCCCACGGCACAGGCCTGCCTGCAGATCGGTGTGCCCCAATCGCGGGCCAGGCCACCGTGGGAGCCCCCCCACGGGGCCGGATCTTTCTGTGCCCCATCCCCCGAGGACCGCACCAGCCGGCCTACCAGCCAGGTCCTGCCTTGTGGGAGCATGTCCAATCCACGCCGGCGGGACTGGCCAGAATCCGACGGCCGCTCAGCCCACCGGGACCCGGAGAATTGCCGGGGGGGGCGCTGCCAACGGCCCCCGACCGGCATGCCGTAATCCCCACCCCTGCTCGAGAATACAGCAGCCGGTGTCGGAGCAGCGGGGCGGGATTCACGCCGCCCCTCGGGGATTCTCCAACCCGGCCCGGGGAAGGGGGGGGGGGGGGGGGGGGGGGTGGGCGCGGTCAGAGAATCCCGCCACTTATCTCCCGCACAGAGCCAGTCACCCCGAAGTTAAGTAAAGGTCATCTTAGTTATTAGGTCTAGTTTAGTGCACAGCCGCATGAATCATTACATGTAGAAATAAGTCTTGTGTTTGTTAATAAACTGTCTTTTGAACTAATATACTGGTTGTGTCGTCGTTCGGTCAATGTAAGAAACAGCTTGTGGTTCACATAGAAATAAAGAAGTTAGCACAGGACACAATATGAAAAATCCTGATATTATGTAGCCCGTAATTAATGTTGGAAATCTATACCCCGCTATTATCCAATCCAAATAATACTCAGATAGTGTGTTACTGTTGGTCAAAGCCTTGGCGGGAAACAATTAACTTTTTTAACTCACCAGAGATCCTAAATGAATAGCAACACAAATATGTACATCTAACATGTCCATGGTATGAGTCAGATGTGATAAAATTCTTGTTTTTGGAAGTACCATTGCTTTAAAATTCATTCCTCCTTTGTACACATTGTTTTGTCTCTCCCGTGATGTAAATAGCATCTAGATTATGCCTTTAAAAATGTTTTGCAATTATCTCTCTGAAGGTTCAGGCAGCTTCTATTTTTTCTATTTCATGCATTGATTCATAACCCTGCACTAATAAGTTTGACAACCCACAGCTGTAACCGTGCTTGCAAACTGGAATGCATTGTACACACGGCATGGATGCTGCTAACCTTGTTTGTAGTACCAAAGAATTGTGCATCAAAGCCAATTGAGCCCATGGCCAAATTAACCCAGGGCAGCACGAACACTGGATATCTACCTAAAAATATCGAACAATGCCCAGCTCTCTCCGATTCATAAAATGGACCAATCGAACAAGCAACAACAAAACTTGCATTTGTACAGAATCTTTAACATAGTAAGACATCATACTGTGCTTAATAGGAGCATTATTAATCTAAATTTGGTGCCAAACCTTATGATAAGATTTCAGAACAGATGATCAATGTTAAAATCCGCACTAGACTTACGGGGTTGGAGCAATCAGTCTTGCCGAAAACGAGCTTCCCCGCTAAGGGGGTGGGAGTCTAGATCATTCAAGGTTAAGCTCTGTATAAAGTCGAACAGATTTGGAACCGGCAGAGTAGATCCGGCTGGGATCTGATGTATATTGTAAATATAATTTCTTTGCAGAAAAGCAGGTTTTCGTTTCACTAACTTAGTTCAGATAAAAACCAACAATTTGGTCAAAGATATAAGGCTGAATTCTCCATTCTGGAGACTAAGTATTGACCCCATCATGAAAAAGGTGCAGTTTCACAATGGTGTGATCGGGTCCACAGCTGCAGTGATTCAACTGCTCTCAAGGGGCTAGCATGGGCGTATCGGGAACCACAACACGCTATTAATGGACGGGCGGTCAATTTGCCGGTTCCGCGATTGATGCAACTCCATTCTCCCCCTCCCATACACAAGCATCGCAGCCAACAATGCCGCAAGGAGGGCAACGCCTTGCTTCCGGGATGCCGAACTGGAGATCCTCCTTGACTCCATGGAGGAGAGGAGGCTGATACAACACCCCGGGCCGTGACAGAGGACAGCAGGCCCCAACGTTCGCCGTGCCTGGACGGAGGCGGGAGCCGCCGTCAGGGTGGTGGCCCAGACTGGAGACGAGTGTAGTGATCTGTACATCTGTACATACATCTGCACATACACCAGGAACTACAGACAGATGTAACAGCCACAGCATCACCAGAGGGCAGCATCAGAGATGGGTGCAGCCCCAGGGAAGATCCGCCTCTTTCAGAAGTACAGGGCTAGTGAGCAGCAGCAGACAGAGACAGCTCAGCATCGGCAGTTTATCTTAGCTTCACTGGTCATACCTCTTGACTGTATTATATCTAGTTAAGCTCTGGAAACAGAACAAACCCATTGAATAAAGTATTTGTGTTAACTGGAAGTCTACAATCTTTATTCAGACTTAGAGAATAACATATGATACCAGGAGTGATTTCATAAAGCTAGCTAGACACCAGCAAGAGAAGAAAAACTTAAACCGGATATTCAACTGTGGAAGACTTCGCAGCAAATGGATCCTCAACGATTAACTGATTCGATGGAACTTGTTGGAACTCCATGGCAGCTGGAAACAACCAGTAATTTAAGTTATAACTGGAAAATGTTTGAACAGATGTTCCAAATATTTATCACAGCCTCTGATGCAACGAAAATAGCCCTACTACTCTCAACAGGTGGGCATGAAGCTAGAGAAATCTATAATTGCTTTAATTACTTAGAAGGTGAGGACAACACTAAAGTAGATGTTATACTCAAAAAATTTGATGAACGCTGCAACCGTCCGTCTGGTGAGATGCTGGAAAGATTTAACTCTTGTCAGAGAAACGGAGGACCCATCTCTGATTTTATTACAAATCTTAAGTTAATACCACAAGGCTGTGATTATGTTGATTTCAGAGACATTGTGATAATGAATCAATTAATTTCTGGACTATCTGATAAAAATTTGAGGGAGGAACTTTCACAAAATAAGTATCTAACTCTAGAAATCGCTATACAAAAATGCCTTGATTATGAACAAAAACAAAATCAGTACTTTGAGTCTCTACAGACACAGAATCATCATGTAGAAAACAAAATTGGCAAAAATGGCGCAAACACTCACCACGAGGCGGAGGCAGGGTTGAATCGGAGGAAGACGGAGGTTCTGAATGGCAGCCATCTTGAGAAAGGAGCTGCACATGCTCAGTTGCGAAAAGAAGGCACAGTACAGGAAACTCGGTGTGTGCATGGGCAATCGAGTCCTACGCGTGACGTCACGAGCGTCATGACATCAGAGGACCCGGACCACGCCCATTTAAAAAGGAAATGTATGAAAATGAACAAAAAGAAATTTAAAGCTGCAAAACCCAATTTTCTTGCCTCAAAACACAGAACAATGCCCAAACTTACACCAGCAGTTGAAAATAACTTTCACTACACCCTGGAACAAGCAGTTAGCACTGCCCTAGAAGATGATATGGTCCTTGTAGACTATGACTCAGACGAAGATTTAATCTTGGGAGATGGCTACCCCAGTACCAAATCCAAACCGCAACTCGAGGTGTTGTACTGTGAAGACCCCAATGATGAGTTCTTCAGAATAGGGAACCTTCAGCCCAGCATATATGACATCCCGACTCGTGAGTGCAGGATAATGCTGCGGCCTGATGCCAAGAAACAGAGAGTGGTCCACACACCACGAAGGGTCCCAGCCTCCACACAAGAAGATAATTTGTTCATTGAACATGAAGAGAACGATCACAACTCCGAAACAAAAAGCGTTGATTTGTCCAACACTCAATACACACAATACTGCTCAGACATGGCTGAGTTATTCGGAGATCCTGATCACAGCATCAGCAATGTGGTTGAAAAGCTCAATACGACTCTTCTCATGTTAGATGAATCCAATACCATGGTGCCATGGCAGATCGTCGGTACATTGGATGACAGCAATACCCAAGACGAAGGCGACGCCAGGCAGAGAGCACAGAACGACTCGACATTGAGAACACTGCACGACTCCACAAAGAGAGTGATGACAGACTCCACAGAGAGAGCGATGACAGACTCCACAGAGAGAGCGATGACAGACTCCACAGAGAGAGCGGTGAAGGACTCCACAGAGAGAACGATGACAAACTCCACAGAAAGAGTGATGAAGGACTCCACAGAGAGAGCGATGAAGGACTCCACAAAGTGAGTGATGCAAGCCTCCACAGACAGCTCGGTGACAGACTCAAAAATGGAAGCAGGCAAATACTCCATAGCGAACGCCATGTATGTACAAGACAATGAAGATCTATCAAGCTTATTTGAGCCACTAGAAGAAGACACTGAATGCCTACCCACTGTATGTGAGACAAGTGACGAAGGAATCACAATCCCCATACAGGATGTGCAAGATCACAGCGAGACTGGCATATCTCAGCTCATCTGCACAGAAGCACTCAATAATCAGAGGACGGCCACCCACGAGTCCAGAGAGACCATGTCAATTGAAATCTTGAAGATTTTGACTCCAGAAGAGGAGCACCAAGAGTTCAGAGAGACCAGGTCAATAGAAATCCTGAAGAATTTGACTCCAGAACAGGAGCACCATGAGTCCAGAGAGACCACATCAATAGAAATCTTGAAGATTTTGACTCCAGAAAAGAAGCACTACGACCCACAACAAAATGAAATCGTGAAGATTTTGACTCCAGAAAAGGAGCACAAAGAGATCACAGATGATTCAAATGAACCTGAAATAACTCCAAAAGAGGAACACCTAGAAATCAATATGATTCAAGTGAACCAGAAATGACACTAGAAGAGGAGTACCAAGTAAGCAAAGAAGAGGAATTGAATAAACCACAAATGACTGATGTCACCAACATCAATGCAACGTCAGATCATTCTCACAATTCTCAAGAAGATATGCTCAATATAGCAGATACCACAAAGGACACTGACACCAATAACTGTGACAATGACTCAAATCATCCACATGGCACACTCATTGAGCGCAACAAGAACAACAAAAACTGCAAGAAGCACAGCAGAAACAAGAACAACAACAGCAACAACAAAAACAACATGCCGCGCAACAAGAACGATAAAAGCAACAAGAAGCATCCCAGAAACAACAAGCACGACAAGAAAAAGAACATGAATAAAAGCAAAAACAATGAAAACAGAATCAACAAGCGCGACAAAAAGAACAACAAGAATGACAACAACAAGAACGCCAATGAAAACAACCAAGACAGAAATGACAAAAACAACAAGAACAACAACGAAAACAACAAAGACAGAAACAACAGAAACAACAACAATGAAACAACGACCTGTACAACATGGTGCAACTCAGCTTGTGAAGGACAATGCCACAGCACACTACGAAACAATGACAAGACTACAAACATGCCATGACATGATAAAGAATCTCACAAATTCGCATCTGCTCCAGAACAAACAAGCAAAGCAGTTTTCACGAACTATGACATACAGAATCAATACAAAAAACACAGAAAAAAGTTGAGGTCAGACAATGGTGTGACACAGAACAGCTACCTGCAATCAAATGGAACAGGGGAAAATGGTGTCAACATCATTAAACGGCTGATCAGCAAAGCAGCCGAGTCACGTTCTGACATTAACCTAGCTCTGTTATCGTACCGAGCAACCCCATTGAGCTCAGGACTGTCACCAGAGCAAATGCTCTTCGGCAGAGACATCCGGACAACCCGACTGGCAAAGCAATTCCGAAATCCCTGCAACGCTCCGGTTCTCGACGACATGCGGGCACGATGCTCCAAACAAAAACTATACTACGATCAACATGCGATCCCACTCAAGTCACTGACAACAGGTGATGCCATCAGAATCAGGGACTCAGAAGGCGGATGGTCCAAGTCAGCCACGGTGATCGTCTGCGGGAGTATTTTTTCGCTGTAACCGCTGGGATCTATTAGAGATTCGACCTACAAAGCCAGTATTCCCCACACTGGACTTGACCGAGTCCATTTGTCCACAGGACGTTCCTCGCCACACAACGCCAGACAGTACTCTTGATGACATCAAACCATCATCCCTACTACCACCGTTAAGACGCTCCAGCAGAAGCCGTAAGGCACCCGACCGGCTAGATTTGTAACGACACTTCAACACACGCACAAGACAAATATGGACATTTATCATGATGGACTCACAACACAGTTAATTGTTTCTGTATTACTTTTATCATTTTCACAGCGTGCAGATTTGCATATTCTCACCACTTGTTCTGTACAGTTTTCTTGAGGCCAGTCTAGAAAACATGTCCAATAAAAAGGGGATATAGTGATCTGTACATACATCTGTACATACACCAGGAACTACAGACAGATGTAACAGCCACAGCATCACTAGAGGGCAGCATCAGAGACGGGTATAAAGGGTCCAGCCCAAGGGAGGATTCGCCTATTTCAGAAGCACAGGGCTAGTGAGCAGCAGCAGACAGAGACAGCTCAGCATAGGCAGCTTACCTTAGCTTCACTGGTCATACCTCTTGACTGTATTATATCTAGTTAAGCTCTGGAAACAGAACAAACTCATTGAATAAAGTATTTGTGTTAACTGGAAGTCTACAATCTTTATTCAGACTTAGAGAATAACATAACCAGTACAGGAAAAAACTGTGCAATCTCCTCAGGGTGGCCAGGGTAAGTACCCAGCACTAACCCACCTGCCCCCCACACACATGTGACCCACTCCCTCTCCCCCCACAGAGGGGCAGTCGGACCCTCACCCTGACCCACATGGCTGCACACATGCCAGCCGCAATGGCCGGGTGCCCTGGCTACTGATACCATCAGATACCCAACCCCTGGGCTGCATGCATCGGATCGTCTGACACTGTTGCTGTTTGTGTTTGCCCCCCCCCCCCCCCACCGAGGACAAGGTCGCACACAACCGCCAGGAGAGGGAGAGGACCAGAAAGGGACTACCAGACCTGCGACCCCTCACCATGCCCGAGCAGAGGGTACTAGACATTGTTGGCGGACTGGATGAGAGGTAAGTTGCCGACGCAGAGGTCGGTGGTGCAGAAGTGAGACCCACTACCAGGCTGCGGGTCCCCATGACAAATGTGTGCCCACCGCAATGACCCACGCCCCACACCCCAAGCCCCCTCACCCCACACCCCAAACCCCCTCACCCCACACCCCTTTCAACCCACACCCTGACCCCTCTCACCCCAGCCCTCACCACCTCACTCCCGTCTGGCTGTCTAACGATACATGCCATCTTGTGTCTTACAGGATCAACCGGGAATGGACCCGGCCCATCGATGGCCCTTCACAACCGGCGAGTGCCAGAGACCGTGCCCCCTAGACGGCTGAGCACCGATGGGGAGAGCTGCCGAAACACCAGGCCTCTGCCTGAGACGACCCAGGACACCACGACCCAGGACACCACGACCCAGGACACCACGACCCAGGACACCACGACCCAGGACACCACGACCCAGGACACCACGACCCAGGGCACCACAACCCAGGAGACCTCGGAGTTTAGGTCAAAGGAGGACACTGACTTTCCGTCACTGCTGTCTCCTACACCCTCCACCATCTCAGTGACTACCACCTCGGTTGGGAAAATTAGTGAGGAGGCTTTTGGGACACTCACTGGTGCGCACCAGACAGTTGTTCTGGCACAGCAGGTGGAGGTAGGAGCAGCCAAAGGGCCGGATGGTCGGACGGCTGCCCGGCCCAAGGAGCCAGCTGCCGCCCAGATGGGTCCCGGGCTCCTTTAACATCCAGTTCCACCCATAGTGCAGATACAGGCAGAGATGCAACGACTAGAGGAGGGGATTACAGCCGGCTTCCAGCACCTGCAGACGCAGGTGGAGGAGTCCATCCATGTGCAGGAGCAGGGGGTGCTGCCGATTATGTGTGCCACCCAGGGCGAAACCGCACGGGTGGCATCTGCGGTGGAGGCAATGGGAGGGGTGGGGGGGGGTGGGACATGGGTCAGCGTGTACAAGGCCGGGGGCATTCTGTGCAGGCAGAGGCCATGGCCCAGGATAGGGCTGCCCACTCACAGGCAACCATGTGCCAGAGCCACCTGAAGATTGCAGCGGCGCCCCTCAGCATGGCTTAATCGCAGCAGGACATTGCCCAGGTGATGGCAGGGCACAGTTTAGTTATAGGGGCTCGGGCACAGACTGTATATGCCTCTTCACATTAAACATCTGTTAAAACCATTGAAACCTGCCTCTATGTTCTGTCTAATGGGTGTGAGGGTGGGGCGGTCAGTGATGGCCACTGGGAGTGAGGGATGGTGGAGGAGTGAGGCCCAGTGGATGGACTGTACAGCCCCCCCCTCCCCCGACCATCCCCATCACTCCATCCCAGCGATTCGACGGGACCATGTGATGGAGTGTCCAGCTCACATGCAGCGATCACCCAGGTGGAAGATGAAAATGTGGGCATAAGTCAGACATTGTCTAACAATGTGTAACACGGAGCTCATCACAGAGTGGGCTATCATCAGCCTCTATCCCATGGACCAGACCCATTGGCATTGCCAACCCAGCGCCCTCAGCTTGTAGTGCCACAGGTATATAAGAACATAAGAACATAAGAACTAGGAGCAGGAGTAGGCCATCTGGCCCCTCGAGCCTGCTCCGCCATTCAATTAGATCATGGCTGATCTTTTGTGGACTCAGCTCCACTTTCCGGCCCGAACACCATAACCCTTAATCCCTTTATTCTTCAAAAAACTATCTATTTTTACCTTATATAACGGAAGGGTTGTGCATGCGGGTGGTTTTGAGGTATGGGGGATGTGGGTGGTGGGAGGTGAGGGTGTTCGGTGGTGAGGGGGTACTGTGGTGTCCGTGCCCCTGAACAGCAACCCACCTCCCCCCTAGCTGGCGAAATGTGTCTCGATTAATGGGTCCCATGCACGCTGGCCCTGGTGATGGCGTTGTTCGGTCTCCCATGCTTGGCCTACCCTGAATCCCGCTCATTGCCCCCCTCCCCTCATCCTCCAAGTCTGATGAGGCCTGCTCTCGCTCCCCATCCTCCTCCAGTACATCACCCCTCTGCTGGGCTATATTGTGGAGGACGCAGCAGATCACAACGATGCGGGCGACCCTCCTAGCCTCCTACTGGAAAGCCCCTCCAGAGTGGTCCAGGCACCTGAAATACATCTTCAGTAGCCCAAAGCACCTCTCGACCACACCCCTGGTGGCACAATTGGCCTCATTGTATTGGGTCTGTGCGCCGGTCTTGACCTCCGTACAGGCGTAACCAGCCATGACTGCAACGGTTAACCCCGATCACCCAGCAACAAGCCCTGCAGCCGGGAGGGGAGGGGGTCGGGGTGGGGGGGGGGGGGAAGGTCCCTCAAACATGTCGGGGATTACAGATTGTTCTCAGTATGAAGCATGAAGGAGTCATGTACACTGCCCGGTTATCAGGCGCAGACTTGCAGGATCCTCACCTGGTGGTCACAGACCACCTGAACGTTCATAGAGTGGTACCCCTTACCGTTGGTGAACAGCGGCCTGTTATCCGTTGGTGGCCGTAGGGCGACATGCACTCCATTGATTACCCCCTGGACCCTGGGCATCCCGGTGATGCCGGCGAAGCCCGCTGCCCGGGCATCCCAGTGGGTGCGGTCCACAGGGTACTGTATGTACCAATCTGCAAGGGCATACAGGGTGTCTGTAACGGTGTGATTGCACCTGTGCATCGATGCCTAGGAGATGCTGGACAGGTCCCCAATTAGAGACTGGAAAGACTCCGTCACGTAGAAGTTGAGAGCCACCGTCACCTTGACAATCACCGGGACCGAGTGTCCTACCGCCATACCGACGCAGTGCCAGGTGTGCCATCATGTGGCAGATGTGTCTGACAGTCTCCCTGCTCATCCGCAGTCTCCTCCTGCAGGCCCGGTCTGGGAGTTCCTCAAATGACATGCGGTCACGGTATATGCATGGCCTCATCCGTCGCCTCCTTGTCCTCCTCCTCCTCCTCCTCCTCATGTCCTGTGGGGTGGGCAGCCCTCCGGCCTGAGAGGCTGCCACCTGCCCCTCTGCAGTCTGCTCCTCTGTTGCAGCCTCTGCCACCTCTCTGAGCCGCCCCCGCTCACGCTGCCACAGGGCTGCATGCAGGGCAGCGACCGCCGTCACGGCGGCCAACATCGCTGGTTGATGACCAAACATGATTATGTGCAGGGGATGAGGGGAAACATGTTACCATGGCGCATACACCCGTGCACAACCAGGTACCATGGGCTACATGGTGGCCCCCAGTTGTCACCACACGTCCCGACCACGCATGTCCCCCACCCCCGCACCCCCGGTCCTGGCACCCGTCTCTGCTGCCAGGGTCACTGTTTGATGGCACTGCCCTCACTGGGGGATGCCATCGGTGTGGCCCTGGGTGGTCCCCCAGTGGGTGTCACTGGTTGAGCAGGTGTGGCCGGGGAGGGGAAGGTGGCCGGGGAGTGGCGGGTGCCCTTACAAAAATAAGACAACAGAAAACATTGCATTAAAGTAAAAATATATATTTTATTGACCATTGTGTTATTGTAAAAAAATACATTTTACTGCAAGAAATTTGGGAAAGTTGAGGTAGTTAGTAATCAAAATGTCATAATGTAGCTGCTAAAGTTAAATGTCAAGTTAATTGTTAAAATGGTATCAAAATTTTGTATTCATAGCATTATTTTCATTAATAAATGTGTTCCATTAAACAAAACAAATGTATTGTTGCAACATCAAAACAAAACATTTAAGTATAAGTTAATTATAACTGAATAACATAATTGGAGTAAACAAGGCAAATTTAAAAAAAACAAATGTTCCAAAACACATCTTACATCAAGTCAGTGGCCAGTTGCACAGAACAATTAAAAAAGCCGTGTATATAAGAGAGGGAGGGGTGGTTGATGTAGAGTTAGCAGTGTTTGAGGGAGAGGAACCCTAATTCCTTCAGCGTCGTTCTCAGGCCCTTCCCCGTCCAGATGACATAACCTTCTGCACCCCTGATGGCGCCGCAACTTGCCCAGCCGCAACTGCCTCTGAACTGGGCGACTCCTGGCCAGGGGGTGCAGCAGCAGCTGTCACTATTTTATTGAGAATCTCACAAAGATGCTCGTTTTGCTGTCTCGGCAGCTTGACGGTTTTGCTGAGAGAATGGCCGATACTTGCTTCCAAGTCATTGATTGAAATTTCCTTGGTGGCTTAAATTTTCAATGGCACTCTCCTATGTCCGACCTCGTGCATTGAGGTTTCCAAATCACCAGCCGAGAAGTTCTGACTTCTCTTCTTGGTGACTAAATTTTCAATTGCCATATTCTAAATTAAAATATATGAATTATTGAATATTTTTAAGCATGTAGTTGAACAATAATACAGTACAGATTTGCACAGTAGTTTCACAAATTAAAACAAGTAACAAAACCTATGTTCACTTATAAATATTAAATAATCACCTTCAATCATAAAAATAAAAATTAAAAAGTATACTTTAAATGAGTCAATAACAATAGCATTAATTGTTTAAAATAAATAACAAAAAAAAATACCAAAAGCTTCAACGTACCTTTATAACAGCAGGGAATCATTTTGCTCTCTCTCGCTTCAATACAGTGTGGCACAGTGGTGAGCACTGCTGCCTCCCAGTGACAGGAACTTCGGTTCAATTCCGACCTTGGGTGACTTGGAGTTTGCAGTTTCTCCCCGTGTCTGCGTGGGTTTCCTCTGGATGTTACGGTGATGATTCTATGATTCTATGAATACAAAACTGATGTTTAAAGCACTTCATGTTCATTATTTTTTTCCAATTAAGGGGCAATTTAGCGTGGCCAATCCACCTATCCTGCACATCTATGGGTTTTGGGGGTGAGACACACGCAGACACAGGGAGAATGTGAAAACTCCTCACGGACAGTGACTTGGGAGGAAACAGACACGGGTCCTTGGTGCCATGAGGCAGCAGTACTAACCACTGTGCTACCGTGCCACCCGATGTTTAAAGCACTGACCTAATATGTGTTGCACAAAATGACAATGGTTTTAGTACTTCCAATAGTTAATTGGAGGAATTTTTTACTCATGCAGTGCTGGATATCGGAAAAGCAATCCGACAATTTGGAGACAGTGGAGCGGAATTGGTGAGGTAGAACTGGGTATAACCAGCATACATGTGTAACCTGATGTTATGTTTTTGGATGATGTTGCCTGAGCAGCATGTGGATGAGAAATAGGAAAAGGCTGAGGATAAATCCTTGGGGGCACCAGAGATAACTCTATGGCAGTGAGAAGGGAGAAGAGAATCCACTCTGGCTACAACTAGATAAATGAGAATGGAGCTAGGACAGTGCAGTCCCACCGAGATGAACTATGGAGGACAGTGTGATGAACCATGTCAAAGACTACACAAAGGATTGAGGAGTAATAATTTACCTTTGTTATAGTAACATAAAAGATGTTGGGTGGGATTCTCCAATAATGGGGCTATGTCCTCACGCCGGCGTGAAAAGCGGCGCCAACCACGCCGGCATTAACGGTCCCCGATAATGGGGAATACTCCCTTTCCTATGGGGCTAGGTTGATGCCGGAGTGGTCCCTGCAGCACCAGCCAGCATGCTATGTCCGGTGTGATTCCGCGAGGGTTCCCTTCGCCAATATGGCAGAGCCCTACAGGGGCCTGGTGTGGAGGAACATAGGCCCCCATGGAACCAGACCGCCCGCCGATCGGTACGCTCCGATCGTGGGCCAGGCCACCGTGGGGCCCCCCCACAGGGTCAGATCCACCCACCCCCCTCCAGGACGGCCGCTGCAGACACACCTTCCAGGTTCCCCCCCGTGTGGGACCTGCATAACCCACATCGGCGGGATTCAGCTGAGCTCGGCGGCCACTCGGCCCGTCGGGCCTGGAGAATCGTCGGGCCAGCAGGGCGCGATTCTTGCGTCCTCCCGGGGATTCTCCGACCCGGCGCCAGGTCGGAGAATCCCGGCCGTTATCTATGACTATGATAAGAGCTGTTCTGGGACATCGTGTGGTGCAGTGGGTAGAATCCCCACCTCTGATGTAGAAGCTTCAGGTTTGAATCCTACCCCAGAAATTAATGGCCAGTCGAGTCCTACCCAGGAATTAATGGTGATTCACGCCAGTCGTGGCGATCCTCCAGCCCGGCCCCGGACTGAGAGAATCTCTCCCCCTGTTCCAGGAAAACCCTTGCAAAAGGAACAGTTGGAAATTTGCCTTGTACACCATTTGGTGTGGGAAGAGAGACGGCAAACAGCAACAAGAGTTGTTCCAGTTTTCATTGAATGGATGGACAACTGATATGAGGAATGCAATCATGGAATTTCAAGAAGGATGTGCATAGATTTTAAAGACCATTTTACAGGACTTTGAAGTGGAAAAGGAAGTTGGCAATGGGACGGTAGCTTTCAAGGATGGTGTGATCAAAGGTTGTTTTTTGGAGAGGTTTGATGACAGTAGGTTTGAGGGAAGGGACTGCACCTGAGGAGAGAGAATTGTGAACAATATCATGTAAGATGGGGACCAGGAAGGAAAGTTGTGTCAACAACAGTATAATGGGAATAGGGTTGAGGAAGCAGGAGATACGTCTCATGGTCAAAATCTTGCAGCATGAGGGGAGGTAGGAGTGAAACAAGGTAAGAGCTAGTGCAGGGTAAAACCTTAGAGGAAGTTTTGCCCATTGCATTAGGGGAATTGGGGAAACAGCAGTCTTAAATGGTCTCAATCTTAATGATAAAGAAGTCCATAAACCCGTTGACTTTGTTGTTGGAGATAAATAGAGGGGTTTAAGAAGATAATTGCAGTAGAGAAAGGAAGATGCAAACTATCTTTATGTTTGCTAATGTAACTTGCTACTCACATTGTCCTGATGCAAGGCTTCGATGAGTCCATAACCAGCCTTGGGGAACTGTCAATAGATGTTGATGAATATCAGCTGAGGAGAGTTCTTGTTTTAAAAGAGGCATACAAAATCCCCAGCAAAGCAATGAAAAGGAAAAAGACAACACCCAAACAAACTACACAACATTGTCAATGCATAGAGACATAAAACTCTCCAGAAGCCTTGGTGATTTATCCCTCTGGGAAGCCTGAGTTAGAAGTCCCAAATGATTTTCTTTTCAAAGATGTGAACATATTTCCAGAACTGCACCGACAGCTGGAGTGAATGACAAGGAAAAGGCCCTGAGCCAGGTGGAACAAAAAAAGCAGAAATTCAATCAGAAAATGTTGGTATCAAAGCTGAGTTGGGAGAACCGAATCTGAAGTATAACCAACAATTTTTAAATTTAGAGTACCCAGTTCATTTTTTCCAATTAAGGGGAAATTTAGGGTTGTCAATCCACCTCACCTGCACATCTTTGGGTTGTGGGGGGTGTAGTAATCCACGGGAGGCAGGAGTTCCGTCACCACACCAATATTTATTTACAATAACGATATTATAGGAGCAGCTACAAACAGTGCTGCTAGCAGTCCAGTCAACTTAAGACTCTGACAAAGCCTACACAGGTGATTATATGGGCCCCCTCAATGAGCTATCATTGAGGGAGCTCATACTCCAATTGGCCAACCAATAAAGCCAATTGGAGTTCATTACACCCCTCCCCCCCAAGGTCCGAGGAATTCCTGCCAGCTGGCATTCCTCTGAGCGTCTTCCTGCTCCTCATGTCTGGGTCTGTCACCTCTGTGTCATCCGCCGGGTCGTTCTCCGAAGTGGGCGGGGTGTACCTTATAGGTGCCCGTCTTTTCCTTGACGACCTCCTTGGAAGTTGTTCTTCCTCCTCCTCGGGGAGAGGTGTCGCGGCGGCCTCGTCGAGTGTGTCCATCTCCGACTCTGATGACTGGATGACGGGGTCCGGAGAAATTGCTCGGGGCTGGGGTGTGGGTATCCTTTCCGTCTGGGCTATCCCAGCTTGAGGCGGTCCTGCTTCGCCTGCCTCCAGGTGTGGTTCCGCTGCCCTTATTTGGTCTAGGTGTTTCTTCAGCACCTTACTTCCTATTGAAACCCCATAGGATATATGGCTCTGTTTGGGACTCTACCGTGCCTTTGACCCACGTTGGTCCATTCCCATAATTATTGACCCAAACCGGTGTCCCCACCTGGAAATATCTCTGCTGCCGACTATTATCATGCCCCCTGCATTGGGCCTCCTGTTGTTTCTCCACTTTCCCCGTTAAATTTGGGAAAAGGAGACTCAGCTCAGCCTCGTTCTCAGCTGCCTTCCCATTAAGAGTTCAGCTGGCGGTATGCCCGTTGTGGAACGCAGTATGGTCCTGTAATCAAACAGCCAGCGGGAGAGCTTTGTGTCTATTGACGCTGCCGGCTGCTTCTTGAGTCCCGCTTTACGTGTCTGGACCACTCTCTCTGCCAGGCCGTTGGTCGCTGGATGGTAAGGGGCCGTTTTGATGTGACGGACTCCGTTTTCCTTCAGGAATTTTCAAAATTCCCCACTTGTGAATGCCGTTCCGTTGTCCGACACCAATACCTCCGGAAGTCCATGTGTTGCAAACGAGGCCCTGAGCTTTTCAATTGTCGATGCTGTGCTTGCCATGCTTACCCGGTGGACGTCTAACCATTTGGAGTGGCCGTCCACTATTACCAAAAACATTGAGCCCATGAAAGGGCTGGCGTGGTCAATATGCAGGTGGGTCCACGGTCTGCCTGGCCATTCCCACGGGTGCAATGGCGCCGCTGGTGGCACTCTTTGCCCCTGTTGGCACTCCTGGCACCGACGTACCAAGGCTGCTATGTCTGTGTCCAAACCTGGCCACCAAATGTAGCTTCGAGCTAGCATCTTCATTTTAGACATCCCTGGGTGTCCATGATGTAACTCAGTTAAGATTGCCTGACGGCCCTGAGCTGGGACGATTACCCGGGCTCCCCATAGTAGGATACCGTCTTCTACGGTTATTTGGTCCCTTCTGCTCCAGTATGGGTGCATCTGGGGCTCCACTGGTCTTTCCAGTTCCCCTGTTAGCAATAAATGCTTCATCTTGGCTAAAACTGGGTCTTTTTGCGTCCACAACCGAATATGTTGTGCGTCTACTGGTAGGGTGTCCAAAAAATTTAGAGTCATTACTGTCTCCTCTACTTTTGGTATTTGCGGCGGAGTGTCCGGGAGGGGAAGTCTGCTCAAAGCATCTGCATGTGCTCGTGTAGAATCTGTACCTACGCAAAATGAGGGGTGGTTTTGGGTCGTAGTGCTCTTTCACCAATTCCGTTACTTCTTGGAAAGTTTTTGTGTCCGGCGCATCGGGATAAGACAGACTACGTATAATGGCGAAAGCGGAGGGTCCGCACGCCGACAGCAGGATAAGCCGTCTCTTTTCGTCCATCAGTATATCATTTGCCCGGAAGAAGTAACACATTCTCTCCACATACTGGGACCAGTCCTCAATAGCCGGGTCGAATGCCTCTAACCTCCCAAAAAACAGCATTTTTAAAATGGCAAGGCTTACCCTCCGAGTGGGTTAGCTGGTCTCCGCAAAATTTGTAGTTTATCTCGTCACCGCTGTAGTAATCCACGGGAGGCAGGAGTTCCGTCACCACACCAATATTTATTTACAATAACGATATTACAGAAGCAGCTATAAACAGTGCTGCTAGCAGTCCAGTCAACTTAAGACTCTCACAAAGCCTACACAGGTGATTATATGGGCCCCCTCAATGAGCTATGAGCTCATACTCCAATTGGCCAACCAATAAAGCCAATTGGAGTTCATTACAGGGGCGAAACCCATGCAAACTCGGGGAGAATGTGGAAACTCTGCACCAACAGTGACCCAGAGCCGGGATCGAACCTGGGACCTCGGCGCCGTGAGGGAGCAGGGCTACTCACTGTGCCACCGTGCTGCCCGAAGTACAACCAGCTTGACAGCAGACATGAACGGCATTCACGGAACTCATGACCTTGAAAGATTCTTGGACCAACCAATACGTGCCCCCAGAATAACAAGAGGAGTTGGAAAAGATTTTGAATGCTCCTTCAGCAGGGTAGCATGGTGGTTAGCATAAATGCTTCACAGCTCCAGTGTCCCAGGTTCGATTCCCGGCTGGGTCACTGTCTGTGTGGAGTCTGCACGTCCTCTCCCTGTGTGCGTGGGTTTCCTCCGGGTGCTCCGGTTTCCTCCCACAGTCCAAAGATGTGCGGGTTAGGTGGATTGGCCATGCTAAATTGCCCGTAGTGTCCTAATAAAAGTTGGGTTACGGGTATAGGGTGGATACGTGGGTTTGAGTGGGGTGATCATGGCTCGGCACAACATTGAGGGCCGAAGGGCCTGTTCTGTGCTGTACTGTTCTATGTTCTATGTTCTGAAAAAGACACATTGGTTCAGCAGTGACAAAGCTTTACATTGATAAACAGAGCAGGAAGAGCCGAACAAGGAAATAAACAATTGAAAGAGCAGTTAATTGTCTTCAGAATCAGATTAAAAGTAGCCCATTATGGACAGCAGAGTGGCGCAGAGGTTAGCATTGCTGCCTCACGGCACTGAGTCCCAGGTTTGATCCCGGCTCTGGGTCACTGTCTGTGTGGAGTTTGTACATTCTCCCCATGTAGGCATGGGTTTTGTCCCCACAACCTAAAGATGTGCCAAATTGCCCCTTAATTGGCAAAAAAATGAATTGGGTACTCTAATTTTTTTTTTTAAGTAGTCGGCAACTGACGGAATAAAGAATATATTGAGAAGCAGATGACTGAACAGCAAAACAAAGTCAATGTGACTCTGGCAAATTATAAGAAAACTCAGGACAAAGTTTTTGAGTTTGGCTAAAAAAATGCAAAACCTGTTGAAGAATTTTCCTGAGAATCTCTCAGGACCAGGTTCCTCTGTCGGGAACATTGCGAATCAAAACAAAATAAATTTAATACCCCTCTGAAAGTGCTATGGACCTGGTTTTTAGAGAAGATTCAGGAATGTTCACTATTTCCAGATGAAGCCACGAGGTGCCAGAAAGAGTCTGCAGCGCTGAAAGAAACATTAGGAAGGAACCTTGGAAAAACATTACATTCTCAAAAAGGCATATGGAGAGATGAAAATCAAAAACATGGAATGGGAAACTATGGTTAAGGTTCTCACTGAAGAGTGTGAGGTCCTTCAAAACAATTGAAAGAAGCACCATTAAAGAATGAGAGTTTGTGCATAGATTTTAAAGTGCAGAAGGAGGCCATTTGGCCCATCGAGTCCGCACCGGAAAGACAAACCCACATAAGCCCACACCTCCACCCTATCCCCACAACCCAGTAACCCCACCTAACCTTATTCAACACTAAGGGCAATTTAGTATGGCCAATCCACCTAACCTGCACATCTTTGAACTGTGGGAGGAAACCGGAGCACTCGGAGGAAACCCACGCACACACGGGGAGAACGTGCAGACTCCGCACAGATAGTGACCTGGGACCCTGGAGCTGTGAAGCAACTGTGCTAACCACTGTGGCTACCGTGCTGCCCATACGTTGCCCATAAGCTGAGTTTTAAATGTAACACAGAGGAATTATACTGCCAAGGAAAAAGCAATAGTGGGGAGAATACAACATGGAGCAGCAAACAAAGAATTGAACTGATGAACCTCACCCATAAGCAACCTTTCTCTGTCCTGTGCAAGAATATCTTGGTGGCTCTGGATCTCCTCCAAACTGCAGCAGATGTAAGGACTACTATTGTTACATTACAAACAGTATATAATTGCCCTTCAACATAATTCAACATATTTTCCAATTAATTTTTCCACGGGCACATAATGGTTCATTAAAGAGACTTTCAGGGCCAGAAGAGTACAATTCTGAGTACTCCAACACAAAAGAGTATTCAGACTCAGGGGGTGGCACGGTGCTGCAGTGGTTAGCACTGCTGCTTCACGACACCGAGGACCTGTGTTCGATCCCAGCCGCGGGTCACTGCCTTCTGGAGTTTGCACATTCTCCCTGTGTCTGCGTTGGTCTTGCCTCCACAAACCAAAGATGTGCAGATTAGGTGGATTGGCCACGCTAAATTGTCCCTTACTAAAATATTTTTTTTAAAAAAGAGTATTCCGACTCGGATTTCACCTTTGACCTCTCTTTGCAGAGCAGGTTTGTCCACTATCATTCCAGGATCTGGAAAGTTCCCAGTAGTCGGAGAAACCTACTGGCTATGAGATTATCATCTCACCACCAGTTGAATGGGGATGGGAAGAAAATAATTAATGCCCTGAGAACACGCTACCTCCAACTATGATGGTGGTGTCGCTGGTAGACACACCAACCTCCAGCCTCCATGCCACAACCACAAGTGATACTACAACTGTGTAACAGACCATAGACAACAGAAATCAGAGGTGAGTGTGCCACTAAACATTCGTCACACAGCAGGAATGCTCTTACTCAGCCTCAATGGTTTTGAGATATCCCACACAGAAAAAGGAAAATCAGCTTTGCTGATTAAAAAATTACGTTGGGATGAAATAAAAAAGGGAGTTGATAAGGGTAGCGAATCAGTATATCAGTGAGAAAAGCAAGTGTTTATCTGTGTGACTAGGGGAAAACAATGGGGTATAGAAGATGTAACTTGAAAGTGGAGAGATAAGGAAATTGACATGTATATGCTTAAAGCTGGATCCACAGGGTGGGTAACATCAAAGTCAAAGAATAATATATGTGCAAAGCGCAATAACTGAAGAACGGACACGGTAGCAGCTGCCATTACATCAACCCCCAGCTGCAGAAACAGTTTCCCGAAAACAGGTTTTAGCTAAATGAGCAGTCAGTAAAGATCTCAAACTCGAGCTGAGAAGTTTTTGCCTGTGCTGAAACTGAAGGCAGTTTTCCAAAATGTGACCAACTAATGTTTGTGTTAATTATCTGCTGAGATTAACTCAAATAGTTATATAATATTGGATATTGTTTGGGAACAAAGTGGTGTCTCAGACTTCAGGAAACAAAAGTAGTTGGTAACAAAGGGTTAACTTCATGTAATACTGTATGTGCAATAGCCATCAGTGTAATTAAATGTTGCAGTGCATTACAATCCTTCTTTTAAGTTAATAAATATTCTGTATTAATTGTTAACAACTGGACTATTCCTCCCTGGTTCGCATACCTTTTCTCACAGTACACCAAATTTAAAATATACACCACTGAGAACTGGTATTCCAAGTTACCTTTTTGGGTTTTGGGATTAAACATCAGTGGGGTTCTTAACAGTACCAAGGAGACAAATATCATCTCCATCCACCCTTCAAGAAGTGATCAAGGGTAACAGCAATCTTGCACCAACGTAACAACCAGACCAACCAGGCATGGCCAATATAAGGCAATGGAAGAGAAGAATGAAAGCATACTCAAATGCCAGTCCAATTTCAAAGCCAACAAGAACCAGAACCAACCTAGCACTCTCCCAACAGAACAGTGAAGGAGATGTTGAAGCGCTATAAGACCTCAAAAACATGTGTACCTCTAGCTTCAAGGGCTTGAAGAGGTGAGATGTGATGGAGAGAAGGTTGTTAATGCTAATACTATAACAGCAATAATTTTGGAATATCATTAAGGTTGCAACAAAAATGTGAATGCATAAGACTCATAACAATGTAAGACTTGAAGTAAACCATAGTAACTTTATGTTCATGCAAAAGACTTGGGGGAAGTGTAGTAGAAGAGTTTGGTACATAATGTTAATGTGGGAGTGAGTATAGTATCGCTGTTATGGGCCAGGGTTTAGAGAACCCCAAAGTGTATCATGGAGTTCATCTGGCCCACACTTTTAATAGATTGTGGTATGGGGAGCACATGGCCCACTATACAGGTGTGGTACAGCAGAAATGGAAAATTATTTTTTTAAAGCAGAACAATGTTTCTTCTATGAACTCAAGTTAACCTTTTTAAAACATACAGTGAACATCTTAGCAACCATTAATTCAAATACTATCCCCAAAGAATGCAACACTAAGTAATTCTTACTTTTCTTTTAACATCCAGAAGACTTAAAAACACCTTTTAACAGAAAGACATCAAGCTTAACTTCATGACTGAGAACAGTTACCACGTTGAAATCAGCAAATGGACATTCATAAGCTTACAAAGATTCATACGCATCCTGCTGCGATTGCAGCTTCTCCAAAACTAAAATGAAACCAAACCCACCCTGCAGCAAAAAGACAAAAGTGAAAGTAAAAAGCTGACAGACAGCCCAGCTCCACCCACTCTCTGACATCACTGTAGTAATAAACACCCATTTCTTAAAGGTACACACACTACAGTTATTCTATAAAAACACCCATTTCTTAAAGGTACCTTCCCTCAAGAAAAAAAAAGAAACCATCAACTTCAAGATGGGTTCATTTTTCACCTTTTCACTATCCTTCAAGAAATGCACACAGTGAATAGACTTTTTTGTTTCAAAAACCAACACATGCAAACAGGTGTAATACTATAATCTATTTTTGTTCTTCTTCCTCCAACTGGAATCCTTCTCGATTGGCAGTCTCTTTGTACAAGAATGTCACTGCACAATCCATCAATTTCTCTATGCCTTGTCACGTCTCTTTAAAGTCAGATACTTTAGTTCAATCTGATCACACAGTCCTTTGTAATTCTCCAAAACAGGAGCATTTGTTATTACAGCTTTCAGGCAGTCAAATACCTGTTGAAAGTCTGCTGTCCACTGAAATGTTTGACGTTTGTTCAGCAAGTCCATCAATGGAGCAACCACGTTACAAAACCTTTGCACAAATGTTCGATCAAATCCACTCCTGCCAAGAAACTCCTCAATAACTGTTGGTTTCACATCCCGTGTGACCATTGGATCCTGTCCGATTGTATGGCCAAGGAAAGTGACTTGGGCTTTTCCAAATTCACTTTTGGCTAGGTTTACCACCAAACCCGCCTCCTGAAGTCGATCAAATAACTCCATCAGAAGTTTTAAATGTTCTTTCCATGTCTGGCTGAAAATTACCAGATCGTTGATGTGTACCGCACAATTGGTTAATCCTGAAACAACTTTGTTAGTTAACCGTTGAAATGTGGCTGGGGCGTTTTCCATGCCAAATTGCATAACTTTGAATTGGTATATACCATCTGGAGTCACAAAAGCTAAAATTTTCTTTGTCCTTTCGGATAAAGGTACCTGCCAGTAACCTTTAAGTAAATCCAGTTTGGAAATAAAAGCTGATTGTCCCACTTTCTCAATGCAATCCTCCAAACGTGGGATAGGATAAGAGTCCGTTCTTCTAACTGCATTAACCTTTTTATAGTCCACACACAACTGTTGGGTACCGTCTAGTTTTGGTACCAATACTATGGGTGAGCTCCATTGGCTGCAACCCACTTCAATTATGCCATTTTTAAGCATACTTGTGCCAATTTTAAAGGGTTAAGTCTATATGGATCACATCACTTCAGTAATAAACACCCACTACAGTTATTCTATAAAAACACTCATTTCTTAAAGGTGCTCTCACATGACACCACCCACACAGTGATGTAAGAAGATGCAAACCTACAGATGGTGCAAAGCATGGTGATGTAGACCAGGGCGAGAGAAACAGTTTGTAGTGTGATGGCTCTGCTGCCCCAAGTGTTCCCAACCAGATTCCAGATAAAAGTCACTCTCATCTTGACTTTGGCCCCAGTGTTTGGACAGTGTTGCTGGTTGGTCAACCTGCCATCAAGACTGATGCCAAGGTATTTTGTTATTAGGTTGTAGTTGAATGATCAGCCACATAACTGAGCATGAAGTTAGTCTTTGACCTTTGAGTTGTTCAGGTGGAAGGCTGAAAGAACTGTCTTGGCAGCATTTGGGTGAAATCTCTATTTATGTAAGTATAAAATTCCAAAGACCATAGGTCCTTAGTGAGTTTTGTTCTCAACGTCAATGGATCATTAATCTGATGTGAATTATAACTGCTTCCCCAGCCATATGAATCTGTCCTCTTAACCTGCTGACTGTCCATAGTCTTGCATCTGTTGAATCCATTGAGGACAAATGCAACTGGATAAGATTGAAATATTGTGGAAAACCCACCTTAATAAGGCAAACTTTCTGGGCGGCGTCAATCCGCCCCCTGCGTGTCCCGAATTCGCCGCCCCCCGAGATTTGGCGGGGGCAGGAATTACGCCGCGCCGGTCGGCGGGCCCACCGCAGCGATTCTCAGGCCCGTGATGGGTCGAAGTCCCGCCGCTAACAGGCCTTTCCCGCCGGCGTGGTTTAAACCACCTCTGGTACCGATGGGATTGGCGGCGCGGACAGGCTCCGGGGTCCTGGGGGGAGGGGGGGGTGGTGCGGGGCGACCTGACCCCGGGGGTGCCCCCACGGTGGCCTGGCCCGCGATTGGGGCCCACCGATCGGCGGGCAGGCCTGCGCCTCTTTTTCTTCCACCTCGCCATGGCCTTCACCATGGCGGGGGCGGAAGAGACCCCCTCCCCTGCGCATGCGCTGGTATGACGCCAGCAGCCGCTGATGCACCGGCACATGCGCGGACGTCCGCCGGCCAGCGAAGGCCTTTCGGCCCGGCTGGCAGGGTGCCAAAGGCCGTTCGCGCCGGCCGGTGGAGCGGGAGCCACTCTGGCGTGGGCCTTGCCCCTCAATGAGAGGGCTTGGCCCCAAAAACTGGCTTTGAAAGCAGACCAAGGCAGGCTAGCAGCACGGTTCAATTCCTGTACCAGCCTCCCCAAACAGGTGCCGGAATGTGGCAACTAGGGGCTTTTCACAGTAACTTCATTTGAAGCCTACTTGTGACAATATGGGATTTTCATTTCATTTCATTTTTTCAAAGGCAGAATACCAAAGCGTCTGCTGTTATACCAAAGAGAACATTCTCCTCTCTGGTGTGTAATAGAATCCAGTAGCCTGTATACTAAGTAAATGTACACAAGTTAGTTTGGGATTACTCTGCTATTCTATAAGTTATTTAAAGGAAAGACAGTTATCATTTTTATACAAACAACATAGACACAGACTCACATTTAGAAAAAAACACTGATCTTCGAAAATATACATGGCATGCTAATTGCATGTTTCACATCATATTCACAACTTTGCTTTTACTTGCTGGTGCAGGTGTAAATATTTAGCTACTTGATTTGTTATTTTCACATGTCTGTACCAAATCTCTGCTGCTTTCTGGCCATAACCACTGGTCACCTGTGAGCCTTATGACAGGAGGCAGGTGGA
The DNA here is from genome assembly GCF_902713615.1 of Scyliorhinus canicula. NCBI lineage: Eukaryota > Metazoa > Chordata > Chondrichthyes > Carcharhiniformes > Scyliorhinidae > Scyliorhinus > Scyliorhinus canicula. The sequence continues at coordinate 137,669,667 of NC_052151.1, read as the reverse complement.
ACCCCAGAAATGTCCAGGGCTGTCTGTGTGCTTGTGTTTTCTTCATTTCTGTCTTTCTATGATAAACTAGTTGGATGAAAGTGACAGTTTCATTACTTTACAATGAAATAAAAGCAGTTAAAGCAAAAAAAAAACGCTTTGCGCAATGTAAATGTTGAGTAAGCCATTCATTATGACGGACTGGATAAGCTGGTTGTCTAGTATTTGTTTTATAAGTCAATCTGTACATTTTGTTGGAAAATCAATGTATATTTGATCAGAACTAAAACCATGGAAGGCATATATCACTGGAGGAAAAGAGTTCTCATCAAGTCAATAAATATCTCTTTTACTTGATGAAAACAGATATCGAATATGCCTTTCTTTCTTTTAAGTTATTTTGTCATTTGCTTCCTAAGCATAAGTTTTACAATTTTAAAATTGTATTTGAAGAAATAATGATCAGTTTTCCTCGAGTAACTTTAGTTGTCTGTTAAAAATAAATAATTTCAGTGACTAATGCAAGTTGATTTTATACTGTCAAGTGACCAGCAAACTGAAAGTTAATAGTTTAATTCCGGCCTTGTATGACTGCCTGTGTGAGGTTTGCACATTCTCTCTGCCTGCGTGGGTTTCCTCCGGGTGCTCCAGTTTCCCCCCACCCTCCAAAGATGTGCAGGTTAGGTGGGGTTACAGGTGGGGGAGGGTTGGTGCACACCCGATGGGCCAAAAGGCCTCCTTTTGCATTATGGGGACTCTATAGACTAATTGGTTAATTTGATTTTTGCCACACTAATGATTACTTCCTGCTACAACAGGTAAGCTCAGTTGGCCAGAATGTGGAGTTTAATTTTGCCGACAGCGTGGGTTCATTCCCCACACTGGCTTAGGTACTTATTGGGGCCTGCCTCTTTACCCCCACTGTGATATCATGCATCATAAAAAGATGGAGGTCCATGATTAGTAGCCCCTGAACAATTGAGGATGTTATATATAGAGTCACTGCCAGACAAAGATGGTACTCACTGCAGCTTTTAAATTCTCATACTGAAATACCTGCAAATTATAGTTTAATATATATAAAATGCAAAAAGTCTTGCATCTGTTCACGCTTCCTCTTGTGTAATAATTGCTTCTTATAATATATTTTAACTGCAATGCTCCTGAGTCAAACGTTATTGGTTGGTTCATGATCTGTGGAGAGAAACTAACGTTTCGTCCATCGGATCACGTTTTGTCATCCAGACTCAAAACATTAGCTCCCTTTTCTCTACACAGATGCTGTCAGACCTGCTGAGATTGTCCAGTACTTTCTGTTTTTGTTTCAGATTCCAGCATCCACAGTAATTTGCTTTATTGGTTAGTTCATTGCAAAACAGCAGGAAAATGGAACTCAGGAAGTGTGCAATGTGAGTCAAAAGTGAAGGAAGTGATTGACTACCATCAAGGAACTTCTAATAACTGAAGAGAACTATCAACCAATAGTAATAATGTGGAGATGCCGGCTTTGGACTCACCTGAGGAAGGAGCTGTGCTCCAAAAGCTAGCGATTCCAAACAAAGCTGGTGGACTTTAACCTGGTAAGACTTCCAACTGGAACCAATAATTAAAGAAAGCGAATTAGGAGAACCTGAGTAAATAAATATTATTTTTCTCGCACAGACTTTTCTAATGTTCAACGTTAAAGTTTAAACAAAATAAAAGCAAATGGAATTCATGATAATCAAATTTAATTGAGTGATTGAATTATCTTTTCTACCTCTTAATATGTTAATTAATGCTTTTAGTTCAAAGCCTCAACCTTTCTCAGAAACCCGTTCTTCGATTGAATATTTCCCACGTGAACAATTGAATGGAGTTAAACAAACATACAGGGGAGAAGGATGAACCTGGCACTTATAGGCCAGTTTAACAGTGGCAAAGCTTTTAGAAAGAATAATCCAAGAGAAACTGACCAGTCACTTGGACAAGCATCGACTCATAAAAGCAAGTCAGCAAGGATGTGGTGAAGCAAACATGACTTGAAGGAGTTTTGTGATGAGGTTTCGAAAGGTTGGTTGAGGGCAGTGCAGTTGATTGTTGTGCATATGCATTTTCCAAAGGCATTTGATAAAGTACCGCATATTAGGCTTGTTTGGAAAAAATTAAACTCATGAGATTAAAAGGAACAATAGCAAATGGATGCAGAACTGGCAAAGGAAAACAGTACAGAGATCTGTGTTGAATTGTTACTTTTCAGACGAGAGGTAAATATATGATGGACTTCCCCAGGGTTCAGTACGAGGATCACATCTGCACAATTATGACATTTTCAGATAACATCAAACTTGGAATGTTAGTAAACTGTGAGGAAGATAGTTATAAACTTCGAGAGGACAGACAGACTGGTAGAATGGATGGACATGAATGCAACACAGAAAAGTGGAAAGAACATTGGAAAGAAAAATGAGGAGAGACAAGACATGTTACACAGTACGATTTTAAAAGGGGTGCAAAAAGAATGAGATCCAGGGATGTTTATGCACAGATCCTTGAAAATGGCAAAGATTTTGATTAACAAAGTAGTTAATACAGGCTATGGGATTCTGGGCTTTATAAATAGAGACAGAAGATAAAGTAAAAGCAAAATACTGCAGATGCTGGAAATCTGAACTAAAATCAGTAAATGTTGGGAAAGCTTAGCAGGTCTGGCAGCATCTGTAGAGAGAAAAACAGGGGGTGGGATTCTCCGAGTCTCCACACCGAAATCCCGATTGGCGCAGGGGTGGAGAATGGGCGTTGATGTCGAAATCTGGCGAGACATCGCTCCCGTGATTTGCTTGTGCGTGGTCTACGTGACGCAGTTAGGGGGCCATTGTCAGAGGCCTCGCGGCGATTCTGAGAGGACAGCTGGCTGAGTTCCCAACAGCGTGGTTCTACCCATGTTTTGCCTGTTGGGAATGGCCGTTGCCGGCTGCGCACTCAGGTTGCTGCTGCCCTGGTTGGGGGCAGGGGGATCCTTCACCGGAAGGGGGCCTCACAGATGGCCAGGCAAGTGATTGGGCGTCACTGATCCGCAGGTGAGCGCAATCTCAGGGGGGAACCTATATTCCTGGTGCTGTTCCGCGGGCTGAGTCCGCCATGTCCCAACGGAAGTGAAGGGCAGTCAGAGCTGCGAGAAGCACTCCAGGGCCCTGTCAGCCCCCTGCAAATTGGAGAATCACTCTGGACTTTCTTATGTACGTTTTTCCTCTTGTTGGTTTCGTCAACATCTGCCACAGATCCATTCCAGCAGCCATCGCCTTTAGATACATAGGTACATAGAAGATAGGAGCAGGAGGAGGCTTTTTGGCCCTTCGAGCCTGCTCACCATTCATCAGGAAATGGACTTTTTTAAGGAAAGTCCAGAGTGAAACACCCGCGTTTTGACGCTGGCGTGGGGACATAGTCCCATTATTGGAGAATCCCGCCCAGGATGTCAAAACCACTTCAGAAAACTGGATAAGAAATGAAAGCGGATGGACAACCCAACATTGACCCAGGCACTGGAAATGACAATGGCAAACTCAGCCCTGCCAACCCTGAAAAGTCCTCCTTACTAACATTTGGAAGTTTGTTCCAAAATTGGGAGACCTTTCTCACAGAGTAGTTAAGCAGCAGCCTGACATAGTCAACTCACGGAATCATATCTTACAATGTTCAATATACCGACATCACTATTCCTGAACAGGACAGAGCCAGCAGAGTTGTCAGAAAAGTTGTACAAAGGCGGGAGGGAAATTTTCTGTGAGTCCTTAACATCAACCTCAGGTGCTGTGAAGCCTCATCGCACCAATTGAAACATAGACAAGGAAGCCTCCTGCTGATTACCATGACAAATCAGTACTCCCCATGTTGAACAACACTTGGTGAAAGCACTGAGGGTGGCAATGGTGCAGAATGTACTTTGGGTGGGGAAATTAAATGGCTCGGTAGCACCACTACAGACATGGCTGGCTGAGTCCTAATAGGCCGAAAGCAGGATTAGGCTATTGAGTTGGATGATCAAACATGATCCTTATGAATGGCGAGCAGGCTCGAAGGGCCAAAAAGCCTCCTCCTGCTCCTATCTTCTATGTATCTATGTATCTAAAGGCGATGGCTGCTGGAATGGGTCTGTGGCAGATGTGGGCGAAACCAACAAGAGGTTAAAACGTACTTAACCTCAACAACCGCACCAACCTGCCTGCCACAGGTGCATCTATCCATGACAGTGTTGGGAAGAGTAACCTTCTGGTCACAGTCCTTTTGGAGCCAAAGTCCCTTCTTCACATTAAAGATACCCTCCATCATATTATGTGGCACTATCACTGTGCTAAATGTGCTATTCGAACCAATCTTGCAACTCAAGACTAGGCAACCATAAGGTGCTATGGGTCATCAGTAGCAATAAAATTTTAATTTGTAACCTGATGGCCTGGCACATCGCCCACTCTACCACTTCCACCAAGCCAGGAGATCAACCCTGTTCAATGGAAAGCGCAGAAGGGCATGCTAGGAGCAGCATCAGGCATACCAAAAATGGGGTGTTAAACCAGTGAAGCTACAATACAGGACTTCCTGCATGGCAGACAGCATAAGGAGGAAGTGATAAACAGAGCAAAGCAATTTCACAATCAACAGATTGTACCGAAGCTCTGCAGTTATGCCCATGTAGCCATGAATGGTGGTGGACAATTAAATAACTGACTGGAGGAGGAGGCTCCACAAATATCCCCTCTTCAGCGATGGAGGAGCCCAGCACATCAACACCAGAGATAAGACTGAAGCATTTGCAACATTCTTTAATTAGCAGTGCCGAGTGGATCATCCATCTCGGCATCATCTAGAGGTCCCCAGCATCACAGATGTCAGTCTTCAGTCAATTTGATTCACTCCACATGATATCAAGAAATGGCTAAAGGCACTGGATACTGAAAAGGCTATGGGTCCTGACAATATTCCAATAATAGTACTGAAGGCCTGTGCTCCAAAACCTGCTGTGTCCCTAGCCAAGCTGTTCCAGTACAGCTACAACACTGAAATCTACCCAGCAATGTGGAAAATTGCCCAGTTGTGTCCTGTACACAAAAAGGGGAACAACTCCGACCCAACAAATGACCATCCCATCAATCTACTCCCAATAATCAGCAAAGTGATGGAAGGTGCCGTCTATGGAGATACCATAAGGCACTTACCCACCAATAACCTTCTCGCTGGCACTCAGATTACATTCCTTCAGGGCTACTCAGCTCCTTGGTTCAATATGTACAAAAGATCTGAACACCAGACTTGAGGTAAGAGTGACTGCCCTTGACATCGAGGCAGCATTTGATTGAGTATGGCATCAAGGAGCCCAAGAAAAACTGGAGTCATTGCGAACCAGGGGGAAACCCTCCGCTGGTTCGAGTCATTCCTGGCACAAAGGAGGATGGTTGTGGTAGTTGGAGGTCAATCATCTAAGTTCCAGGACATCACTGCAGGAGTTCCTCAAGGTAGTGTCACAGGCCCAACCATCTTTATCAATTAGCTTTCTTCCATCATAAGGTCAGATGGGTGTGTTCATTGCATCAGCAAAATGTTCAGCATCATTCACGATACCTCAGATGCTGAAACAGTGCGTGTCCAAATGCAGCAAGACTTGAACAATATCCAGGCTTGGTCTGACATGTGGCAAGTGAAATTTGTGCCACACAAGTGCTAGGGAATGACCATCTCTTGAAAGAGAGAATCTAACCATCACTCCTTGACATTCAATGGCATTACTAATGCTGATCCCGCACTATCAACATTCTGGGGATTAATATTGACCAGAAACTGAACTGAACTAGCCATGTAAATAATATGGCCACACGAGCAAGTCAGAGCCCAGGAATCCTTTGGCAAATAACTCACCTCCTCACTCCCCAAAGCCTGTCCACCAAATACCAGGAACAAGTCAGGCGTGTGATGGAATACTCTCCACTTGCTTGCATGAGTGCAGCTCCAACAACACTGAAGCAGCTCGACACCATCCAGTACAAAGCAGCCCATTTGATTGGCACCCCTTCCACAAACATTCACTCCCTCCACCACCGCCACACAGTGGCAGCCATGTGTACCGTCTGCAAGATGCACTGCAGGATCTCACCAAGGCTGTTAAGGCAGCACCCTCCTAACCTAAGACTGCTACCACCTAAAGGGAAAAGGGCAGCTAACACATGGGAACTCCACAACCTGGAAATTTCCCTCCAAGACACACACCATCCTAACTTTGACCGAACAGCACTGTGGGAGCATCAACACCACATGGACTGCAGCGATTCAAGAAGGCAGCTCCCTACCATTTATATATGGGCAATTAGGGATGGACAATTGATACTGGTCTAGCCAGCGATGCCCACATCCCATGAATGAATGAAACAAAACTTGTAGGTGTAAAATAATCGCTGGGATATTGGGAAAGAAAAGGGAAGTGTGCCCAACTGGATCACTGTTTGAAAGAACTAGGGCAGGTGGGGATGGGCCGAACGATGTCCTTCATTCCATTACTATTGTATGATTCAATATCTATGTATTCTGAATGTGTTCAGTATCCTTAGTTTCCATGAATGCTTGAATATATTTCTGTGGAGTTGAACTAGAAAGCTGTTTCCATATGTTCAGTGAGATTATGAGTGTCTTTGCTTTTTGAAAAAAGGCTTTAAAATTAACTTGACATTGAATCTCAAAGGTTTATTTGAAACCAGTTACATATCTAAGTTATTAACAATTTCTTTTTCACTGGAATGAACCACTGAATTGTACTTCACGGGGGAATTTGACAACATCTGTGATTAAAAGCACCTGTGAGTTAATTTGTTCGCATTTAGAACATAAACCAACAATTGCTTATGGAGAATGCATATCTTAATAGTATTTCTAAGTGATTTGAATTAATCCTTCCTCCTAAATTGTTGCTGTTAGGCTCCAGATACAGTTGAATTCTTATTATTTTGACAAAGACAACACAGGAATGAAGGTTTAAAATGCATTGCATGAGTAAATAATTGGAAGTTGCACAACAAACCTTTGATTGTCTTGAAATAATATTTTTTTGTTTATCAAAATATTACTTTTGTAAAGACAAGATAGGGCTAATTCACGTCATTTGACATGATAGATGGTTTTGTCCTGGGTCAGTAACATGGAAGGCCCATCCTCCTATCAGGGCCCAATACCAGCCTAAAGGACAGAAAAAAATAAGAACGACTACAGGCCCCTCACACCAGCACGTTTATGAGCCTCAGCATTTTTGGCTGCCAAAGAGAGGATCCTGATTATCTGCGTGTGTGTTTCAAGTCAGCAGTGCTTCATCAGTGTCTTCTCAGTGAAGTATTGAATTGCCTTAAGATGTCTGCCTCCGGAGGAACAGACACGTGGCATAGCCACATGACTATCGAAAACCTGATGTGACAATAGACTGACTATATTTCAAAACCTACACATGTCGGGATGGGTGGGAAAATGTAGCATTAAAGAAAAAATTTGGCTTCTTGTCTGTTCTTTGCATCCAGAAGGCTGGCTAGCTTTCTGGTCAATGTAGGTTGGGAGTATGCTGGAGTGCAATATTTTAATGCTCATTCATAGACAGTTAATAAATACTGAAGTTGCAAAATGACATTGGAAGTCAGGAATGATCTCTCCCATCTAATTGAATCCCAGTGATTAGCCATCACTTACTGCAAATACATGCTCATATCAGAATCTTGAGTGTAGCTTCAGAAATGTCACAATTCTAGTAAAGGAATGCCAGCATGAGAAAATGGGTGGAACATAAAAGCAAAGACTGGCTGACAATGAGGAAAGTGATCTTGGTGGAGGTAGGGTTAACTATAGACCCTCTTCGGGGTATACATGGGTCAGGAGGGAGAGAAAGCTCACTCGGGTCACAGTTGAGGCAGTGGCTGATTGTCTGAAAAGAGCCAAAGGCGATTCAAACCCTCTTCTTCTGGAACACTGAACAACTCAATCACTTGCTCCCTCTCTCTCTTGCTCCTTCTGGGTCCCTCTCTCTCTAGATCACAATAGCCAAGGCTCCCAGATGCTTCTCCAATTCCTCTGGAACATTAGGTACTCCCTCAACTTTCCTTCTCTCTCAGATCCTATGCACACTCAGGAGCTTTCCATTATGCAGCCCCCTCTCCCAATGATCTCAAATGATAGGGCCTACCCAGTGCTCTCACAAACCCTTGTATTTTATTCAAATATTCCAGACATCAAGATTGCATCACTGGAACCCCTATCCCAGGGGTGGGAAAACTACGGCCCGCGGGCCGCATGCGGCCCGCCAAAGGTATTTCTGCGGCCCTCCAATCATTAAAAAAAAATTTTTTAATTTTTTTTTTCTTTTTAAAATTTTTTTTTTAAGGTTAATGGCGGGGGCTGTTGGGTTACTTACTGGTATAGGGTGGATACGTTGACTTGAGTAGGATGATCATTGCTCGGCACAACGTCGAGGGCCGAAGGGCCTGTTCTGTGCTGTACTGTTCTATATGAGGCGCCCAGAATCATAACCGGGTGAAGTAAATATTTTACTTAATATACTATGCGGCCCTTTGTGAATTGTGAATTTCTGAATGTGGCCCTTGCACGGAAAAGTTTGCCCACCCCTGCCCTATCCAGTGCTCCCAGGCACCAGTGCCACCGCCAATACTGACATATCAATATTTTAATTGCAATGATCTGAAAGAACGTCCTGCTCTGAAGAAATGTTTGTTTCATTGTGAACATCCTACATATATTTTAAAAACCTTGAGCGTGATCTACTGGCCGTGTTGTGGCTGAAAGGCAGGACGGCCAGTCGATGCTGGGAGATCTTTCTTCTGGACCCACCATTCTCGTCGTGCCTCGTCAGAGCGAACATGATCTCGCTAGACATCGCGATCTTAATCACGACCATTATGGGTGGGGTCACTATTTTGTAAATCTGCTGGTGCCACCTGGGCACTTTGGCATTGCCAACCTGGTGGTGTCACTGGGTGCCAGCCTGGTATTGCCAAGGTGCACAGATGGCATTGCCAACTGGCAGGGGCATTGCCAAGCTTGCATTTTTCCTGTGACGGGGATCAGGCCCAGGGGTTTCCTGCCAATGTGAGGTGGGATGTAGAGGGGCCCAAGGTAGGTGAGCTGGGGATTTGGTGAATTTGGGAGTTGTGTCAATGAGTTGAGAGAGCTGGGCGCTTTTTTTTAATGGCGTCCCGATCTCCTCCTGCACTGAGGGGTTTCGGCGAGTGGAGCTCCTCAGTGCAGGAAATCGAACTAAGTGAGGCCTCGGCAGGGCATTCACCGCTTTGGCCCTGAATAGAACCAGAGTCCCAGTAGATAGCGATGTGTTTCTTGGCGTTGCGAGCACTAGGGAACACCCGGCTAAACGCACTCGTAATGGGACGCTGCTCCCGATCGGTTAGGTCGTGCCCCTCATACCATGGTCACACTTGTTTGCATTTCTTCTAACTATTTACTTTGCAAATACTCTGTGCTTTTTACCTGATATAAAAAGTACTCTGCACCAGAATCAATCAGTACTGACACTGCTGTATTGGCAAATAGATAAATGAAGTTTTACTGAGAGAAATTGGCAGAACGAACCTTCAGGCGACTGAGCATAATAGACACCTTTGGATTAATGAGTTTCCAAATCAATTCACATGCTCAATATTCTTGCTTTTACTTATTTAGGCAAAAGACATTTGCAATTGACTTAAAACAGAAGCTAACATCCACACATTGAATCTACCGAGAGTACCAAGGTAATTATAGCCCCTGAGGGGAGAGGGACATGCCCGGGCAGTGCCCTGATACTATCAGAACATAGAACATAGAATATACAATGCAGAAGGGAGGCCATTCGGCCCATCGAGTCTGCACCGACCCACTTAAGCCCTCACTTCCACTCCCGTAACCCAATAAACCTTCCTAAACTTTTTGGTCACTAAAGGCAATTTTATAATGGCCATTCCACCTAACCCGCACGTCTTTGGACTGTGGGAGGAAGCCGGAGCACCCGGAGGAAACTCATGCAGACACGGGGAGAACGTGCAAAATCCGCACAGACAGTGACCCAAGCTGGGAATCGAACCTGGGACTCTGGTGCTGTGCAGCCACAGTGCTATTCCCTTGTGCTATTGTGCTGCCCGACCAGGCACCCTGGCACTGCCCACTGCTATTGCTAACCTGGTAGCGCCAATACTTATTGGGTGGGGTTTGTGCAATGTTTGTGGTGGGGAGGGGGGCTGCCTCCAAAATGCACACCCATCGTACCTGTAACTTCCCATCCACCCTCTTCTAATCAGGGTTTCCAGTTTGTCTGGAGAACCAAATCGCCACTCATCAAAGTCAAAAATGAAATCCTCTGCACCTATGAGATATCATCATTTATTTTCATCCTCAACCTCTTTGCAGATTTTGGCATGGTTGACCTTGCCACCCTCCTCCGACATGCCTCCTCCTTTTTCAAACTGGGTGGCCCTTATTTGGTTCCTCACTTACCCATCTGAACATTCCCAGAGCACCTCTACCAATGTTTTATCACACCACTCCGATGATGGGAGCTCAGTGGGAAAGCTGCAATAAACTTTCCAACAGAAGTCCTCCCCTAATTTTATTTGGCCAAAGGAACGTGAAAACCTGTCCAAAACATTGGTCAACTGAGGAGTGTGAAATCTGTTGGAGCAGCACTCTTAAAGATCCAAAAAAGGGAAAGTTCTGAGGTGGAGATGGCTAATAATACTGTAGCAAGGACAAACATAATTTCCTTTAATACTTTTGGGTTTAATGTCATTCTGGAAAAAGTGCACCAAAATGAAATGGTCTTATTTGATAATAAAGGTCACCCTTCTATAAAAACATAAATGCAAGAAATATATTTGAAATAAAAACAAAAATGTAATAACAGAGCAAACAATATTATAAGAATCCTGCACGTACAGGTTCGGTACAAGACATTCCCATTCACTAATCAATTATGAGGAAGCAGTGCCCTCTGGATGGAGCTCCACCAAAGGGGTTCAATTTGTAATTGATTTAAATATTTAATGTATGGGTACCCATCACATATAAGAACTAGGAGCAGGAATAGGCCATATGGCCCCTCGAGCCTGCTCCGCCATTCAATGAGATCATGGCTGATCCTTTGTGGACTCAGCTCCACTTTCCGGCCCGAACACCATAACCCTTAATCCCTTTATTCTTCAAAAAACTATCTATCCCTATCTTAAAAACATTTAATGAAGGAGCCTCAATTGCTTTACTGGGCAAGGAATTCCATAGATTCACAACCCTTTGGGTGAAGAAGTTCCTCCTAAACTCAGTTCTAATTTTTCCCCTTATTTTGAGGCTATGCCCCCTAGTTCTGCTTTCACCCGCCAGTGGAAACAACCTGCCCGCATCTATCCTATCTAGTCCCTTCATAATTTTATATGTTTCTATAAAATCCCCCCTCATCCTTCTAAATTCCGATGAGTACAATCCCAGTCTACTCAACCTCTCCTTGTAATCCAACCCCTTCAAATCTGGGATTAACCTAGTGAATCTCCTCTGCACACCCTCCAGTGCCAGTATGTCCTTTCTCAGGTAAGGAGACCAAAACTGAACACAATATTCCAGGTGTGGCCTCACTAACACCTTATACAATTACAGCATAACCTCCCTAGTCTTAAACTCCATCCCTCTAGCAATGAAGGACAAAATTCCATTTGCTTTCTTAATCACCTGTTGCATCTGTAAACCAACTTTTTGCGACTCATGCATGAGCACACCCAGGTCTCTCTGCACAGCAGCATCTTTTAATATTTTATAATTTAAATAATAATCCCGTTTGCTGTTATTCCTACCAAAATGGATAACCTCACATTTGTCAACATTGTATTCCATCAACCAGACCCTAGCCCATTCACTTAACCTATCCAAATCCCTCTGCAGACTTCCAGTATCCTCTGCACTTTTTGCTTTACCACTCATCTTAGTGTCGTCTGCAAACTTGGACCATTGCCCTTGGTCCCCAACTCCAAATCATCTATGTAAATTGTGAACAATTGTGGGCCCAACACTGATCCCTGAGGGACACCACTAGCTACTGATTGCCAACCAGAGAAACACCCATTAATCCCCACTCTTTGCTTTCTATTAATTAACCAATCCTCTATCCATGCTACTACTTTACCCTTAATGCCATGCATCTTTATCTTAAGCAGCAAACTTTTGTGTGGCACCTTGTCAAAGGCTTTCTGGAAACCCATGCATGGGTATAAAATCAGATGACAAATCTTGACAAAACAGTGATATGAAGTTTAGTGCCACAGATGAGTCCTAGGTGAGTGGATAAGAGAAATTAGCAATAGTATGCATAACACTCTTCAGATCCCAGCCAGGCCTGAGATGTTGGTTCCAAACCTGGCCGACCTCTGTATTTGAGGTTGTTAGAGACCAATGGGCTCGCCACCCCTCAGCAAGCAGCGGGGGTGGGGGTTGCTCGTATTGAACAAGGATCATGGGGAGGCTAATTCCTTCTACCCGTAGGGGCGAAAGTATATCCACTAATATTGGTGAACGAAGAAGGACCTGTAGCTGTTGGTGGACCTTGTGAGAGAAATGCAGAAAGCTGTTGCTGAAAATTTGACAGAAATATTCCTTATTCCATTGTTGAGCATTGGGGGAGGGGGGGAGAGGGTGGAATTAAGACAGCTTGATTCAGCTGTGAAATTCTGGGACTAAGTCCCGTGGCCAGGGTGGGGACATGGCGTGCTTCCTGCTGCGGAGGTCAACAGGAGAACACACTATGGATGGGATTCTCCGTTGGTTGATGCTGAAATTGAGAGACGTGATTGAGCGGAGAATAGGTTCCGATGCCAAAAGCATGGCAGGCGCCGATTTGATGCCAAATTGCAATTCTTCTCTGGCCCCAGCTAACCCATCAGCTGCATGGTCATGCTCCAGCACAACCAGTGCCATCTTGTTGGCTGGGATGAGTGCGTCTGGAGATTGAAGTGTGTATAGGCGACTGCAGTTTGTCAGCCTCCTGAGTGTCAATCATGGACCCGGTGAATCCCACACCGTCTTTCATTGGAATCAACTGTGTTCTACATGGCGCCCTGCTAGCCTCTCCACAGTTGCTGAATCGATCCAGGTTCAGCGCCAGTTTTTCTGTTGTGAAATTCCAAGAATCCTGCGTCGGTCAACAATTAGTCTTAGAAATGGAGAATCCTGGCCCCAGATCTTCCAGCCCCGACCTCATTAGTTATGCAATTGGGTGTTTTGCATCATATTCTGCGGTGGAGGAAGCCTGATGGTACATAGTCTGCTTTCATATCCAGGTGCCATATTGAAAAGGCGCCTAACATCACTGACCTACTAAAGAAAGAAAACAAACCTTCTGAGAAAGAAGATGGATTTCCAGGGACATTCTGAGGCTGGAAGGTGGACCTCTGAGATGACATTGAATCTAGAAAGTACACTTGTCGGTGCTCCGCTCACCTGCTGCTGTGGTGTTCTAGGATCGAGAATTGCTGGTGGCCTTGAACTCTGGATGCAGCCCCATGCATCGTTCAGGTGAGTCCCAACATCTGCATGCCATGTTGTTCCAGACATGTTTTGTACCTGCATGTTTTTCTTCTTGTGTTGCAGAGAATTGGGCATGGGTGGAAGATTCTGATTTGTCATTCATCTGCATCGCAGTAGTGGGATGGAAATCAGTTACACCCACCTCCAGCAGGTTTCCCGATCCACTATGGATTTAGATTTATTGTCACGGATACTGAGGATTGGTGAAAATTATTGTTCTGTGTACAGTTCAGGCAGATCATTCCATACATGAAAAAAACATACGATAGAGGGACAATGAAAATATATAGACAGAGAAATCAGGTGAAGTTTATGGAGCGTAGTGCTACTCAGTAGAGAAGATGCGTGAAGAGATCAGTTCAGTCCATAAGAGGGTCATTCAGGAGTCTGGTAACAGCGTGGAATAAGCTGTTTTTGAATCTGTTAGTGCGTGTCCTCAGACCTTTGTATCCCTTGTCCGATGGAAGATATTGGAAGAGAGAAAAACATGGGTGGGAGGGGTCTTTGATTATGCTGCCAGCTTTCCAAAGGCAGCGGGAGGTATAGACAGAGTCAGTGGATAGGGGGCGGGCTCGTGAGATGGACTGGGCTTTGTTCATGAATCTCTGTAGTTACTTACAGTCTTGGACACAGCAATTGCCATACAAAGCTGTGATGCAGTCAGATAGGATGCTTTCTATGGTGCATCTGTAAAATTGGTAAGAGTCAATGTGGACCTGCACAAATTCCTTAGCTTCCTGAGGAAGTAATAGCGCTGTTGTGCTTTCTTGGTCGCAGCATCGACAGGGGTTGACCAGAATAGATTGTTGGTGATGCGTATGCCTAGGAATTTTAAGCTGTCAACCATCTCCATCTTAGCACCATTGATGCAGACCGGGGTGTGTTCGACACTTCGCTTCTGAAAGTAAATGACCAGCTCCTTAGTTTTGCTGACATTGAGGGAGAGATTGTGATCATTGTACCATGCCATTATATTCTCTATCTCCCACCCGTACTCTGACTCACCGTTGTTTGAGATCCAACCCACTATGGTGGAGTCACCAGCAAAATTGTAGATGGAGTTGGAGCCAGATTATGCCACATAGTCGTGTGTGTACAGGGAGAATAGTAGGGGGTTAAGTACGCAACCTTGTGGGACCCCAGTCTTGAGGATTATCGTGGAGGAGGTGTTTTTGTTTATTCTTACTGATCGTGGTTTATGGGTCAGGAAGTCAAGGATCCAGTTGTAGAGAGAGGAGCCAAGTCCTAGGTTTGTAATTTTGATATGAACTTGGCTGGGATTATGGTGTTCAAGGCAGGAGTCTGACTCAGGTGTTCCTGTTGTTGAGATGCTACAGGTATGAGTGTAGGGCCATGGAGATAGCGTTTGTGGTGGACCGGATGTGGTGGTATGCGAATTGCAGTGGATCAAGTCATTCTGGGAGTATGGAGTTGATGTATCTTATGACCAACCTCTCAAAGCACTTCATAATGAAAGATGTCAAGGTCACCGGTTGATAGTCATTGAGGCACATTGCCCGGTTCTTCTTTGGCATCGGTATGATGATGGTCTTCTTGAAGCAGCTGGGAAACTCGAAACAGAGTAGGGACAGGTTGAAGATGTCTGCAAATACACCTGCCAGTTTGTTCATGCAGGACCTAAGTGTATGCCAGGCACTCTGTCAGGACTTGTTGCTTTCCAAGGGTTCACTTTCAAGAAGGCCAATCTGACTTTGGAGGCTGTAATGGTAGCTATGAGTGTGTCTGGGGCAGTTGACAACAGTTTGTTGGTTTCCTGTTCAAAACAAGCATAGAATGCAATGAGTCCATCAGGGAGGGGTGCGCTGTTGCCATAGATTATATTTGGCTTTGCTTTGTAGCCTAATTGTTTAGGTTTTGCCATAACCGACGAGAGTCTGTGTCATTAGTCTGTGACTCTAGCTTAGTCTGGTATTGTCTCTTGGCGTCCTTGATGGTTTCGCAGAGGCCGTACCTAGATTTTTGTATAGTTTAGGGTTGCTTGTCTTGAATGCCTCAGACCTGGCCTTCAGTAGGGTGTGAATCTCCCAGTTAAACCCTGGTTTTGGGTTGGGGAATGCACATACGACCTTCTTTGGCACGCAGTCTTTTACACATTTACTGATGAAATCTGCGACAGTTGTGGCATACTCGTTTAGATTGGCAGCTAAGATGTTGAATATGGACCAGTCCACTGACTCCAAGCAGTAGCGTAGGAGGTCTTCCATTGCTTCGGACCAGCACTGCAAGATCTTCTTAGCCAGATTCTGCCGCTTAAGCTTCTGCTTAAATGCTGGGAGAAGGAGCACCATCTTGTGGTCTGATTTTCCGAAGTACGGTCGGTTGATGGATGGGTGGGATGTTTGATGTTTGTGTAGCAGTGGTCAAGGATGTTGGGGTCCCTGGTGGGACAGGAGATGTGTTAGTGGAATTTTGGCATTACGCTCTTGACGTTGACTTCGTTGAAGTCCCTACGGATACCAACAGAAGATATCCTGAGCCCTTCTTTGTCCACCAATATTAATGACTTTGTATTTCAGCCCTATTGCTCAAGCTGAGTCCAGGATACCTGACTTTGCCTTTTGTGCCAAATCTTTATTTCCTAAAAATTCTTCCCTCCTGCCTGCAGTCAACACACTGGCAGAGTCGTGGGAGAATTCCACCCAGTGTGTGTGATCTGAAGAAACTTGACGACTATTGAATGTAATCATCAGGCAAAATAATTAATAGGATTAGATAATAAGAGGGTGCCATTGATTTTAAGAAGAAACAGCGTGGGACGAAGGATAATAGTTTAAGCCCTTGAGTGGAAAAAACAGAACATTAATAACCAAACCAGAGGGATAATGGGACAGAAATCTGAATAGTCATAAGTACAACTTTGAGGATCTTTGACAGTAAAAATAGACAGCCTAATGAAGCTTCGCATGTGGGGAAATAGGAATGAAAAACAATGGCCTGTCAGTGTATAATTTGTTGACATATAATCAGATAATAATTTCAATATTCATAGTTGTAGAGTAAATTTAAATTTGCACCTTTTTTAATCCAAGCCATATTAAAACAAAAAACGTTACGGTCAATTCCAACACAGGCTTTCCTGTAGAAGAGTTTCTCATTTTGTCTTTGCAGCAAGTAAGAAGACAACAAAGTAAATAACAAAGTTGCTTGTTAGTACAGAACTTGAGTATTGCTGAAAAAAAGAGAACTGCTGTTGAAGCATTTTGTCTTGCACTCAAGACAGACAAAAGAATACCAAATTTTAAAGGGAACAACAATTTCCGCCTTGGCTGATTAATCAGATCTGATTGTTCATGATGGCAAAATCCCCACCAATAAGAGCTGACTTGGCAACCAATCAGCACCACTTTTTTCATGCAGTATAAATTGTTGTTTTTAAAAATTTGATATTAATACTTTATTATTGAGGAGCCCAAGATGTAAAGTTCTAACACCATGTCTCTTTTTGTGCGCATTTTCTTTTGCTGTTATTAGTGTTTGACATGTATTGTACTTGAATATTGTTAACTGAACAGTAGATGACTACTTGATGGGAGTAAGTATATGGTGGCAATGAGACTCTAAAGATCTATCTTGGATTGTTTTTACTTTTGGAATATGATACACAGTCAAAAATAAAAACTGCCAGTTATTATCCCACTCATTTGAGCCTTTATTTGAACATAACAATCAACAAAGATAAAGGAAACTACTACTACTGAGAGTGGATTCTGAAAAATAAAACAATGAATTAGGAGTACTTGAAAATGTAATCTGATAAAACTTGATTTGTTTTAACATCCTACTTCCACCATATGATGCAGCACCCTTTTCAAAAACTCACTGCATATGTGTAGTCAGTCAGAAAGTGAAACCAATTTAAATCTGTCTGGGTGGCAGAATGTCTTTGAATGCAGCCATAGTCTCTTCACTAATGGAAACTGAGTTCAATTTCAATCACAACAAGCAGAATGAAAATCTTTCTTTTGATTGGAGACATGCTGCTCCAGAGCATTGGTGTATCAAAGCACTTTGTCAAAGATTGATAGGATGTAGCTTTGTAACCACAAATCCCCACACGCTAAATTTCCAGTTGCAATGGTAGCTGTTGAGTGGAGAAGATGCAGCTCCCCACTGGGGAGGAAAGAAAATCAGGCCATTTGCGCACTTCCTAATTGCAGAGCAGCATTTTCAGAACTTTGGCAACAGTTTCTTTTCTCTGATCGCTCGTCTAGATGAAGTTACTGTCAATTAACCATAACTGGTTGGGAAATGGTAGTTGGCGTTACGAGAGAAAAAAAAATCAGAGGAGCAAAAATTAATTTACATTTAAAAATGTTTAAATGTTCTCCCTTTGATGGTGTGCTGCTGTATAAAATTAGATTGGTAAAATTCCAAATATATGAGGGAATTCAATCCTTAGAAGAATAGGTATTAAATTATTGATGAGGAGGATGAGAGTGAAGAGAATTTCTAAGAACCTTTGAGGGCCAACTTTCCTGAGTACCCTCAGTCTAGATGCTAAATAAGAGTAACCCCTCAGACCAGTTAAGTTGCCTTTCTGGCTGAGGTGATAGCGATTTTCTAGTTGCTGATGGAGATACTCCAATTGAATTGCAGGTTTCTGGAGGGAAGATAGATATAAACATTACAGCTTACCTGAATTTCTTCTGCCTGTTGGCAGAAAGAATATAACACCAGATTTTCCTGGGCCCATCACAGCTGCTACCATGGGGTGGGAAGTAGCATCCTTGGCCTCTCACCTCAAATCCTGCACAAGCATTGACCTTATGTTAATGGCCCTGGATATGATATACGCTGCTCCTATCCGATGCCATAGCAATGAAGACGCTAGATAATCCACCCTTTTGTTCGACTACCCACAAGCAATATTGAACGAGATTTCTTTTAAATTGTTCATTGTCAAGATGTGGGCATTGCTGATATTTACTGCCATCTCTAGTTGAACAGAAAAGGTGGATGACGCGGTGACTTCAGAGAGCAGCTAAAAGTCAAAATGTTGGTGTGGAACTGGAGCCATATATATGGTCCAGGCTGGGTGAAAATAGCAAGTTTGCTTCCCTAAGCAGATTAGTGAACGACATGAGTTTTTAGAACAAATCATGCTCACTTTTTCTGGTGACAGCTTTTCATTTACAAACTTCAAAAAATGGAATTCAAATTCTTAAACTGCTATGGTGGCCCATGCACTTGTATTCTCTGGATTAGGTGTTCAGACCTTTAGGCTACCTGTCCAGTAACATAACCCTGTGCCACTATACTCCACTAGTGCTATACTGAAAACATAAATAATTTGTTCATCATGTTTTTGTTCAGGTGAGTTTATATAACCTTTGACCAAATAGAATTGACCTGGATTAATATCAGAAAACACCAAGAGAATTGGATGAATCACTTCAGGCTAGATACATGCACAAACTTTAATCTGTAACACCATGGCCAGAATTGTCCCAGGAGGTAAGTACTCCCACCATCAGAAAGCGGAATTAAACCCCGCCCCTTCCATCAGTTGGTAGCAGGACCTTGGATGGCGGAACCTTGGGTGGAATTTTATTGGCAGCCAATGAAGAGGTCCAGCTGGTGCTGCCATCCAATAGAGCAGAGTGGCTGCCAGTTATTTTTAAAAAATATATATTTATTGACATTTTATGTACAAACACTAACCATATTTATCATAATAGGGAGGTATTAAAAATTTGAGTTCATAAATAGGGTCCAAAAATGAAGCAGACAATTAAAGGCTTCAACATATGGACTTCCTCTTGTGACCATGGAGTGATTGGTCACATAAAAGAGCCGTTCCTGTTCAAAGTCACAGAAAAGGGCTCTTTTTACACAGATCGGGGTGGAATTTTGATGAAAAGGCGTAGGTGAATGTTAGAGGAGTAGTTTACCCCTGGAATGGTATGTCTTCTGATCACCGGACCCGGCAGAAAACAGTGAGAGGTTTGGCTGGAAAGTTGAAACAGCCTCTTCCAGCATGCAGGCAGGGGAGGGGCAAGATGTAAGGCCCCTGATACAGAAACTGATGACTTTTATCAAGGAGGAATTCTATAAACAGAGGAAAGAAATGCATGAGGATCATGCAAAGGTCATTGTAGAAGTTGTGGCACCCTGAAGGGTACTTTGGAGCGGATGGAGAGGTGTTTGGAGGTGCAGGGGACACAGATTCGGGAGATTGAAGGAGTGATCTTGGACCACAGTGATCGTGTGGTGGCTCTGGAGGTGGAGGTGGGGATCCTAGGAGACCTTTGTAAAATGTTGAGGGAAAAGGTGGAGGAGCAGGAGAATGCCTCGAGAAGGTAGAACCTGCGAATAGTGGGCCTGCCTGAAGGAGTGGAAGATGTGAGTGCCACGAGGTACGTCTTGAAGATGCTGGAGGGGCTGGTGGCAGAAGGGGTGCTAGGTAAGGCCCCTGAAGTGGACCGAGCAAATAGGTCTCTGAGGCAAAAGTCAAGAGCTGGGGAGCCCCCATAGGCGGTGATCGTGAGCCTCCATCAATTTGTGGAGAAAGAGAAAATTCTATGGTGGGCCAGGGAGAAGCGTAGCTGCAACTGGGAGGGAAATAGTGTCCGGATTTATCAGGACATCGGAGCTGAGTTGGCAAAACGGCGGGTGGTTTCAACCAGGCCAAGGCGGTGCTGGACCGGTGGCAGATTAGATTTGGGGTGCTCTATGGGTGACGTTCGGGGGCCAGGATTATTATTTCGAGACCCGCGAAGCGGCCGTAGACTTCATTAAGGAGCATAAACTGGGGGAGAACTGAGTGGACAATGCTTGGGAACCGGGGTGCTGGCACTATGTAATGGTTGGGAGCATGTTTGAGATGGGTATAGGGATTGGGGGATTTTCGCCTTTTTTTTGTTGGGGGGGGGGTTCTCTATGTTGAGATTGTAAGGAGTTGTAGGGGTGAAAGGTTTATGTGTGAATGGATGTTCCCATCCCTCCTCCTATTTTATGGGACTGTTTGTGTTTAACATCTGTTTGTTTGCTTTTGGAGAAGGCTACCTGGATTTCAGGAGAAGCCCTTGTTTTGGGGGAGGGTAAGGCCAGCAGGAGGCTTTCTTCTTTGAGCTGAGGGGGGCGGGGGGTCTTTAGGAGGTGCCTTTGGGCAAGGGCAGCTGCGCTAGCAGGTTATGCTGGTGAACGGATGTGAGGTGGTGGGGGAGAAGGCCAAGAGGGGTGGCCGGGGGTAGGGGGAAAGGGGAATTGGGGGGAAAGAAGGGGAAGGGGAAAAGCGGGGGGGGGGGGGGGGGGGGGTTGCTAGGCAGCAGGGGGTGAGAGATGACATGGTCAAGGGCGAAGAAAGGAGCCATCTGGGATGGGCTAGGTATAGAGTGAAATCAAAGGGGCAGGAGTTAAGTGGGGAAGATGACGGATGGTGGAGGGGATTGGAGGCGCAAGCCTCCAGTAAGGTTGGTAACGTGGAACGTCCAGCGACTGAATAGGCCAGTTAAAAGGTTGCGAGTGTTCGCGCACCTCAGGAGCTTGAAAGCGGGGGTTGTCTTTTTGCAGGAGTCACACCTCCGTGTGGAGGACCAGGTTAGGTTAAGGAAGGGGGTGGGCAGCACGGTGGCTCAGTGGGTTAGCACTGCAATCTCACGGCGCTGAGGTCCCAGGTTCGATCCCGACTCTGGGTCACTGTCCGTGTGGAGTTTGCACATTCTCCCCGTGTTTGCATGGGTTTCGCCCCCACAACCCAAAGATGTGCAAGGTAGGTGGATTGAACACGCTAAATTGCCCCTTAATTGGAAAATATTAATTGGGTACTCTAAATTAAAAAAAAAAGAAAAGGTTAAGGAAGGGTTGGGTTGGGCAGGTTTTTCACTCGGTGTTTGATTTGAAATCGAGGGGTGTGGTGATTTTAATGAGCAAAACAATGGGATTCATGAGTGCGAAGGAGGTAAGGGATCCAGGTGGGAGAAATGTGATTGTGAGTGGGGTATTGGAAGGGGTACCGGTAGTGTTGGTAAATGTGCATGCCCCAATTTGGGATGATGTTGGTTTTATGAGGGGTTTCTGGCAGTAATCCCGGATTTGGCAACGTACCAGTAGATCATGGGAGGAGATTTTAACTGTGTCCTCGATAGATCGAGCCACAGGTCGATGGGTAGGGTACGAATGGCAAGGGAGCTGGGGGGTTTATGGAGAGGATGGGTATGGTGGAGCTATGGTGCTTTCAGAACCCAGGGGGAAGGGAGTATTCCTTCTTTTCACACGTCTATAAGGTGTATTCGAGGATTGATTACTTTGTAGTGAGTCGGGAGATTTTGGTTGGGGTGGAGTATGCTGGGATAGTTATCTCGGACCATGCACCCCATTGGCTGGATATTCGGTTCAGTACGGGACAAGGGCAGAGGCTGGGGTGGAGGTTTGACTCAGGGTTGTTGGCGGATGGAGGGTTTTTGTGATAAGGTGCGGTTGGCGATTAGGGATTATGTGGAGTTCAATCAGAATGGGGAGGTATCGGCGGGCATTTTTTGGGAAGCACTGAAGGCAGTGGGCCGGGGAGAAATTATCTCATTTACAGTTCATGCGAATAAGGAAAGGAGGCGGAACATGACCGTCCAGTGAGTGAGATAGTGGAGGTGGACAGGGAATATTCGAGGGTGCCCACCGTGGAGGGATTGGCGAGGAGGAAAAAGTTACAGGGGCAATCTGACAGGCTGACAACGGGGAGGGCGGTAGGGCAACTGCGTAGGGCAAGAGGGGTGCAATACGAGTATGGGGAGAAGGCGAGCTGCATGCTGGTGCATCAGCTGCAGAGGCAGGCTGCGTCCAGGGAAATATTGAAGATTCGGACTGGGGCTGAGGATGTGGTGTCAGAGCCAGGGAAGATAAATGAGCCATTTAAAGAGTATTACCAGGGACTTTATGAGGCAGACCCAGGAGGATAGGAGGGGGACATGGGGAGGTTTCTGCACAAGCTGGAATTTCCCCAGATGGAGGAAGCAAAGAGGCAGGCGTTGGAGGAGCCCCTGGGGCTGAGGGAGGTGCTGGATAGTACCAGGGGTATGAAGTCGGGGAAGGTACCTGGCAGAATTTTATAAGGAATTTGCGGCGGACCTGGCACCACATCTGTTGGGGGCATTTAATGAAGCACTGGAGAAGGGGGAGTTACCGGATACGATGAAGCAGGCAGTAATCAAACTAATCCCAAAAAAAGAGAAGGATCTGATGGAATGTGGGTCGTATAAACCAATATCACTATTGAACACGGATGTTAAAGTATTGGCTAAGTTGTTGGCGGGAGGATGGAGGATTGTGTCCCGGGGGTGGTTGCAGAAGATCAAACAGGCTTCGTGAAGGGCAGGCAGCTCGCGAGTAATATAGGACGGCTGTTGAATGTGGTGATGAATCCGTCGAGAGCTCTGGTACTGGAGGTGGTGGTGTCCATGGATGTGGAGGAAGCATTTGATCGGTTGGAGTGGCGGTACTTGTTCGAAGTTTTGGGAAGGTTTGGGTTTTGGGTCGAGATTTGGGGCATGGGTGCGGTTGCTGTATGTGGCGCCAAGAGCGAGGGTGAGGATAAATTACATAGGGGTATGAGGCAGGGGTGGCCACTGTCGCCGCTGCTGTTTGCGCTGGCCATAGAGCCGTTGGCGATGGCTCTCAGCGGTTGGCAGAGTAGCAGGGGATAATGAGGGGATAGAGGGAGCATGGGTGACGCTCTATGCCGATGACCTCTTGCTGTACGTTTCCGATCCGTTGGAGAGTATGGGATGGATTATGGGCCTGTTGGGAAGGTTTGGAGGGTTCTCGGGATACAAGCTGAATGTACGGAAAAGCGAGGTATTCCCGGTGAATGAGGTGGCACAGCAGGCTAATTTAGGGGGGATGCCATTTGAGGTAGCGAGGGATAGGTTTAGGTACTTGGGGATTCAGGTAGCGAGGGAATGGACGGGGCTCCATAAGTGGAACTTGATGAAGCTGGTTGAGGAGGCCAGGGAGGATCTTAAGAGGTGGGATACACTGCACTTACCGTTGGCGGGGAGGATCCAAGTGGTGAAAATGAATATTCTGCCGACGTTCTTGTTTATCTTTCAGGCTCACCCGATCTTTATACCAAAGGCGTTTTTTCGGAAAGTGAACACAATAATCTCTGACTTTGTATGGACGGGGAAGGTGCCGAGGGTGGAGAGGACCCTGCTACAGAGGCAGAGGCAGGAGGAGGGGGTTGGCGTTGCCAAATTTGCTTCATTATTATTGGGCGGGAATGTGGGCACGGTGAGGCAGTGGTAGGAAAGAGAAGGGGTAGAGTTGGTTAAGATGGAGGAGGAATCTTATAAGGGGTGTAGTTTGAGGGCTATGGTGACGGCAGCATTGCCAATGGCTCAGAGTAGGTATTCAGGGAGCCCAATGGTGCAGTCCACGGTGAAGATATGGAATCAGCTGAGGAGGCATTTTAGGGTGGAAGGGATGTCGGTGCTAATGCCGCTTTGCGAGAAACATGTATTTGAGCCAGGGGGTGGCTAGTGTATACAGGAGGTGGAGGGAAGTGGGGCTGGTCAAGGTGAGAGATTTGTATTTCGAGGAAGGGTTCGCCAGTCTGGAGGAGTTAAGGGAGAGGATAGAGCTGCCGAGGGGTACTGAGTTCAGGTATCTACAGGTTAGGGACTTTGCACGAAGGGTCTGGAAGGGGTTCCCTAGATTGCCGGGATACACCCTGCTGGAGCAACTGCTGCTTCCGGATATGGAAGGGGAGTGAAGAATTGGGGATATATATATAAGTGGCTGGGGGAGCAGGGAGGCGGGCGGGTGGTGAAGATCAAGGAGAAATGAGAAGCGGAGTTGGGAATGGAGATCAATTGGGGATTATGGAGTGAGGCACTGCGAAGGGTAAACGGGATCTCCTCTTGTGCAAAGATGAGCCTGATACAGTTTAAGGTTGTGCACATGGTGCATATGACTCGGGCGAGAATGAGTGGGTTCTTTCAGGGGGTAGCAGATGAGTGTGAGAGGTGTGGGCAGGGGCCAGCGAATCATTCGCATATGTTTTGGGGTTGTGAAAAATTGGGAAGATTCTGGGCGGGAGTGTTCACGGTCTTAGCCAGGATAGTGGAGGAGGGAGTGGACCCGGACCCTTTGGTGGCGATATTTGGGGTTTCAGAGAAGCCGGAGCTCATGGAGAGGAGGAAGGCCGATGTCTTGGCCTTTGCCTCTCTGATTGCACGGCAACAAATTTTGCTGGAGTGGCGGTCGGCATCGCCACTGGTGGTAGCAGCATGGTTGGGTGACCTGTATGACTTCCTGCGGTTAGAGAAGATAAAGTATGAGTTAAGGGACTCAGCAGGGGAGTTTGAGAAAAGGTGGGGGATGTTTGTGACCGTGTTTGAGATGTTCGTCGCAGGGGTGAGGGGGGGGGGGGGGGGGGGGTGAAAAAGGAGAAAACTCTGTACAAACTGTACAGTTGATTGTTGGGAAGAATGTTTCCCGGGTTTTTTTTTTGTTGTAACCTACTTTGATACAAGTTTGAATAAAATATGTTTGAAAAAAAAAGGTTTCAACATGTTGAAGGAAAATGCCGTTATCATGAACTCAAAGGGATACAACCATTCCTGGCTGAGTCACATGCTCCCATTCAGATGTAGACTGGTTCGGGAATGCATAATGTAAATCACCAAAGACCCGTTGTCTTTTGGAACATTCCTGTATGACCAGCCATTATCCAATTAACAGAGTCGGATGACCTATTGGTCTATCAATGGAAGGTAGTTGCATATGAATGGCATAGCTCTGGCCTTTTCTGTAAATGGGAATGGGTTATCTGCCAAATAACGAGAATAGATTCAAGTTTGACCCCTGAGGGGGAGAAGCTTTGTTTGAAGGGCTGGGTGGAGCTTAGAGAGAGAGAGAGAAATATCTTTGGGAACAAAGGCAGAAGCAGATGGGCAGCCAAGACGTCAGGTCAGGAAACCTATCAGCAGAAGGCTGTGGAGAGCAGCTAGTCAGGCCAGGAAGCATGCTAGCTTATACAGGTCATGAAAAACAGCCACATGGAGATAAAGGTTTGAAAAAGCATTTTGAAAGAGATGTCCTAACAGAAGAAAGATTGTTTCTTAAATGAAAATGTTGCCTTTGCCTGGTATTTTAATGCCAAGTGTTGCTTAATGGAACCTCATGTGTTCAAGTTAAGAAACTGCATGTAATTTGTTAATGTTAGAACTGTTTTCTTTTCTTTTCTTTTGTTTCAATAAAGTTTTGTTCATAAAATAATAAAGCACAATGGCTGGGATTCTCCACCACCATGATGCCGGCACCTGGGGGTTTCCTGATGGCGTGGGGCTGCCCCACAATGGGAAGCCCCATTGACCTGCTGGCATAATGGAGAATCCCACCAGCCGGTCGGGGCAGAAATGTGGCGGAACAAATCTATCTTTTGTGCACAGTCTTAAAACTTTAAAACGTTACCTGTCTGGCTCAGTATCTTAACCTTTGTTGAGGGCTGAGCAGGCATCTGTAACAAATTATAAACAATCAACCAACAAAGATATAAAGATGGCTGTGATTCTCCGACCGCACCCCCCCCCCTCCCCGCCGGGTCGGAGAATACCTGGGGGGGCGGCGTGAGTCTCGCCCCGCCGCTCCGACGGCACCTGCCGTATCCTCCGGCGCAGGTTTTCAGGCGGGGGCGGAGTTCATGCGACGACGGTCGGGGGTCGTTGGCAGCGCCCCCCCCCCGGCAATTTTCTGGGCCCTGATGGGCCGAGTGGCCACCCGTTTTTGGCCAGTCCCGCCGGCGCGGATTGGACATGGTCCCACGCGGCAGAACCTGGCAGGTAAGTTGGCTGGTGCAGTCCTCGGGGAGTGCGGGGGGATCCGACCCCGGGGGGGAGGGGGGGGCACGGTGGCCTGGCCCGATGCCGTGGGGGCACTTCTTCCTTCCCCGACGGCCCCTGTAGGGCTCCACCATGGCCAGCGCAGAGAGGACACCACCCTGCGCATGCGCCAGAATACGCTGGTCGGTCTGCGCATGTGCGGAGCCTCGCCGGCGGTTCTGCGCAAGTGCTAACTCGCGCAGTCCCTTCGGCGCCAGCTGGTGCGGTGCCAACCCCTCTGACGCCGGCCTAGCTCCCGGAAGTGCGGAGATTTCCGCTACCTGGTCGGCCCAACGCCGGAGTGGTTCGCGACGTTCTTTACGGCGGCATCGCGCCATCGCACCAATTCAGGAGAATCCCGACTATAATGTCAAAAGCTGATACCCAAATCTTCCACTAAGCTCACAAATTAGATCTCAAACCCTATAACTAATACCCCTAACGACTGACAGTGTCTGGACCTTTAAAAAAAATAGATGTGCAGAAATTACATCAAATTGCCCAACCAGACAGATGCACTGGGCGGATTTGGAGACCTCCAGCCAAGATAGCTGGCAGTTGGGCGTCCTCAGCACCACCACTAATAGAGGTGTCCATTGTTGAGGCTGCATCCATGGTGAAAAATCCCATATAATAGACCACTTAATTAGCTCAATTTGTTATCCAGGGGAAGGTCATGCTGCTGAGGTTCTCGTTATTGGTAATGTGCCAAGAAAGTGGGACGACATCAGATTCTTCTTTTGATGCTTTGCGCTGCCATTTTACCAGCCCTCCAGCTCCCTAGCAAGCTCCAACAGGCTGCAGGCCTGTGCTTTCGCCATCAAAATAGTGGTCCTATTTGAAGACGGTGACCATTTATTGAATCCATTGCAAACACTGAAGATTCTCTTGAGTTTAAAGATTGTGTAGGAGGTTTGGATAGTTACAATTCTACAGTAAACATCTGTTGGTCTCTTCAGAGAGTACTTGTTAATGCCTTTTGTGAGTAGCTATCACATTCTTCAGGTAAGAGTCCATCTGTTCTTCCTTTGAGCAGCTGTCAATGCCTGGAATGAACTGGTGGTTGATGACAACATGGGAAATGCTACACATGCAGACACGATATGTGAGACACTGGGTTCTTTGTAGGAGGTTACTTTTGGAGCATGACTGAAGATTAAATGCCATACATGTTAATGATTACAAGCAGCTGTAGAGCTAGAAACAATGAAGGCATTTCATTTCCATTGTTGTGTGGCTCAGTCTTTGGTTATTTTGAATTAATCAATGGATAACTGCAGTATTTGAGGGCAATTTAATGTGCAAAGAAACTATAATGGTAAGTCGCCCTTCAGTTTTCTTCTGCTTTACTGCATTTTTGAAAATCTGGTCAGTAGAACTTCTTAATCTCCCTTTTTTTGTAGCTTTCCTATTCTGTTTATATTTTGTCTGACTCTCTTCATCTCCTGTCTCCTCAATGCTCTCTATTATCTGCAAGGTTCACATCAGGAATTCTCCGACATAGCCATCAACCGTATTGAACTTCTGGAATGTTAACACAACTGTACCCTTCAAAGTGAGCTCTGAGTATTTCTTTACACATAGGGCTTGAGCCTTGTGGATCATGGAGAGTCATTGAGGGGGGAGGAGGTGAGACACAGGTTACCCAGCCAATACCCTTCTCTTGTAGTTCTGATGTTGATATGATTACTGTAGACTGTGTGGCCATGTGGATGTTGGGCTGATGTGGGTGCAAAATGGGTCATGAGTCGGGAGCGCGGGAGTTCTCCCAGAATGTGGGCAGAGACAACGCATGTAAGAGCTGTCCAGTTACTGATAATAATCATCGACTGCAGTTATTACCTAGTCACCAGTTATTGGCACCCAATATTTCTCCAATGACTTTTAGGATATAATGGTTGCGGGATAAGTGAAATCTGAAAAACAAGCAATTGGATTTAATTTTGTTGGAGATGGTCAATGCCCTTGTCAGCCAAGGCCTGCATGTTGTCCAGATGCTGGTGTAGGCTATCATTAACTGTTTTACTGCTTCAATTTTATCCACAGCCAATAAATGTAAGGAAACAAACTGTTTCATGAGCTTTCAACTTTGTACCTCAATTGATCTACTGTTCCTGACAGGCTTCAGTTGTGTATTCCAATTTATCTGATTTTCCTATTCATGCCAACCTCCAAACTCAGTGAAAAGAATTGTTTCTTGAAAACACTGATTAGCTGACACATTGGTAAAAAAAGGTTGAATATCAGATTGAAATTTTGATGGTTAGCATGTATGCGAATTAATAGCATCAAAAAGGTAATGGCCTTGATTTTGCAGTCAGTGGTGAACAAACACTGCTTGCCCTTCAGTATGTTGTGAAGTACTCACAAGTTTTCATGGGATTTTCAGAGCAGGCCATCAGGCATCTGATTCAGCTCAGGGGCCCCTGCAGGGTAACTGGACCTGTGTGAATAGGGCATGCAACTATTTGGCTCCTCAACCAATCAGATTAAAGAATCCTCACTGAGAAATGGAGGACCGAGTATTCATTTTGGGTTTGGTACCCAGATCTTTGGAGCATTACTAGGTCGTGAGCTGCCACCGTATTGGTGTCTGATGCGTGACGTGATTGTGGGCAATCAGTCAGTAGAGGGCTTGCACACTTTCCTACTGCACACAGTAGGCACCTGATATTGAAAGACCAATAGGTGTTGAGCGCTGCTGATGTAGATTCAAGGTAGAGACACATTCTGAGCAAACTTCATTATTTTCCAGATCAATAAGTGGCATACGTGACTGCCATTGTGGAGGGGTATCTGTGCCCATCTTAGTACACCAGCTCCAGGAAGTTGGAAAGGAGAGTTTACATTGATACTGGAGTGCTGAAGAGTCTGCCGCCAGATGTGAAGCCAGGTTTCGACCACCACTAGGGGCTGGGCTGTGGACTGGAGAATCCCTATTAGCCTCAGAACACCAGCCTTATTAGGCCCTTTAATTGCCTAAATCGGCTACCTGCTGCATTGGGTGTGGGGAGAGAACATGCCTCTATCAAAATGGACCAGAGAAGGCATGCTGTGCCCCAAGGCCAATTTCACAGCCCTCCCACCTGCAACACAATATGAGAGGTTTGCCTGCAGAGTCTAAAACAGGAAATGTAAGCTAGAATATCTAATTCATTGTAAAATGATGTGCAGGAAATAAAATAAAGGGGAAGAAAAATAGGGGATTGAAGAAATAGACAAAATAGTTAGAAAGTAAAAGAAAACTAAAAATCTTCGGCAATAATGAAAATCTGAAGGAATGAAACTCCATATTTGCAGAAGTTACATTTTCATGCTTGAGAGGTTTTCTGCATCTACATATGACTTATCACCCCATTGAAAATGAACTTACATTAGAGTGGACAAGCTTTTTTGGGGGGCGGGTTGTTGAGTGGGTAACATTTATTTTAAAGCCACATTTATTGCTGAGAGACTGGTGCAATGCAGTTTCTGATGGAGCAGGGCAGGCAGGGCGGCATGGTAACACAGTGGTTAGCAATGTTACTTTACAGCTCCAGGGTCCCAGGTTTGATTCCCGGCTTGGGTCACTGTCTGTGTGGAGTCTGCACGTTCTCCCCGTATCTGTGTGGGTTTCCTCCGGGTGCTCCAGTTTCCTCCCACAGTCCAAAGATGTGCAAGTTGTCTTGTTATGCTCTTGGCGTAGCATAAGCGGCTTCCTTGATGTGCACTTGATAAAGGAAGGTTCAGACGTGGAGATAACTTCAACAAGTTTATTAAACAATTATCTTACTCGGGTTCGCCACTACTATTAATCCTTCTATAGCTAGACTGACTAATTAACCAGTCTGTCACAATCCACATATTGAATCAACCCTGTGTCTCTACTCACTGATGGTCTCCACTGGAAAGAGGAAGATCATGTGTGTTGTGTCCTTTATATATGGGTTGGTGTAATGCCCTCGAGTGGTGGTGTCACCTCAGTCTGTATCGTGAATGCCCATTGGTCGTGTCCTATCTAACTGATCTATTGGTTGAGTGTCTGTGTGTCATGTCTCTGGTTCTCCCTCTAGTGTCTAGCTAGTCTACATGTATTTACATTATCCCCTTGTGTATCTACAGTGATGCATATCACCACACATGTTAGGTGGATTGGCCATGCTAAATTTCCCTTAGTGTCCAAAAAGGTTAGGTGGGATTACTGGGTTACGGGGTGAGGTGGAGGTATGGTCTTAAGTAGGGTGTTCTTTCCAAGGGCCGGTGCAGACTCGATGGGGCTGAATGGCCTCCTTCTGCACTACAATTCTGTCAATTCTATGATAAATCCGGATTAATGCATTTTCAGACTTAGCATTGTTATATTTATACATGTTGGGCACTGCTGTTTGATTTATTCCATATTAACTGTAAGTGATAATAGATACTTTATTTTTACACAAAATCTGGGCCAATGATTTAAGTTCCTTACTCTGCATTTTACCCTGAGGAAATTGTGGAGAGATGCCTCTCTGAGAAGCAATGCATGTGAGGGGCACATTTCAGGAAATCACCATGGCCATGGCCACAGCCATGCCATAACTTTATAGAACATGTCCCTTATGAGAATTACTGCTTGCTGGGGTGCCTTATCATGGAATTGCCTGTTATGAATTTCCCTGAGAAAGGTACATGGTTTTAGTAGGTTAAAGTTTCTTAAACTGTCTCTCTGAGCATTTTAAAATTTAAGAGATTGAATTTTATAATAGTTACATTTCTTCAACCACATATTTTTGTCTAGATGTATGTTACTGTTTATATTTGATAATTCAATAAAATGTTTATTGAAAAAACATTTCTCTAACCAAGCCACATTTTGCCAACACAAGAGCTTGACTTGAGCTCAATAAAATGTGCCAACTCCTTTAGTTGAGCTGAGTTTTCCAGGACAAGAAATGAGAGGAATTATTCAGTGGAGGAACGTCTTCTAGCTCTGGCCCATAATTCAAGTATCAATTGACTCCAGGGAATATTTGCAATGGAAGCATAAACCACCTTCCATATCCCACAACTTCAAAACAATGAAACATCTGCTCCTATTCACTTGGGCTTCGAAGCAGGATGATGTGGGGTCACACAAAATGTATTCAAAATTTTTAAGTGCCTGATATTGTTCCATGAAGTTGACTCATGTCGATTTATATAATGATCTTTTTTGAACCCCATGAAATGTCACTGGTTCAATTCATCATGAAGTGTCAATAAAGAGATGCAATTTTTATATAACTTATTGAAATTTAGAAATGTTTACAGCCGAAAAGATTTGAAAGTAATTTTTAAATGCCTATCTCCTGTTATATTGCAGAAATTCTGGCCGGAGCGTTGCTGAGGTATCCAAGGTCTCACTTGCTAGCTGGAGAGGCTCGCAATGCCTTTTTTTATGAAGGTCAATTGGGCAGTGGCAAGGCCACCAGTGGGCCTTCCCCTGAAATCAAAGGACTAGGGGAAAGAAGACCCACCTAGCAAGAGCTTCCAGCCAATCAGTGGTCTACAGCTCTTGTGCTCAGCAGCACCAATGAGGAGGTCATTGCTGCTGCAAGGAGAACACCTACAACCCCACACCCACCCCAATCCGCTCGAGTCCCAAGATCACAGAGAAGCTAGACCACAGGTAAATATTGTGGTGTGGGGGTTTCATGCACTGTGGATCATGGGGTGAGGGTGCATGGGGGGTCAGAAGTAAGGGTAAGAGGGTGGCTCTCCACAGACCTCCACTTCTCGATGGCCAGTCTCTTGATCATACACTGAGTGCCTTTGGTTGCAGCAACATTACCCTGCTGAGATGACAAATGCTCCCCACTGTTTCGCTGCTGTGCAAACTGCATGCTGACAGGCCTGCATGCAGGTGGCTTAGTACCAGCGGTGATAGGATAAGAACCTTAACTGGTCAATATTTGGCCACTTAAGGGCCTCAATTAGCAGTGGGATGCGGAAATCGACCGTGAACTTCCCCACCCAGGACTTAATTCTGGTGGAGACAAAATGACACCGGGTTACCACAACACCTAATTACACACCCTGCTTGCCTCTCAGCTCGCTACCAGAAAGAGCAAAAGATTATGCTCTCTGTCATAGATTCCTGGCACCACGGCATAAGACCTTGTTGACGTAGGTACAGTATCTGCCTTTAACCAAGCATCCTATTTAAAAAACTAGCCGGTAACTTAAAAGTGCTTTTTTGTAATTTCTGGTTTGATATAAAAAGTAGAATGTTATTCATAAAAATGGAGACTTAATTCCACATTGTCAATTCTGAAGGAGGAGCATTAATGGCTTCAAAACCACTTGAAAATGGAACCTCTACATTTCTACTGCAGGTGTTCTTCTTTTCCAAATATTCAGAGTAAATGTAACCTGAATTGCTGCAGCCTAACCCATTATCTGTGAATCTCTATTTAGCAAGGGATATGTGTGCTTTAATGCATTCTGGGTTAGAAAGAGTGAAACCTTCAGTATCTCCTCAAGTTCAACGGTATTGTTTTTTTGCCATTATACTGAGACTGAATTGCATGGAATAATTGGCATCATAAATAATAATAACGGAATGAATAACTAATTGGATTGTAGCTGCTCATTTTGTGCAGAGAAATTAACTGTAAAAAGTGTAACCTGATGAATTTCTACAGGAAAGAATCCTGGGATTAACATTAATTTTTATATCTGGGTGAAAAGTGGGTGATAACAAATCAGCCAATTGTTTTACATGCTGCCCGATTTTCTACTCCAGGGAAATGACCATCATTGTAATAATAATAATCTTTATTATCACAAGTAGGCTTACATCAAAACTGCAATGAAGTTGCTGCGAAACCCCCTTTGTGCATAACCTTGAAGTTAATCCTACACATTCTGATTGTATCATTCCAGTAATACAAGTGTTAAAGAACCAGCACAGGCAAAATTCTTAGTGTTTATACAGCAGTCGATTCTTGAAACAATGTAATTCCAACCGTCTTCTCTGTTTGTGGAGCTCTTTAACCAGCTCCTGCAGGACTTCACAATTCTTGCAGGCTGTACGAGTGCACCCTCAGGCAGCTACTCCAAGGGTGAGAACTCACTCTGATTAGTACATTCATGCTTATACTATGTTATGTCTGAGCTGCCTGTCTGTGTCCTGCTCACCAGCTGACGTTCCTGTGAAGAATGTCCTGACTTCCTGTTTATCTATTTATATACATCTCTGGTGCTCCCTCTAGTGGTTACTTAGCTGTAGTGTATTTACATTAACCCCTTGTGTATATACAGTGATGCATATCACTACATCCCCCTTTTTTCTTTTTACATATTTTCTGTGCTTTGTTGAAGAAAATTGTACAAAACAGGCTGTTAAATGATGATATGTACAAGTTGTGATGATATTGATGATTATACAAAGCCAATTAATATTTATGAGTCCAATCTTAACAAAACATTTTTTTGAGTCCAAGCTTTATGAATTTGTGCGGTTGCGTTTTTTTTGTCTGTTGTTGACGTGGTAATATTTATATTGTAATTTCTTTGTGAATGTCATCAGTGTTTTTGTTTTTAAGTTAGCAACAAATCATCACAAGGTGTTTGAATGGTTGAACCACTGATGTTGACTGACGTGCCTTTTTTTGTGCTTGTGGTATCGGTTTAGTTTGTCATCTGCCTTTAAAACTGGTGTGCTTGTTTGTTCTGGAGCAAATGTGAATTCCTGAGATTCAGTGTCATGCCATGGTGCGTTTGTAATCTTGTCATTGTTTTGGAATGTGCTATTGCATTGTCCTTCATGTGCAGAGTTGTACCATGTTGTACAGGTCGTTGTCTCGTTGTTGTTTCTGTCGCTTCTGTCTTTGTTGTTTTCGTTGTCGTACTTGTTGTTGTTTTTGTCATGCTTGTTGTTTCTGTTTTTGTTGTTTTCATTGTTGTTCTTGTTGTTGTTCTTGTGCTTGTTGTTGCTGTTGTTGTCTTTGTTATGCTTCTTCTTGTTGTTTTTGTTGTTGTGCTTGTAGGTTTTCTTGTTCTTGTTCTGCTTCTTGTGGTTTTTGTTGTTCTTGTTGTGCTCAATGACTGTTCCGTGTGGATCATTTGAGTCATTCTCAAATTTATTGGTGTCAGTGTCCTTTGTGGTATTTGATGTTTAATTGAGCGTTTCTTCTTGAGGATTGTGAGAATGATCTAATGCTGCATTGATCTTACTGACACCAGTCATTTGTGGTGGATTTGATTCCTCTTCTTGGCTTCCTTGCTGCTCCTCTTCTGGAGTTATTTCTGGTTCATTTGAATCATCTTTGGTTTCTTGGTGCTCCTCTTCTGGAGTCAAAATCTTCAAGATTTCATTTTCTTGTGGGTAGTTTAGAGTAGATGAGGTTTCAATTGATGCGGTCTCACTGGACTCAGGAGTAGCTCTACTCTGATTGTTGAGTGCTTCTGTACAGACGAGCTGAGATCTGTCAGTCTCGCTGTGATCTTGCACATCTTGTATGGGAATTATAATTTCTTCGTCACTTGTCTCACGTACAGTAGGTAGACTTACATTGCCTTCTTGTTGATTCTGTGAGCTTGGTAGACTTTCATTGTCTGCTTCTGGTTGCTCAGATAAGGTTGATAGACTTTCATGGTCTTGTTCATGCATGGATTTCACTCTGCAGTTTTTAGTTGCTTCCATTTTGGAGTCTGTCAATGAGATCTCTGTGGAGACTTGCGTCACTCTGTGTGTGGAGTCTTTCATCACTCTCTGTGTGGAGCCGTGCAGTGTTCTCTCTGTGGAGTCGATCTGTGCCCTCTCAACAAAGTCGTTCAGTAGTCGCTGTGTGGCGTTGTTTTCTTCTTGGGTATTTGACAGGTTGCTGTCATCCAATGTACCGACAATCTGCCAATGCATCATGATATTGGATTCATCTACCATGAGTAGAGTCATGTTGAGCTTTTCAACCTTGTGGCCGATGCTATGATTAGCATATCCGAATTCTCAGCCATGTCTGAGTAGTATGTTTTGATAAACAAATCATCTTTTTTTGTTTCGGATTTGTTATTGTCCTAATCATGTTCAATGAACAAATCATCGTCTTTGGTTTTGGACTTGTCAGTGTGCTCTTCACTTTGGGTGGTGCAAACTGCTTGTTCCAGGGTGCTGCAAAAGTTATGTTCAACTGCTGGCAGAAGTTCAGGCATTGTTGTGCCTTTTGAGGTTAAATTTGTTGATTTTGTGCCTTTAAGAGTCTTGTTTTGATTTTCGGGCATTTCCCCTTTATAAGGGCGTGGTCTGAGTGCTCTGACATCATGACACCTGTGACGTAAAGCATAGAAATCGATTGCGCATGCGCAAATCGATTTTCCTTTACTGTCCGCTTTTTCGTGAACTGCGTATGCACGGCTTGTGCATGCGCAGATCCATCTTCGAACTGTGCACTCTTTTTGTCGAACTGTGCATGCGCGCCTTGCACATGCGCACATCCATCGGTGAACAGTGTTCGAGCTTTTTTCTTCTTTTAGCTGCACCTGCGTGGTTTGCCCATGGGCAGAACGATCTGCGCCCAAAACTTATTTTTTCAACTGCGGATGCGCGAATTGTGCATGAGCAGAACGATCTGAATAGAAAATGTCTTTTTTCAATTACGAATGCGTGGCTGCATTTTCCTGCACATGCGCAGACCCAGATTTGTGTCCTTTGTTCCCCAGGCAGCTTAAAATGCGCTCAGACGCCATTTTAACTTCTTCAGACCCGTGGAAAATAACTTTATCGGTGTTTTTTCTTGTTAAAAACTTAAAGTTATTTTTTTCTTGCGATCTGCACTTGTCAATCGCGATTTCCAGCATTAAACCTTTCTGTTCTGGTAATGATTGTTTGAGTTTTGCATCACTCATTCCCTGTGCAATTTGGTCTCCAAGCATTGAATGTCTTAAAGCAGCATTGTTACTGGTTTACAGTGATCTTCACATTTTTTAAGTATTACTTCTAATTTGGTGTTGTCTTTACCTTTCAAGTAATTAAAGCAGTTATAGATTTCTCTAGCTCATGTCCTGCTAGTAGAAGTGCTGTTTTCATTTCTTCTGAGACCGTGCTCAACCCATTAGCTACGATATATAGTTTGAACGTTTGTTTAAAATTTTTCCATCTATGGCTTAAATTACCGGTTGTTTTCAGCTGGGGTGGAGTTCCAATGAGTTTCATCAACTCAGCGAAGTCTTCCCACGTACAATTTTTCTTCTGTTTTCGATCTTACTTTGTCTGCATCTTGTGTAATCTTTCTAGTCAGCGTTCTGAAGTCACCTGGCACCACGTATTATTCCTTGTGTCTGAATAAAGCTCGTAGTCTTACAGTTGAAGTAGATGCTTTATTTGTTTAAGTTTGTTCTCTCTCCAGCGTTTATACTATGTTACATCTGAGCTGCCTGACTGTCTCCTGCTGCCGTTCCTGTGAAGAGTGTCCTGACTTCCTGTTTTTTTATTTATGTACGTCTCTGGTGCTCCCTCTAGTGGTTACACTTAGTTGTACTGTATTTACATTAACCCCTTGTGTATGTACAGTGATGCATATCACTGCAGGTGGGAGCAGCTGTGTGAGAACTGTTAGCGGTACCCGCTGCATTGCACCATTTCTGACCAAACAGCATCCCAACAGTTATTTCTATCCTTATGTAACAACCCGCATCAATGTATCTGATTATCATTCTGCTTTCAGTGTTGCACATGTTCTGAAATGGTCACATGGACAGCAAATAATACAAGTCTGGAGAGAAAATTATTCTGAGTAAGCTACTCGAGGGCATCGAAATGACAAATCACAACAGTTCCCAAGCAGCATTTTTGAGATAATTACCTTTGAAACAGACATTTTGTTCATTCGTAACAGGATTTTGGGCGCGATTCTCCGCACCCCATGCCGGGTGGGAGAATTGCGGGAGGGCCGGGCGAATCATGCCACGCAGCCCTGGCACCTCCCGCGATTCTCCCACCCCCCAAAAATGCGTGTCGCATTTTTCTACAGGCCGCTTGGAGAATCGCCGCTCGCCGTTTCTCACGGCGACCGGCGATTCTCCGGCCCGGATGGGCCGAGCGGCCTGCCGAACCTGACCGGTTCACGCCGGCGCCAACCACACCTGGTCACTGCCGGCGTGAACAGCGCGCAACAGGTGAGTGTGGGGCCTGTGGGGGGCGGAGGGAGGATCGAGCACCACAGGCGTGCTCAACAGATGTCTGGCCTGCGATCGATGGCCACCGATCATCGGGCTGGCGTCTGCAAACGACGCACTCTTTTCCCTCCGCCGACCCACAAGATCAAGCCACCATATCTTGCTGGACAGCGGAGGGGAAGACGGCAACCGCGCATGCGTGGGTTGGAGCCGGCCAACCTGCGCATGCGCGGCTGACATCACTTCGGCGTCGCCGGCCGCTCCATTCCCGGCGCGCCGCTTTGACGCAAGCGTCAAGGCCGGGCGCTCGGGATTCACGTGCCGCCCCTCCTAGCCCCGGGGGGGGGGGGGGGGGGGGGGGGGTGGGGGGGGGGCGAGAATAGGGGGCGAGGAGTGGCCTCCGACGCCGGAATGAAACACTCGGTTTCACTCCGGCGTCGGCACTCAGTCTCCTGTTGGGAGAATCACGCCCATAATTCCACTACTTTTATTCAGGATTTGACAACTCTTCCTAATTTGACAAAAGTGAGGGAGTATTATCAATGCAAAGCGAGATTAAAAGCTCACATATACCAACCCATTCATTCTCAATCCTGGAAAGAACAAAATTACTGTTAATAAATAATAATCACGACAGCTCTGCCAGGTATCCTTCTTTAAAATGGATAAGGAAAGAATGACTTACATTTATGCAACACCTTTCACAACATCAGGGTGTCCCTCCCTGGTACCAGGTGCCCATGTCCTGGGGTTAGGTCTGGGGTGCTTGCCTATGAAAAGCCAGATAATAAGGGACTTGACGACCCCAAAAGTGATACGCTGGGTGCAGTGAGAGAAGCCGGAGGCTGCGGTGGGGTCGCTGAGGAAGTTAAAAGATTAGAGCTGTCTTTAAAAATGGCACCCAATCCGCAAGTCATCTTCCTGACTGGCATTCCTTACCAAGGCCAAAAACACAGTAAAGCGCCGTTAAACAGTGGGGTGTTTCTTGGCACTGCAGGCGCCAAGAAACACCCCACTAAACGCGCCTGAAACAGAACTCTGTATTTGTCCTTTTGAAACATGCCCAATAAAGTGAAATAGGTGTAAACTTAATGAAAACAATGACTTTACACAGTATTACAATTTTACAGTTCCAAACTGTTGCATTTTTAAGGATAGGCTTGCAGGCCATGAAGGAACACATTCTTCCGTGAGCGGAGAATCGGCGGCATTGGCGCGGTCGGGGGCCGCCCGGCGCGGCACCCCCGGCGATTCTCCACCCGGGATGGGCCAAATGGCTGCAAAAAAAATACGAGTCCCGCCGGCGCCGTCCACGTGTGGTCTTACCAGGCGGGACCTCGGCATACATCCTTTCGGAGGTGGCCTGGTGGGGTGGGGTGGGGGGAGGGGGGGGGATCCGACCCCGGGGTTGGGGGCCTCCGCTGTGGCTTGGCCGCGATCGGGGCCTACCGATCGGTGGGCCGGCCTCTCGGGCTGGGGGCCTCTTTTGCTCTATGCCGGCCCCTGCAGCTCTACACCATGTTGCGAACAAGGAAGCCACCACGCATGTGCGCAACCGTGCCGGTCCCAGTGCGCATGTGTGCATTCGCGCCGCTCGCAGCGTGTATGCGCAGACCCGCGGCGCCTTTTTGACGCCAGTATCGGCAGCTGGAGCGGCGTGTGTCACTCCAGTGCCGTGCTGGCCTCCTGTAGGGCTCGGAATAGCTGCTCCTGGGAGCCTGTTGAAGTCATCATAAAATGCGACGGCGTTTTCGACGGCATCAACATCCCTTTGTATCTATGACTTGCCTCAGATATTCAACAAAAGAATTCACATTTATCCTTCCATTCATGTAATCTGTAATCCTCTAACCTTTGGAGTGTAGCATCTTAATTTTGAAGATGTTCTTCTTCATTCTTTTAAGTAGCTAAGATATTGTCTAAGTAGCACTGGCCCCTTCTCTTCCACTCAGAATTTGATTCATGGCACCTTGGAACAATGGAAGTCCGGAAGTGATACCAAATGGATGTCTTTCAGATCTGAATCGCCCTTTGTGTGTCACGATTGTCAAATATTGTTGTGAATTTGTATCCACATTTATCTGGCGATAAGCTTGGTTCAGGTCAACTTTACTGAAATGTTGCCTCCAGCCAACCCAGCAAAGAAATCATCAGGTTCTTGTTTGAATTGTAACGGCAATCTTGATAAAGCATCAGTGTTTGCATGTTACTTCGACTTACGATATTGGAAGTTGTGTGAGTATAAATGAATGTAGTTTGCAACCTACTCACTGCTAAAGAAGGAATACCTTTATGAGGCCGAAAGATTTTCGTCAAGGGTCGATGATCTGTCAAAAGAGTAAAATTACACCCATAACGGTGGTGGTGGAACGTCTAATCCCGAAAATGATACTCAAAGCCTCTTTTTCTAGTTGCTTGTTTCAGTACTGGTGGGAGTTCATGAAGCAAATGCTACTGGTCATTCCTCACCTGAAGGCATTATGTGCGAGACAACTGCACCAACCCCATAGGGTGACTCATCACTTTCGTTTGGGATTGTAGCGAACCAACAGCTCTGACTTCTATAGTGCATCGTTACCTCATTGTTTGCACTTGTTTGCATCTTCTGAACAGTGCTGTTTGGCACATAATAAAGTGTGTAAAGGCTTCAATCATGTTGCTAAATTCCATTTTACCATGATAATTGATCAGTCCTAAAAATGTTCTTAGTTGTGTCACATCTTTAGGCCATGGTGCTTCTAAGATTGCTGTCATCTTCTTTGGCTCCTTGGGTATGCCATCTGTATCGACTGATGTGGCGCAGAATGTTTTGAAAAAGTCACACTTTTTCCTTTTAACTCGGAGATTAGAGTTTTTGACATTTCAGAGTAGCTTTGAAGTTCTTCAAGTGTTCCTATTCACTCGAACCTGTGATGAGAATGTCATCTAAATAACATTCAGCCCACTCAGAATGTGATTCATGGACCTCTGAAAAAGACCAAGAGCAGATGTTATTCCAAATGGAAGTCATCTGTAATGAAATGCATTCATTTGTAAATACACCTGTGCGTCACTGAATTTCTGGCCTTCAGACAGTTCAGCAACAAATCTTCAATCAATGGCAGTTGATAGTGATCAGTGCACAATACCAGGTTAATAGTTGTTTTAAAATCTCCACAAATTCTCACTGAGCCATCGCGTTTCAGTACAGGAACTATAGGTGTTGTCCAATCACTCGTATCAACTGGTTCAATGACTCCTGTTTGGCCTTTCTAGTTTTTCTTTGATTTTTGGCCTGATGGCATATGATATGGTTCTAGTTTTAAGACATTTTGGTGTACTGTTTGAGTTGATCGTTAATTGTACTTCAGCTCCAGTCATGGAGCCTAATGAATTTTCAAACACCATATCATACTTCTCTAGGAGTTGTTGTAGGTTGTTCTTGGACTACACTAGGTGATTTATTGTTCCCCAGTTGAGTTTAAGCTTTGTCAGCCATGTTCTACCAAATAAAGCAAGAAAATTTCCACAGACAACTCCGCTGCCAAAGGATAGTACAGGACACGAGTAGGCCCTTCAGTCCTCCAAGCCTGCACCGATCATGATGCCCGCCTGAACTAAAAGATCTGTACTTCCAGGGTCTGTATCGTTCTGTTTCCATCCTATTCATGTATTTGTCAAGATCCCTCTTAAATGTCACAATTGTATTTGCTTCCACCGCATCCCCCGGTAACGCTTTCCAAGCACTCACCACCCTCCATATAAAAAACCTGCATAGCACATCTTCTCTAAACTTCTCCCTCGTATCTTAAACCTATGTCCCCAGGTAATTGACTTTTCCACCCTGGGAAAAAATATCTGACTGTCCACTCTGTCCATGCCACTCATAACCTCGATCAGGTTGCCCTGCAACCTCCATCATTCCAATGAAAACAATCTGGGTCTATCCAACTTCTCATCATAGCTAATACCCTCCAGACCAGACAACATTCTGGCAAACCTCTTCTGTACCCTCTCAAAATCATCCACATCCTTCTGGTAGTGTGGCAACCAGAATTGTGCATAGAATTGTATGTCTGTCCATTTACTTCTACTTTCACCAGAATGCATCCTTTTAATGGTACAACCTTTTCTGTGTGCATCTTTAGGATCATATTTGCTGGTTTTAAAGGCAAATGCTTCAACTTTTGATTCGAAGTTGTTTCAGATATAAAAGATACAGCTGTGACCATATCAAATTAATTTGATACCCGTTCAAGTTTTGGCAATGCCCAGAAACATTGTTGATCGCCCAGCACTGACAAGATGCCTAGTTTCAGCTCCTGCAGTTGCTTGGGTACCTCATTTTCTGAATGGTCTTGTACTCCGTCTACTAATTTATAGACACGACTAGTATGTTTAGATGTGTTATTTTTCTTGCACATCCTTGATGTCGATGATGATTTCTGCACCCAAGATCTCTTGGGTAATATGGCCCTTATTACCACAGTTCTTGCACTTTTTCCCCGCTGAGTGTCCAAGGTGTGTATATCGGTGACATGGTTGTCTCCTTGCAGCCTTGCTTCTTGTGGTATCCATTTTGTTGATCTTCACTCCAGCACTTATCTGTGACACTTCTTTCATTGCTAACTCTATAGATGTCGCAACATGCACAAAAGCTTTAAGAGTTACATCGCTACAGCAAGCAGCTCCCTTTCACTTGTTTCACTGTGAAGTCCACAAACAAGCCTATCACGAAGAATGTCATCACGTATTACACCAAATTTGCAAAACTTTGCTAATCTTCTCAAAGTCGCTATGAATTGCAAAATGGGTTTATCTTCTTTCTGAGTACGATGGTGCAAATGCCCTTCTAAAATCATTTTTAGTTCAATATTGGGCTTATCTCCCAGTTTAGTTGGGTGAATGAAGTTTTGTAGCAGCACGACACAAACCAGTAGCAAAGTTATAAAAGGATTAGTTGTCTTTGGTGTGGTTAATGAAAGAGATGGTTGTTTTTTGTTAATAACAGATTGACCACTTAAGGGGATTTAATTTTTTTGGAATGAAATTTTTTGAAGCAAAGTTTTTTTTCAATATGGAGACCACGATTAATCAGCCCCGTTAGCCATGGGACCAAATCCTGTAATGGCTGCTATCTCTTGCAAGCGGCCACAAATGGGATTTTCCCCAGAAAGGAGCTGAACCTGATTTCAATACATTATCATATTTTAGCATATTATTAAAGGGCTTGATGCCATAGAGTCTGGTAGTTGGGTGATGCCTTGCCGGCGTGAATCATTACTTGTTTTCAAAAATGAAAACCTGTCGCGATGAGTATCTTTAGGTCCTGGGAGTTGAGGTACAAGGCTGGGCTTTGCAAAGGGGTACATGAAGGGGGCAGATGCAGAA
Source organism: Scyliorhinus canicula (assembly GCF_902713615.1). NCBI lineage: Eukaryota > Metazoa > Chordata > Chondrichthyes > Carcharhiniformes > Scyliorhinidae > Scyliorhinus > Scyliorhinus canicula. Next base: position 137,626,795 of record NC_052151.1, on the reverse strand, counting down.
GGCTCTGGCAGGGGCTCTGGCAGGGGCTCTGGCAGAGCGTGTTACTCTCCTCCATTGGAAAGAGTTTCCCCTTCTGCATGCGGGGGTTGGTAAATTTTCACCTTATCCACTGAGGGTCCTGAACTCTGTGGAATGGATCCTAGTCACTGTTGCGGAGGGGGGGGGGGGGGGGGGGGGGGGGGGGGGGGGGGGCTGATCTCCATGGGGGGTGCTTCCTCATCTCTGTGGGGTGGGTCGGGGGGTTGATGAATGTAGGAATTTCAGATATATTGTACTATATGTATTTGGTGTAGTAACGGTTAAAAGCCTCAGTTAGTGTGTGTACCACTGTGACAGTCATTTTCTTTTAATTCCTGGTTTGAAAGGCTGGAGACAGAGCACCATTTAAAGCATTGTAAAAGTTTGGGCCAATGGATTTTTGTTTATATTAAGAGGGTTCCCTGGGAAGTTGATAATTAGAAACAAATGTGTTCAGCTTTGTAAGATGATGTAGATACTGGGAAGAGCCAGGGGCTGATGCAGTTTCTGCAGTTGAAAACGTTTCATTTTAGATTGGGATGGGTGCAGACCAGCAGCTGCTCTCTATAAAGTGAGGTTAGATCTGTCTGTGAACGGACGAGCAGTTTATTTCAAAACTGTTCAGTTTAAGATTTGACTGGGGACAGAGCAGAAGCATCTGATCTCAAGGCAGTGAGTTCAAGATTTTCCTGTGAACAGCGCCAGAGAAATTTCAAAGGCTGGCGGTTTATACAGTAAGTTGAGGCAGTTGGTTCCTGAAGGATATTGCTTTTCCAAAGTGGTTTATCCAAGACATCCCAGCAAGTGTTCCTGAGTCTGCTAACTGTATTTAAAAGTGGAATTTATCCTTTGATGGGTGTTGTTTGAGGGGAGATAAATATTGGTTAGGATTGCTTCATTGTACTGTTAAGCATTGTTTGACGTAATTGAAAGTCATTTGTATTTTTGTTGTTAAAGTTATTAATGTTGCATTGGTAATAAAGTTTATTTTAACATACCATGTACTATTTGTGTGTGGAGTCACTAGTGGAGCAAAGTGTCCATTCCTCACAGTCTTACAAATTAAATTAAATATTGAGGTTTCTGTCCGGTATCCGAACAACTGTTATGGTCTGGTCTGGGATGGTAATAGAGGCCCCAATCTCTGCTTTGCTCTATGGGAAGGGGGGCATTGGGCTGCAGTCCTGATATTGTCATATTTAAGCCCTGCCCCTCCAGCTGTCTGTGTGATCCTAGCCAGCACTTTGAAATTGCACAAAGTGCTGTTAAATCAGGTGCGAAACAGAGTCTGTGAAGCCAATGAGTTTCACACAGCTTTTCTCGCCTGATCCCAAACTTTTTGAAAAATTGCACCTGGTGTGTTTGAATGAAATGTGATTGTTGGAAGTTAAATTGTTTTTACTGTTCATTTAAAAACATCCTTAGGTTTGCCCATAAACCCATATTGGATGCTGGGTTAGTGCTAATGCGGGATACACGGAGGGGGAATGAGGTTGGGAGGTGGCATGGGGGGGGGGGAGGGAGACTACATGGGGGGTTGAGGGATGAGGGGCTGAAGGTCCAACACACATAATTAAAACTGGGACTGAGTCCCAGTTAATGAAGGCAGGCCTCCATTCCAGCTTGCTGACCAGGCCATCTGCCCACCTCTCTTGCCACCTCAGGCTTATGTCCTAATACGTCCTGCCTCCCTGGAATGTAAGGAAGCAAGTGAGGGCCCTTTGTTACAAATATGGGGCTTGTTTTAACTAATTGGGAACAAAGTCCCATAGCAAGCTGTAAAGGGTCTTTAGGCTGAGCCGGCTGAATTTTTTGACACGTAGGACAATTGAGGACCATGTTTGCGACGTCTTGGCTGATGCCTGGCCAATAGACTGCCTCTCGAGCTCGACAGCGACATTTCTCGACCCCCAGGTGACCCTCGTGGATTTGGCCGAGCACCATATCTCACATGCTGTGCGGGATCACAATTCTGCCAAGCTTCATGAGGATGCTGTCCACCACCGTCAGACCGTCCTTGACATTGTAAAACTGGGGACACTGCCCCTTCTGCCAGCCATTTGTGAGGTGCTGCATCACCCACTGGAGCAGAGGATCCCTGTCCGTCTCCTCACAAATTTGAATGACCCTCTCATCAGAGACCGGGAAGTTGGAGGCACAGAATTGCACATTCGCGTCTATTTGACAGACAAAGTCAGTCTGCTCACACGGTGTGGTTATAGACCCGGAGAGTGCATCAGCAACAATGAGCTCTTTTCCCGGGGTGTAAACCAGGTCAAAATCGTAACGGCGTAGCTTGAGACGGATGCGTTGTAACCGTGGTGTCATGTCATTGTGGTCTTTTTGAATGATCTGAACCAATGCCCTGTGGTCCGTCTCAACCGTGAATTTGGGGAGGCCATATACATAATCGTGGAACTTGTCGATTCCTGTAAGGAGGCCCAGGCATTCCATCTCAATCTGAGCGTATCATTGCACAGTGGGTGTCATGGCTCCAGAGGCATATGCAACTGGGGCCCAGGAGGAGGAGTCATCCCGTTGGAGGAGTACCGCCCCAATACCGTCCTGGCTCTCATCAGTGGATATTTTTGTTTCCTTGGCGGGGCCAAAAAATGCCAGCACTGGGGCCTTGCTGAGTTTCGCTCTCAGCTCACGCCACTCTTTTTCATGAGCGGGTAGCCACTGGAAGTCCGTAATTTTTCTAACGAGATGGCAGAGGGCTGTGGTGTGTGACGCCATGTCGGGGATGAACTTCCCAAGGAAGTTGACCATCCCTAGAAAGTGGAGGACCGCCTTCTTGTCCTCTGGGGTCTTCATGGCGTTGATCGCTGAAACCTTATCAGCATCTGGCTGCACGCCTTGCTGCGAAATGTGGTTGCCAAGGAATTTGATTTCTGATGGATCGAATGAGCATTTGGCTCTGAGTCGAAGGCCATGCTCGTAGATCCTGTGGAACACCCGCTTGAGGCGATCGATGTGTTCTTGAGGAGTTGTGGACCAGATTATGACATCGTCAACGTACACTAGCACCCTCTCGATGCCCTCCATCATTTGTTCCATTATGCGGTGAAATACCTCTGAGGCAGATATGATGCCAAAGGACATTCGGTTGTAGCAGTAGTGACCGAACGGGGTATTGAATGTGCACAGCTTGCGACTGGACGCTTCCAGCTGTATTTGCCAGAACACCTTGGAGGCGTCCAGCTTCGTAAAGAATTTGGCATGAGCCATCTCGCTGGTTAACTCTTCCCGTTTAGGTATTGGTGGTGTTCCCTCATGATGTTGCGGTTTAAATCTTTGGGGTCGATACAGATTCGAAGCTCCCCTGATGGCTTCTTGATGCAGACCATGGAGCTAACCCAGTCCATGGGTTCCGTGACCTTTGATATGACGCCCTGGTCCTGGAGGTCTTGCAGCTGTTGCCTGAGGCGATCCTTGAGGGATGCCGGCACCCGACGCGGTGCGTGAACCACAGGGGTGGTGTTAGGCTTCAGCAGGATTTTGTATCGGTCTGGGAGTGTGCCCATACCTTCGTACACGCCATGGTACTGTGCTATGATGTCATCAAGTTGAGCCTGGAAATTTACATCAGGTGAAGCCGTTGCCTGTGAGGATGACATGGTGTGGACTCGTTGAACTAGGTCCAGGGGTTTGCAGGCCCGAGCACCGAGCAGGGGAGCTCTGTCGGGTCCTATGATTTCAAATCGCAGCGTTGCTTTCAATGACCTAGTGGACACCCCAAGCTGGCGTGAGCCACTGGCAGCAATGGCATTGCCATTGTAGTCGAGAAGCTGGCAGGCCGGTGGAAGAATGCTTGGCCTGATGCGGATGGTGTCGAGGTCAGATTTTGAAATGAGGTTTGCTGAAGTGCAGGTGTCCAGCTTGAAACGGATGCGATCCTCGTTAACTGTAAGGGTAGCACACCACTCGTTGTCCGGATCAACGCTCAGGATTGGGAGGTGTTTCACCATCGTTGAGAGAGGCAGCGCATGCTTAGTAATGATGCCCACCCGGAATGGGGATTTGAGGCTCTCAGCGTCAGGATCTGTTGGGCTGTCGGGGTCAGAGTCTGTCACGGCCTGCTGTACCGAACGGACGCTTCTGCGCTGTGGCTGCGATCGCTGGATGCTGGGCAGTGGAGCAGATCTGCAAAGGGCTGCGTAGTGGCCAAGCTTGCCACAGTGGAGACAGCGTCGTGATTTTGCCGGACATTGCCGCTTTAAATGGCGGAGCCACAATTCGGACACATCATGACACTGATGTCAGTGCATTCCGTGCAATAACGCGCATACGCAGTGCGGTCGAATGATGTGCGCACCTGCGCAGGCTGGTCGTCGGTCTCGCCGTCCCTTCAGTCGTGGCGCGCATGCACTGGAGCCCGGGAAAAGTGCGCGAAATGGCCACTCTCATCAAGACTCAGGCCCTGCATTTGTGTGATGGCCTGCACCCGTTTTGCCTCGTGGGTGTTTAGCTTTGCCGTTCCTGCAGCCCTGATGTGGGAGTACCGGTTGTTAGCATGCTCGTCGAGAATGCACGTTTCGATAGCGATGGTGAGGGTGAGCTGCTTGACTTTCAGGAGCTGCTGGCGAAGGGAATCGGAGTGGACCCCGAAAACAATCTGATCCTGGATCATGGAATCAGTTGCCGAGTCATAGTTGCATGATTGCGCGAGGATGTGGAGATGGGTTAAAAAGGATTGAAAAGGTTCATCCTTATCCTGAAGGCTCTGCTGGAAAATGTACTGTTCAAAGCTCTCATTCACCTCAATGTCGCAGTGACTGTTGAACTTCAGCAGGAGGACTGTTTTAAATTTCGTCTTGTCTTCGCCTTCAGCGAATGTAAGGGAGTTGCAGATGTGGAGAGCATGGTCACCGGCTGTGGAAAGGAATAGTGCGATCTTCCTGGCATCTGGTGCGGCATCGAGGTTGGTGGTTTCAAGATATAGCTGGAACTTCTGCTTGAAAATCTTCCAGTTTGCACCGAGGTTGCCGGCGTTGTGGAGCTGCGGAGGAGGGCGAACACTGTCCTTGTTACTGGACCTGGTACCATGATATGTTGGGTAAGCTGGGCCTTTGTGGACTCTGTTTGATGCAGTGTAGAGAGAGACAGGCTTGCAACACTTGATGAGATGCAACATGATTTTATTTAACATCTACTATATTACATGCTTAACTGTGGGTTGACACTATGCTGACTTGACTGGAGACCTGAGGCTAACCTGACCAGACTAACTTGACTACCACATGGTGTTTGTACTAGTTGCTGCTCACGAGCTCTGACTGTCACAGAGGCTGGATCCCGAGAGAGCGGGAAAACTGGTGCCCTCTGGCTTTATAGTGGTCATGTCCTGTCTGGTGATTGGCTGCTGTGTTCTGTGCGCTCACTGGTCATCCTGTGTGTCAATCACTGCCTGTCTGCACTCCATCATATACATGGATGTATATTATGACACCCAGGACAGGACCTTCATCAGGTCTGAGGTCCAGTGGCTGCTTCGAGAAGGTATCATCGAGGCCAGCAACAGCCCCTGGAGAGCCCAAGTGGTAATTGTGAAAACTGGGGAGAAAAACAGGATGGTCGTTGACTACAGTCAGACATTCAATCAGTACACGCAGCTCGACGTGTTCCCCGTCCCACGCATATCTGATATGGTCAATCAGAGTGCACAGTACCGGGTCTTCTCGACAGTGGACCTGAAATCTGCCTCCCACCAGCTCCCCATTCGCAAGGCGGACCGCCCATACACTGCGTTTGAAGTGGACGGCCGCCTTTACCGCTTCCTTCGGGTTCCCTTCGGCGTCACTAATAGGGTCTCGGTCTTCCATGTTAAGTAATGGGTTAAGAGACATTGCAATTAGTTGTCTCATTTATGTTAAGTGTCCGATAATTGACACTGATATGTAAATGGACTTCAGGTGGCCTCTGGGTCTGGTGATGTGCAGAGTTTTGTGCAGAGTCTGTTGGAAGAAATAAGTGTGTTGGTAAAAAGGGAACAGAACTTTTGTCTCTTCATACCACAGCATCTAATACGTATAACAATTGGTAGCAGAGGATGGTTGCTGTGTAAATGTGAAGGGTTGAAAGATACAATTTTTCCATATCAAGTGGAAAAAAAAGGGATATATGGCTGAACCCAGGATAAAGTTGGCTGGACATGACTATCCTCACTTATTTTCTGAAAGGGAATCGGACGACCAATGGAGAAGTGCAGTAAGTATGTGGACTAAGGTAACTGCTTTGGGAAAGAGAAAACAAGGTATGGCATTGGCTCTTTCTTTACCATATGGCAGTAAAATCCGAAACAAAGTGTTTTCTGAGCTGGAATTGGAAGAGTTAGACTCAGAAGAAGGTCTGGCGATTCTATTACATTATATGGATAAGATTTATAAGAAAGATTACTTTTTAAGTGCGTATGAAGCATGGTCGGATTTTGATAAGTTCCGGAAAATGGAGGATTTATCCATGGAAGACTATATAATGGAATTTGGCAGACTATATAAAAGGCTGCAGAAACACAACCTGGAATTTCCACAGTCTGTGTTGGCCTTTAAATTACTTGACTGTGTGAGAGTGAGCAACATGGATAGGCTCCTGGTTTTGACAGGAGTTCAGTTTACGGATAAGGATACCTTATTTGAACAGATGAAAAAATGTTTACAAAAGTTTCTGGGGAAACATTCGATTCCGATGGCTCTGATCACCCAAATAGGTCAGCCTGCAATAAGGCAGAATATGAAAGATACACTACTAACAGGATGGTGAAATCGTATGGCTACGAACAGGCCTCAAGATTATAAAAGGAGACCGAGACAAGGACATTATGAAGACAGAAACCCACTTAGAACCTACAATAGGAAGATGAATCCCAGAAATGCACAGAGCATGATAAATCGATGTTTTCGATGTGACTCTCAATACCATTATGCTTTCAACTGACCAACTCATTATGATAGAGTGTTTGAAGTGACACATGACATGGAAGAGTCAGAAGAGGAAAAAGATAATGACCAGAAAGAAGGCATTGTCCTATTAACAAGCAGTTTTACGCCAATAATGAGGGTGTTGGTTGCAGAATCCTTCAATTGTGCTGTATTAGACAGTGCCTGCACATCTACTGTATGTGAGATTGACTGGTTAAAATGTTATCTGGACTCCTTGAATGCTGAAAATCGTAACAAGGTTAAGGAATTTGAAAGTTCCACAAGTTTCAGGTTTGGGGATGATAATACTCTGAATTCGCTGAAAAGAGTGGTGATCCCTTGCAGTATTGCTGGAGTGAATCATTTCATTAGCACGGATGCTGTATTAAGTGAGATACCTTTGCTTCTGAGCAGACCGTCGATGAAGAAAGCACACATAAAACTGGATATGGAATAGGATAAGGCAACAGTTTTTGGAAAGTCGGTGGACTTACAATTTACACAGTCGGGACACTATTGTATTCCATTACTGACAAATAATATTTCAAGTACAGTTGTTAAGGATGTGTTAATGGCAGTTGAAAATGGGACTTTGACTGATAAAAAGCTTATTGTAGTAAAACTGCATAGGCAATTTGCACATCCGTCTCTTTGGAGGCTGAAGAATTTATTAAAGGATGCAGGGGTAAGGGATGACGACTATACTAAACTGATAGAACAGGTTAGTGATCGCTGTGAAGTTTGTAGGAAGTACAGAAGGACACCAGTACGTCCGATAGTAACCCTACCTTTGGCCAGGGAGTTTAACGACATTGTGGCCATGGACCTTAAGATCTGTGATAAAGCAAATAATATATTTATTTTGCATTTTGTAGATTTAGCAACCAGATTTAATCAATCAACGATTGTACGAAGTAAAGAAAAGAGAGTAATTCTGGATCAAATCCTGGAAAAATGGATTGGGACAGGAATGGGTCCACCGGCAAAATTCCTTACGGACAATGGGGGAGAATTTGTAATGATGAGTTTAGGGATATGTGTGAACACATGAATATCAGAGTTATGAACACGGCTGTAGAAAGCCCATTTAGTAATGGTGTCTGCGAAAGAAATCATGCTGTCATCGATGACATGCTTTGGAATGTTTTGACAGATCGACCAAACTGCAGGCCCAATTCAGCTTTAGCATGGGCAGTACATGCAAAGAATTCATTGCAGATGGTTGGGGGCTATAGTCCTTATCAATTAGTGTTTGGTAGAAGTCCTACAATTCCGACCATTTTGGATGACCAGCCTCCAGCTTGGGAGGGGACTACAATTAGCTCTGGTGTTGCTGAACATTTAAAAGCATTAAGTAGCAGTAGAAAAGATTTTTGGAAGCAGAAGTCACTGAAAGAATTCACAGAGCTTTATGACATAATGTACGGCCATCAGATGCCGTTTTTCAGCAAGGAGACATGGTATACTAGGAGAGAGAATTCTAATGAATGGAAAGGCCCAGGGAAGATCATAGGCATAGATGGCAAAACAATTATTTTGCAACATGGTAGTCAAGCTGTTAGGGCGCATTCATCAAGGATAATGGGTACCGATTACAAATTTCAAATTTAGACAGAGCAGACAGACATGACGAGGAACCAGAGTCATCTGGTACGCATGTGTTACAGAACTATGAGGACCAGTTAACTGATATAGACAGGGGCCAGGATTCTCCCCTACCCAGCGGGGCGGGGGGTCCCGGCGGGACGGAGTGGCATGAACCACTCCGGCGTCGGGCCTCCCCAAATGTGTGGAATTCTCCACACCTTTAGGGACCAGGCCCGCGGTGGAGTGGTTCCTGCTCTGCCGGCCGGCGCGAATGGCCTTTGGCGCCCCACCAGCCGGGGCCGAAAGGCCTTCGCCGGCCGGCGGACGTCTGCGCATGCGCCGAAGCGTCAGTGGCTACTGACATCGTACCGGTGCATGCACAGGGGAGGGGGTATCTTCCGCCCCCGCCATGGTGAAGGCCATGGCGGGGGCAGAAGAAAGGTGGTTTAAACCACGCCGGCGGGAAAGGCCTGTCAGCGGTGGAACTTCGGCCCATCGCGGGCCGGAGAATCGCTGCGGGGGGGGGGGGGGGGGGGGGCGCTGACCGGCGCGGCGCGATTCCTGAATCTCGGGGGGGCGGAGAATTCGGGACACGGCAGGGGCGGGATTGGCGTCGGCCCCGGGGGGTCGGAGAATTCTGCCCAGGGTTTCTGTCGAGGAACACGACACTTCTGATAAATTAGAACAGGCCATTTTTCCAAAAGGGCAACTGCCAAAAGTTGGTACAAAAGTGACATACTTGCCTGAAGCGTCTAGTCAATGGAAGGATGCAACTGTTATTAGTAGAGTAGGGAAGGCCACTGGCCATTGGTTGAATGTACAGCATTCAGGGGAGAGAGTTATGACAATGGATTGGGAAAACAAAGTTCAAAAATGGAGGGCGCAGAAACACAGTGCCAGTTCAGATAGTACATTGGATAGTGAATAGGTTCGCAGGAAAAGGTTGAGAACTATTGAAGGGACATCCCACAACAGAAGGGCAGGATCAAGCAGTAGCAGTACAGAGCGAGAAACCAGGCAGGAGAGGGGACGTAATTTATCAAGATCTCGGAACATGAGTAAGACTACGAATACTAATCGGAGTAGAAGCCCACATGCACTTGAGATTTTGGTGGCTTCAAATAAATTAGGTGAAAAAGGTATCAAAGATGCTAAACAGCAAGAATTGCATAGTTGGAGTGAATTTGGGGTATACACAGAAGTACCAGATAGGGGACAAAAAGCTCTATCCCACAGATGGATTTGCATGGAAAAGGTTCTTCAGGATGGAACTTATAAGGCAAAGGCCAGGCTTGTGGCAAGGGGATTTGAAGAAAACTTAGAAGATCAGGATTTAAGGGTAGATTCACCTACAGCAGGAAAGGTTATTTTAAAGATTTTCTTGGCTCTATTAGCCACAAGGCATGGGAATGCAAATCTATCGATACAAAAGCTGCCTTTTTGCAGGGGCATCAGCTCCAGAGAGATATTTTTCTCCGTCCTCCTAAAGAAGCAGCTAATACAGAAGGGGTACTCTGGAAGTTGAACAAATGTGTATATGGATTAAATGATGCCTCTAGAATGTGGTAGTTTTTGGTAAGGTCAGTTTTGTTAAAATTAGGCTGTTGCCAGTTGAAAGCAGATCCTGCAATGTTTTACTGGCATTATAAAGGAAATCTTTCTGGCATCTTTATGGTGCATGTCGATGATTTTTTGTGGGGTCGGACTAGTGTTTTTGAAGCTATTGTAATCTCTGGTTTGAGAACAGAATTCAGGATTGGAAGTCAGGCTTCCGGTGCATTTAAATATATTGGACTGGAAACTGGACAGACTATGTTAGGGGCAACTTTACTTCAGCAATCTTATTTGAAAAGCATCAGCCCAATAGCAATTAGTCATGGCTGGGTTTCACAAAAAGACACAATGATTTCAAAGATAGAAAAAGAGCAACTGCGAATTTTAATTGGGCAACTGAACTGGTTAGGTAGACAGACTAGACCGGCCGTGAGTTTTGATGTCTTAGAGTTGAGTACAAAAATGAATGATCCCAAAGTGGAAGACGTAATAAGAGCAAATAAAGTGTTGGCCAAACTAAAAATGCAAGAGTGTGTTTTGAAGTTCCCGGTTTTAGGTGACCTTAGGCACTTGAAACTCATAGTTTATAGTGATGCGTCCTAGGCAAATTTATGTGATGGGGTTTCAAGCGCAGGAGGTTTTATAATTTTCCTTTTGGGGAACAATGGTAAATGTTGCCCTCTTGTGTGGGAAACAAAGAAAATAAGGAGAGTGGTCAAAAGCACTTTGGCTGCTGAGAAGTTAAGCCTTGTAGCGGCGGAGGATGTGGCCTTTTATATAAGTCAGATATTGACAGAAAATTTGGGATTAGGGGATTTGGGTAATATACCTTTTGACTGTCACATTGACAATAAATCCCTGTGGGAAAATGTGCACTCTACAAAAAGTGTCAATGAAAAGAGGTTATGGATAGACATCGCAAGTTTGAAGCAGATGTTGGACAGAGGGGAAATAACAAAAATTAAATGGGTCGACAGTAGCTATCAACTGTCAGGCTGTTTTACGAAAAGAGGGGCTAGTCCAAGGAAACTTTTGGATATTGTTAATGAAGGGCGCCTGTTTCTGTGACTGTTTTTTTTCTCTTCCAAAAAAAAACTGAAACAAGGAGGGAAATCATGTGTGTGTTTTAGTTTCTTGAAATTTTGTTTTCACCTAATTGTTTTTTTTTTCTCCAAGGAAGGGGAGACTGTTAAGTAATGGGTTAAGAGACATTGCAATTAGTTGTCTCATTTATGTTAAGTGTCCAATAATTGACACTGAAATGTAAATGGGCTTCAGGTGGCCTCTGGGTCTGGTGATGTGTCGAGTTTTGTGCAGAGTCTGTTGGAAGAAATAAAAGTGTGTTGGTGAAAAAGGAACAGAACTTTTGACTCTTCATACCACTGCATCTAATACATGTAACATTCCAACGGGAGATGGACCGAATGGTTGACCGGTACAGACTGCGGGCTACCTTCCTGTACCTGGATAACGTCACCATCTGCGGCCACAACCAGCAGGACCACGACGCTAACCTTTCCAAATTCCTCCACACCACCAAACTCCTCAACCGAACGTACAAAAATAAGTGTGTGTTCAGCACCAACAGCTTAGTCATCCTCAGCTATGTGGTGCAAAATGGAGTTCTAGGGCCCGACCCCGATCGCTTGCGCCCCCTCATGGAACTCCCAATCCCACACTGCCCCAAGGCCCTCAAACGATGCCTGGGGTTCTTTTCATATTACACCCAGTGGGTCCCTAACTATGCGGACAAGGCCCACCTACTCATTCACTCGATCTTTTCCGCCCTGACGGCCGAGGCTCACCAGGCCTTCAACAGCAAGGCCGACATAGCCAAGGCCACGATACACGCGGTCGACGAGATGCTCCCCTTCCAAGTCGAGAGCGATGCATCAGACGTTGCTCTGGCCGCCACCCTCAACCAGGCAGGCAGGCCCGTGGCATTCCTTTCATGCACCCTCCATGCCTCCAAAATTTGGCACTTCTCCATCGAGAATGAGGCCCAAGCCATCGTAGAAGCTGTGTGACCTTGGAGGCATTACCTGGCCGGCAGGAGATTCACTCTCCTCACTGACCAACGGTCGGTTGCCTTCATGTTCAATAACACACAGCGGGGCAGGATCTAAAATGATAAAATCTTGAGGTGGAGGATCGAGCTCTCTACCTACAACTACGAGATTGTGTATCGCCCCGGTAAGCTCAACGAGGCCCCGATGCCCTATCCCAAGGTACATGTGCCAGCGCACAAGTGGACCGACTCTGGACCCTACACGACGCTGTCTGTCACCAGGGATCACCCGGTTCTTTCACATCATAAAGGCCCGCAATCTGCCCTACCCATTGAGAAGGTCAGGGCTAGCACCAGAGACTGCCAGGTCTGCGCGGAGTGCAAACCGCACTTCTACCAGCCAGACCATGCGTGCCTGGTCAAGGCCTCCCGCCCCTTTGAACACCTCAGCGTGGACTTCAAAGGGCCCCTCCCCTTCACCGACCGAAACACGTACTTACTTAACGTGGTCAATGAATACTCCAGATTCCCCTTCGCCGTCCCATGCCCCGATATGACGTCTGCCATAGTCATCAAAACACTCAACACCACCTTCACCCTGTTCGGTTTCCCCGCCTACATCCACAGCGACCGGGGTTTCTCATTTATGAGCGATGAGCTGCGTCAGTACCTGCTGTGCAAGGGCATCGCCTTGAGCAGGATGACCAGCTACAACCCCTGGGGAAACGGGCAGGTGGAGCAGGAGAATGGGACGGTCTAGAAGGCCGTCCAGCTGGCCCCACGGTCCAAGAATCTCCCGGTCTCCCGTAGGCAGGAGGTCCTCCCCGATGCCCTCCTCTCCATCCAAGCACTACTTTGCACTGCAACTAATGCAACCCCACCACGAACTTCTCCTTGCCTTCCCCAGGACATCCACCTCCGGGATTTCGCTCCCAACGTGGCTGGCAGCTCCAGGTCCTGTTCTCCTCCACAAGGCGGAGCCGTTGGTGGAGAGGGTACAGCTACTCCATGCAAACCCGCAGTACGCCTACGTCGCATACCTCGATGGCCGCCAAGACACAGTCTCCCTCAGGGACCTGGCACCAGCTGGGTCCCCCCCCACCCACCCTGGCACCACCATTCCTCCCCCCAGCGCACCTCGCCACAGCCCCTGCTTCAAGACGATCCATCCTCCCCTTGGTCCCAACCGGGGATGAAGATGTGGTCTACATGCTCCCGGAGTCACCGGCGACCGAGCCAACGCCTGCATCGCCACCGGGACTGCGGCGCTCACAACGGAGGATCAAGTTTCACCCAAGGCACCCAATCGGCTGAATTTGTGAACTTTCCCCAAAATGTTAACCAATGCATGTAAATAGTCTTCCACCACCCCTGCTGGACTCATTTTTTAACAGGGGGTGAATGTGGTAGTCACCACTGTTGTATATATCACATATGAGATGTAGTACGATAAGGCTCTTATACTACAGGTATAAGGGTAGGTCCCTGCCTGTTGGCTCCGCCCAGTAGGCGGAGTATAAATGTGTGCGCTCACCAAGCTGCAGCCATTTCAGCAGCATCTGCGGGAGGCTATACATCTCTGCTTAATAAAGCCTCGATTACACTCTACTCTCATCTCATCATAATTGATAGTGCATCATACCCGGAGCCTCCAGATTCGCACTGGCGCAACGCGGTGGTTAAATCGCGCCTGTGGATAATGAGCCAATAAAGACAGCCCCTGGTATCAAGAGTTAACATTTTGAGGAAAGGGTTCATGTGGTTCAGCTCTTTTTCTTTGCCAGTTGAGAATTTTAGGTGACCAAATGGAAACATTTAATGATTATGAAGGGGAAACAACTTTACTGAGTTTGGCAACTTATTCCTGTGGTGCAGGAATCAAATGTAAGGGGGCATATATTAAACTTGGGAGCATGTAAATGAAAAGAAAGTTCAAGTAATGTTTTTCACATAAATTATAATGGTGTTGTGAAATAAATTAGGGAAAAAAGCATTGACATTAACACATTATCGGCTTCACAGAAGGGTATAGGTGAATTTCTGGACAGCAGAGGGGCTTAAAATGACGAGAAAGTAATTGGTCAAAAAAATAAGATTGGTTTACTCAGTTATATGTCACAGGCTTTTTTAAATCAAAATGTCTTTTGTGTGCGAAAGAGCAAATTTGTGTTGCAGCTGATTAGAACCACGTACCTTTTATGAGTCATACTTACCAAGCACTGCAAAAAAATGTTTTGCAGTTCCATTTGGTAAAGGTCACACATTGTTTACTGTCTGCAAAGTGGATTGCTGTCCAGATTTGTCATACAGGCTTGTCCAAACCATGGGCTATATGTGCAGTGCCTGAGGGCTCTTACTATCTCATGTTATTGTCTAAGTCTAACAGATTTGTTAACTTATAAAGGTCAAGATATATTTTTTCACTGTCTCAGTGCCCTTATTGTCAATTTAATTCATAGAGTAGTCCATCCTTTGTATTCCTAAAAGTGTGCAATCCATAATGACACAAGGGAGAAGGAAATACTTGCCAGCACTTAACATGATAGGAAGAGGAGTAGACCATTCAGCCCATTGATCTCAACCAAGGAGTTGTGTTGCTTTGCGTCATCAGAGTGACTAGGGATGTGATTTAACCACTGCAATGTGGGCTCCGGGTAATTAGCGGGAAAGGCCAAAATCAAACTTTGCACCGGACGCAAACCACTTTGCAATTTACCCGGCTAGCCCTAGATACCGAGTTCTGGATCTCTCCTAAAAATAGCAAGCATATCATTGACCCTCATTTTCATTAATTTCAATCTTATTAATGAGTTAGAAGTGCAATGTAGCAGACTTCCGGGAATTACACGACTCCCTCTCGTAACCAAAGGATAAGTGTTTGGATCGGGGAGGGCACCTGAGCACAGCCTCCCTAATGTTCCCAGCAGAGGCCTGGAGTCTAGGGGCTCCTTATGTGGCCAGGGTTGAGTGTGCAGAGCAAGATTTGCCGCACAACTGGCTCGCTGGATGGCACTCTGAGAGAAGGTGGGGCACATAAGGGTGGGGTATTCTTGGGCGATTTGAGGTTCCCAGGGTGGATGCCCTAACTGATTGTTGGTCTATCTCCTTCTCCAATTCCTTACAGATACTAAAACAGTTGGTGATGTCCATCCTGCAGAGGCTGCAATCGTGTTGTTGGCAAAAGGCTAGGCAGCCAGACGCCGAAGAAGACAACAGCGAGAACGCAGGCTACAGGCAGCACTTCATGTGCAGGGGATCAGCCCAAGCTATACAGCCGTCGTTGGTCTTTCGATAAGGTGGCAGACAACATGTGCTGCAGGAGACTGTGTCTCAACAAAGAGACAGTGCAGCACCTGTGCCATGTCATCACAGACTTGGCGCCCCATGGAGGAGGACACTTGCTCCTGGTGGCAGTGATAGTCACCACAGCCCTGAACCTTTATTCAACCGGCTCAATCCAGTGCTCGAGCAGGGACTTGTGTGGTATTTCACAAGCTACAGCTCATGGGTGAATCTGGGAGATCACGGATATTCTGTATGCTCGCCATCCAAGTACACCACCTCTGAGCTGGACCAGGCCCACCAAGATACCTAGACTGCAGAATACCCCACCATTGCTGGGATGACCCAGGTTCAGGGGACATGAGATAGCACTCATGTCGCCTTGCGCACACCAGGGCATCATGGAGTGCATTTTATGAACAGGAAGGATTCCACTCCATGAATATTCAGAATGTGTGCAACCACAACCTCCGGATCATGCACGTGTGTACCCGTTACCCAGGGGGCATGCATGACAGCTACATACTGGGCCACTCAGAGATCCCCGGCATCTTTGATGACTACTCCAGGATGACCGGTTGGCTCTTGGGGGACATGGAGTACCTTAAGGTCCTGGCTGATAATGCCAGTGTGGAGACGCGAGACCAAAGCAGAGACCGATATAATGAGGCTGATGTTGCTATCCATGCTGTCATTGAGCGGTGCATCGGACTGCTCAAAATGCCCCTCTGATGCCTGGACCGCTTTGATGATGCCCTGCACTACTTCTCCAGCGGGCCTCCTGCTTTGCGGTGGTCTGCTGTGTTCTCCACAACCTGACAGAGCAGTTGGGTAACATGCGTGGGGTGAGGAGCAGGAAGAGGGACATGTGGCCTCATCTGAGCGGGAAGAGGAAAGCGGACCAAGAGGAGCAGGAGGATGAACCTGGGAGGAACTGCAGAAGGACGGGAGGATGGAGGACAGCTGGCGGGAAGTGTCTGAAATGCCCGGAGGATCAGGGAGGCTGTCGTCCTCACCAGATTCCCATAGGATGTGGATGTGTCCATCAGCTCAACCTGTCCCCTGCAATTTCCCCCCTTCCTCTCCATTCCCCTCCCCTCCCCTCCCCTATTCCCCACTTCCTACTCCCACCCCATTTCCCTTACCCTCCTCACCCCACACCCACCCCATTCCCTCTCCCTCCCAATTTCCCTCACTCCACCCCCCTCCCCCAATCTACCCCCCTGACCCCACACCCACAGCACTTTCTCCCTGACTACCCTGTTACACCCTCCAAATTTCAGTGTAACATCACTCCAGGGTGATGGGCCTGTGTTGCCACTGTCAGTGGGCCACTGTACAAGGCAGGTGAGTGATGATCACCCACTGTGAGAAAAGCTCTGGTGCTCCTCAGTTTATGCCAAAGTCTGACTCCTTCTTTCTGCTGACAACGTGCTCCCACCCATCCTCTGGACAGGGTCTGCATCGGGGTCATTTGATCTTGGACCACTTTGCATTGGGGGGGGAGTGGGGAGAGGAGGGAAACAGAGGGTGGGGGTGCAGAATAAGTGAAGAATAAGGTGACAGAGGTTGCACATGTATCAGATGTAAAATGTTTTAATAGTGAACACTTGACCTTTCCATTCCCCCTAGCTACAGATAGTGATCCACCACCACACTACCCCCTCCTCACCCATTGCCCACTCACTGCTCCTCAATCTTCCTGATCTTTCCTGATTTATTGCTCCATCTAGGTGCTTTCCCAGTGTCATGATATGCAACCATGCAGCTAATGAACACATAGAATAGGACACGACCATTGAGCAGTCAAGACACTCAGGGGTGGTATCTCACTATAAAAGGGATGAGGCACTCACACCCCACCTCTTTCCACAGACCAACATCTACAGAGTGAGCCAGCACATGGCTTAGAGCAAGGCTAGTTCAGTTAGACCGAGTTAGAACATAGAACATAGAACAGTACAGCACAGGACAGGCCCTTCAGCCCTCGATGTTGTGCCGAGCCATGATCACCCTACTCAAACCCACGTATCCACCCTATACCCGTAACCCAACAACCCCCCCCCCCCCCCAACCTTACTTTTTTAGGACACTACGGGCAATTTAGCATGGCCAATCCACCTAACCCGCACATCTTTGGACTGTGGGAGGAAACCGGAGCACCCGGAGGAAACCCACGCACACACGGGGAGGACGTGCAGACTCCGCACAGACAGTGACCCAGCCGGGAACCGAACCTGGGACCCTGGAGCTGTGAAGCATTTATGCTAACCACCATGCTACCGTGCTGCCCAATTCAAATTACGTAACACAACACCCAGGATGCACATCAGAGGTGGAAGCAGCCAGCTGCTTTTCACGCCCTGTAGCCTTTGATGCTCTTGCTGGACGTCCATTGGAGAGCCTGCAGCCGTCACCCTACCACCCTGTTCTGCCCCAGATGCACTGGTGTCAGGAGGGGAGCATTCAGAAGAACTAGAGATTGCCGTCATCTCCTTCGTGGCAGGCCTCCAACACTTCCTCATGCCAGCTGGTGCCCATAGGACACTTGGATTCTCCATGGGATGGAGGGGCAGCTGGAATGAGCTCCAGAGGCCTCTGTCCATCTGGTGCTGACAGTTCTGGCAGCTCGCCACTGTCTGCGCCATGGTGTCGATGTCCTCAGCTATGGTCCCCAGTGACTGGGCCATGCTATGGAGCGCCTTAGCAATATCCACATTCACTGGGACATGTGCCTCAGCTACTGGGATATGATGTCAAGGCCACCAGCCATGGTTGTCAAAGACTGAGTAATACCTTGGGCACCACCACTCAACACACAATCATCGTGCTCCAGGCACCATGGCAGTGTTGGCCTTTGTGCCACACATTGTCTGCATCATCTCCCGTATCTGCAGCCTTTGGGACTCCTCCAATAGGCTATGCACTTGCTGGAATGTAGCTGACAACCCCTCCAGCAGTCACTGCTGTGTACTATCATCTGCATCAGCTCTGGAAAGACCTTGCCCAGAGGCTCGGCAACTGACAGGGACTGAATTGAGTCCTGGGATCCAGCAGACCTCCGACTGCTGTCACTCAGGTCAGCATCCCCAAAGTGAGGAGCAGGTCTGCACGCTGTCATGCTTGGGTGTTGACTGGGAGTGAGTGGTGAGGGTGCGCTTAAAAGTAGTTCCCCCTTGTTAGAGGCTAGACTGAGGCACAAGTCAGGCGAATCAGACAACGGGACAGCCAGTAATGGCGAGAAGCTTGTGGCGGCTCATGTTTGACATTAAGTTCCGTTAAATGCGGGCCAGGATCTCGCCAATGCAGCTGGTGGGGAACACCTTACCAATCCCACCCAAAATGACTCTTGGAAATGTTTCCATTAAATCGTGCCCTCGAGTTATGGCAACTGGTGCAGTGCCAGCTATCAACACGGTTACGTACAGCAGTAACTTCAATAGATAATAAAACCAATTGGAGTGTACAATGGGCAAATAACCAATGTTTCTGCTTGCACTCCCACCAAAATTGGATTTGTGTTTTTAAAATAGAGAAAATTAATTTGGTGTCAGAATAAAATGATCAAAATGTGTGTAGAACACGTCATTGAAATAATAAAATAGGTTACTTGCAGACTGTAACAAATTCTTACATGCTTTAAAAGTTGCTAATTTTTATGACCAATTAACATTTTCATCTTGCAGATTTTCTCCCCTCCTGTCTTGAAGCATTGATTTCTTATTAGGGTCCAATAGCAGGGTGCCAATCACTTTTGATATATCACTGAAGGCAGCATTATTCCTGTATTATCCTCGACGGTGAAAGCTTTTAGGTTATTTGACTGCTGGTATTACAAACTGATACTGTCCTCACTGTCCACAAGTGCATTTCCAGGAATCAGCAGCACCAGAAACGGAATTGATTTTTTTCCTCCCTAACTCAGGAGCTCCGAGCTCTTTGGATCATTTTTACCATTCCATCAGCTGAGCTCAGACGACATAACACAGTTAAGGATCAATCTTGCTCCTCTGCATGGCTTAACTGCTCAGTGGCTATTATTGTTGAGCTAACAGGAAGCCATTTAGTTGTTTCACATTTCTATAGCCTTTCTTTTTTCATTTTTCTTTGTTTGTTTCCTCTCCATCCTTGTTTTCTGTTTCATTTTTTAAATGTTTCCTTATTCTTTGATTCATTTTCTTCCTGTCCGTCATTACTGAAGTAATGGCCATGTCATCAGACTTAATGATTGCTGCAACAAAACAACCTAGGAAAACCTTTGCGCGAATCAGAAACCTTGGATGAAGGAAGAGTGGGATGACTAGTCGATTTGCTGACAACACTAAACTGGATGTGGGCAGCACGGTGGCATAGTGAGTGGCACTGCTGCCACAGCGCTCGGGATCCAAGTTCGATCCCGGGCCCTGGGTCACTGTGTGGAGTTTGCACATTCTCCCCGCGTCTGCGTGGGTCTCACCTCCACAACCCAAAGATGTGTAGGTTGGGTGGATTGGCCACGCTAAATCGCCCCTTAATTGGAAAAAAGTAATAGGGTACTCTAAATTACAAATAACACTAAACTGGGTGGCACTGAAAGTCGTGTAGATCATAGAATCCCTAGAGTGCAGAAGGATGCCATTGCTATCGCATCTGCACCGACCCTCTGAAAGAGCACCCAATGTGGGACAAACAAAGAACAAAGAAAAGTACAGCACAGGAACAGGCCCTTTGGCCCTCCAAGCCTGCGCCGACCATGCTGCCGTCTAAACTAAAATCTTCCACAGTTCCGGGGTCCGTAACCCTCTATTCCCACCCTATTCATTTATTTATCAAGATGCCCCTTAAACGTCACTACCGTCCCTGCTTCCAGCACCTCCTCCGGCAGCAAGTTACAGGCACCCACTACCCTCTGTGTAAAAAACTTGTCTCGTACATCTCCTCTAAACTTTGTCCCTCGCACCTTAAACCTGTGTCCCCTAGTAATTGAACCCTCTAACCTGGGAAAAAGTCTCTGACTACCCACTCTGTCTATGCCCCTCATAATTATGTAGACTTCTATTAGGTCGCCCCTCAACCTCCTTCTTTCCAGTGAGAACAGACCAAGTTTATTCAACCTCTCCTCATAACTAATGCCTTCTATACCAGCCAACATCCTGGTAAATCTCTTCTGCACCCTCTCTAAGGCCTCCACATCCTCTGGTAGTGTGGCGACCAGAATTGAACACGATACTCCAAGTGTGGCCTAACTAAGGTTCTATACAGCTGCAACATGACTTGCCAATTTTTATACTCAATGCCCCGGCCAATGAAGGCAAGCATGCCATATGCCTTCTTGACTACCTTCTCCACCTGTGTTGCCCCTTTCAGTGACCTGTGGACCTGTACACCTAGATCTCTCTAACTGTCAATCCTCTTGAGGGTTCTACCATTCACTGTATATTCCCTACCTGCATTAGACCTTCCAAAAAGCATTACCTCACATTTGTCTGGATTAAACTCCACCTGCCATCTCTCCGCCCAAGTCTGCAAACGATTTAAATCCTGCTGTTTCCTCTGACAATCCTCACCGCTATCCGTAATTCCACCAACTTTGTGTCATCCGCAAACTTACTAATCAGACCAGTTACATTTTCCTCCAAATAATTTTTATTTACTACAAACAGCAAAAGACCCAGCACTGAACCTAGCGGAACACCAGTAGTTACAGCCCTCCAATCAGAAAAGCAACCTTCCATTGCTACTCTCTGCCTTCTATGACCTAGCCAGTTCTGTATCCACCTTGCCAGCTCACCCCTGATCCCATGTGACCTCACCTTTTGTACCAGTCTGCCATGAGGGAATTGTCTAAGGCCTTACTGAAGTCCATAAAGACAACATCCACTGCCCTACCTGCATCAATCATCTTTGTGACCTCCTCAGAAAACTCTATAAAGTTAGTGAGACACAAACTCCGCTCTACCTCTCGCTAATCTGTCCCCTTGCTTCCAAATAGGAGTCGATCCTGTCTCGAAGAATTCTCTCCAGTAATTTCCCTACCACTGAAGCAAGGCTCACCGGCCTGTAGTTCCCTGGATTACCCTTGCTACCCTTCTTAAACAAAGGAACAACACTGGCTATTCTCCAGTCATCCGGGACATCACCTGAAGACAGTGAGGATCCAAAGATTTCTGTCAAGGCATCAGCAATTTCCTCTCCCACCTCCTTCAGTATTCTGGGGTAGATCCCATCCGGCCCTGGGGACTTACCTACCTTAATATTTTTCGAGACGCCCAACACCTCGTCTTTTTGGATCTCAATGTGATCCAGGCTATCCACGCACCCTTCACCAGACTCAACGTCCACCAATTCCTTCTCTTTGGTGAAAACTGACGCAAAGTATTCATTTAGTACCTCACCCATTTCCTGTGGCTCCACACATAGATTCCCTCCCCTGTCCTTCAGTGGGTCAGCCCTTTCCCTGGCTACCCTCTTGCTTTTTATGTATGTGTAAAAAGCCTTGGGATTTTCTTTAACCCTATTTGCCAATGACTTTTCATGACCCCTTTTAGCCTCCTGACTCCTTTCCTTATATTCCACACAGACTTTGTCTGTTCCCAGCCTTCTAGTCTTGACAAATGCCTCCTTTTTCTTTTTGACAAGGCCTACAATATCTCTCGTTATCCATGGATCATGAAATTTGCCATATTTATCCTTCTTCCTCACAGGAACATGCCGGTCCTGAATTCCTTTCAACTGACATTTGAAAGCCTCCCACATGTCAGATATTGATTTAATCTCAAACATCCACCCCAATCTAGGTTATTCAGTTCCCACCTAATATTGTTATAATTAGCCTTACCCCAATTTCGCATATTCACCCTTATCCTTGTCCACCAGCACTTTAAAACTTACTGAATTGTGGTCACTGTTCCCGAAATGCTCCCCAACTGAAACGTCTGCCACCTGGCCGGGTTCATTCCCCACTACTAGGTTCAGTATAGCCCCTTCCCTAGTTGGACTATCTACATATTGTACCCACATATACAATCCCCACTTTATTCCTGTAACTCCACCTAAATGCAATTTAGCATGGCTAATCCAGCTAACCTGCATATCTTTGGACTGTGGGAGCAAACCGGAGCACTTGGAGGAAACCCACACAGACACGGAGAGAATGTGCAAGCTTCACACAGCCAGTCACACAAGATTGGACCCCAGGTCCCTGGAGCTGTGAGGCAGCAATGCTGCTCCCACCCCTGATGGGAACAGTAATTAGCAATGGGACTTAATAGATAAGTGAGTGAACAAATCTGTGGCAAATGAAGTTCCTTGAAGTGTGAGGTTATCCACTTTTGACTTAAAGATAGATCTGAGTATTTTCTAAATCATGAGATTTAGCAAATGTGAGAAATTTACAGGCCCAAGCACAGAAATCATTAAAAACAAGTGGCCAGGTACAAAATATTTAAAAAACTAATAGAATATTTGAAATAAAACCAGAAAATGTCAGAAATATGCAGCAGGCATAGTAGCATCCGTGGAGAGATGATAGTAACCTTTATCTCAAGGCAATTGGAATGAAAAGGCTAAAGTTGTATAAAGGAATAAATCTCACACACAAATTGTTTATAAAGAATAATATGTAACACCTTGCCTGAAGCTTTGAATTGAAGATAGTGGACACGATCTTGATCCCGCACTCGCTATCCGCGGAACTGATGGCACGGGTGGAAAATCTCGCGAGAATCAGGAAACGCGCTTCTCTCCTGAGAGATCTGGTTTCCTGGGGCGGGATTCTCCGTCCTGGCAGCCGGCCAGTGGGGTTTCCTATTTGGCTAAAGTTGTATGAAGTTAGCTTGCATCCGGGCAAATGCATTCAGTCCCAGACACCGTACTTAAGGCAGGACATGTTGGTGACAGGATGCAGCACAGATTCACCAGATTGATACTGAAGTTAAAATATTTATATTAAGTCCTTGATTGTAGGACTAAGTGCTCGACTGTAGAAAATTGAATAGTGATCTAATTGAAGTGTTTGTGGACAAAAGATTTGATAGGTTAGATAGAAAGAAACGTTTTCTGCTGACGGGGTATGCCCAGAACAAAAGGACAAAATTAAAATTGCCCAAGCAGCAATGATGGGTGCGATTCAACGGCCTCGTCACTCCCGAGTTGGTCACATGCTGAGGCCATTGAATCTCGATCTGTCACAATCTGGATTTCCTCCATGCTGACTGAGATCCAGATATACATATTTATAAATGGAGTTTATAGCGCAGTTATGGTCTAGTTGAAAGGCATTCCAGAGCCTGAATGGCCTACTCCCGTTCCGACATTTTGATGTATTTTTGAGAATTTCTCAGCATGTTAGCAACATTTCTGCAGTTCCCCACTGTGCTGGAAATGATGTGGAAATTAATGTACATTAGGAAATCCACAAATATCCATTTCAAATTCTGGGTTTCTGTAGAATATGAGAATCACAGTAACGACAAAAGTAATTGCTCCATCTGCAATGCTTGGATTGGAGGTACTACCTGTTCCTGCTTTCATTGTGGACTCCAGCTGTAATTTCTTTCCCTCCATTGAATACGAGCAGTACTGGATTTGCCACAGTAAACCGTGATTTATGCTGCATCACACTGTGATAATTAACTTCTCACCTTACACTCTTTTGCAGGCAATTGGTTCTGCTTTCTCCAATTAAATAATTTGTCAGTTAAAAAAACCTGAGCTCTTCTATCCCAATCAGATTCCATAATCTCTGTCAGTATCAGATTGGCTCCAGGAACTGGAAATGCAATAACTGACAGGGAAATGAGCACATTTTCACACATGGAGCAGTTCTGTACTGCATCTTCCTGCGACTCTTGGTTTAGACAAAATGGACCTGATATTTTACAGGTATCGGAATGTCTGTTGCTCTTCTAAGGGTTCCAATTTATAAAATAAGTTGTAATTCCTTTTCCTTTTTATAGCCTGTACATTGTTTTTTACTTGCAACAGCAATTTCTTAGCTTGGCATCTAGCTTCTAAACCCAATGGAATAAATCTCATACACAAATCATTTAAAATGAATGATATGTAACAAATTGCCTGAAGCTTTGAATTGCAGAAAGTGGGCACGGTTTTGATCCCGCACTCGCTATCCGTGGGATCGATGGCACGGGTGGAAAATCTCACGAGAATCAGGAAACGCACTTCTCTCATGAGAGATTGGGTTTCCTGGGGTGGGATTCTCTGTCCTGGCAGCCGGCCAGTGGGGTTTCCCATTGTTGGCACCCACACCCTTTCGGGAAATCCGCGGGCGTGAGTACGCTGCCGGCGAAACGGAGGATCCAGCCAACGGAGAATCTAGCCCCTTGATTTTCCTTCCCGCATGGGATTTATGCTCAATTTAAACTATTTGAATATATTACAATGCTGCTCGCCCCCTTCCAAATGATTCCCTGCACAAAATATTCACCCACTCGGCGTGAGGTTTACAACATGTTTGGCCAGGCGTCAAGTGGCCGAGGAGATCTCTCTGGGGGTGCAGCGGTAAGTATAGCTCCTGGGGGAGAGGTTCATGCCTGAGCAGTGCCCTGGCACTGCGACCTGACACAGGTTGGCATTGTCACGTTGGCACAGTGCCAACCTGGCAGTGCTGGGGCAGACCCTAGTGGGAGTCCCATAGGGGGAGTGGGTTGCGTTGATGTGTGGTGGACTGGGGGGAGAGAGGGCACAGAGAAGGGTGAGGGGGGGGGGGAGTGGCAGCTATAGATCTGCTTTGCTAGTGGGGGTTTAAAATGCTGGAAGGATTTCGGGGTGGGAGGTGGTGGGATGCCGCCGATAAATGTTATTAAAAATTAATTTACGGAATGTGAGTAAGACTGGTTAGGCCAGTTTTCCCATCCCTAGATGCCTTTCAGAAGGTAGTGCTGATTTGCCTTATCGAACTGCTGCAGTCCTTGAGATGTAGGTACACCCACTGTGCTGTTAGGAGTGAATTCCAGGATTTTGCCCCAGCGACAGTGAAGGAACAGCGATATATTTTCAAGTCAGGATGGTGAATGTCATGGAGGGGAACCTCCAGGTGGTGGGGTTCCCAGGTATCTGCTGCTCGTGTCCTTCTAAATGGTAGTGGTCGTGGGTTTGGAAGGTGCTGCTGTGCACTTTGTAGATGGTACACACGGCTGCCTTCTTTCATCAGTGGTTGAGGGATTGAATGTTTGTGGAAGTGGAAGCAATCAAGCAGGCTGCTTTGTCCTGCGTGATATTGAGCCTCTTGAGTGTTGTTGGAGCTGCACTCATCCAGTGAAGAGTTTTCCATTACACGCCTGACTTGTGGACGGGGTTTGGGGTTTCAGGAGCTGAGTTGCTCACCATTGGATTTCTAGCCTTTGACCTGCTCTGGTAGCGATGGCAATGCCATTGAATGCCAAGGGGCAGTGGTTAGATCCTCTCTTGTAAGAGATTGTCATTGCCTGATACTTGTGTGGCGTGAATGCAACTTGCCACTTGTCAGCTCAAGTCTGGATATTGTCCAGGTCTTGCTTTATTTGGACACAGACTGCTTCATTACTTGAGGAGTCGTGAATGGTGCTGAACATTGTGCAGTCATCCAAGAACATCCCCACTTCTGACCTTATGATGGGAGGTCATTGATGGAGCAGCTGAAGATGGGTGGGCCTCGGAAATTCCCCTGAGGAACTCCTGCAGTGATGTCCTGGAGCTGAGATGATTGAACTCCAACCACCATAACCATTTTCCTTTGTGCCATATGTCTCCGACCAGCGGTTAGTTTTCCCCCTGATTCCCATTGACCCCAGTTTAGCTAGGGCTCCTTGATGCCATACTCGGTCAAATGTTGCCTTGATGTCAAGGGCCGTCACTCTCACCTCTGGAATTCAGCTCTTTTCCCTTGTTTGAATCAAGGCTGTAAAGAGGTCAGGGGCTGACAACACCCAAACTGAGTGGCCGCGAGCAGGTTATTGCTGAGTATTGGCACTTGATAGCACTGTTGATGACTCCTTCCATCACTTTGATGATGGAGAGTAAACTGATGGGGCGGTAATTGGCTATGTTGGATTTGTCCTGTTTCTTATGTACAGGACACACGTGGGCAATTTTCCACATTGCCGGGTAGATGCCAGTGTTGAAGCTGTACCAGAACAGCTTGGCTCGGGTTATAGCAAGTTCTGGAGCACAAACCTTCAGTACTATTGATGGAATATTGTCAGGGCCCATAGCTTTTACAGTTCCCAGTGCCTTCAGTCATTTCTTGATATCATGTTGGCTGAAAACTGACAGTTGTGATGCTTAGGACCTTTGGAGGAGACCGAGATGGATCATCCACTCGGCACTTCTGGTTGAAGATTGTTGCCAATTCCTCAGCCTTGTCTTTTGCACAGATGGGCTGGCCTCCTCCTTCATTGAGGATGGGGATACTTGTGGAGCCTCCTCCTCCAGTGAGTTGTTTAATAGTCCACCACCATTCATGACTGATTGCGGCAGGACTACAGAGCTTAGAGCTGATGCGTTCGCTGTGGAATTGCTTAGCTCTGTCTACTTACTTGCTGCTTATGCTGGTTGGCACACAAGTAGTCCTGTGTTGCAGCTTCACCAGATTGATACCTTATTTTTAGTTAAGTCTGATGTTGCACCTGGTGTGCTCTCCTGCACTCTTCATTGAACTAGGATTGATCCCCTGGCTTGGTGGTAATGGTAGAGTGGGGGATATGCCGGGCCATGAGGTTACAGATTGTCGTTGAATACAATTCTGCTGCTTCTGATAGCCCACAGTGCCTTTTAAATGCCCAGTCTTGAGTTGCTAGATCTGTTCAAAGTCGATCCCATATAGCATAGTGGCAGGTATACAACATGACGGAAGGTATACTCAATCTGAAGACGGGACTTTGTCTCCAAAACGACTGTGTGGTGGTCACTTCTGCTGATATGGTCATGAACAGATGCCTCTGCAGCAGGCAGGTTGGTGAGGATGAGGTCAAGTATGTTTTTCCCTCTTGTTGATTCCCTCACCTTCAGGTGCAGTACCAGTCCAGCAGCTATGTCCTTTAGGACCCAGCTAACTAGGTCTGTGGTGGTACAACTGAGCCACTCTTGGTGATGGCCATTGAAGCCCCCGCACCTTCAGTGCTTCCTCCAAGT
Organism: Scyliorhinus canicula; assembly: GCF_902713615.1. NCBI lineage: Eukaryota > Metazoa > Chordata > Chondrichthyes > Carcharhiniformes > Scyliorhinidae > Scyliorhinus > Scyliorhinus canicula. The sequence goes on along the minus strand of NC_052151.1, from coordinate 137,599,318 downwards.
GATGTTCAACATGGAAGCATACTTACTCATCAGCTGATGGTGGACTGTACATGGTAATTAGCAGGCTTCCTTGCCCATGTTTAACCTGAAGCCATGAGACTTCATGGGGTCCAGAGTCAATGTTGAACACTCCCAGAGCAACGCCCTCCTGACTGTGTTCCACTGTGCCACCACCTCTGTCTTGCCAGTGAGACAGGACATACCCAGGAATGGTGATAATGGTGTCTGGGACATTATTTGTAAGGTATGATTCTGTGAGTATGACTATGTCAGGCTACTGCTTGACTAGTCTGTGAGATAGCTCTCCCAACTTTGGCACAAGCCCCCAGATGTTAGTAAGGAGGACTTTGCAGGGTTGTCAGGGCTGGTTCTGATGTTGTTGTTTCCGATGCTTGGGTCGATACCAGGTGATCTGTCCAGCTCCATTCCTTTTTTGTATTTTGTAGCGTTTGAATACAACTGATTGGCTTGCTAGTGTATTTCAGAAGGCAATTAAATGTCAGCCACATTGGGGGCACGGGGCTTGCCGGAGAGGATTGTCAGGGGGAGGCTGGAGATCCCCCGCTACTTCCGTAATAGGGGCTGGAGGCCGTTAGGCAGCAGTGCTAATCGGGGCACCCTTTAAAGATGGGTGTAAATCATACCCATTCATGTTTCTTTGGCACAGAGCCTCAAATCCCGTGAAAAAACTGGCCTGTGCAACTGGAGAGCTCCACATTAGTTTTAAGTCTGAGCTTGATGCTTTGCTAAGTTCGAAGATTCTGTCTATAGTCTGCTGCGGATGGGCAACAACCGATGTTGAAGAATTAAACCCTGTTCTGAAATTGGCCCTTCTGTCTTGGATTTTAGGTGCAGGATTAGGTTCTTAGATAGATTGGAGACATACTCTGGTATCTACACAATACTTGTTCATTATTACCACATGTAAACAGGTTAGAGAGTAGGCATGTTGCACCTTAGCATGATTCCAACCTCTCTCTAGCAAGTCTAACACATGACTGACTAGTGCCAGTGGTGCATCATCATGTACATCATACATTAGCATATCCCAACTGTTAACCCTTTGAACTACACCTCCCCCCAAATATCCTTCTTTTTAACAGCAACATGAAACCATTGCTTGTAATTTCGAAGGTCCAGGGCAGTGTCTGTGGGGGGTTACCCCAATGATGAACTGGCGAAAGGAAATTGCCTGGAAGTTTAAACTTCTGAAGGGCAACTGTTTTGCACTGGGACCATCTGAAAATACGATTTAAATTGCAAATTTAAATCAGGTTTGCAATTTAACGTACAGGAATAATTACCCAGAAAAAGATGAGACAAATTGAAACATTTCCACACTCTGGGTAACTATTGTACATCCCCTGACCCCCTACTGGACCCCCAACTGCCCCCCCCCCCCCCCCCCCCCCCCCATCCACTACACCTTCAATCTGCTGAGAATCACGACCTCCATTGGAACCCACTCCATACAATCCCACCTCCTCAGGACCTCCGGCTAACCCCCCCTCCCCCGCCCCCACTGCACACCCCCACCCCCATGACAATCCCATCAACCCCCCCTCTTAACAGGACTCTCCAGAACTTTGACTTCACCCGGGACTCTCCATCTACCTCCCAGCCCACATCCCTACACCCTCCCAATTTGGCCCCCCAGAAGTCCACTCCTGGTTAATGCACAACACCTCCGACTGCAACCCCCGACCATACCACTCTCCCAACCACCCAACACCCCCATCAACCACTTGGCACCCCCACATCTTGCTGACCACCCCACCACCTGGACCACCAGACACACTCTGACCATTCTAACACTTCCCAGACACCCTTACCAGACCCCCAGACACAATCCCCCCATGACCACCCAACCCACCGACCATCTGACCCCTCCCAAATCCTACCCTTGTACCTTACAAACCTACTTTTCCACTGGGTTTGAAAGTGACTGGACCTTTGAATTTATCTGATTTACGACAACTGGTGCAGTAAAAAAGAGGTTGTGACCTCCTTGATTCCGAAACTGCAGCCTTTGACAGAAGGCCTCAGGAGTGGGCTTAATATAGTTCTTGAATGTCTTCAGTTGGTAAGTTGGGTAAGAAAGGATAAAGGTAAGAAATTAGGAGCAGAGTGGCAATCTGACTCTAATTGCCACTCTTTAGAAATTCAGATTCATATATCTTTAGCTGTTTGCATCACATTTCTATATCTCCTTCTAACTATCGGCTCAACTCCAACTCCTAATCTTCCCCTCCCAAGTCACAGTTCGGGAGGATTCAATATCCCTTAAAGTTCACAGCCCTTGGAGAAGACAGCTTGGAGACATGAGAGTTTTTGTCAACACCTGAAGTAGGACAGTACTTCAGCATCATTGCTGCCAGCACTGCGGGAAAGCAGAGTGTAGGTCACAGGATGACTGAAATGCAAGGGCAACAAATCATTTGTGAGGGAAGACTGATCTCAAGGAGAAGGCTGAAGAAAATAGACCCTCAGACCCTCTTGGATGAGTGAACACCGGTCATTCTGAGGAACCTGTTCCTCTTTTGAAGGACTCAGGGAAGTAGCTTCAGAAGAGGCACAAAGAGGCATGATTCCAACCTCTCTCACTCTCGAAGGGGTGACTAACACATGACTGGTGCATCATCATCATCTATGTCATATTTTAGTATACCGCACCTGTTCACCCTTTATACTACAATCCCCAGCCTAAACCATGAGTAAAGGTAGACCAATAAATCCTCTTTGAATACTAACTTATGAGCAGTTTATTCAATATTCAAGAATTTTGAAGAGTTGTACCAAGTGGGATCAAACTTTCATATTGGTTCTCCTGCTTGTCTGTTCTAACTTTGGTGGAGGGTATGCGGACACCCTCGAAAACTGAGACAGATTCAGGAATAGGGCCTGCACTTTTAGAGCTATGGTCATCAAACAAAACGTTGTACTTCTAGGATCTAAAACAAATTTCTAGCATTTTCTGTCGAGTAACATTTGAAAACAAGATGAGAAATTTCAAAAGCTTTACTGAAGTAGTATAATGAATGTTTCCTTCATTTAAAATGCTATGCACATGTGGATATATGTCTGTGCGTGAGAGTCCCATTGTTCTGATTACATACCTGTGGCAACTTTTATTAAGTATTTTATAAATCCTACCAAGTTTATTAAGCTGAGGAAGAGAGAGAGGAATGTGGCAGAGACAGAGTATCGGGCTAGAAAAAGTAAAGGAGGGAGAAAGTGATTAAACAGCGAAAGATGGAAAGTGACAACAACAGCAATTGAGTTTGAAGTTTACGAGTTAAACAGGCATTTTTAAAGTTTATTTCGAATTGATTTTTTAAAGAGAGAAAAAAATGACAGGAAGGTAAAAGTGTAAGTCAAAGATGCAAACTGGATTAATGTGAGAGGTCTCTGGTCTCTTAACACCCATCATTCAGGTGACAAGTGGAAAGGGTCACCATGATCTGAATGATAATGGAGCGAAAGAAAGGAGAGAATATTAGGGACTATTGGATCATTCAAAAGAAAAAGAGTGGTGATACATGTAGTGACACAGATAAGGGGATAGTATGAAGGGAAATAGTCATAAAATGGGGATGTAATGAGCATGAAAGGAATGAAGAAATAACAGAAGAGCAAGAGAGATTGCAGACAGAATGAGAAGGGAAATTAAGGAATGGCAATCCTCACCAAAATTCAATTTTCAACCATTTGTAGCTCCTCACCCTGCAACGCCATGTTAGGGGCCGGTTTAACACAGTGGGCTCAACAGCTGGCTTGTAATGCAGAACAATGCCAGCTGCGTGGGTTCAATTCCCGTAACGGCCTCCCCGATCAGGTGCCGGAATGTGGCGGCTAGGGGCTTTTCACAGTAACTTCATTGAAGCCTACCCGTGACAATAAGCGATTATTATTATTATATCATCCACCCAAAATGAAGGAAAGAGGCAAAGAAAGAACACAGTGTGAAACAGCGAGAGTTTGGCAGAGAGAAACAACAAACGGAGAGAGGAAGAGGATCATCAATGATAATGACAATTTGCATTTACATACCAATTGTACCACCCCATGGTGCTTCACAGGAGCATCATCAAACAAAATTTCACACTGAGCCACATGAGCAGATGACCAAAACTCTGGTCCAAGATGACAGTTTAAAAAAAAGATTTTTTCCAATTAAGGGACAATTTAGCATGACCAATCCACCGAACCGTCTTTGGGTTGTGGAGGTTGTTACGTTCTGGTGCTAGGCTGGATGGAATTAGTGCACTAGAGAATGTCTAGTTTGTGACTAGTTGAATGATTATTGTGAAACAATAACGTGGGTCAGATAACAATAAGAAAACTATCAAAATCTACTAAGTCCTATATTACTATTACTAAATTATCTAAGAGTTAGTACAAATGCAATTATCCACTACGACGACTATCTCGGGGGAAACAAATCAGCGGGAGGCCGCCAAGAGCCCAGCATGATTCCTGTGAAGAACAAAACTTATGCTTGAGAGGATCAAGATTCTGTGAGATTGTCGATGGGATTCACGCTGTTTTTCTCACCGGAACTGACACTTTGCCATATTTGGGTAAGATTCAGCCCGTGGCTTCTGAGTTCGACAAAGAAAAAGAAAATAAATGAATAATTAACCCTGCCTCTCTCGGTCACCTCGCGCCTGTCCGAATTCTTAAACATCAAGCCTGCAGTTCCTTTCTACATGTCCCGACTCACAGCACAATACCACTGATTAAATCAAGTCAGCAGCTGGCTGATTCTCACAGCCATTGTGGACTCTTATTCTTCTGGCAAAATTGCACCAGCACCATTTTGGAAAGCCTGCTAAAAACTACCAAGCACAGGCAGGTCCATTGTTGGGCAATGAATGGAGGTCCCATATTAGAAGCCTGTAATTATTAAAACTCTATCCATACTTCTAAAATTCTTCAAAGTGGATCATAATTCCATGCTTCAGTTCCATTAGAATTCACCCAATGCTCAAACCAGTCAGAGAGTGGTTCGACAAGGGCATTGTCGGACCGGAAAGTGGAGCTGAGTCCACAAAGGATCAGCCATGATCTAATTGAATGGCGGAGCAGGCTCGAGGGGCCAGATGGCCTACTCCTGCTCCTAGTTCTTATGTTCTTATGTTCTTAATAAGAGTGGCGCACAGAGTTCGGGATAAACGTAGAGTTTGAATTTTGAGTAGCTAGCGCCTCGGATTGTGAGTGTCACGGTGGTGCGTCCCTGGATCTGGACAGAATGGGAGCCTGAAGCGAGCGAGATAGTTTGCCGCACGGGGAAAACGGGGAGCGAACAGCGTCTTACCAGATCTGGGTGTATGAAGCTCTCAGTGGTCCCGGAGTCGAAGAGGCATGGCGTTTTGTACCCGTTGATTTGGACCTCTTCCATCGAATTTCACAGATGCTTCGGGTGTGATTGGTCCAGAGTGACTGCGCTGAGTTGCGGGTAGTCGGCGGCTCGTTCAGCTGTGCTGGAGTGGCCCCGTGATGACTGCCCTCTGAGTTCATAGTCGTGCGGGTAGTCGGCGGCTCGATCAGCTGTGCTGGAGTGGCTCCGTGATGACTGCCCTCTGAGTTCATAGTCGTACTCTTCCGATGAGTTGTCCGAGCGTGGAGATGCAGGTCGGGCCCGTGGATCGCACGTGGCGGACGGCGAGGAAGATGGCGTCCAAGATGGCGGCCCCCATGAGTGGCACGTGGCCGGCCGCGTGGTGGAGGTTTGCCAAGATGGCGGCCCCCATGGATCGCACGTGGCGGGAGGGGGCAGAGTCGGGGCATAGGCCGCAGCGTTTCGGGCCCCACGGGCCTGCGGGAGTGGGGAGCGATTACTTTGTGCCGCTGGGGAGTTGGAAGCTGGGGCCCTTTTAGTGAGTCACACTCTTGAGTAGTGGCCTTTCCGCCCGCAGCTGCTGCAGGTCGCGTTGTGGGCCGGGCAGTGCTGCTGCGGGTGCTGATTCTGGCCGCAGAAATGGCAGGCTGGAGCAGTATGGTGGCTGGCTGGAGCAGCATAGTGGCTGGCTGGGGCAGCATGGTGGCTGGGCGGCCGCGTAGTACAGGCCTGGGGGAGTCGCTGGTCAGGGGCCCATGATTGGGTCGCTGGGTCCGCGGGGAACGAGTTAAGGCTGCGGAAGGAGACCTCCATCGTGGTAGCAGCTTCCACAGTTGTTTCTAAGTCTTGGGACCCCTTTTCCAGCAGCCGTTGGCGCACATAATTAGACCTGAGGCCCGCTACAAAAACATCGTGTACAGCAAGTTCTCTGTCTCAAGGTAACCGCTTGATAATTACAGTCACTTGACAATTTATTGAGTTTCCTTAAAAATTCGGTGAGTGATTCTGTGGGCCGCTGGCGGCGAGTCGTGAACACATGGCGTGCGTAAACTTCGTTAATAGGCCTTACATATATCTTATCGAGTACCGCTAGTGCTGCAGTATATGAACCGGCCGAGTTTAGTTGTGTAGAGATTCGGTGGCTCACCCTCACATGCAGTAGACTTAGCTTCTGTTCGTCTGTCGTTTTGGCTGTGCTTGCTTCTGCCAGGTAGGCCTTAAAGCACCGCATCCAGTGGGAGAAGATTTCTTTTGCCTCTGCATCCTGCGGGTCGAGTTCCAGGCGTCCAGGCTTGAGGGCCAATTCCATGATCGATCTTGACTGTTCTTAAGTTGATTAAATTGATGGAACCATCAATTCACCAGACACGTGTTTTCCGATATGAATCTAGGCTTTAATCAACTTACTTCAGAGCCAGCCTGTTACCCGTTGATGAACTCTCTGTGAACTGCAGACTGACTCTGGACAAGGGTATTTATACAGCAGCACAAGGGGGAGGAGTTGTGGGCGGAGCCAAGGGTGGAGCCCTGTACAAGCTCCTGAGCATTCCCAGAGCTACTCCCCCTAGTGGTCAGGTAATGTTGCACGTTTTACTTGAGTGTATTACGCGTTTATTGGAGTGTATTAACACACCTCCGTTTAAAGGCCGTGTGCTTAACACTACTACAGCTCTGTGTATGTAATTCTGCTCGGAGTCGCCAGGTGCCGTATTTAGACACCTCACAAGTATATCAAGGTCAGGTTCAAAGTAATAAAACTGTACACCGATTAGTAAGTTCAAACGATTGATATTTATTATAACAAATATAATAAATACACATGCATACGCTAAAGACTAATACTTATTTCTACTATTAAACGACTAAATACTTATCTAAGTAGGAACCAGCAAGGTCAGGGGACAAGGCCTTTGTTCCTTTCTGGACTGCACCTTCTGTTCACTAATAGTCGGCAAGAGTATAAGCAATGCCTGGGTCACGTAGCGAGCGTTGTTTTGGCACTTACTGAACGATGGCTGATGCTCAACGGCCGGTGATGAAAGACAGGATCTGGAGGCTGGGGTCGGAGTCAGGATGCAACAGTCTGGGCCGGAGTCTGGAAGCAACAGAAGCCGGAGCCAACAGAACGGACCATGTGCTGTTGGAAGACTACCTTTATAGGTCCCCCCAAAGTCCGTGCCTCTTCGGGGCGGTCTCTACCTGCTGTATATCGATTGGGTCTTCTCCCAATCGATATTTTCCAAACCCCCAATCTGAGGGTCGCTTCTCGATGGGTGGGGCGGTTTCTATGGTGCTTTGTGATGGATACTTATGGTGCCGTTTCGTCTGGACGTCCACTCAAAATATCCATTCAAACCCAAATGTTTCTATTGTGTGGGCCTAGATCTGGATCACCTCATTACTATGCAAATCGTTGTTGCCATTTACACCTTTAGCTGAGATCCTGCACCTGGCCATAAACTGGTTTTTGTACGTGCAGAATGCTAATTAGCCTTCTGCAAACTGCTTGTCCTTGCTAAGACTGTTTTCTCCCTGCAGCCTTAGCAGTTCTCCATGTTGTAGCCCAGTGTCCATCTTAGGTGGCTACAGTAACGCTACTGTGCTTACAAATATACAGTGTGAATTTACCATGTTATATTCACCACACTCTGCTACATCAAGATTGGACTTCTAAAAAAAATGCCTCTGTTTGGAAGATCAGATTCGACTCAAGCTTAGAGGATTGGACACAGTACGCAGAACTCATGCATTATTTTTTCCATGTGAACAATATCACAGAGGATGAGCGACAGACAGTAATTTTGCTAATTGCTTGTGCCGCACATACCTACAGAGTGATACAAAACCTCTCATATCCTGGAGCTCCAGACATTAACACCTTTGAATAGTTGGTGTCACTGGTGGGGCAGCACATTAACCCTACGCCATCTGTAACTGTGTAGAGATTCCACTTTAATATGGCAGAAAGGACCATTGGACAGTCTGCAACCGAGTTTCTGTCCAGAATGCGCAAGATACAGTGGCTGTACTTCCGCAGAAAACCAAGGAAATGTGGCATATCCACACTGACTCTTATCAACTTTTACAGATACACCATAGAAAGAATCCTATCGGGCTGCATCACAGCCTGGTATTGCAACTGCTCAGCCCAAGACTGCACGAAAATTCAGAGAGTCATGAACACGGCCCAGTCCATCACACAAACCTGCCTCTCATCCATTGACTCCATCTACACCTCCCGCTGCCTGGGGAAAGCGAGCAGCATAATCAAAGACCCCTCCCACCCAGCTTACTCACTCTCCCAACTTCTTCCATCCCGCAGGAGATACAAACGTCTGAGAACATGTCTGAACAGATTCAAAAACATGTTTCTTCCCTGCTGTCACCAGACTCCTAAATGACCCTCTTATGGACTGACCTGATTAATAGTACACTCCTGCATACTTCACCCGATGCTGGTGCCTATGTATTTACCTTGTGTACCTTGTCTTGCCCTATTATGCTTTTTTCTTTTTCTTTTCTTTTATTTTCACGTACTAAATGATCTGTTTGAGCAGCTCGCAGACAAATACTTTTCACTGTACCTCAGTGCGCGTGACAATAAACAAATCCAAATCCAAAGATAGCCGAATTTTGTGAAAACGGCATTTCAGTTTCAGAAATGCGACCTGAGCCTTTGGTCTGCCGTGTGAATAATGTGGCAACGCAAAGCAAATTGCTAGCCAAATCACCTTTAAATTTGCAACAGGCCATGTAGATTTTACTTTCCTAAGTAAGCGCTGTGCAAGGGATACAGGAGATCCAGGGGATGGAAGTAAATGCCCTGGGAAGCGCCCCTTCTGGGCGAGCAGCCCCCTCTGGACCAATAGCCCACCCTGGACTGAACACCATAGAGGCATGGCCCGTTGGTCAAAGACCAAGTTGTCTGATGGGATACCTCCACGGTGTCCATAGAAGGAGAGCCAGGATGTTGTGGGACATATAGTCATAGGGCCCAGAGGGAACACAAACCGCAGGTCAGCCAGAGATCCCGGTGCCCCAGTCATGGCAGACTCTAACAACAGGCTTGCAATTTCCATCTGGATGAATCAGATGAAGAGAAGTGCATGCAACTTAATTGTGTGACGGCACCCTGAGTAGCCCTCATTAAGATAATAGTGCAGATTAATGGGCATTTGTTAGATATGGAGCTAGACAGGGAGCTGCAGTTTTTTGGCAGGCCTTCGATTGGATAAAGTCATGGGTGCAGCAGTCCGATTTGAGGGATACTGATTCTAAATTTGCGACTTATACCGGCGAACCATTTCGGGAACCACCATGACCCTGGTGGTTTATGGGTACCAGTTGGTACATCTCCCACTAATTATTGTCAAGAGACACAGCCCCAGATTGTTAGGCCATGATTGGTTGAGCTGCTTACATCTAGACTGGCAGCAGATTTTCCAGCTGGGATCCAGGAATCTGTACTGAGTACTGGGAAAATACCCTGAGGTTTTTCAGCCTGGACTGGGGAAAATAAAAGGGGCCATGTCACAGATTCAGGTCGACTCAGGAGCACAGGTGAGGTATTTTAGGGCTTGTCCGATCCCTTACGCTTTGTTGGTGAAAATTGAGACCGATCTCAACAGACACGAAGAACTTAGAATCATCAAACTTGTACATTTACCTATTGTGCGGCGCCAGTAGTCTTGGTACTTTAGCCTGATAAGAAGGTCTGATTGTGTGGGGACTATATGTTAATGGTTAACATGGCTTCCCAGTTGGATCATTGCCCCATGTCTCACATTGAGGATCAATATTCTAAATTGGCTGGTGGATGCTCGTTCATCAAGCTCAACATACGCCATGTGTATTTGCAGATGGAATTGGATCCTGCCTCCCGCAAATACGTCACTATCAATATGCATTGACGCCTGTATGAATACCCTTTTGGATTGTCATCGGCCTGTGCCATATTCCAAAGAGTGATGGAAATCACTATGCGGGATTTGTACGTAGCTGTGTATCTGGATGAAGCGTTGTTCATGGGGGTGACCGAGCAGGAGCATCCAGATAATTTGGATAAATTCTCCATCGGTTATCGGAGATGGTCATTCATCTCCAGTTGTGTACCTGGGCTATTAAGTGTACCATGAGGATATACACCGGGTTGCGGAGAACGTAAGTGCCATTCAGCAGGTTCCTACTCCACAAGTGGAACTTTGGTATTTTCTGGGTTTGGTAAACTTTCATGGCAACTCCATCCCCAGCCTTGCAACTATATTGCCTTGCCCCCCCCCCCCCCCTCCCCCCACCCCCCGCTTCTCCTTTTGAAAAAAAAACAGGAATGGGTGTGGAAACAGCAGCAGGTTTCTTGCAAGTAAAGAAAGAAACAGCTGAGATTTTCCGGTTTATTAGTACATTATGATCTGGCCAAACCCCTCATTGCCACGTGTGATGGAAGTTGGCAGCTAGAGGCCCATTGCTTGTGCCTCCCGGACACTGGCTGTGGCCAAGCACATTTATGTGCACATCGAGAAAGAAGGTCCAGCAGTTGTCTTCGCCATGAAGAAATTCCATCAATATGTGTAGCCGTGTTTCATGATCAGCCCAGATCACAAGCCCATTGCTTAGCTTTTTTAAAGTGGGCAAGGCGATTCCGCCCAACGCCTCCGTCAGGATGCAACTTGGGCCCTTCTGTTGGCAGCCTACGAGTACTCATTTGAGCATTGTCCCAGCAAACGTGAATGCATTCAGCCGACTGCCCTTGCCGACAAGCCCTCCTTCTCCTATCAGGACAGGCGAGGTAGTGGCCATGCTCAACCTTATGGATTTGTTGCCTGTAACTGCATATGGATCTGTGAGTGGATTCAGATAGCTCCAGTCCTTTCGAAGGTTTGGCATATATTCCTATATGGTGGTCAGTATAGGCAGTTTCCAGGTGAGTTCTGGAAATTCTTGGTGAAGTTTAGCATGGAGGACGGCACCCTGCAGTGGAGTATATGCATCATTCTGGCAAAGTGCCAAGACCTGATTTTGAGGGACTTGCATAACAGATACCCTGGGGTGTCCAAAATGAAAATGTTTGCACCTATTTATGTTTGGGGGCTGGGCCTGGACATTGACATTGAGAGAGTAGCCTAGAAGTGTGGCATACGCCAGGAGAACCAAAAGCTTCCACAGGCCTCGCCCCTTCAGTCCCAGGAATTGCCGGGGTGACTGTGACCTGTCCACAACCATAAACAATGCTTTGTCCACAGGTTTTGGGGCAGCTCTCTTTTGGGGCAATTGGATGGCAGTTGCCGACCTGTCTGCTACACTTCTACAGGACTATCAGACACCGAACCAGCTGTGTCATCATCGAGAAGGAAGCTGCAGTGGTCGCAAGGGCATGTGAGAATTTCTCTGACTACAATGTCTGCCTCAGAATTACAATCAAGGCAGATCATTAACCATTGGTCTCCTTGTTAAATGAAAAGAAGCTCACAAAGATGCCGCCTTGTTTCACCTGCACCCCATGAGATTAACCTACAAGACCATGTGTGTCCAGGGACAGAATCAGATGATGGCAAATGTATTTCCAAGGGTCACTGTGGGACTTCTGACCACACACAGCATAGCCATTGTCGTTGAGCCAGAGGCCTAATCACAGACCAAAATCAGACACTTGCCAGCCAGCACAACCAGGCTCCAACAGATCCACCAAGAGCAGCTGTGTAATGAAGAATGTTCCCACATCGGCACCTACTGCTGACAGGGTGCCCTTGTCACAAACTAAGCGACAGGTCAGCCATGATCTTATTGAATGGTGGAGCAGGCTTGAGGCGCTGAATGGTCTACACCTGCTCCTATTTTGTATGTTTGTATAAATACAGTCCCGTCCATACAATGCCATAAGAAGGCAGAACCTGGGTCAATGTAGAGATGGACAGAGATGTGTAAAGACCTAGGGCAGGGTCAGCTCCATACCTGTACCTCTGCTGTGTATATGTATGTAGTTCTGAGTTGTTAATAAAGACTTGCTCTTAATATACTCAAGACCATGAAGCCTCCTTCATGGTGTCTGAAGCAGGATTCTTCCCCAGAGATGAATGAACAAATACAAAAATGTTGATATGGGCTAGAAAAACCATTAATTTTAGACGAAAATAGTAAGTATTTATATATTAAATTCTCCTCCTGCCTAACGGAAGGGTGATTTTTCAATCTGTCAAGATTGTTCAATTTTAGTGGTACTTTTCCCATTGATAATGCAATAGTTCATATAATTGCCTTCTGAATTACTTATATTCAATTTATTTTCATTTTCCAAATTCTTTTGTTGCATTGTAACCTGGCAAGAGTAAAGAGTTGATCTGACTTCCTCTGTAACTGAATTCTCATCGCTAGTTATTAAGTCAGAATATTTTTTCAATTATTACGGAAGTGCTCATAGACTTTGACTAATTACATTTACAGCTAACTGAACAGCATAACTCTATGACTTCTGATGTGAAGAATTGGTTTGTTTCTCCAAAGCCGGAATTAAAATTGTGTTAGATTTGCTTATCGACAATGACTGTGACTGATGTCAATGAAACAGACCTATCTCCTGCAAGGATGGTTTTCTGGTCAGCTAGGCAGTAAGATTATTTTTCGCAACTAAATGTCTTTTGGACATAGTAATCTATCATTTTCATAAGTGCAGGGAACATTTGAGCTATATCAATTTTATGGTTATCACATTTTCAAAATACATTTTGGCCAGGAGCCTAAGTCCTCCCACCAATGGAGAATCGGGACTGGTTTCCACTAGCGTTCGGACAGGTGGAGGGAGACCTCTCCAGATTCCCTCGAAATCCCAATATGGGGCCACCATATTGAATGGCGGCCAATCCCAAGGTTTGGCTTCAGGCCCCCCATTTCCCCCACAGTGAAAATCATGAACCCCCCCCCCCCCTGTGGACAAGGAGGGCACCCCCAAACTCTCATTAAAGTTAGGAATCCTTCCCCCACCAAGGGAATAACGGGTCATGCCCCCATACCACACAGTCATGAGAGTGACATGAGCCCCCCTCTCCACCTGATCCCCTAGCCCCCCATCCTGCCCTCCCCCCCCCCATCATCCCCTTGTCAGCCACCCTCATCAGTCTTCCTTTCAGCCACCTCTTCAGCCAACAATCTTCAGTTCTTGCCCCCGGCATTGCCAAAGTTGTACATTCCGCTGGCACCATGGTGCATGTACCCTGGCAGTGACACTTACTGACTGGCACAGTGGACCCCAAGGGGTCAAGGGGGTCAGGGCGCTGATAACTTGCCCCCCTGCCACTGCTGGACTGCAAATGGGGGTTCCCCCAAGGGTACTGGGGGGTGGTGGGTGGGCTTGGATTGCTGGTGAGGGTTTGACCCTGGGACCATCCCCAACCCAGGATGGTCGTCCCGTGACTGGTCTGCCCATTCCAGCCCTGGGAAACCTGGAGATCACCTTTGGCATGGTGAGCTCAGGCAGTGCTCTGCTTAATATCATTCTGCTGGTTGGAGTATTTTAATTATGAAGTGTCCTCCTCAACCTGAGCTTCTCTGCCTGGCAGTCCAATGAAGAATCAAAGCAAGAACACTTTCCATTTCCTAACATCTGATTCCTCAGAGAAAAACCTTTAAAACAGCAGCTGTTGCAAGAATCAGAGGCTTCCGAGAAAGCCCAGGATACTTGAAAAGGCTTAGAATCCCCTGACACCATTTGAAATGCTAAGCATCCATTCAATTTCACAGAACAATACTTTTCATAGTCTTTGATTCACAGTTTAATAGTTGCTTTAGGGGAATTGTTTATTTATCTTTCCCTTAATGCTTGAATGCATCTCAGGTACTCTGTTTTGATACTAACCACAATATTTATAACACTCTTGCTGTAATTGACAGCTCCTCGCCACATCAAAGCAGCTAAGTGCTTCACGCTCCTGGGAAAGAAGAGATTAAACCACATTGCAAATCCCCTCCCTCCACTGACGAGTAGGAGCATCTCCCCCATCACCACAAGAATGGGGGTCACCCACCCATGACACCCACGCATGAGGGTGACCCAACCCCCTCTCCCTCACTGACCCCTCCACAGCCCCTGTCATCAGACCCCCATCAGAATCCTCTTCAGAGACCCCCAATGGAGATCCCAGAATAATTGAGCTGCTCACAGAAAAATACTTATCACTGTACCCCAGTACACGTGACAATAAACAAATCCAATCCAATCCCATCAGACCCCCATCAGCTAAGTGCTTTCTGTTGTGGATAAGAGGAAGTAAAAGTACTTAGCTGCTTTTGATTTGGTGAGGGTCTGTCAATCATAGCAAGAGTGCTTCTAAACTGTTCTGGTTAGCATCAAATCAGGATACTTGAGATACATTCAAGCGTGAAGGGAAAGCTAGATCAACAATCCACCAAGCTTGGAATAATGAACTGTCAATCACTTTCTAATAATTGATCGGCACGGTACAATAGTGGTCACAGTGCCAGGGTCCCAGGTTCAATTCCCGGCTTGGGTCATTGTCTGTGCGAAGTCTGCACATTCTCCCCGTGTCTGCAGGGGTTTCGTCCGGGTGCTCCAGTTTCCTCCCACAAGTCCTGAAAGATGTTGTTAGGTAATTTGGACATTCTGAATTTTCCCTCCATGTATCTGAACAGGCGCCGGAATGTGGCGACTAGGGGCTTTTCACAGGAACTTCATTGCAGCGCTAATGTAAGCCTACTTGTGACAATAAGTACCGCAGGAATCAGTTCTGGGTCCTCTGCTGTTTGTGATTTTCATTAACGACTTGGATGAGGGAGTTGAAGGGTGGGTCAGTAAATTTGCAGATGATACGAAGATTGGTGGAGTTGTGGATAGTGAGGAGGGCTGTTGTCGGCTTCAAAGAGACATAGATAGAATGCAGAGCTGGGCTGAGAAGTGGCAGATGGAGTTTAACCCTGACAAGTGTGAGGTTGTCCATTTTGGAAGGACAAATCTGAATGCGGAATACAGGGTTAATGGTAGGGTTCTTGGCAATGTGGAGGAGCAGAGAGATCTTGGGGTCTATGTTCATAGTTCTTTGAAAGTTGCCACTCAAGTGGATAGAGCTGTGAAGAAGGCCTATGGTGTGCTAGCGTTCATTAGCAGAGGGATTGAATTTAAGAGCCGTGAGGTGATGATGCAGCTGTACAAAACCTTGGTCAGGCCACATTTGGAGTACTGTGTGCAGTTCTGGTCACCTCATTTTAGGAAGGATGTGGAAGCTTTGGAAAAGGTGCAAAGGAGATTTACCAGGATGTTGCCTGGAATGGAGAGTAGGTCATACGAGGAAAGGTTGAGGGTGCTAGGCCTTTTCTCATTAGAACGGAGAAGGATGTGCGGGTTAGGTGGTCCAAAGATGTGCGGGTTAGGTGGATTGGCCATGCTAAATTGCCCGTAGTGTAAGGTTAATGGGGGGATTGTTGGGTTACGGGTTACGTGGGTTTAAGTGGGGTGATCATTGCTCGGCACAACATCGAGGGCCGAAGGGCCTGTTCTGTGCTGTACTGTTCTATGTTCTATGATGAGGGGCGACTTGATAGAGGTTTATAAGATGATCAGGGGAATAGATAGAGTAGACAGTCAGAGACTTTTTCCCCGGGTGGAACACACCATTACAAGGGGACATAAATTTAAGATAAATGGTGGAAGATATAGAGGGGATGTCAGAGGTAGGTTCTTTACCCAGAGAGTAGTGGGGGCATGGAATGCACTGCCTGTGGTAGTAGTTGAGTCGGAAAATTTATGGACCTTCAAGCGGCTATTGGATAGGTACTTGGATTAGGGTAGAATAAGGGAGTGTAGGTTAACTTCTTAAGGGCAGCACGGTAGCATTGTGGATAGCACAATTGCTTCACAGCTCCAGGGTCCCAAGTTCGATTTCGACTTGGGTCACTGTCTGTGTGGAGTCTGCACATCCTCCCCGTGACTGCGTGGGTTTCCTCCGGGTACTCCGGTTTCCTCCCACAGTCCAAAGATGTGCAGGTTGGGTGGATTGGCCATGAAAAATTGTCCAAAATTCTATGATTAACCTAGGACAAAAGTTCGGCGCAACATCGTGGGCCGAAGGGCCTGTTCTGTGCTGTATTTCTCTTTCTCTATCGATCTAATAAAGATTATTATTATAATACAATGTATTGCTGTGTGAAATTGAATAGAAGATGTACATTTCAAAGTCCTTCAAGGGATTTGAAGCCCTTTGAAGTGTACATGACCTTCGCGGAAGCCTCTGACACTTGTAATAGCTACTGCTTTAAAGAGCTTTGTCTGAGGCAGCAGATGTTAGGGAAGAGTAAGTGAAAATGCAGTGATTTTTCATTCTACTACCTGGATTACGCTTCATGTTTCAGATAGGTTCTCTCTTGGGGGTCTCTGTTGGGTCATCTGATGGGATCTCAGATGGTTGTCTCTAATAGGGTCTCTGATGGGGGTCTCTGTTGAGGGCTCTGTTAGGGATCTCTGATGGGGGTCTCTCATTGGGGTCTGATTAGGAGTCTGATGGGGGATCTGATGGGGAATATGATGGGGGGGGGTTGATGGGGAGGTTGGGCGGGAGGGCAGGATTTACATTGCCTTTATGGCCTTCCCATGGACTTTGTGGGGGGCACTAGAGTTATGCACCGACCCCCTTGACCCATCACGGGGTCCAACGACCGAGGTCCAGATTTGGGAAGATTCCCCGCTGTGGGAGTCGGTGCATTGCGGGAAGATGGAGACTTAGATTTACAGCCTGTTATTCAGATGCATGTGGGTTAAAATCACCAATTTACATCTTCCCACTGACGCAGGGGTTTAGCTCTCTGCTGCCAGAGGTGGGAGAATGGAGCATCAGAATGGGTGTTCATCCTGTTTTTTACCCTCTACCCTCTACCCTCCACCAGATCAAGAAACCCGCTACCCGGCAATGGGTTGAATTCTCTCAAAAACGGAATAAGTGGCATTTCGCGTGGGAAAACCTGTGCAGTGCGATTTCCATCGCAAATCTCCCACACTTTGGTCATTTCTTTGGAGATGGCGTGAAACTGCTGAAAAAGTGGAATATGGGATCCAAAGGCACTGAAAAACCTGGCCTCACAGAGATTTTGTCAATTTTAAGGGGACCCCCTTCATGACCCCCTTCAGTCCCCCCTTCATGGCCATGCCCCCTTTCATGCCTCACTCCTCAGCACTTTGGCACTGCCAGGATCCCAGGGTACCATGTTCCTGACCACCTGCGGTGTCTCTCAGCCCCCCTGGTGTGGTCACCATGTCTGGTCTCCGGAGTTGGAGACAAGTAGTGATTCCCGCCGGCCACACCCTGCACTGGTGGGGGAGTGGGGAGAATCCTGGGAACCAACTGAATCGGCTTCAAACTCACTAAGCATATTTAAATGCTTATTCACTATTGTGATGGAATCATTTGGAAATGTTTGGTTTATCTCACTTGTACTGTAGTGGCTTTTTCACTTTTTCTGATCCTTGAATCAGCCTTTAAATGCTTATTTAAATATACTAATCTGGTTCTCGCCCAGCGAGGGTGTAAGCCAGACTGCGTCAGGTGCCGCAGGCCAGGACAATCATGCTCTGTTAGGTGCCTGGTACAAAGCCCATTTGGGGACTCTCCCATTATTCTCCTGGAATAGCACTGGGCGCAACATGACCAGAGAATCACCCCCTTCAATATTCTGTGTTTTAATATAATTGTAAAGTACCCAATTCATTTTTTTTTCAAATAAGGAGCAATTTTAGCATGGCCGATCAATCTAGCCTTCACATCTTTTGGGTTATGGGGGTGAGACCCATGCAGACAAGGGGAGAACGTGCAAACCCCACACGGACAGTGACCCGGGTTTGGGATCGAACCCGGTTCCTCAGTGCCGTGAGGCAGCAGTGCTAAACACTGCACCATCGTGCCACCCACCCCTTAACTAATCTAATAAAGAGGATAGATGCTCCTTAAATTGAAGAATACATAAGGGGATAAGAACTAATCTTGTCAAGTACACTTTTCATCAACCAGGTTGCTGATTTAGTTCCTTATATGTCGTCAACTACTTAATATTTGCTTCCTTCAAATCATTCTAATCTACTTATTCTCAAAGACTATACAATGGGAATTGCAAATTTTATCATTTCCCTAGCAATTCCTCATACAATCATAAGAGACTAGAAGTTGGTTATTCGGCCCATAAAGCTTGCTCCGCTATTCAATGTGATCTTGATTGATCTGATTGTGCCCTTAACTCCACTTTCTTGCCTTCCCCGTGACCCATGACCCTTTGTCAATCACAAGTCAGTCTAACTAAGCCTTGAATGTATTCAATGACCCCCTCCTCAACTGCTCTCTGTGGAAGAGAATTCCGAAGATTAACAACCCTCTGAGAGAGGAACCCCCAGAAGAGTGACCCCTGTCTGGAATCTAGAGAGCAGTCCAGACAGAGGCAATGAAAATAATTATTGCTTTAACACTCTACTGGACCTGTGAAATATACCTGCTGGCTCGGATACAGGGAGCACCACCTGTCAATTCCTGGAATGAGAAAAGCAGTGAGCTGTGTTCAGAATCCCTCAGATCATCTACAAGTCATACATTAATTTCTCTTTAATATTGATTGACAGCTTCCACACAGCCTAGCTGTCAGCATTGTTCCATTCATCTTCCTTCACGGTTGAGTAACTCTGAAGAGCTCCTACCGCAATGTTTATAAACATCAAGCTTTGATTGGCAGCTCCTGGACCACTTCAAACAGAATTAAATGCTTTCCAATCACCTCCCTTCACTGTGAGAAATTTTGAAATGGACAGCTGGAATTTGACAGGACTTAACTCTAAGCCGTCTAGGACTCCTGACATGAGTCTCTTTTATGGGGTGGCTTTCTGACAGGGCTCTCTTTTCTCGGAGCTTCCTGACAGGGGTCTTTCGCCTGGGGGCCTTCCTGACATGGGTCACATTTCTGGCGGGTCTGTGTCGTGGTTCTTATTTTGCGGTTATCTTTGGGGGGCTGCTTTATTTAGGGGATATCTGTGGGAGTCATCTTATTTAGAGGTCTCTGTAGGGGTCTCTTCATTTAGGGGTCTCTGTGTGGGTCTCTTTATTGAGGGGGTCTTTGGGGTTTGCTTATTTTGGAAGTTGCTAGTGGGGGAATGGTGGGGGGATCTGGTCAGGGTGGTCTGGGCAGGTCTTGCACTGTGGGGGGGAAAGGGTGTCCCTCAGGTGGACTTTGGGGGCAACTCGCTTCAAGAGTTATTCCTTAGCCCACCATGAGGTCCAACACATCAGGGCCATGCTTGACATGACCAATAGTGATTCTCACCCAGAGGACCGGAGAATGGCGCGGGCCCGGAGAATATGGTGCCCGCCCTGTTAAGTGGATGCAAATGTATTTCAGTGATTCATTTGCAGCCTCCCGCTGGCGAGGGATGTGAACCTTGATCGCAATGCCAACAGGGGACCTGAGTATTGGAAATGGATCGGCGCTCACCATTGATCCCACTTTCTTCACAAATGCTGGATTCTCCATCTCATCAGGAGCTCCGCTACCAGCGGTGCGAGGCAAAAAACATCATCCTCCATCTTATATATAAAACCCATTATTTTCAAACAGTGCCTACTTGTCGTAGATTCTCCTATGGGATGTAGCATCTTCTCAGCCTCTCATCTTTCTAAACACCAATATACGTCCAACCTGCTCAACCCTATCATCCCAGGAATCAGCATGGTAAACATTTTCTGAACTGCTTTCAATGCAAATATATCCTCCCTTAAATAAGGAGACTAAAACTGTAATAACCTGCACGGGACACACAGGGTGGAATAGGAAGCGGCCGACACAGAGAAAGAATCCGGTGTGATATAACCGGACCCCATGTAAATAGTTGTTCTTATAAATAAACATCTTCTTTTGTTCACTGGTCTGACTCCTCTCGCCTTAATTTAAAAAACTATAAATTGCACTCCAGGTGAAATTTCACAATTCCACATACAGTTGCAGCAAAATGTTCCTACTTTTATACTCCAACCCCTTCCATTAAATGTTTGCAATGTCATAATTTCCATTGATTTTGACAAGCATTCAACTTGCATTAATTTATTTCTTTGGAGATATATATCCAGTAGGACATATGTAACTATTATCATACTGTTAGAACTGTGTGTTCAGAATCATTTCAGAGTGAATTGGCTGCTAGTGTGGATTCTATTCAATGCGAGGAACTGGATCAGGGCAGAGTTTCCAGTTGCTGTTATGACTTTTCCATGACCTTATCTCATTTTTTTGGGATGTAGGTCAATTAATAATTGATGGGGTGCTCCCATCACTAATAGCGCTCATTGTGTGACCTCCTCTTGGGGAAAGGGAATGCATTGCTTCTGCAATTATGCACTTGCGACAGATTCTCGAAAGGATTACAATTTAATGTTGGAGGAAAATAAATGTGAAGGGTCCTGCAGAAAATGTCTGCCCTGGGAAAGGGTGGGAAGCTGAAATGCGAGAATTGGCAATACACATTGAGGAAAGAAACCGATGGCTAGTCTCAGCAGCCTTGTTTCCAATGTGGCAAAACCTTTCTCCTCGTCTAGGAAGGAATTGCTCAACAGGGATAGAACAATGGTGCACTGGGAGGGAGATGAGATGGAGCACTCAATCTCACCCACTCACTATCATTTACATGCAGGAGGGTACGATAGGCAACAGGTAATTAAATCCTCTTGAAAGGCTTGGTTATGGAAATATTTGTGCATAATTTGTCTATGACTGCAGTTCAAGATACTTTCAGTGCATATGAATTGTTTGGGGACATCCTGTCACCCTGAAATATGTCACAAGTCTCTTCTTTTGTTTTCTGTGATATTTCTTCTTTTATTTTTGAATGAGATTATTTTTCCTTGAATGCCTTATGCACTCAGGTTTCTCATTTTATACCTCCCAGTGCCTTGGGCTACTGGCTATTTGGTAACAGAGGCAAATAAATATCAAGGCAGCTCAAGAGATGATTGTGTCTTTCTTTGGTAGCTTGGCAGCAGATCTCACATGGTAACATCATTCAGAATATCCAGATATCTTCTTAAGTTCTCAGACTGAGAAGTGTATGCCTGGACCTCAGGGCATCATGGGAAATGACTTGGTGGCAAGTGCATGGACTCGGGTGCCCCTCGCGGTCAGGGTGCTCTTGCGAAGACTCCCATTGATGCAATAACTTAATTTAAACCCAACCCACCCCTGGTAGCAATTTACAGGCTCCTGGCTATTGTGACTACTGACTGCTGACACAACCCTGAAAATGCTCTAAGGGCTACTGGCCAAGTGGATCCTCACCCAGCCCACCTTTCTGGACACCCTCATATCCCAGCAGTATCATCAATGGGATGGGCATGGCCATGTTCAACTGCTGGCCCACCAGGTGTTGCCACTCCTCAGTGAATTCCTTTGAAGCGCAGCCCCACAGTAGAGGAAGCAGGGGATTAGCAGAGCTCACCCCAAACAAGAGACACATGCACTGTTGCCGCTGGAACATTCCCTGGCACACAGCCCCGACCAGTGACACTATCAGCCAGCCCAGTGTTTTTCAAACATATCTTCCCTGATTCCACCTTTGCCAACTGGCCATCCTTCGGGTCCCACGCCACGTTCACTTACCAAGTCTTCTGAGTCAATACAGTGTTTGGGACACTGACGTTTTCTTGCTCAGGCAAAGGAGGGAAAGAAAATCATATAGTTTACCTGTGCTGGTTCTTCTGAAAGATCCGTATGTGATTCTGAAGAAACAAATTAAAATAAGTAACTACTCTGTTCCTCCACCAACAGAGAAACTTCAGCCCGTATCTCAGGCTGGCTTGGTTATTTTACTTCCCAAGTATGCTGGTCTGATGACCATTTCTCCAGCCCCACGATGGTCTTTTACAAAGGCGACCTGGTCATTTTTCCAGTTGACCTTTTCTCAAGTTAACAGGATCTCCAAGAAGGATACGGATACACACTCCCTTCCCACCTATTCTCTTATTTCAAACCAAACGCTGAGAAATAAACCTTCCCATTCTTTGTGGCAACCCTTTTTGGAGAAAGAAAAGCCCATTGCAAAACTGTAAGGATAAAAAAACAAAACGCAAATCTGAAATGCAAAGAGAAGATGTTAAATTGCATGGGGCAGGTTAACCTAAACCTTGAGGAGCAACGCCTGGGTTCAAACAGGAGTCCTGCTGCATATTCACCATTTCCCCCACCCTAAAGCAGCACAAGGCACTGAGAGCTTCTCATTTGAGTTAATACAGTCAGTGTTCACCTCTGGGAATTTTAAAGCAAGGATTTCAACTTCTGCAAGGATGTGTCCACTGTTTAATTTAATGGAATACTATCCCACCAGCGTCACCAATAATGTTGCCCTTTAGAGTCGCCAATATGATACTGAAGCTCTTTTTATGATATGATGTTATGTCCCAACAGCGTCGCCAATACTGTGGGTGTTTCTATTTCTCTTACTGAACCACAAGGCTTTCCCGTATATCGGTCAAATGGCCACACAACCAGTTAGTCAGTTCAAGTTCAAAGATGGTTTATTTACACACAAGGGTTACTTCGACATGCAAGCACAATATACTACAAGTTACACTACACCGATCAACTACAATAACTTATACTTAACTTCAGGGCGACCGGCGCTGTTCAGATTGATAAGGCCTTTATCTTGATCTCACGTGGCTGGTTTGAAGAAGTGGCTCTGTTTCTGCTGGGCTCATCCGTCAGGTAGCGATCATTGGTCTTGAACTTGGCTGCCTGGTCGTTATGCTGCAGTTGGGCTGGCACAGGCCGGATTCAAAGGAGGCTGGCACAGTCTGGGTCCAAAAGAGGCAGAACACATGGCTGGGTCCCCTTTTATCCCTCTGGGATTTAGCGCTCTTTAGGATGGTCCTTAATCTTGGACCCAATAATTCGACAGGCTTCGATCACTGCCTTTGATTTTGGCCAATAAAGGAGCGGGTGCCTTGGTGGCTGGGCGGGTCCTTAGCGGTCATTGACCTTGGCAGTTGGGCTCTCTGTGTAAAGGGAGTGGCGCTGATCAGTCTGTGGCTGTATCGGTTTCTTGAGTGCTGTCTTATTGTTCTGGGGAAATGGGCCATTAGAATGCAAACGAGCAGGGGTTTCGATCAGGTCCAGCTACCTGCGTTTCAAATACACAGATGCTCTGTATCTGTCTGAGCCCTGGGTTGGCCATAATTCCCATGGTCCTTTGTGGGTGGCCATCTCAGATGGCTACATCCTGTCCTCTTGATCCTGAATGTGAAGCGTGGTGGATCACACTATTGATCCCTATCCATCCTTGGTTTACCGGTCACCCTTGGTCAAGGCAAGGTTCTACACTACTCTGTTCTATATTTTGGGGCATTTACCTAATATTTATTAACACAACACAAATTACTAATTTCTTACGGGTCACTACAAAACATTTCACTATTAAACATTTAACTTATCTGCACAATTGAATCTCTAGCTAACACTATCGAAGCTACTCTCATGCTGCTGCCGAATATCAAAAAGAATTTATTTTATTTTAAAATTTTAAAACAGCAGCATTACATTTCTACTTAATCAAGCAAAGTTTACAGAGGTACATGGTTGATTCTTAGCAGCAGTTAATACATTTGTTCAGTTTTGTTGAATTCCAAAGAAGGGAGATCGGACTGTATATATCGGGGACCAGGAGGCTTTTGCTCACCATTTACAGAGTCGAAGTGTCTGAATGATACTGCAGATTATTGCAATTACTAGAAGGGCCTCTATTGTGTTTGAAAGGGGTTCCAATTGGCAATGTTTTTGCACCAAGTGGGGGGGTTCGGTGTCTGTCTTTGTCTGTGGTGTAGTGTCCGGGCTAGGGGTGTCATGTTGTGTGCTGGTATTTGGGCTGGTGTAGTGTGCATTAAAATAGTTTCTTGTGTGCGCAGTTGTAGGAGTCCAGCGAAGATCAAAACGTGCATCAGCGATCCTTGCTTCATCGTGTCTTCTTCCATGTTCCGTGTGATCCTGGGGGTGCAAGCATAATATCTGTTATTATCTTCGGTTAATATCTCGTTTTATTTGTCTTTCTCTCCTTAATCCAATTTCCCATTATGATCGTCACCATGTGATGTCTCTCATTTAAAAAAAAACTAACGTTTTGAGAGACAAGAAATACCGGGCGCGATTCTCCGCAAATGCGGAGAGTCGTAAAGGCTGCCGTGAAACTGGCCGTGTTTCACGGCAGCCTCCGTTCCCCCTCCCGGGACCCGATTCTCCCCCCCCCCGGTCGGGGCTAGCAGCGCGGCCCCGCGAAGCACGGCATCGCAGGCTTAGCGACCGTCGCTAAGCCCGCGCGCCAAGGGTCACGGCGGCTGACGTGCACGATGACGTCAGCCGCGCATGCGCGGATTGGACGGCTCCATCCCGCGCATGCGCAGATGACGTCATCACGCATATGCGTCAAACCCGCGCATGCGCGGGCCGTCATGCCCCTCAGCCGCCCCGCGGACTGATCCTGCGGGGCAGCGGAGGAACAAAGAGTGCGCGGGTTTCGGACCCGCTGCCCGCGATCGGTGCCACCGATCGCAGGCCCATGCCACCCTTGGCACGGACGTGCCAATCGGTGCCATGGTTGTCGGGAACGGCACTTTGTGGCCGTTTTCACGAACAGTGAGAGCAGGTGTGTTTGCATTCGTGAAAACGGCCGTAAAGGCCTGGGAACTCGGCCCATCGGCTAGGGGAGAATCGCTGTTCGCCGTAAAAAAACGGCGAGCAGTGATTCGTGTCGTGGGGCGGCCGTGGGGGGGGGGGGGGAGAATAGCGGGAGGTCGGGAAAAATGTCGGGAAGGCCCTCCCGCTATTCCCCGACCCGTCGTGGGCAGCGGACAATCGCGCCCACCAAGTTTCAAAGTACAGAGAGTCTCGCAGCTTGTGGTCGATGCAGAGAGTGGGTGGACAATTTCTTCGTCCAGTCTTTTCTTTACTTGCAACCAGTGGTGGTTGAGGCTCATCTTAACAAGCCGAATTTTAGGGCGGCCAGTTTTATAAAGTTTCTTCGTCCTAGGGTCCAGATGTAGTTCGCGTGTAGCAGCATATGTGGCAACCAAGTGTGTCAAACGTGTAAATAGCAGATGGGGAACGACCAGAGGGTCACAGAAGGTAAAGGCATGAGTGTACAGAGCGTGGCAAAGGGCATTCTTTAAACCACAATAAAAGAGCAGAGAAGGGGAAGCTAAGACCTGCCAAAGACAGTGAAAAGCGTAAAGAACCATTCCAGAGTACTCAAAGTGACGGGAACATGAGGTGCGTGTGGGCCGCGGCAGGGCAAGAATGGGTGGAATCTCCGGGTAGGGCGGTGATCAGTGCCGTTGCTCCACTACCCGAGCTTAACTGACCCGATGCATTTGGGGTCCTCAGGTACGACGGGGATTAGTGCCGTGACTCCCTACCTGGGTAACCGAAATGAGCGGAAAGAATTTGTAGTCATATGAGATCCAACAATTGTACCTTTAACGGCCATTGGTCAGTAAATTGCGTCAGTGTCTCTTTGAGAAGAGTAACCATGAGTGCACCAAGAAATTGGGTGTCAGGCCAACATCAAAGAAAAGAAGAAGGAAAAAGGCGGGCAGGAAACATTTAATTAAACTCCCTTAAAACTATACCTTATTTCTAATGTTTACCGATACAAATATAAATCCCTTAAAACTACCTTTGGTTTCCTAACACAAGTTACGTGGAGGATGGATAAATGACCCAGTTTCTGTGGAAATTAAGGCATTCTTTACTGCGAGAATCAATTGAGTTGTCAGGGTAGTGTTATACTCTGAGGAGCAAGAGTAGTCATTCCAGTACCAGGCAGAGCTGTTCCTTACTGAATTAAGCACCGCTCCTCCTGGCCTCTGTAAGATGAAGATGCTTGCCAGGAGTTATGTGTGGTGGCCTGGTATTAATACTGATATCGAGAAGTTAGTGAAGCACTGTCAACAATGCCAATTGCAGGGCTTCCGATGGCGGCGATGCGGAGCTATGCCGCACGTTCGGCAGCTCCTGCTTTTTTCGGACTTTCGGGCTCTTTTATGGGCCCGCAACGGCGCTGTTTTAACTTTTCCCCAGGGGAAAACAGAGACAGTGTGCCCAGCGGCTGGTGGATGAACTGGACTCGTGGTGGAGCGGTCCAAAAGTCGGCTTTACAGCAGAGGAAGGCGAGAGGCAGAAAAAGCAAGATGGCGGCAGGCAGGGAAGCAACAGCAGCGTGGCAGCAGTGGGCGCGGGAGCAGCAGGAGCTGCTTCAGCATTCCTTCAAGGAGCTCAAAGCTGAGATCTTGGAGCCGTTTAAGGCCTCGCTGGACAAGCTGGTGGCGACTCAGACAGCCTAGGCCGTGGAGATTCGGGAGCTGCGGCAAAAGGCTTCGGACAACGAGGATGAGCTTTTGGGCCTGGCAGTGAAAGTGGAGTCGCACGAGGCGCTGCACAAGAAATGGCTGGCGAGGATGGAGGAGATGGAGAACCGCTCCCGCCGGAGGAATCTGCGGATTTTGGGCCTCCCGGAGGGGCTGGAAGGTTCGGATTTGGGGGCCTATGTGGTCCTAATGTTGAACTCGCTGATGGGTGCGGGGTCGTTTCGTGGTCCCCTGGAGCTGTAGGGCGCCCAGCGACTGCTGCAGCGGAAGCCGAGGCCGAACGAGCCGCCCAGGACGGTACTGGCCCGTTTTCACCGCTTGGTCGACCGGGAGTGCGTGTTGAGATGGGCGAAGAAGGAAAGGAGTAGCAGATTGGAGTACACAGACGTTAGGATTTATCAGGACTGGAGCGTGGAGGTGGCGAAGAGAAGGGCTGGCTTCAATCGAGCGAAGGGAGTGCTTCATAGGAAGGGGGTGAAGCTTGGCCTTCTACAGCCGGCTCGCCTCTGGGTCACTTACAAGCAGTGGCGGACTGGCCAGGGTGTCAGCTTGCCCGATGGCAAGTGGGCCCCTGATGAAGTGGGCCCCCTATATCAAATAAAATGCAGTAAAGAAACAAACACAGACAACTGTTTCAGTAATAAAAAGGAATAAGAAAAAAAAGAGAACAGGACGCAAATAAGCAGTGCATGAAAAGGAACAAAGCAGGGGAGGTAGTGGAAGGATGTGGAATAGGGGGGCCCGGGTCGGGCATAATTAAGGAAATTCCATGTTTTCAGCAAGAGTGTGTGAATTTAAAGATAAAGTTACAATTCGTGATTTGAGAAGGTCGGCAACTTCAAAGGATATCAAGCAGTAGCCTTGGTTCAGCCTGTACATCGGTCTGGGGCCCGGAGAGTCAAGAAGGGGCCCGTGAATCTCTGAAGGGCCCTTAAAAATTATAATTAATTAGATAAATAAATCTCCAACTTCTTTCCTGAGATTTGTATTCTAACTTAATAAAATATAATTGTTTTTAAAAAGAGCAATACCAAATAAAAATGCAGTAAAGAAACAAACAAATAATCACTCAGTGTATGAAGGAACAAAGCAGTGTTAAACGGATGTGAAAAGGAGTGGAGGGGCGGGGGGGGGGGGGGGGGGGGGGGGGGGGTGGTGCTGGTTCACCCGGGTCGGACATAGTTGGAAATCCACGTTTTCAGAAAGAGTGTGTGAGTTTAAAGATAAAGTTACAGTTCATGATTTGAGATGGTCGGCAACTTGAAAGGATATCAAGCAGTACATAGGGTCATGAGGCCACCGAAAAGGAGAAGCGGTACCTTTGACCGTGAATCATGAGGTCAAAGATATTGAAGTGATAAGCCATGATCGGTAAACTCAAAGGGCTGCGACTTGTAACACTACACTGGTATCAAACTAGACATGTAAACTTTGGTCGTGCGACCATTCTTAATGCCTTACTATAGTTGGACCAAACTTCTAAGTTTCAACAGTTGTCTCAGTTGCTTGCTGGTGTGAACACTGGACAGTGGATTGTCTCCTCTTCTGAAGCTGCATAGGCCACAGTAGTATTGACTAATGAACATAGCCTATTGAAGTGTAAGTAAGTTATTTTATATTTTTTATCAAGTAGGGGTTTATCTGGCGTTCCTTCAAGTTATTCTTGCAATCATCAATATTCATTTTTCCCAATGTGGGCTATTTTTAATTAAGTTTTTATTTCAGGAATATCACCCCTACCAGCATGGAAAAGAAAAAGCATAAATCTGGGTCACTAAAATGCAAAGAACAAAAAGAAGCAGAAAGGAAGGAATCAGCCAAGCGATGCAGACCTATTACAGAGTTTATAATACCACAAGCACAATCCACATCAATATCCAGTTCTGCAACAAATAATCAAGAAGCAAGAAACAATGCTCATGGTGATGATGCAATGACATGCGAGTTACAAGAACAGAGAAGAGCTACTTTGAATGCAGAGACAAATACAAGTGCATCCATTACTAATCAACCCAGACACAATATTTATTCTGGCTTCCTTGTTCCGGTATCTGTACTGCCTGTAGTTGCAACATCTGAACACATAGCTTCAACTAGTGACAGGGGATCAGATATTCCATCAAGCATAAATGACTTGGTTTCTGAAGCATATCCTGTAAATGAACCTATGTAAGAAAATGAAAGATCAATAACTGGAATCTTCCAATATCCATCACGAGCAAAGCTAAAACAGTGTTTTGCTGAACATTCACTTCAGCCACTTGATGATCTGCCATTTGATGCTCGTTTGTATGAGAGGAAAATTATGAATGACTCAGTCCCAAGAAAATGGCTAACATATAACAAAGAAAATAGATGCTTATATTGTTCATACTGCTTAGCCTTTGAGTTTCCCAACACTTGTAATCCATCACCCTTTGTACGTGCCTTTAGTGACTATAAGCGTATTAGCCAGAGCTTGACTTTACATGAATCGACAACAATACATGTCAGAAATGCTCAGCAATATATCAGTGTGGTTAATGATGGCACCTTAGATAAATTTTTTGCAGCATCACTAATTAAAAGTAAAGAAGAAGTATTGAAGCAGAGAAGTATTGTCATGAGGATTATAGACATCATAAAGATGTTAGGCAAGCAAGCACTTCCTTTTCGAGGTCACAGAAATGAATCGGCCTACACTCTAGATAATGAGGTTCTGAATCATGGCAATGTTTTAGCTACAGTGCAGCTGATGGCAAAATATGACCCCATTATGGCAGCTCATGTTTCTGCAGTGTAAAACAAGTCTAAACAAAGAATGAACTGATTAGAGCAACAAGGAAAGGCTCAAAGTAAAGGCCGTGGTGGACTTGTTACATACCTGAGTAAAACAACTATAAACATGTTAATCAAAATTACGAAGAATATGATACAAGAAAGAATTAGTCATGAAGTTTCTCAAGCAAAATATTATTCTATTCAGGTTGATTCAACACAAGATAATTCATCCATTGATCAGTTTAGCATTATTATTCGGTATGTGCTTAAAGGTATTATCTGTGAGCGACTACTTTCAGTTGTGCCAAGTAATGATGGTACAGGACAGGGACTTTTTGATCTATTGATTGAAACATTACAGCATCTTAAAACTGACCCCCAAAAATGTTTATCTGATAGCACAGATGGCGCTGCAAGCTACCATGGCCAGTATAATGGTTTACAAAGTAAAATTGCTGATGTGGCTGATCAACATGTTCATATATGGTGCTATGCCCATGTCTTGAATTTGGTGATAACTGAAACAACAGAATGTTGTGTGCCTGCAGTTTCTTTTTTCAATTTGCTCCAGAATATAGCAACTTTTGTGAAAGCATCATACAAGAGAATGGCTGTATGGATAGAAGTTGTTGGAAAACATCTAGGACAAGAAAAAATGAAACGATTAAAGCTAATTGGTGAGACCAGATGGTCAGGAAAATCCAATGCAGCAACAACTATATTTGGACGTTTTGATGATGCCGCTGCCAGTACTTTAGTAAATCTATTGACATGCTTATCAATGATACAAGATTCAGAAAAGTTTGATGCAAAAACAAAACATGAAGCAAATGTTTGACTTCAACGTCTTCTAAAGTTTGAAACCATATTGACAACATTTACTTACTTGTATATATTTGAAACTACAACCCCGTTATCAAGTTATCTACAGACAAGTGGTTTAGATATGTTTACTGCATGGAGTTTGGTAGATTCAGCTACAACAAAGTTGAAGGAATAGACAAGAACATTTGATAACGTTCACAGCAAGGCTTTGGAATTTGTAAATAAATGTAATGACAGGATTTCACAGATGAATATGGATGAAAATCAAACATTGGAAATTGATGCGTTGGAAACAGCATTGCCAGTTAAGAGGCAGAGGAAGAAGAAAAGAATGGCAGATGAGCTTATTGATGATGAAAGAAATTCCTCAGATTCTCTAGCTGATTTTCGAGTAAATGTGTTTAACCTAATAATGGATTGCATTGTCCAGTCACTAGAATCATGCTTTGTACAACACAAACAGTTGTATAAAGATTTGTCCTGCTTGGACCCAGCAAAGTTTAAAACTATTGCAGAGAAGGGCATTGAAGATGAAGCATTGGAAGGTATTATTAAGCTGTTTCCACCAATCAGCAAAGATCAAGCAATATTGGAATTGTTTTCTTTTGCTTCAAACTTTGATGTATTAAAGCTATTGCTTAATGATGGTGAGAATATGGATTCCACTTGCAACAATTGTAAAATTTGCAGCACTTGCCCATCGTGTGTACTAAAAATTCTGGCATCCAACAGACTTCATGACAAGGCATATAATAACCTTTATGAACTTTATAAAATTATCTGCACACTATCAGTTACTCAAGTCCAATGTGAGAGGACATTTCCAGAGCTAAAGATCATAAAGACAAGGTTAAGAAATTCGCTGTCTGAGGAGAATTTGGAATCATACATGTTGCTATCCATTGAAAAGGAATTGTTAGATGAATTGGATGCAGAAGCAATTATTGGCAGATTCGCACAATCATCTAGCGAACACAAACGATTGCTCTTAATATAGTGGACTGCATGCAATGCTCTATTGTGCTTTTGAACTATCTGTTAATGTGTAAATTGTGCAGTAAACTATTTAAAATTATCAACCAATTACATAAAATAAAAAAAAATAAAAAATTCAATTATAACATTCTGTATTTACATTTGGTATCTACTGCCAGTAATATGTACAGTACATGTACACTGTAATTACTAAGAAATACACATTTTTTCCACAAAGATATTAATTGTACCCTTTTTTCCATATGTATTTTTGGAAAATTTTATTTATTCGTTATGAAAATTAAATGATAGCATTGTAGTTGTGGGTGGGCCCCTTTTGTCTCCTGGCAACCAATATTTTTAAACCCAGTCCGCCACTGCTTACAAGGACCGCCAGCTCTATTTTGACTCTCCGGTGGAGGCCTGGGCTTTTGTCCAGGCAGAGAACTTGGACTCGAACTGAGGACTGGGGGTGCTGGGGAAAAATGTACTTTGTTTGGAGGCTTTGCCCTCCTGGGTATCCTGTCGTTTATATTGGCTGTGTTTGCTGATTGATGTTGCCTGTTCGTTTTCGCTATTTTGTTTTTTTCGTGGTTATTTTCTGGGCTGTTGTTTATTTACTGTGGTGTTTTTTTTGTTTTCTCCACTGGTGGGTTGGGGAATAGTTTGGGGTCCCGATGGGTCATCTGTCCGTCTTTTTCCCGCGTGTTGGGTTGAGGGGCGGAGCTCGATTTGGAAGCGCGGGCTTTCTTCCCGCGCCGGAGGAATTGGGGGCGGGGCCGTGCTGTAGGTAGGGATTGGTGGCTGTGTTGCGTCGGAGGGGGGGGAGGGGGGGGCGTGGTTACGGCGGGAGTAGCCGGGGTCAGCAGTAGTCAGCTGACTCACGGAAGCACAATATTAGGGGTATCGCAGCTAGGCGGGGCCCTAGCTTGGGTGGGGGGGTTTGGGGGGGAGGAAGACGGGGGGGGTTACCGGGTTGCTGCTGCAGGGACTGTGAGGGAATAGATGGTGAAGGGGGGGTTGGGAGGGGGGTCTGCCACCGTGGAGAGCGAGCTTGGGGGGTTCCCTGGGCGTGTGGCAGGTTGAGGAAGAGCTATGGCTGATCGGCGTAGGGGGAGGGGGATGGCCCCCCGGGTTCGGCTGGTCACATGAAACGTGAGGAGGCTGAATGGTCCGGTGAAGCGATCCCGGGTCTTGGCTCACTTGAGGGGGTTGGGAGCGGATGTGGCTATGCTCCAGGAGACACACCTCAGGGTTATGGATCAGGTGAGGCTAAGGAAAAGTTGGGTAGGATAGGTGTTTCACTCGGGGCTTGATGGAAAGAACCGTGGGGTGGCAATTTTGGTCGGTAAGAGCCTGACGTTCGTTGCGTCCAAAGTGGTGGCGGACAGTGCAGGTAGATATGTGATGGTGAGTGGGAGACTTCAGGGGGAGCGGGTCGCCTTGGTTAATTTTTATGTTCCCAACTGGAACGATGCGGGCTTCATGCGGCAAGTGCTGGACCTGATCCCGGACCTGGAGACAGGGGGATTGGTCCTGGGTGGGGACTTTAACGTGGTGCTGGATCCGGCTCTGGATCGCTCGAAGTCTAGGATGGGCAGGAGGCCGGCAGCGGCCTTGGTGCTGAGGGGGTTCATGGATCAGATGGGGGGGGTGTGGACCCTTGGAGGTTTTTGGAGCTGGGGGGTAGGGAGTTCTCCTTTTTCTCCCATGTTCATAAGGCGTACTGCCGGATTGATTTTTTTTGTGCTTAGCAGGGAGCTAATCCCGAGAGTAGTGGGGGCGAAGTATTCGGCGATAGCCATTTCTGATCATGCCCCACATTTAGTGGATCTGGAGCTGGGCGAGGGGAAGGATCAGCGCCCGCTGTGGAGGCTGGATGTGGGTCTTTTGGCAGAGGAGGAAGTGTGTGGGCGGATCCGTAGGGGCATAGAGGGATATCTAGAAACCAATGATAACGGGGAGGTGCAAGTTGGGGTGGTTTGGGAAGCGCTAAAGGCAGTAGTCAGAGGGGAGCTGATATCTATTCGGGCGCACAGGGAGAGGGGGGAGAAGGTCGAGAGGGAGAGGCTGGTGGAGGAAATGGTAAGGGTGGATAGGAGGTATGCAGACACCCCGGAGGAGAGACTTTTGAGGAAGCGGCGCAATCTCCAAGCGGAATTTGACATTTTAACCACCCGGAAGGCGGAGGCGCAGTGGAGGAGGGCGCAGGGGGCGGTATATGAGTACGGGGAGAAGGCAAGTCAGATGTTGGCTCACCAGCTCCAGAAGCAGGAGGCAGCTAGAGAAATTGGGGGAGCCACGGATGCAGGAGGGAACTTGGTGCGGGGTGGAAAGGACATCAATGGGGTGTTCAGATCCTTTTATGAGGGGCTGTACCGAGCGGTGCCCCCAGGGAAGCAGGTGGGATGGACCACTTTTTGGATAGGCTGGAGTTCCCAAGAGTAGGGGACGAGCGGGTGGAAGGTTTGGGGGCCCCAATCGAGTTGGAGGAGCTGGTGGAGGCGTTGGGAAGTATGCAGACAGGGAAAGCGCCGGGACCTGACGGGTTCCTGGTGGAATTTTATAAGAAATTTTCAGATTTGCTGGGCCTTCTGCTTGTGAGGACACTGAATGAGGTTAGGGAGGCGGGTAGGGGGCTCTTCCCCCAACGATGTCCAGGGCAATTATCTCTTTGCTCCTGAAGCGGGACAAGGACCCCATTCAGTGTGGGCCTTACAGGCCGATCTCGCTCCTTAAGATAGATGTCAAATTGTTGGCAAAGGTGCTGTCCAGGAGGGTGGAGGATTTGGTCCCGACGGTGATTCATGAGGATCAAACGGGGTTTGTAAAGGGGAGACAACTGAATGCCAACGTGTGGAGGCTCCTTAATGTCATGATGATAGCGGCGACGGCTGGGGAGTCAGAAATAGTGGCGTCCATGGATGCGGAGAAAGCTTTTGATAGGGTGGAGTGGAGTTACCTGTGGGAGGTGTTGCGGAGGTTTGGGTTTGGTGAGGGGTTCATCAGCCGGGTGAGGTTGCTGTACTGCTCCCCGGTGGCGAGTGTGGTGATGAATGGGAGGAGGGTGGCGGACTTTCGGGTTTCCACGGGGACGAGGCAGGGGTGCCCCTTGTCTCCCCTGCTCTTCGCGTTAGCGATTGAACCCCTGGCCATGGCGCTGAGAGACTCGAAGAGTTGGAGGGGGATTGTGTGGGGGGTGGGGGGGGGGGGGGGGGGGGGGGGTGGAGCACTGGTTGTTGCCGTACGCAGCTGATTTGTTGTTGTATGTCGCGGATCCGGCTGAGGGGATGCCAGAGGTGCTGAAGATACTTGAGGAGTTTGGGGACTTTTCGGGCTATAAGCTCAATGTGGGGAAAAGTGAGCTGTTTGTCCTGCACCCGGGGGATCAGGAAAGGAAGATAGGTGAACTCCCGTTGAAGAGGGCTGAGAGGAGCTTTAGGTATCTTGGGGTCCAGGTGGCTAGGACCTGGGGGGCCATGCATAGGCTTAACTTTTTGAGGTTGGTGGGGCAGATGGAGAAGGAGTTTAGGAGGTGGGACGTGCTACCGCTTTCGTTGGCGGGCAGGGTCCAGTCGATTAAGATCCTGTGTCCCGTGCGGGTACGAGTCTGGAGGCTTTGGTGACGGCCCCACTTCCACTCCCCCCGGCAAAGTACTCTACGAGTCCGGTGGTGGTTGCGTCCCTTAAAATCTGGGGACAGTGGAGGCGGCATAGGGGGGAAGTGAAGGCCTCAGTTTGAGCCCCGATACGGGGCAATCACCGTTTTGCGCCTGGGAAAACGGGTGGGGGATTTGGGAGTTGGCACAGGGCAGGCATCAGACAGTTTGGGGACCTCTTCCTGGATGGGAACTTCGCAACTCTGGAGGAGCTGGTGAGGAAGTGGAACCTCCCCCCGGGAACGCTTTTAGGTATATGCAGGTCAGGGCATTTGTTAAGAGGCAGGTGGCGGAGTTTCCACAGCTGCCGCCAAGGGGGGTGCAAGATAGGGTGCTTTCGGGGACGTGGGTCGGTGATGGAAAGATCTCGGCTATTTACCAGCTGATACAGGAGGAGGAGGCCTCAGTATAAGAGCTCAAAGCAAAGTGGGAGGAAGAGCTAGGGGAAGAGATTGAAGATGGAACGTGGTCGGACGCCCTGGGAGAGGGTGAATTCCTCCTCCTCTTGCCCACGGCTCAGCCAAATTCAGCTGAAGGTGCTGCATAGGGCTCACATGACAGGGGCAAGGATGAGCCGGTTCTTCGGAGGGGAAGACAGGTGCGGGAGGTGTTCGGGAGGCCCGGCGAACCACACCCATATGTTGTGGGCTTGTCCGGCCTTGGAGAGGTTTTGGAAGGGGGTGGCGGGGACTTTGTCGGAAGTGGTCGGCTCTAGGGTCAAGCCGGGCTGGGGGCTCGAGATCTTTGGGGTAGCTTCGGAGCCGGGAGTGCAGGAGGCGAGAGAGGCCGGCATTCTGGCCTTTGCGTCTCTAGTAGCCCGGCCATGGGTATGACTCCATATTGATTATGTTGGTCCATTCCTTGACACAATGTTTTGCTCATGATTTATGCACATTCTAAATGGATGGACATTTTAAAGATGAAGTCACGTACATTGCATACTATCAGTGAAAAATTACACAAATGTTTTTCAACTCACGGAATACCTGAAATCATGGTATCAGACAGTAGAACCATACTCACAAGTTCTGAGTTTCAAAACTTCACCGCTCTCAACAATATTAAATGCATTAGCACTGTGCCTTACCACCCAGCATCAAATGGACGAGCCGAGAGCGCCATTCAAAAATTCAAATCTGACCTAAAGCAACCGTCAGAAGGAATCTTGGAGATAGAAATTTCATGATTCCTCCTTCCTATCGAACAACTCCACAAGCAACAATGGGTGTTTGACCAGCAGAACGGTTAATTAGACTTGGGGCAGGATTCTCTGACACCCCGCCAAGTGGGAGAATCGCCGGGGTCGGCGTGAATCCCGCCCCCGCCATCATCCCAATTCTCCCGCCCCCCAAAAACCGGCCCGGCATGGGTTGTGCCGCCTGCCTCGGAGAATGGCGGGGTCCGGCGCAACTCAATGGGCGTCAGGGCCGCACGAATTCTCCGGCCCGCAATGGGCCGAAGTCCCGCCGCCTGTAGCCGGTCCTGCCGGCGTAAATCAGAGTAGGTCCCTTACCGTCGGGACCTGGCAGCGCGGGCGGGCTCCGGGGTTCCTGGGGGGTTGCGGGGGGATCTTGCCCCAGGAGGTGCCCCCATGGTGGCCTGACCCGGGGTCGGGGCCCACCGATCCGCGGGTGGGCCTGTGCCGTGGGGGCACTCTATTCCTTCCGCATTGGCCGTTGTGGTCCTCCGCGATAGCCGATGCGGAAGTGAATCCCAGTGCGCATGCGCGGGGATGATGCCAGCACGCACTGGTGCTCCTGCGCATGCGCCGACTCGCGCCGGCCGGCCCTTCGCCGCCAGTTGGCGTGGTGCCAGGCACCTATCCCGCCGGCCGGCGGGGCACCAACCACTCTGGGGCGGGCCTCGCCCCTGAAGGTGCAGAGGATTCTGTACCTTTGGGGCGGCCTGATGCCGGAGTGGTTCACACCACTCCGTTCCGCCGGGACCCCCCGCCCCGCCGGGTACGGGAGAATCCCACCCATTGTCTCAGACCGAGACTGAGCGTCATATTTCCAAATATGCCAGGGGGTGTAGAAGCCAACCAAAGTAATCTCAAAGCTAGCCATGATTCACACGATCATTTATGGTAAATGAAACCGTAAATATCAGTAACTTTGGTCGCGGATCAAGTTGGATCCACGGAGTTATTGTCTCTAAGATCGGACATCTTTCTTATCAAGTGAACGTGAGAGGGTTGATCATTCGTAAACATGTGGACCATTTGAGGAGAAGAGAGACGCTCCAGCAGTCAAGCAGTTGCCATCAAGACATGTTTTTGAACCTGTAAGCACTAAAGTAGCTGCTTGACCTGTCATCAACATAACTGATGTCTCTGTAGAAGCAAATAGTGATGAATCTCCTGTGCCAGAAGATGTACCCATTATTGCAGTTCCTGTTAACATTGATCCGATGGAAGGATCTCAGACACCACGCTACAAGAAACAGAAAACCACCGCAAAGACTCGACTTACAATTGCCCAACTCATGTACATGATGTTTAGTTAGTATTTAGGATAGAGTGAATTAATTATTAAAGAATGTATGAAGGAGTTACAGGGGGAGGGATGTGGTGACTGTCCCTTTAAGGACAAAACAGCCGAGTAAGGGTCACCAATTGGTGTTCTGTGACCAATCGCGTCTCAGAGTGCGGAATCACCCCATGCTGAGAAAAGCTCCTAAGCAGAGACATTTTGGGAGCTAGCTCCGGCCCATGCGCTGCTGGACAATTCTTATTAATAAGTATCTTTTGTGTTCATGAATGAAGTCTGTGAAAGTACATCTTCACAATAAGTTGTTAAAAAGGAAGTGTATATAAGGGCCTCAAAAAGAACACCTGATATTAGGGCAATATGATGGGCCAAACGGCCTTTTGTGGCATAATTCCTTTAACTTTAAGGATATTTCCTTCGTTCAGTTTGAGAAAAAACAACTTTCATTTATAATGTTGAAACAAGGTCCATTTGTTTACTGTCAAAACCCTAACTGTGGGTTTGGGGCAAGCAACTCCATGGGACATCACATTGCAGTTAAACCTAATCCACTGAGGTTCCTGCCTGAGTGAACAATCTACAAGAAAGTGTATCCATTTTAACAGTTTTCTTCCATAGTTTGTGACAGAAATGCGTGGAGCATTGTCTCTACTGATTCACTGTGGTAGCTCACGCTATTTGAGAAAACAACTCCTCCTTTGTTCTCTTTGTTTCCTTTTGCAATTATACCGGTTTGGAATGACTGCCTCACCCTCACTGGTTTTGTTTTGTGTCTCCCAAGAGACAACACTTACTGCAGTTCTAGTTATACCCAATCTTGTTGATCAACCACTTGTTTAATAGTAATAGAAGGGCTCTGTCTTTCACTGCTCCCCTTGATTTGAAGAAGCTTGCCATCTGTATGGAGTGATTACTATTTGAACAATGCTGGGTTGCTGATGTATGTAGTCCAGTTATGCTTTCTTTGTCGCTGACTGAATCATGATTGAAACATATTTGATGTAAACATGTTACTAATTGTTTGAAGTTGTAGATTTTTTCATCATTCGTTCACAGAATGCAGATGTCACTCGCAAGGCCAGCACTTATTGCCAATCTCTTACTACCCTTGAGAAGATAATGGCTGTGAGCTGCCTTCTTGAACCATTGCAACATCTGCTGTAGGTACTCTCACAGTGCTGTTAGGTAGGAGTTCCAGGATTTTGACCCAAATTGATGAAGGAATATACTTCCCAATCAGGATGGTGTGTGACTGAGGGGACCTTGTGGCAGTGTTCCCAAACGCCTACTGCCTTTGTCCTTGAGGTTTAGGGAGCTGCTGTGAAAGAAGCTGCAGTGCATCTTGTTGCTGGTACATGCTACAGCCACGGTGCACTAGTGGTGGAGGAAGTGCATGTTCAAGGTAGTGGGTGGGATGTCAGTCAAGAGGGCTGTTTGTTTTTGGATGGTGACGAGCTTCTTGAGTATTTTTGGAGCTGGCCTCCTCCAGGCAAATGAGAATTATTCTGTTACACTCCTGAATTGTGCCTTGTAGATAATGGAAAGGCTTTGGGGAGTCGGTTGTAATTCAGTAACCCCTGACTTACTCTTATAGTCGCAGTATGAGGTGACTGGATAAGTATTTCTGGTCAATGGCAACCCTCAGGATGTTGATGGTGGGTGATTTAGACATAGACATAGAACAGTACAGCACAGAACAGGCCCTTCGGCCCTCAATGTTGTGCCGAGCCATGATCACCCTACTCAAACCCACGTATCCACCCTATACCCGTAACCCAACAACCCCCCCTTAACCTTACTTTAATTAGGACACTACGGGCAATTTATCATGGCCAATCCACCTAACCCGCACATCTTTGGACTGTGGGAGGAAACCGGAGCACCCGGAGGAAACCCACGCACACACGGGGAGGACGTGCAGACTCCACACAGACAGAATTATCCACCCCTGAGGCTAAGTGCCGGTGTCAACGGCAAATGTACGGGTGATTCACGATGGGAAAATCGGCACGAACCCCTTACCGATTCTGGTATCAGTGAGGGTCTCGCACGTGGAACACCTGCGGATCGTGCAGAAAACGGCAAGAAAATTGGCGGATCCCGGGTCGGGCTGATGTCCTGCACCGGTCGCGCCGGAAAACATGGCGCCAGCCATGCTAGAACGCTAACCGCCCACTCCGATCCCAAAGCCCACCCCCTGGCCACCCCCCAGCCCTAGCAGCAGCCCCCTGGCCAGCTGAACAGATCCCAGATGAGTGTGGCGGTGCTGGACACTGCGCAGCCAGCACGCCAGGTTCTCGACCACTGGGACCACACGTGGCCCGCGCTATTGGAAACTCTGCCCATCGGGGGCATAGCATCGTGGGTGGGCCAGCTGATGATGTGCCAATGGCCTTCTGACTGCGCGCGGCGCAGGGCCCGGTGTCGTTGATTTGGAGGGGGCGGAGCATCATGAACCGGCGTCAAACGGTGCCTGCCCTGATTCTGGCGTCGGAAGCTATTCTCCGCCAGATCGTCAATCCCAATTTCGGCATCGGGCTATGGAGAATCCTGCCCATTGTTTTATCTTTCCAACATCATTCATGACTTGATGTGAGAGTATGACAGAAATTTGTCTGATCCTTTTGTTTTGGGATCACTTACCTCTGAAAACTTCTATTGTTTAGCATGCATGTAGTCCTGTGCTGCAGATTCATTTGGTTAGCACAACATTTTTAGGAATGCCTAGTGCCACTCTTGGCATGCTTCCCTGCACTCTTTTGTGAACCAGGGCTAGTTCTCTGTTTTGATAGTAATGGTGGTAATTGGGGATATTTTAAATTTAAAAAACACAGTTAAACCAAGGAGTTGATTCGAGTCAGACACCTGGACAGATGATGAGAGGCAAATTCATCTCTCAGTGGAAATCAAAACTTTCTCCATTTCTGAGACTAAGGCTGGATTCTCTAATTCTGCGGCTCTGTCCGCAGGATCTGTCTGGTCTTATGACTGTGGTGAATTATATGCCTCGTAATTCACACTGTATTGCCTTGCATGTATTGTGTCCTTGTGGGCTCTGTATGTGAGCCGTTGCGCGGCTCTGCCCATAGGGGGAGATGAGGAGTTTGTACTGGGCTCCACCCTTGGCTCCGCCCATGGCTCCTCCCACTAACCGGAAGTATAAAGCACTGCAGCCGTAAGCCTGCTCTCAGTTCCTCTGGTCGCAGGCTGGCTTAGACTATTAAAACCACAGTTTACTTCCACTGACGTGTCTAGTGAATTGATAGTCACATCAATTTAATAGTCTTAGAAAACTTGAAGAAAACTACTATGGAATCAGCCCTCAAACCTGACCGACTAGAACTCGACCCGCAGGCTGCAGAGGCGAAAGAAATCTTCCTAAACTGGCTCAGATGTTTCAAGGTAAACATGGCTGAATCAAGCACTTCAGAAACTATGGAGGAGCAGAAACTCAGCCTACTGCACGCAAGGGTGAGCCATCGTATCTCTACGCAACTTAACTGTACTACCTCGTATACGGACGCCCTGGCCATGCTCGACCGAATGTACATGCGGCCCATCAACGAGGTCAACGCGCGCCATATTTTCACCTCTGCCACCAGCGCCCCGCGGAGTCGCTGGAAGACTTTCTGCGCCATTTAAAAGCCCTAGCTCGGGACTGCAATTTTCAGGCATATGGTACTCGCTGTCCGTGATGTATACGTGGCAGGGCTCAGGTCCAACTATGTGCGCCAACGGTTGTTTGAGAAAAGGCCCAGAACTTGGAGGACACTGTAGAGTTAGCTACAACCATGGAGATCTCGTTCCGCAGTCTCACCTTGTTCCCCGCGGACCAAGCGACCCCATCCTGGGCCCCCGACCACCGACTGCCCCAGGCCTGCGCCGCGCGGCCACCCACCCACTATGCAGCACCAGCGTGCCATTTTTGTGGGCAGCCCCAATACCCACAGCAGCACTGCCCGGCCCGCAACGCGACCTGCAGCAGCTGCGGTCGCAAAGGACACTATGCTCGGTATGGGTAGCGAAGAAAACTCCAAACTCTCCCGCAACCCAGAGCACTTGCCTCCCAAACTCACAGTCCTGCAGGCCCCGTAATGCTGCAGCCTGTATGCCGACTCCACCCCCACCCGACATGTGCGACTCATGGGGGCCGCCATCTTGGCAACCCTCCTCCACACGGCCGGCCACGTGCGACTCATGGGGGCCGCCATCTTGGATGCCATCTGACTTGCCGCCCGCCACGTGCGATCCACGGGGATGGCCATCTTGGGCTCCATCCTCTCCAGTCTCTGAAACTCATCTCGAAGACTACGACCTCAGCGGACAGTCATCACGGGGCCACTCCAGCACAGCTGATCGAGCTGCCGACTACCCGCAATTCAGCGCGGTCACGTTGGACCAGTCGCATCCGAAACACCTACGGAACTCTATGATGACCGTTAAAATCAACGGGTACAGGACACCGTGCCTCTTCGACTCCGGGAGCACCGAGAGCTTCGTACACCCTGAACTGGTAAGACGCTGTTCGCTCCCTATCTCCCCTGCACGGCAAACTATCTCCCTCGCCTCGGGCTCACACTCTGTTCACATCCAAGGGCGCACCGTCGCGACCCTATAGACCAGGGCCCTCAAGAGGTGCCTGGGATTCTTCTCGTATTATGCCCAGTGGGTCCCTCAGTATGCGGACAAAGCCCGCCCACTATTTAAGGCCACACTCTTCCCTCTGTCAGATGAGGCTCACCAGGCCTTCACCTGCATCAAGGAGGACATCGCCAAAGCGGCCATGCGGGCGGTGGATGAATCCGTCCCCTTCCAGGTGGAGAGCGACACCTCAGCGGTCGCTATCGCAGCCACATTGAATCAGGCAGGGAGACCAGTCGCCTTTTTCTCCCGAACCCTCTCCACTTCGGAACTTCGACACTCCTCGGTCGAAAAAGAAGCACAAGCCATCGTGGAAGCCGTACGACACTGGAGGCAGTACCTCGCAGGTAGGAGATTCACCCTCATCACCGACCAAAGATCGGTTGCCTTCATGCTTGACAACTCACAAAGGGGCAAAATTTAAAATGATAAAATCCTGCGGTGGAGGATCGAACTCTCCACCTACAAGTACGATATTATGTATCGACCGGGGAAGCTCAATGAGCCCCCAGATGCCCTGCCCCGCGGCACGTGTGCCAGCGCGCAAGACAACCGCCTGAAAGCTAGCCACAATGACCTCTGCCACCCGGCTCACCCTCTACGTCAAAGCCCGAAATCTGCCTTTCTCCACCGAGGAGGTAAAAGCCATCACCAGGGATTGCCCGATCTGCGCGGAGTGCAAACCGCACTTCTATAGACCAGACAGGGCCCACCTGGTAAAGGCCTCCCGACCCTTTGAACGCCTGAGCATCGATTTCAAAGGGCTACTCCCCTTGACCAATCGGAATGT
Organism: Scyliorhinus canicula; assembly: GCF_902713615.1. Classification (NCBI taxonomy): domain Eukaryota; kingdom Metazoa; phylum Chordata; class Chondrichthyes; order Carcharhiniformes; family Scyliorhinidae; genus Scyliorhinus; species Scyliorhinus canicula. Next base: position 137,556,467 of record NC_052151.1, on the reverse strand, counting down.
GTACTTCCTGAACGTCATCGATGAATTCTCCCGCTTCCCGTTTGCCATTCCGTGCCCCGATATGATCTCCCACACAGTCATCAAAGCCCTGCACAGCATCCTCACCCTGTTCGGTTTCCCCAGCTACGTACACAGCGACAGGGGTTCGTCCTTTATGAGCGACGAGCAGCGTCAGTACCTGCTCGACAAGGGCATCGCCTCGAGCAGGACTACCAGCTAGAACCCCAGGGGGATCGGGCAGGTGGAGAGGGAGAACACGACGGTCTGGAAGACCATCCTACTGACCCTCCGGTCCAGGAATCTCCCGACCTCCCATTGGCAGGAGGTCCTCCCCGATGCCCTCCATGCTATTAGGTCCCTCCTATGTACAGCCACCAACCAGACCCCTCACGGACAGCTATTTGTTTTTTCCAGGGGCACTACCACGGGGGTTTTGCTCCCAGCTTCGTTGAAGACACCGGGCCCAGTTCTCATCCGGAAGCACGTCCGGGTACACAAAACTGATCCACTCATAGAAAGAGTGCTCCTACTCCATTCGAAACCCCAATACGCTTTCATTGAATACCCTGACGGCCATCAGGACACTGTTTCCCTCCGGTACCTGGCGCCTACAGGATCCAACTCCACCACTACTACCGCCGAGGTACCACTCACACTACACCCCACACAACCCTCCGCGCCCTGCGCCCCCACACCTATAGGTTCACCGCCCATGCTCCGCGCCCCCGCGCCTATAGGTTTCCTGCGCTCCCCGTCGCCCGTCACACCGGTTGGGTACAAAGCTCAGACCAAATCACCCCCGGAGTCCACCATCGTACCGTCACCGACCGCCACCACCCAGCCACCCGAAGAGGCTGCAACCCCGGTGCTCCGCCGATCCCAAAGGACGACTCGGCTGCCGGACCGGCTCAATTTGTAGACCCTTCACCCCCGCCGGACTTCATTTTTTTTACAGGGGGTGAATGTGGTGAATTATATGCCTCGTAATTCACACTGTATTGCCTTGCATGTATTGTGTCCTTGTGGGCTCTGTATGTGAGCCGTTGCACGGCTCTGCCCATAGGGGGAGATGAGGAGTTTGTACTGGGCTCCACCCTTGGCTCCACCCATGGCTCCTCCCACTAACCGGAAGTATAAAGCTCTGCAGCCGTAAGCCTGCTCTCAGTTCCTCTGGTCGCAGGCTGGCTTAGTTGTAAGGCTATTAAAACCACAGATTACTTCCAATCACGTGTCTAGTGAATTGATGGTCACATCAATGACCAAAAGGTCAGTACCGCCTCCACACCGATCCCCCGCCCGGTGGGGGGGCTAGCAGCCACGCCGTGTAAAGTCCCCGGCTTTAGCTGCAGATATGGACGCAGAATGGCCGGCTCCGTGGCCGCGCATGCACACGGCCTGCCAAAGCTGCCCCCCTCGCTACCTCTGGACCACCCCCAACCAGTCCCCCCAGCCCACGCTAAAGCCCCCCTGCCAGGGGAACGGCTCCCCCCCTGATTGTGGTGGCGTTAGTTGTGCGGACACGTGCCCCACGCTGTCGGGGACTCGGCCCATCAGGGCGAAGCATGGGGGAGGGCCTCAGTGACGTCCTCGAGGACGCCTTTTTTTTGAGGAGGTGGAGCATCGGAAAAACGGCGCCACATCGGAAAACCGGCGCCGTCACCGATTCCAGCGTAAAAACCCATTCTCCGGCAGATCGCCAAAAGTGTTGACGCCATTGCCAGATTCGTGGAGTTACATGATAGCAAAACTGGCGCTACACCTGGATCGATTCAGCAACTGTTGAGGGGCTAGCACTGACACCACGTGGAACACAATCAATTCCAATGAGAAACGGTGCGGGATTCGCCAGATTTACAATTGACACTCAGGAGGCTGACAAGCTGCAGCTGCATATATCCATACTCTCCATACACACCATCCCCGCTAACAAAATGGCAGCAAGACGCGCGGCGCCAAGGTTCACACACGTTGAACTTGAGACCCTACTAGACGCGATGGAAGAGAGACAGGCCACCCTGTACTCCAGCCCGGGTAGGAGGCTGCCAGCTGCCACCGTTTGCTGTGCCAAGGCGCAGGTGCCAGAGGTGGTCAGCGCCACCAGCAACACCATCCAGATCGGCCTGCAGTGCCAGGGGAAACTGCACAATCTCCTCAGGGCAGCCAGGGTGAGTAGGCCGCACTGTGCCCCTGTCGCACTAACCACTGTCCCACAGACGCGTAACCCCACTCCCCCCCTTCTCCAGGAGGATGGCCGAAGCCCCACCCTGCACCATATGTTGGCACCCATATCGGCCGCCATGTCTGGCTTCCTTGGCCACTGAGGCCACCAGCAAACCATCTCCTGGGCTGCATGCATTGGACTGTCTAAAACTGTTAAATTCTGTTTCCCCCACCACCAGGAGAAGGCCCCCCTATAACTGCCAGGAGCAGGAGAAAACTGGAGGGGGAACTTCCGGATCTGCAGCCCATCACCATGGCTGAACAGAGGGCCCTGGACATGGTCAGCGGCCCAGAGGGAAGGGAAGTTGCTGGGTTGGAGGTCGGCCTTGGGCGAGGAGGTGAGACCCTGCTGAGTTGCGGTTCCCATGTCACATGTGTCAACTGCCCCGCAACACCACCCCCACACCACACTGACACCCACAACATCCTCACCCCCACACCACCTTCACCCCCACTCTCACTTAGACACCACCCTCAACCCATAAACACCACTCCCGGCCCGTGGTCTAACCATGCATCTTGTCTTGTGTGCTGCAGGACCTGCTGGTGATAGGGTAGGTCTATTCCCTTGCCTTCTGCCAGTTCCACAGCCTGAGCATCCCCCCCCCCCTCCCCCCCACTGTGTGTGGACCAGCGGCGAGGACAACAACACAGACAGGAGCCCTCGGCCTGAGACCGAGGACACCCCGGAGCTCTTGTCTGGAAATGACACATATTTTCAGTCACAACGTCTCCAACCGCCTCCAACTTCCCAGAGACACTCACCACGGTCGGGCACTTTAGTGAAGAGGCTCCTGCGACACCCTCTGGTGCACATCACACAGATGCTCCTGTTTATTAGGTGTAGGTAGGAATTCCCGAGGGGGCGCATGGGCTGAGCCCAGGGACTAGCTGCCATCCAGATGGGTTTCAGGCTTCTGGAACGGACAGTCCCATTGATTGTGGAATTGCAGACAGGGCCAGGGACTACATGAGGAGTTGTCGGCGAGCATCCAGCACCTGAAGGTGTAACTAGAGGAGTCCAACCGCATGCAGGAGCAGGCAGTGCCGACCATGCGTACCACCCACTCCAACATTGCATGGGTGGCATCTGCAATGGAGTCATTGGAGACAAGGAGTTTGGCTATGGATCAGCATGTCCAAGGCCTGGGTTGCCCACTCACAGGCAGCCATGTACAAGAGTCACTTGGACATTGCAGCGGCGCTCCTGAGTGTGACCCAGTCACAGCAGGCCATGGCTGGGAACATCGGCGACATTGCCCAGGCATTGGCCAACGTGGAGCAAACACAGAGGGAGGTGGCCCAGCCCCAGTCCCAGAGGGAGATGGCGCGGTCACTGGCTGACGTGTCACAGACCCAGAAGGTGGTGGCACATTCACAGTGTGATGGTCACAGACGGAGATGGTCCACTCCCTGTGCTCCATGGCTGTGAGCATGGAGACTCTGGTTGAGACCAGAGTGGGCCTCCAGGACTGGCAGCACCAGGGGAAGCCTCAGGGGAAGGCTCCGCTTGCACCCCCATCCTATGGAGTAGCCCGGGAGCCATTGAAATGAAATGAATGAAAATCGCTTATTGTCACGAGTAGGCTTCAATGAAGTTACTGTGAAAAGCCCCTAGTCGCCACATTACGGCGCCTGTCCGGGGAGGCTGGTACGGGAATTGAACCGTGCTGCTGACCTGCTTGGTCTGCTTTAAAAGCCAGCGATTTAGCCTGGTGAGCTAAACCAGCCCCTCGAGCACCCAGAAGGAGGAGAAGATGATGGGGCCTGTGCTGGTGACTCCCGTAGGCGAGGTGCCGGAACACCGCAGCACCTCAGACCAGCGGGCAGAACAGTGGCCGGGCTCATCCAGATCCAGCAGCCCCAGAAGACGGCCCAGGGACGGTCCAGGGACCTAGGTACAAGGGTGGGAATCACAGCCTCCAACCCTGATATACCATCTGGGGATACGCCTGTCTTCTGCAGGGGCTTGTAGGGGCACATGCATCCCGTCGGTCACCCCCTGGATCCGTGGCATGTTGGCAATGGCGGTGAATCCCTTGCCTGGGCATCCTGGTGGGCTCGGTCCACATTGAAATGGATGTATTGTGCCAACTGGGTAGATGGCCTCTGAGATTGCGTGGATGCACCTGTCCATTAAACTCTATGAGATCTTGAACAGGTCCCCACTCAGCGCCTGGGAGGACCCTGTGGCTTAAAAGGTCAGGGCGACCACCACCTTGACAGCCACTGGGAGTGGATGTCCTTTCTCATTTTTCCTCTGACAATCCTCTTCACTATCCGCAACTCCACTAATTTTTGTGTCGTTTGCAAACTTACTAATCAGAGCAGCTACATTTTCTTCCAAATCATTTATGTACACCACGAACAACAAAGGCCCCAGAACTGATCCCTGTGGAACGCCGCGAGTCACAGCCTTCCATTCAGAAAAGCAATTCTACCAGAAAAATCACATACACCACTACGAAGTGGCGTTCCAAGGTACCCTTCTACGATTTGGGATACCCTCGCATTTCATGTCAGTGTGGTTTATAACAAAAATTGGGAGCGCTTGGCCAGGGTTTTTAAAACCATGATGCCTTGGGTGTAGGGAATTTGTGACTTTTAAATGAATGTAATGAGAGTGAGGAAATAGTGGAACCAAATGAGGAGGTGTGTGATAAAAAAATCACGTGACTGAAAAATGGGTCTTGCACTGGCTAAGACTTGTTTGGGAGTTGACACATTGGAAAGATTGGAAAGTGTACCTTAAAATAAATTGATGGAATTGGCGAATACGTTACAATTAAGATTACCTACAGGGATTAAGAAAACTGAGGCAATTGAAGAAATTGCAACACATTTAAATGTACAAGAGTTGTCAGACAGATCAATTATTTAGAAAAGTAAGGAAATTAAATGAGAAACAATTCAATTACAGCTAGAAATGAAGAAGTTAGAAATGAAGGGAAAAGAAAAGGAAAAAGAGCAAGAAATAGAAATGAAAAAGTTTGAATTGAAATGCAGGAGAAGCAAAATGAAAGATAAGAAAGAGAAAAAGAGAACTTTTCAAAGGGAATTGGAATTAGTAAGCAATGGCAGAGATGGAAAAGTAAAGAGAGAGATTTCAACTTCAAATGTGGCCTGTGGTGAAAGAGAGACCAGAGCAGGGGGAGGAAGGAGGTTATTCTAGACATGAACCTGGTGGAGAGATGCTTAGATTTGTGCAGGCACTTCCAAAATGTGATGAAAAGCACTTTGAGACATTTTAAAAACATTTTGAGAAAGTAGCCAGATAAATGAAATGGTGGCAAGATATTTGGACATTGCTCTCACAGAGTATATTTGCAGGTAGGGCGTGTGAAGTCTATGTATCTTTGTCAGAGGAAACGTCTGGGGAGTATGATACAGTGAAGAAAGCTATATTGGGTGCTTATGAGTTAATACCAGAGGCTTACAGACAAAAGTTTTAAAATGTAAGAAAACAGTTTGGACAGACTTATATTGAATTTGAAGTGTTGAACAAAATAATTTTGATATATGGATGAGAGAACTAAAAATAGAAGAAACATATGAGGTCCTTAGAGAAATAATTCTCAAGAATTTAAAGGTTCATTGCCTTCAGTGATAATTCATGTGGAGGAACAAAGAGTAAAAACTGCAAGACAAGCCACAGAGCTTGTTGATGACTATGATTTGATTCCCAGGTCAAAATTTTTTTTGACACACTTTTAAATCTGAGAAAGATAGAAAATGGGAAGGTGTGAGAAAAGACAGTCAAGCAAGTGGAGTGGTTGAAAATTCTAAGGCGAGGCGACCACCTCAAATTAAAAAAGATTATGCTGAAGGAATGAGAGATATGAGGAAAGTTACATGTTTTCATTATAATAAATTGGGCCTCATCAAATCATTATGCTGGGGCTTAAACGCAAAGCTGGTTGGAGTTATAAATTTGAAGACAGAAACTATTAAATGAGGGTTGAGAAGACGAGAAACCAATAGGGTTTTAACATAGAAAAGACCAACAAATGGGGTGAAAGCAAATTGTACAGGGGCAGAGCAATCAGCAGGTGGCTGCTGTGTTTAGGAATATTGAAAAAATGAAATGAAAATCGCTTATTGTCACGAGTAGGCTTCAATGAAGTTACTGTGAAAAGCCCCTAGTCGCCACATTCCGGCGCCTGTCCGGGGAGGCTGGTACGGGAATCGAACCGTGCTGCTGGCCTGCTTGGTCTGCTTTAAAAGCCAGTGATTTAGCTGAGTGAGCTAAACCAGCCCCTATTGTATTGTATCGAATGTTGTATATGAAGGTAAAGTTTTTCCATGTGTACAAAATGGGATGGAGAAAGATATTAAAATTTTATGAGATACAGGAGCGAGTTACTCTCTAATGCTGTTGGATAAGGATATGTGTTGTCCAGAAGGAATACTGAAGGGAAAGGTTCTGGTCAGCAGTATTCATGTAGAAACAAGAAACATTCCTTTGCTAAAAATTAAACTTGAAGATGAGAGAAGTGGCTGTAGGAATAGGAGAAAATTTGCCTATCGCAGGGATTCAATACATTTGAGTGAATTATATAGTTGGATGATAGAGAGTATTGATGCCTCCTATGGTTAAACAGCCAGTGGAAAATCCAGCTTCAAAAATTTGCAAACAGACCATCATGGAGTGTTTCCTGATTGTGTAGTAATAAGGTCATAGGCATACAAGACACAACAAAAGGTGGAGGAGTTATGAGCACAGAATGAGAAAAGTGAGGAGGGGGTATCTGACATGAGCTGAATGAAGATGGAACAGGTGAAGTGAAAGAAACAATTTATTTTAAAGAGATTTATTAAATTACAGCAGAATGATTCCAAATTAAAACAAATCTATCAAACAGTTTACTCAGAATTGGAAGGCCAGTGTATTCCTGAATGTCATTATGTAAAGGATCAAACATGAATGAGAAAATTACATCCCGCACATGTTAGTGCAAATGACAAATGTGGAGAAATACATCTAATTGTATTGCCTCCTCAGTATAGGAAAGAGTTTCTGAGGATAGTTCATGAAATTCCATTAGGGGGATATATGCGAATAAATAAACCACCATTGAAGATACAGACAGTTTTACTGGCCAGGGCTACATAAAGATGTAGTTAAAATTTGTCACACATGTCACAGGAATGTTGTTGAAAATGCAAAATGGAAAACAATACTTGATAACTATTCTGGAAACATCCACTAGATTTCCTGAAGTCTTACCATTAAGAACCATTGCAGCCAAAAAAGTAGTAGCAGAGGAATTAACCAAGGTCTTTACTAGATATAGCTCATCAAAAGAGATACAATCAGATCAAGGGTCAAATTTCATGGCAAGGTTATTTCAAGTGGTCATGAATAGCCTGGAAAAAAACAGTACAAATCATTGGTTTATAATCCAGCATCGCATGGAGCATTAGAGAGGTGGCATCAAACATTGAAAACAATGATGAAAGCTTATAGTCAAGATTACCCTCATGACTGGGACAAAGGGAGTCCATTTTTGTTATTTTCCATTAGGGATGCACCAAAAGATTCTACCAGATGTAATCCTTTTGAATTGGTGTATGGAGGTGAAGTCAGAGGACCACTGAAATTAATCTAAGAAAAGTTATTAAATAAGAAATCAGAGACAACCCGTTTGCACTACATATTGAATTTCCGAGAAAGACTGAATGGGACTTGTGAGCTGCCAAAAAAGCATTTAAAGACAGCACAAGGAGTGAAGGCAATGGCTGATAGGAAAGCACAAACTCACAGTTTTCTAGCAGGGGAGAAAGTGCTACTGCTATTACCTGTGTCCTGCGAACCACTAAAAGCTAGATTTAGTGGACCGTATCAAATTGAAAGAAAACTGAGCAAAATAAATTATCTGGTACACAGAACAGACAGACGAAAATCTCACAGAATGTGTTATATTAACATGCTTAAGTGATAATGGAATTGAGTAGATGAGGACAAGCATGAGTTCCTGCTAGTAATGAAACAAGGAGAAGAAATTCTGACAGTGGCTTCCCTTTAATTTGTTTGGTAATGAAGAAGTACTGAAAATTTTACACAAAGGATGTACTGCCACTGGAGGGTGTGCAGAGCAGATTCACTCGGTTGATTCCGGAATTGAGAGACTGAGTAGACTAGGCATATACTCAGTGGAATTTAGAAGAATGAGTGGGGATCTTATAGAAACATATAAAATTATGAAGGGAATAGATAAGATCGAAGAAGGGAGGTTGTTTCCACGGGCGGGTGAAAGTAAAACTAGGGGGCATAGCCTCAAAATAAGAGGGAGCAGATTCAGCACCGAGTTGAGGTGGAACCTTTTCATCCAAAGGGTTGTGAATCTGTGGAATTACCTGCCCAGTGAAGCAGTTGAGGCTACCTCGTTAAATGTTTTGAAGGTAAAGATAGATAGATTTTTGAACAGTAAAGAAATAAAAGGTTACGGTGAGCAGGCGGGTAAGTGGAACTAAGTCCACAAAAAGGTCAACCATGATCTCATTGAATGGCGGAGCTGGCTCGGCGGGCCAGATAGCCTACTCCTGCTCCTAGTTCTTATGTTCTTATGTTAAGTCATCTTCCAAGTAACAGCTAAAGTAGATTAGAAGAGTTACTGCAGTCTTATTAATGTATTTCTGGGAATAAATTAGGTAGGACAGAGATAGCGATGCATGATGTAGATGTGGGGGAAACAGTTCCAATGAAGCAAAATCCATATAGGTTAGATCCAGAAAATCTATCGCAAGTACATAAGAAAATTGAACATATGCTCCAAAATTACATAATTGAATTGGGTTCTAGTGATCGGAGCACTCCTATCATGATGGTGCCAAAGCCGAATGGAACACAAAAGGGTTGTGTGGACTACAAAAAAGTGAATGGCGTCATCGGGGGATTTATTTCCTATATCACGGTTGGAGGATTGCATTGAAAGAGTTGGACAGTCTACATTCATCACAAAAATAGACTTGTTAAAGTGCTATTGGCAAGTACCTTCATCTGAAAGGGCAAAGGAAATTTCAGCATTCGTGGTGCCAAGTGATCTTTATCAATTTTAAGTTATGCCTATCAATATTATTTGTAACAATTTCCAACCATTCGATTGGCTAGCAGCTCTCTGGGATGGACAAAGCCCTGAAGCCAGGCAGTTAACTGCCTAATTGGCGTGCACTTGCACCACCTCTTCTAGAAATGGCCACTGCGGGGTTAAATGTCACTGCCTCTCTGACTGGTGAATGGGTCACTACTGTGGCCCATTAAATTCAGCCCTCTAAGTGAGAATTATTACTCAAGTGTGCTAGAAGGACCATAAACTATATTGAGACCTGGATTTGCCAGATCCTAGTCTACACAGGTATTCCTCCTTGGTCTGTGGAAGCTCAGCTTGGTCCTAATAACAATGTTGTAGGAGCGGGAATGGCTGATGACATAAACTCCCAGCACTGGAGTTTCTATGTCCCAGTTCGATATGAGAACTGGATGATCACTGACTATGGAAATACCAGGACACTGATTGGCAAATGTGGAACCCATATGGTGATCTGGGCTGTGATTGTGGCCAAAAGATTGTGTACAATTTACTTTTACACTTCAGGTCCCTTCAAATCTCTTCCTGACAGGGAGCTGACAGCATCATGCATTTGGAAACTTGCACTGCAGACTCTATGAAAAGACAGTTGCCCTGGAGACTTCCTTATGGTGGGGTACCCTATTTACATTGGTATATGTCTCCCATAGATTTTTTTGTTCATGTCTAGGAGCCAGAAGCAGTTTTCTGGTTCACAGCACAGGGTGTGACAGCTGTATCCATGGGTACTCACACAATCTAATTGTGTTACTTTGAGGAGAAATCTGCCAAAGTAAATTGCTCAAAAGGCCCATCATTAAACAAAATGTTTATTTGGAACTTTTAACAAAACAGTATGAAATCATAATGCATACCTGACATAAATAGAGCTCTATACAATTGGCTATTGAATATTGTGAGGGTTATTGTGGTCACTGGCTCAAAACAAGAGATAAACGGATGCTGTGTTACTAAGCCATATCAATTTGAAAGGTTTCAGTTTACGTATTTGTTCCAAATTGCTGACTTTATAATTTGGACTTGCTTGAAGGTGCTAAAATAGGCAGCTGCATGAATTAATTCCATGAATCGCCATTTTCCTGAACCAATATTTGTGGCCACCTCACATCCGTTTCCTCTGAAGTAGAGTGTGCTGGCTGACACACAATGCCATGTTGCACATGGAACAAAGGAAAGGGTGTGCAGATACTCAGATGCATCGTTGGAGATCCTGCAGGATTTATCATCCCACCAAAGTCAATGGATATTTTGAATGGTTCACTGCATTTTACAGCCCCGCCCCCACTGTGATGGGATCTTAAAATTCTAAAGATCATGCAAATTCATTTGCATCCAAAACCATGGCTGGATTCCACGAAGCAGAAATTACGGCTGGCGCCGGGGCAGAGAATCCAGTTTAACGCCGTAATCGGGACCAGCGCCGATTCAGCGATTCTCCGGGCACCGAAAATCAGTGTTACCTGAGAGTACTCCGTGCCGCTGGGGGGCCATTCCCAGAGGCCCGCTCCGACATTCAACGCCCCCGACCAGCCGAGTTCCCGACGGCGTGGAACTAACCTGCTTTTGCCAGTCGGGATGCTCGCGTGGCCGTTGCGGACTGAGTCCGCAGCTGCCCTGGTCGGGGGTTGATGATTGGAGGCCAGGGGGGGCCCTTATAGGCGGCCGGGGAATTAATGTGTGGGGTTTGAGGGTCAGGCATGCGGCCAATGGGGGGGGGGGTCTCCTTTGTGGGTCTACCTCCGCAGTCCGAGTCCACCATGGAGCACGGCGTGGCCGCTGGAGTCCGCCGCCGTGTGCATGCGCAGCCTCTGACCTGGAAGTGCGCGGGCCCATATCTGCAGCAAAAGATGATAATTTATTCTGGGTCCTGCTAGCTCCCAGCAGGGCTATGAATTTGTTTCACATTTATGCAGGATTTCCAGGAGTAAAACTCCATCGTTTTGACACCGGCGTGGGGACATTGTCCAAATAATGGAGAATCCAGCCCCATGTATTTGATGCTCTTAGAATTCTGGTAAATCTACCATTTATACAATGTTAAATCATCTCTAATATATATACACTTAAGACTTTTGTCCATAACTTAACTTAAAAAAAATAATGGATGCGATTCACCCGAAAAATGACTCAGGGCGCAACCCAATGTCCATGCTGTGCCTGAAAAGCAGCTTGCCGTGGCACAGCGTGGCCGATAAAAGCCAGGAGACATCGCTCTCGGGATCTACCTAGCTCGCAATGTCTCGCGACATCCAACGCAATCTCACAAGACGTTGCGATGTAAATCCCGCCCATTGTGGGTAGGGTCACTTTTTGGCAAATCTTCATATTAAAGTGAGACAGTTACTCTCACTTTAATGTGCAGATTCCTGAGGTGCCTGAGGCTTTGGGATTTTTCCCCTTCGCCTTGGACAGCTTGGACGCGCGCTGTTATGTACTGGTCACCAAAAATGGGGATCAAATAGAACGGCACTCGTGGGGTCTCCCAGGAGATTAGATGCCCCCAGCTGAATGTCCTTTGGCAGGGCGGGTGCACTGGCACTGCTGGTGCCATTTGGGCACTGCCAACCAAGCTATCATTGTTTGTGCGTGCACGTCAAACCGGAGTGCTCTCCGTGGGTGTTGGGGGGCTGGGGACCCACCCGTAGTGTGTTCGGGCTTTGAGGTGGGTCTCAGAGATAGGAACGGCATTTAAAAATAGCATCCCGATCTCTCGTTGTACTGAGGAGTTCCAGCGAGTGGGGGTCCTCAGTGCAGCAAACAGGGCTGTATGTGGCCTCGGCCGTGCGTTCTCCGCTGAGACCCCTTATACAATGCGAGTCATGATGTATAGCCATGTGTTTCCCGGCACTACGAGCGCTGGGAAACACGCGGCTAAACGCACTCACTATGGGACCTTGTTCCCAATTAGTTAAATCGTGCCCTAAGTGTCATTTTAGGTGTGTTTGGCAGGTGTTTCACGCCGGCTGTAATGGCGAGATTGCGACCTGTATTCACCCGCACCCAGTCCCCACTTGAATCTCGCCATTCCTGGCTCCCTCACAATCTGATTTGTCTGACTCATACCACAGCTGCTCAACACTAACAATGGGGGAGGGGGGTTGTTTTTAAATGCTCCCTTACCACTCACTCAAGTCAACATTTGGGGATGGCTGCGCTCAGACCTGCTCCTCGCTTTGGGAATGACAGCCTGGCCAGGCTTCTCAACATCATGGATCAAATGCAGGGAGCCTTGTACCCCCGAGGGGGTCAGAGGAGCAGCAGCAGGGTCAGCAATGGTGCCTGGGAGGCAGTGGCAGCTGCAGTGAGTGGAGGCAGCATGTCCAAGAGGGCCACCGTCCAATGTAGAAAGAAGATGAATGATCTCCAATGAGCTGCAAGGGTAAGTTACCACCTCTCTCCTGGAATCAGTTCCGCCTGCCCACCCTTCAATTTCTCAGGATTCAGCTTGGTCCCAGACAGATGTCGAGCCTGTTGACAAGGTTCTCCAAGAGCTGATGCAGATGATAGACCATAGCTTTGACATTCAGGACGGGATGTCAGTGACAGTCCAACAACAGCAAGGCTGATTGGAGCAGTCCCAAAGGCTGCACATGCAGCAGAGCATTCGGCAATACGTGGCAGCCAGGCCAACACTGGCGACCGCAGTGGGGAACCTGGAGCACGACGTCCGATTCTTGAGTGATAGCGTTCAAGGCGTTGCTCAGCTTGTGACAATCTTCGTTGAGGGCCCTGAGATCATGTCCCAGTCACTGAGGGACAAGTACCAGGACACAGTTGAGACACTCCAGAGAATAGCCCAGTCACTGAGGACTATCGCTAAGGGTGTCAACATCATGGTGCAGACAATGGACAGCCTCCAGGACTGGAAGTGCCAGATGATTCAGAGGCCTCTGGAGCTCACTCCAGCTGATCCTCCATCCCATGGATTTACCCAAGGCCCTTACAGGCAACCTCTGGGCGGAAAAAGCGCTGGGATATGCAACAGCCCTTGTACCAAGTAGTCTAGGGCAGTCTCCAGCTCTTCTGAATCCCCACCCCCCCTTCTGACACCTGTGCATCAGGTAGAACAAGCTTGCATATCATTGCCTGTGACACCAGCAAGTCAGCTGGAGCACTCCAGCTCCAAGGCCACCTGAGGACAACCACCAAGGACATCAAAGGTCACAGAGCGCAGAAAGCAGCAGGCTGCCTCCATCTCTGATGTGCAACCTAGGGTCACGGCTAGATGTAGTAATAGACCTCGGAGGATCAGGAAGAGTGGCATAATCATAGAATCATTACAGTGTAGCAGGAGGCCATTCGGCCCATTCAAGTCTGTGTCAATCCTTCGAAAAAGCACTCTACCTATGTCCACTCTGCCCTATCCCCATAATCCCATAAACTAACCTGCACATCCCTGGACACTAAGGGGCAATTTAACTTGGCAAATCCACCAAACCTGCACATCTTTAGATTATGGGAGGAAACCGGAGCACTCGGAAGAAACCCCCCATGCAGACATGGGAGAATGTATAAATTCCACGCAGACAGTGACCCAAGGCTGGAATTGAACTCAGGTTTCTGGCTCTGTCAGGAAGGTCGAATGCAGGTCAGGAATATACAGTGAATGGTAGAACCCCCAAGAGTATTGACAGTCAGAGAGATCTAGGTGTACAGGTCCACAGGTCACTGAAAGGGGCAACACTGGTGGAGAAGGTGGTCAAGAAGGCATATGGCATGCTTGCCTTCATTGGCCGGGGCATTGAGTATAAAAATTTGGCAAGTCATGTTGCAGCTGTATAGAACCTTAGTTAGGCCACACTTGGAGTATAGTGTTCAATTCTGGTTGCCACACTACCAGAAGGATGTGGAAGCTTTCAAGAGGGTGCGGAAGAGATTTACCAGGATGTTGCTTGGTATGGAGGGCATTAGCTATGAGGAGAGGTTGAATAAACTCGGTTTGTTCTCATTGGAATGATGGAGGTTGAGGGGCGACCTGATAGAGGCCTGCAAAATTATGAGGGGCATAGACAGGGTGGATAGTCAGAGACTTTTTCCCAGGGAAGAGGGAATTACTAGAGGGCGTAGGTTTAAGGTGCGAGGGGCAAGGTTTAGAGGAGATGTACGAGGCAAGTTTTTTACACAGAGGGTAGTGGGTGCCTGGAACTCGCTGCTGGAGGAGGTGGTGGAAGCAGGGACGATAGTGACGTTTAAGAGGCTTCCAGATAAATACATGAATAGGATGGAAAGAGAGGGTACGGATGCCAGAAGTGAAGAAGATTTTAGTTTAGACGGGCAGCATGGTCGGTGCAGGCTTGGAGGGTCGAAGGGCCTGTTCTTGTGCTGTACTTTCCTTTGTTCTTTGTTCAGTGCCCCTGTGCCATCATGCCGCCTTGCTGGAGAAACACTGAGTGGGCACTGGTGAGGTCACTATCCATAAAATGATCACCATTAAAAATCTCACAGCTGATATATGTGAAGCCTCTTTCACTTTGATCTTCACAATGTGCCTATCAGGAACCCCCACACCCCTGCCCCCGACACAACGGTTCAAGATCGGAAGGCCCTGATGCAGACTCTGTCATGAGGATAGGTGTTAGTGCGCTGTCAGCAGAAAGACAGGAGTCTGACTTAATCAGATCCTGAGGAGGGCCAGAGCTTTCCTCACAGCGAGCGCCCATCACTCTCCTACCTTATACAGTGACCTGCTGACAGTGTCAACACAGGCCCATCACACTGGAGTGATGTTACACAGGCTCGAGTAGGGAACAGAGTGGTTGTAAAAGGTTCGGTGTGATGTGGGAGCAAAGAGAGGTGTTGAGCTGATGGACACAGCCTCGCCTCATGAAAATCTCGAGGCCTCCTTGGTCCTACTTGCATGTTGGGCCATTGCCTTGTCCTCCATTCTCCATCCCTCGTTGTCCTCAGCTAAGGCCGCATGTTCATCTTCCTCCTGTTTCTCGAACAACATGTCCCACTGCTTGCCAGATTGTGGAGGGCACAGCAGACCACCACAATGCGGGAGACACATTGGGGGTTTACTTTAGAGCCCTGCCAGAGCTGTCCAGGCAGTGGAACCGCTTTGTGAGCAGCCCGATGCACCGCTCAATGACAGCACAGGTGCCAGTGTTGGATTCATTGTATCAGGGCTCCACCTCGGTCTCAGGCCTCTGCACTGGCATCATTAGCCAAGTGGGTATCCGTTGTCCCCCACGAGCCAAACTGCCACCCTAGGGTGGTCCGCGAAGACAACGGGAATCTCTGAGTGCCACAGGATGTAGCTGCCATGCATGCTCACAGGTAGAGGGCATGTATCTGAGGCGGTGGTCGTACAGTATCTGAACATTCAGGGAGTTGAACCCTTTCTGTTAATATAGGGCACTCCCTGATGCCCCAATGCTTGCGTGGCTACAGCGCATCAAGGATCGCCCCGGGCCCTGGGGCATTTTGCTGATGATGGTGAATCCTGCAGCCTGGGCATCTTGATGGGTCTGGCAAGGTCGAAGATGATATAGTCGGATGTCCGGTCATACAAAGCATCCGTCACCTCCTGGTTTCATTAGTGGGCTGATGACTGTAAAATGCCACGCAGGTGTTCGCTCGTGCCCTGGAATAACCTGGTGGCATAGAAACTTAGGGCTGCAATGACCTTCATGGCCACCAGATGCGAGTATCCTCCTCCTCCTCCACAGGGTGTCCATGAGGACACGGCACAGATGCCACACTTCCTCTCTGTTGATGGATCTTCTGTGGCATTGGCTGTCCATCAGCCCATGGAAGGACCAACAACTCCTGTACACCCTGGCACATCACTGGATTCCCCTTCTGGACTCCGCCTCAGCTAGACGGGAGGCCATTTTTTGAGGGTGTGCAGCAGCCACCCTGAACATGCGGCTCTGTCTCCAGTCTGTGTTGGTCTTTCTGCTAGCTTTGGTGCCTGCTGAACTAGGCTGCAACAAGGGCAGCCTCCGTGGGATCGGCACCAGCAATCATTATTGTTTCTGGAAGGAATTGGAGAAGGAGAGAGATCAGCAATCTGTTAGGGCTTCCATCCTGGGACCCTCAAATCCCCATCCCTCCCCCACCCTTACCATGACTGTCCCTCCTTCTCTCAGAGTGCCATCCAGCGTGCCAGTTGTTCTCTGCGCACTCACCCCCGGCCAGATCAGAAACCCCTTAGATCCCACACCTCTGCCAGCAACATTGGGGAGGCAGTGCTCAGTTGTCCTCTGCTTATCCAGACGCTTATTCTTTAGCCATGAGAGGCCCCCAGTGGTGAAGCCCTGCTCTTTAGTATTTGATTGTTGACAGTTGCCTCCATTGTGCTGACGCTCCTCGAGTTTAGGTGCACTATTCAGGCATCAAAGTTTGCTGGACATCCAGCCCACTAATCATCTTCTCAGACATGGCACCTGTTACTTTGAGGAGGCATTTGAGAATTCAGAGAGTTAAGTGCTCTCATAACTATCAAGGCTAATTCATTATTTGAAATAGCCTTCAGCTGTAAAGCTAGAGGCTGCTCACAGTCACAGGGAGTGAAATTAACTCCCAGCAGAGAAGCTACAGCAGGGCTCTGTCCTGGAAGTGTTTGGAAGGACTGACAGGCTACAGTTGTGGTATCCCCTGTTATGGGTCTCCACAATATTTAAAAACAGCTTGAAGGCTGTACAGGTGCAAAGCCCCTTTCCCCCTGGCCTATGGGTGACCCCTGACCTAGAATGCTCCAGCCCCCGAACAGCCCAACCTCCCTGAAGAGCCCCACATCCCCAACTGCGGTACCCTTGAGCTGCAGTCCAGTAAATGGAAAGGGCTACTTACCTCCTCACTTTCCCTTGGTAGCCATTGCACCAGGTCCCCATTTTTAGAATATAAAACATAGAACATACAATGCAGAAGGAGGCCATTCGGCCCATTGAGTCTGAACCAGCCCACTTAAGCCCTCACTTCCACCCTATCCCCGTAACCCAATAACATCTCCTAACCTTTTGGGACACTAAGGGCAATAATCATGGCCAATCCACCTAACCTGCACATCTTTGGACTGTGGGAGGAAACTTGAGCACCCGGAGGAAACCCACGCAGACACAGGGAGAATGTGCAGACTCCGCACAGACAGTGACACAGCAGGAGGAGTACAAAACAACACCCATATGACTTCTCGCTGGGAAGCCAGCTGACTCCAGGAGGCCACTATATTCGACTTCAATCTCCCTAATGAGATTGAAATGAGTGGAAATTAGGCTCAATGAGTTTCTTGTCATTTTTGAGCAGGATTGAAGTGGGCTGGGTGAATTGTAAAATGGTTCACGCCCGGTACAAATCTCAATTTTGGCCTCTCCTGCTATTCCCCTGTCATAATGGGATCAGGGCTGGGCGCATCAGGGTTGGAAAATACTCAAGTTGTGATGAGCTATATTTAGAATGGAAAGAGAGGGCAGAGAACCAGAGGAAATCACTAGATATCACTTAAAAAAACTTCAGGGCAGCACGGTAGCACAGTGGTTAGCACTGTTGCTTCACAGCACCAGGATCCCAGGTTCGATTCCTAGCTTGGTCACTGTCTGTGAAGAGTCTGCACGTTTTCCTTGTGCCTGCGTGGGTTTCCTCTGGGCGCTCCAGTTTCCTGCCATAAGTCCCGAAAGCTGTTAGGTGAACATTCTGAATTCTCCCTCAGTGTACCCGAACAGGTCGATGGGCAGCAATCCGCTTATTTGCCGCTAAGAGTAGTACATGGGCCTGGACCCAGTCTGTTGGGCTGTGGCTGGTTGCAGAGGCTCTATCTGTATTGGCAGCAGATTTTCAAAATAGGCACAAGCAGGTTGTATGATGTTCTGGGAAAATACCGGGAGGTTTTCTGACATAGATTAGGGAAAATAAAGGGAGTCATGGCTAAAATCTATGTGGACCCAGAAGTCTAATCAAAGTATTTCAGGGCCAGCCTGGTTCCCGATGCCCTATTGTTGAAAGTTGACACCGCGTGCAGCCGAAAGACGTGCTTGTTAGATGAATTGGACTTACTAAATTCTCCTTTAGTGTACCCGAACCAGCGCCGGAATGTGGCGACTAGGGAAGTTTCATAGTAACTTCATTACAGTTTAATGTAAGCCTACTTGACACTAATAAAGATTAATATTATTTCTCCAAATTAAGCACGAGTCACGCAAACTTCCAGTTGGAGTTGGATGCAGTGTCCAGGAGATATGTGTCCATCAATACCCACAGTGGTCTGTATGAATACACCAGACTTCCATTCAGAGTACCATTTGCCTGTGCGATTTTCCAGTGGGTTATAAAGAGCGTCCTTCTAGGGCTCCCAAGTGTGGAAGTTTACTTAGATGTTGTCTTGATTATCGGAGCCACCGCTGTTTCTCCAAGGCAGGCTAAGCCCATACCTGAGAATACAACAGAGCTATGGTCATTCCTCGGACTCGTAAACTATTATGGTAAATTCATTCCAAATTTGGCAAACAAATGGGCATCACTGCATGCACTCCTAAAGAAACATCAGGCAGGAATGGGCATGGAGGGTGCCGCAAGAACAGGCGTTTGCCAAAGTAAAGCCGCTACTGTCGACCTCCAGGCTGCTAACACATTACTATCCTTCCAGACCACTCTTGATCACGTGTGATGCTTCCCAACATGGCACCGGGACAGTGTTTCCCCACCAGATGGATCAAGGGATGGAGAGGCCAATAGCCTATTCATCAAGAACTAGAGCGTATGTATGCTCAGATCAGTAAGGAAGGATTGGCCGTAATCTTCATGGTCAAAAAGTTCAACTTGTACATTTATTGGCTGCATTTCGCAATCCTAACAGACCACAAGCTGTTGCACGGACTGTTTAAGGAAGATACGGCAAAGCCACCAATAGCATCAGCCAGGATCCAGCAATGGGCATTATTGTTGGTGGCATACACATATGCTTTTGAATATTGCCCGGGTGCGCAAATCATGCACATGGATGCCCTGAGCCGACACCCATTGCTGACACACCCTCTGTCCCCGTCAGTAGCAGACAAAGTCGTGTTGCCGCTAAATTTTATGGATACCTTGCTGGTCACAGCCTCACAAATTTGTGAGTGGACACAAAAGGACCCAGCCTTGGTGAGGTTGCGCCACACCATCCTGCATGGGGGGCTTCAAGGAAAACTGCCGGAGGATTTGTGAGTTTTCAGGAATAAGGAACATGAGTTTAGCGTGAAAAACGGCGTTCTCCTGTGGGAAGCCTGTGTTCTGGTCACAAGCCAAGGCAGGAAAGCCTTATTGCAGGACCTGCACAATTGACACCCGGGAGTGTCCAAAATGAGGATGCTCGGTAGGTGTTACATGTGGTGGCTGGAGCTTGATAGTGACATTGAAAGGTTGGTGACGCAATGTACAATATGCCAGGAACAAAAGCTCCCAACCTCGGCTTATCTTCACCCTTGTGAGTGGCTAGTATGGCCCTGGGTACAGTTACGCGCAGACATCACTGGATCTTTTTTAGGGTCAAAGTTTTTGCTACTCGTCGATGCCCACTCAAAATGATTGGATTTACCGGATACCTTCCTCCACTTCATGACCACCATCAAAAAGCTACAACAGTTATTTTGTGTCCATGGCATCCTGGAGGTGATCGTTAATGAAAATGCACTCCTTTTACCAACAAAGAATTCTTGTAATTCATGCAGGCGAATGGAGTAAAACACATTTGGACTGCCCCGTGCCATCGCTCTTCAAATGGCCTAGCTGGGCATGTGGTACAGACCTTTAAGAGGTGCAGAAAGAAACAAGTCATACAGTCCATGGAGACAAAAGTGGCATGGTTCCTGTTTAGCGATCGGGCCACATCGCATCTGACAACTGTGGTAGCACCGGCAGAATTACTGATGGGATGAAGACAGCAAACCTGTCTTAGCCTGACATCTTCTAATATTGGCGGGACATTGGAGAGAAAACAAGATCTCCAAAAAAGTATTATAACCATCGTAAGCTGGACAGAGGCCTCAGGTCAAGGGACACTCTATGCATCGGAATTTTGGAGATGGTGCCCGGTGGGTACTGGGGGCCATCATGGAGAAGACTCGACCAGTTTCTTATATGGTTAAAACCAAGGAGCGGATGGTGCGCAAACATGTGGACCATCTTAAAGGCAGGGAACCCGCACCCGGACAGGCTCCACCAGCTAAGTCAGTCTTTCATCCCCTTTGCCCATCATCCAGAAACCAGGAGTAACACTCTCCAAGAGCCTGGGTGCAGATAAGCACAAGGGGGAAGATTCTGGGTCAGCTGTGGAGACAGAAGCATTCGTAGTCTCAGATGACAGTTTGCCCAGGGAGAGACTGCCACAGCACTCCCCAGACGATCAGCGTGGAAGCAACGCTTCCCGACATGTTACACATGCCCCGAGCTAGCCCCACAACTGCTGGAAACACAACCGCGTACGAAGTGACAAAAGAGACCTCCTCCACTTCCAACAAACATGTTGGGGGGGGGGGATGTAATAACCCTTGCAAGACCCACCGGGATGACCCAATTGATCTCCCTGTGGGGCTTGTGGGATATTAGCTGCCCCATTGAGGAGTAGAGACCTAGCAGCTGCGACGCAGAATTGGGACCGGTGGATTGATAGTCCCTGCTGGGACTGATGTACTGTATGACGCATTGCAGTCTTATTTTTCTTTGACTAAATAAACCTTTTATGGTTAAACCTTCTTGGGACACCTGTGGATACTATAAAATGTTAATTCTGTATCTCTCAACACAGATGCTGCCAAATCTGCTGAGCTTATCCAGTGTTTTCTGTTTTAAACTAGATAACACTTACCTTAATTATTGACTGTTACCTTAATCCAAGAGAAATAAGCCTTTACCTATTTTAAACTGAGCTTCATATGCAGAAAGCAAGGTGATTTCAATATTCTGTTGAAAATCACCAAACACAAAATATTAACCCTATACATTTGCAAAAAGAGTCTCCGATAATACTGTCCTTCCTGCTCCTCAGATCTTGTCTACAACTACAGTAATGACAAGAGGAAGATCACATATATTTATGTGTCCTCTACTGGGGAGTCTGAAGGCTATAAGGTCAATCGTAGAAAAAGGGATACAAATACAGAAAGAAGACGACAAACACAAGCAGGAAATTGAAGATCAGCTGCATGGCGAAGACACCATTCAACCTGAGGAGTGCCTTTTAACTTTACAGCATGATATAAAAGAACTAACATTTTGTGTGAATTTGAATGTGACTGCTTAGTCTCAGTAAGAAATAGCAGCTTACATTTATATATTGTTATTGACATGGAAATGTTGCCCTGACATGAGTTCTTCAGTGCAATTAATTCTTTTGCATCAACCAGAACAGGCAAGCAGCACCTCAGTTTAATGGCTCATCTGAAACACGGACTCTCCACCAATGGAACGTGTGAGTACTAGTCGAGATTATATACGTACAAGCCTGGAAGGAGCCTTCTAGACATTGAGAAAAATGATTGAAAAAATTAACCGGAGACATAATATCGCATGGATGTATTTCAATAACGTGAATAAAGAGATAATCTAGAACACATGCACTGTATTTCAGTAGCTCAGAAAAAGGATTTCAGTCCTATTCCCAGACATGTATTGCAATTCTGCCAGAACTGACTGAACTGAGAATCATTAAAAAATGTGAACTGTTCACTTTTATTTCAATGTGGGTAATACTTGTGTTAATATATCAATAAAATAGGTTTGAATTCATGATTTGTATAGCAAGTTACTTATTAAATATTGATTTTAGGCAAAGATAAAATCTAGAATGATTCAACATTTCTCATTATGTTTGATAGCGCATCAAAATAGATTGAGCTTAAAGGAGCTCAACGCATATAGTTTGACAAGCTGAAAACCATATTGTGTTGACATTACCATGTTGAGCAAACAGCAAGAAGTGATGTGGCTTATAAAACAAAGGATCTTAATTTTAAAAAGAATAAAGAATTGCTGTAGAGCTCAAAAAGAAGAAACAGAGACCATCCCTTTAATATAAAAGAAAAAGTGGCCCATTGCCGGACGGCTGAGAAATTCCTCAACATATTGAGGGGAAAAGAAAGAAAAAAACGTACAGAGTTGATGCCTCGCAGCTTTCAAAATAGCCTGCGCCCGCCCAATCACTCAGAATGTGGGCCATTCAGGTCGCAAAAGACAAAATTTTTAAAAAAAAGAAGCAACCCAGATTGGGGGGAAATCAGCGGCATGAAATTGATAGGTTGCTGACAGAGGAGCAGAGAATGCTGTGGTTTCTTCGGAAGCGAAAGTCTTTAGATTTTGCAAACTTTTAAATGAGAAGCAGGCCTCGACCAAACCATGTGCCCATCAGGTCTCCCAAAGCGCAGGAAGATATGATGCACTATCAATTATGACGAGGCAAGTAGAGAGTAAGCGAGGCTTTATTAAGCAGAGATGTGTTGCCTCCTGCAGCTGCTACCAGAAATGGGAGCAGCTTGGTGTGCACACACATTTATACTCCGCCTACTGGGTGGAGCCAGTAGGCAGGGATCTATCCCGTACCTATAGTACAGGGGCCTTACCGTAATACCTCTAATACACGTATTATACAAACAGTGGTGACTACCACAAGATCAAGGTCAAACAGCGATATGCAAAAACAAAAGGAAGCTTCAGAAAATAAGAAACAAGTTTTAAAGAATTTAAGGGAAGCGACCAGGATCGCATGGATCCCGAAGAAGTGCAGCACAAACCCAGAGACACAACCGCAACTGTTGACAGTCTAAGTGAAAAGAAAGTGATAGAGTAACAGCTCTTAAAGCAGCAATACATTAAAACAAGAAGAAACAAGCTGTATGGAGAGGAAAATTAGAAGAGACACCGGATAGAGGGCAAATCTCAACAAAGACCACTAGGCAACGAAGACTTCAGGGAAGGAGGGAATAGAAAAGCCCTGAAAGAGGTGGGGCAATGCAACAGACCACAAAAGGGGAAATGAAACAGGCCCCGGAGGGGGGAGGAAACGGAAAAGACCCTTGAGGGGAGGGGCAATGAAACAGACCCCGGAGTGGGGGCAATGAAACAGACCCCGGAGTGCGGGCAACGAAACAGACCCCGGAGTGGGGACAATGTAACAGACCCCGGAGTGGGGATAATGAAACAGACCCCGGAGTGGGGACAACGAAACAGACCCCGGAGTGGGGACAATGAAACAGACCCCGGAGTGGGGATAATGAAACAGACCCTGGAGTGGGGACAAGAAACAGACACTGGAGTGGGGACAATGAAACAGACCCCGTAGTAGGGACAATGAAACAGACCCCGGAGTGGGGACAATGAAACAGACCCCGGAGTGGGGACAATGAAACAGACCCCATAGTAGGGACAATGAAACAGACCCCGGAGTGGGGACAATGAAACAGAACCCGGAAATGGAAAAATGAAACAGACGCCGGAGATGGGACAATGAAACAGACCCTGCAGTGGGGACAATGAAACAGACCCCGTAGTAGGGACAATGAAACAGACCCCGGAGTGGGGACAATGAAACAGACCCCGGAGTGGGGACAATGAAACAGACCCCATAGTAGGGACAATGAAACAGACCCCGGAGTAGGAAAAATGAAACAGACCCCGGAGTGGGGACAATGAAATAGACCCCTGAGTAGGGACTATGAAACAGACCCCGGATAAGGGATAATGAAACAGACCCCGGAGTAGGGACTATGAAACAGACCCCGGAGTAGGGACAATGAAACAGACCCCGGAGTGGGGACAATGAAACAGACCCCGGAGTGGGGACAATGAAACAGACCCCGGAGTGGGGACAATGAAACAGACCCCAGAGTGGGGACAATGAAACAGAACCCGGAGTGGGGACAATGAAACAGACCCCGGAGTGGGGACAATGAAACAGAACCCGGAGTGGGGACAATGAAACAGACCCCGTAGTGGGGACAATGAAACAGACCCCGGAGTAGGGACAATGAAACAGACGCCGGAGATAGGACAATGAAACAGACCCCGCAGTGGGCACAATGAAACAGATCCCGGAGTGGGGACAATGAAACAGACCCCGGAGTGGGGACAATGAAACAGACCCCGGAGTAGGAACAATGAAACAGACCCCGGAGTGGGGACAATGAAACAGACCCCGGAATAGGGATAATGAAACAGAACCCGTAGTGGGGAAAATGATACAGACGCCGGAGTGGAAACAATGAACCAGACCCCGGAGTGGGGGACAATGAAACAGACCCCGGAGTGGAAACAATGAACCAGACCCCGGAGTGGGGACAATGAAACAGACCCCGGAGTGAGGACAATGAAACAGACCCCGGAGTGCGGACAATGAAACATACCCCGGAGTGGGGACAATGAAACAGACCCCTGAGTGGGGATAATGAAACAGACCCCGGAGTGGAAACAATGAACCAGGCCCCGGAGTGGGGACAATGAAACAGACCCCGGAGTGGGGACAATGAAACAGACCCCGGAGTGGGGACAATGAAACAGACCCCGGAGTGCGGACAATGAAACAGACCCTGGAGTGGGGACAATGAAACAGACCCCGGAGTGGGGACAATGAAACAGACCCCTGAGTGGGGATAATGAAACAGACCCCGGAGTGGGGACAATGAAACAGACCCCGGAGTGGGGACAGTGAAACAGACCCTGGAGTGGGGACAATGAAACAGACCCCGGAGTGGGGACAATGAAACAGACCCCGGAGTGGGGACAATGAAACAGACCCCGGAGTGGGGACAATGAAACAGACCCCGGAGTGGGGACAATGAAACAGAACCCGGAGTGGGGACAATGAAACAGACCCCGTAGTAGGGACAATGAAACAGACCCCGGAGTGGGGACAATGAAACAGACGCCGGAGAAAGGACAATGAAACAGACGCCGGAGTGGGGACAATGAAACAGATCCCGGAGTGGGGATAATGAAACAGACCCCGGAATAGGAACAATGAAACAGACCCCGGAGTGGGGACAATGAAACAGACCCCGGAATAGGGATAATGAAACAGACCCCGGAGTAGGGACAATGAAACAGACCCCGGAGTGGGGACAATGAAACAGACCCCGGAGTAGAGAGAATGAAACAGACACCAGAGTGGGGATAATGAAACAGACCCCGGAGTAGGGATAATGAAACAGACCCCGGAGTGGGGATAATGAAACAGACCCCGGAGTGGGGATAATGAAACAGACCCCGGAATAGGGATAATGAAACAGACCCCGGAGTAGGGACAATGAAACAGACCCCGGAGTGGGGACAATGAAACAGACCCCGGAGTAGAGAGAATGAAACAGACACCAGAGTGGGGATAATGAAACAGACCCCGGAGTGGGGACAATGAAACAGACCCCTGAGTGGGGATAATGAAACAGACCCCGGAGTGGGGACAGTGAAACAGACCCCGGAGTAGGGACAATGAAACAGACCCCGGAGTGGGGATAATGAAACAGACCCCGGAGTGGGGACAATGAAACAGATCCCGGAGTGGGGACAATGAAACAGACCCCGGAGTAGGGACAATGAAACAGACCCCAGAGTGGGGACAATGAAACAGACCCCGGAGTAGGGATAATGAAACAGACCCCGGAGTGGGGACAATGAAACAGACCCCGGAGTGGGGAAAATGAAACAGACCCCGGAGTGGGGACAATGAAACAGACCCCGGAGTGGGGACAATGAAACAGACCCCGGAGTGGGGACAATGAAACAGACCCCTGAGTGGGGATAATGAAACAGACCCCGGAGTGGGGACAATGAAACAGACCCCGGAGTGGGGACAATGAAACAGACCCCGGAGTGGGGACAATGAAACAGACCCCTGAGTGGGGATAATGAAACAGACCCCGGAGTGGGGACAATGAAACAGACCCCGGAGTGGGGACAGTGAAACAGACCCCGGAGTAGGGATAATGAAACAGACCCCGGAGTAGGGATAAAGTAACAGACCCTGGAGTAGGGATAATGAAACAGACCCCGGAGTGGGGACAATGAAACAGACCCCGGAGTGGGGACAATGAAACAGATACCGGAGTGGGGACAATGAAACAGACCCCTGAGTGGGGATAGTGAAACAGACCCCGGAGTGGGGACAATGAAACAGACCCCGGAGTAGGGATAATGAAACAGACCCCGGAGTGGGGACAATGAAACAGACCCCGGGGTGGGGATAATGAAACAGACCCCAGAGTGGGGACAATGAAACAGACCCCGGAGTAGGGACAATGAAACAGACCCCGGAGTGGGGACAATGAAACAGACCCCGGAGTAGGGACAATGAAACAGACCCCGGAGGAGGGATAATGAAACAGACCCCGGAGTAGGGACAATGAAACAGACCCTGGAGTGGGGACAATGAAACAGACCCCGGAGTAGGGACAATGAAACAGACCCCGGAGGAGGGATAATGAAACAGACCCCGGAGTAGGGACAATGAAACAGACCCTGGAGTGGGGACAATTAAATAGACGCCGGAGTGGGGACAATGAAACAGACCACGGAGTAGGGACAATGATACAGACCCCGGAGTGGGGATAATGATACAGACCCCGGGGGATGGCACTGATGGACCTGCAAACAAAACTGGAAATTATTGAACATCTAGCGAAAGAAACTAAAAATTCTAGAACATAAAGCAATTCAGACACAAGTAGGAACTGAGATTATGGCCAGGATGAGGGGCGGCACTGCGGCACAATGATGAGCACTGTCACCTCATGGCATAGCTGGGTGGGTTCTATTCCAACCATGGGTGCACCAAGGTCCTGAGGGTTGTGTGGGCTCGGGCAGTGGCTGAGGGAACCCCTGCATCCCCACCCCCCAGGGATGTCCTGTCTTTTGCTCTGCCCCTTCCAGCCCTGGACAACATGACCCTTGACATGGTGTTTTCAGGCAATCCTCTACTCAATAGTATCATTCTGGTCTGAGTTTTTATATTCCGAAGTATCCGCCTCAACCTGAACTGCTCTGTCTCACAGCTGAAGAGAAGCCAGGCAGTTCAGTAAAGTATCAAAGAAGAAACCATTTCACTTTCCTAACATCTATTCCTTCAGACCAAAAACCTTTAAAACAGCAGCTGTTACAAGTGTCAGAGGCTTCCTCAAAAGCCCACAACACTTGAAAAGCTTCAAATTTGAAACCGTTTGAAATGCAAATGTTCCATTTCATTTCACATAGATATACCTTTCACTGGCCTGTTATTGACAGTTTAATTATTTATTTATCAGCTTTGATGCTAACCACAATGTCTATAAATACTTTTGCTACGATTGACAGCTCCTCTCCACATCAAAGGAGCTAAGTGGATTCACTTTCTCTTTGCCCGCAGTAGAAATCATATCCTACTGTGGGGGCTAGAGCATCATGATGGGGGAGAGGCGGGAGAAGGGGGAAATTCGGGCTTCTCGCCCATTAAATACATGCTTTTTCTGAATGAGCATTTTCCCGCCAGCGCAGGGTGGGTAGCACACAGCGCGTGTTTTTTGGCAGCAGGAGGTGGCGCGCCACTCGCTGGCAGTGGGATTCTTTGCTTTCACTGCTGTCAATGAGAATTCCCATTGGAGCCACCCACGATGCCGGAAAACACGTGGGTGAGGGTGCGCTGCCAGCACACCCTCAGAAGGTGGTGGCACTGACACAGCGTGATGTGGCACAGTCCCAGAAAGAGGTGGCCCATTCCCTGTGCTCCATTGCCATGAGCATGCAGACCCTGGTCGAGGCGGCAGTGGGCCTCCAGAACTGACAGTGCCAGGTGATGGGGGGGGGGCGGGGGCCTCAGTGGATGGCCCTGCTCGCATCCCACTCCCATAGAGTAGCCCAGGGACCATCGGACAACCCGAGGGAGGAGGAGATGATGGGACCCATGCCGGTGACTCCCAAAGGGGAGGTGTCGGAACACTACAGTATTTCAGACTGCCGTCGGGAATTCCCTCCAGTGGAAGTGGAGAATCATGGAATCCCCTGAAGAATACCGGGTCAAGCCCACTAATGATATGCAAATGGCATTTACTGTACATGCGGAGTACAATGCATTGACGCCGCTGTCAAAGTACCGGATAATTACGATTTGGTGTGAACATGGCACCCACCATGATTTCTGCATCAAAACCCATTTTCGCCCAATTGCCTTTCCATATTTTGACGTCAGCCTATGGAGAATCCCGCCCATAGTCTGCCAATTGGAGAATCCCGGG
This sequence comes from Scyliorhinus canicula, assembly GCF_902713615.1. Taxonomy (NCBI): domain Eukaryota; kingdom Metazoa; phylum Chordata; class Chondrichthyes; order Carcharhiniformes; family Scyliorhinidae; genus Scyliorhinus; species Scyliorhinus canicula. Next base: position 137,527,990 of record NC_052151.1, on the reverse strand, counting down.
TTCTGCGTGGGTTTCCTCCGGGTGCTCCGGTTTCCTCCCACAGTCCAAAAACGTGCAAGTTAGGTGGACTGGCCATGATAAATTGCCCTTAGTGAGCAAAAAGGTTATGAGGGATTATTGGGTTATGGGTGATAGGGTAGAAGGGAGGGCTTAAGTGAGTCACTGCAGACTTGATGGGCCGAATGGCCTCGTTCTGCACTGTATGTTGTATGTTCTATGTTCCATGAGCCATCTGCCTCTAAAATCTACCACAATAGCATCTGATCTATAGGCAAATGATCATTTGGGGGGTCGGCAGGGAGGGGTGGGCGGGAGTGATTCATGTTTTATTTAACAAAACTAAGTTCTAATAAACCTTCCTATTCAAAATTATTTATTTCTGATTGTAACTATTAGCTTTATTTATGAGTATATTCTGAAGACAGATGTTGTTATATTAGCGACGCTTATCTCACTAGGCATAGGAAGTGCTGCAATAGGGACACTTACCATGCAAAAAAAATCCTTTACCGCAGGCAAGTTGGGTCATGCAAGCATAATTGGCTCCAGGGGCTGCCAAATACTTTACTCATCCATCAGCATGTTTTCGTGGTTTGACATTCAAACCGTTACTTTTGTTCCAAAGTCCCAAATCCAACAATGTCACATTGTATGTCATCTTAAAAGCAATAATTCTCATACCATTTGCAAGGAGGGATTTAGAATTTTTCTCATCTCATGAAGCGGTACATTAACAGCATAAAATACGTGACCACGAAATACAATGGTGTTGTTCCCACCTGAGCCTCAATATGATGTCCAAGGCCCAATATTAGCTGAGTCTCAGGAATAGCTGTTGAGTGCAGTGATTGTTCTCTGTGCTGTTTCTGCTAGCTTGCTATTTCTAAACCACTGTGTCCTCCTTTATGACAAAAATTGTGTTTGTGTTAGAAAACAGCTTTGAAGTACAATCAGGCAATGGGTATATAATACTTAATTTTATCACTGAGATGTTGATGCTTCGTTGCAATATTATTTTTGTTTGTTGGATTTTAAACGGATTATGGTGCATGAAAGCATGACATTCATTAGTTACTCACAAACACCATTGAATCCCGAAAAGAAATTCAAAAGTATTTTAAATTACCGTTCATTACAAAAATCATAATTTTCTTTTGCCTTTCATTTTCAAATTAATTTTTTTCATTCTTGCCGTTGTCAGGCATCTTGTATTCTGTTATTCGAAAGACAAAATGGATGTTTGCTGATATCTCCATCTGAAGATAGCCAGGGAATGTATGACAGTGACCTGCTGAGAATTCTCCATGCTGATTTTCACTCCCTCTCTCTGTGGGTATGATTTAGAAAGCAATGTGCCTTTGATCAGCGACTGAGTGGGAGCATTGAACCAGGTACCTTTCTGAAATGTTAATCAAAAACTGAAAAACAGCGTTAATCAGACTTCATATTTTTTTTAAAGTGTGACCGTTAGAAAATGTCTGCAATTTAATTACGATTAAATCAGTTTTCCCAAAATGACTTGGTCTTGAATACAGGAGAAACATAGAAATATAGAAAATAGGTGCAGGAGTTGGCCATTCGGCCCTTCGAGCCAGCACCACCAATCAATATGATCATGTCTGTTCATGCAAATTCAGTATCCCACTTCCGCTTTCTCTCCAGACACCTTCATCCCTGGTTTAGATCAAGGGGCTGGTTTAGCTCACTCAGCTAAATCGCTGGCTTTTAAAGCAGACCAAGCAGGCCAGCAGCACGGTTCGATTCCCGTACCAGCCTCCCTGGACAGGCGCCGGAATGTGGCGACTAGGGGCTTTTTACAGTAACTTCATTGAAGCCTACTCATGACAATAAGCAATTTTCATTTTTTTCCATTTTCATCCCTTTCGCTGCAAGGGTCTCATCCAGCTCCCTCTTGAAAATATCCAACAAACTTTCTGTGGTAAAGAATTCCACAAGTTCACAACTCTCTGAGGGAAGAGGTTCTTCCTCAACTCAGTCCTGAATGACTTACCCCTTATTCTTAATCTGTGACCCCCTAGTTCTGGACGTCCCCAACATCAGGAACATTCTTCCTGCATCTAGCCTGTCCAGAACCATCAGGATTTTATACGTTTCTATGAGATCCCCTCTCATTCTTCTAAATTCCAGTGAGTACAAGCCCAGTCGATCCAGTCTTTCTTCATATGTTAGTCCTGCCATCCCGGGAATTAGTCTGGTGAACCTTCGCTGGACACCCTCAATAGCAAGAATGTTCTTCCTCAAACTAGGAGACCAAAGCTGCATACAATACTCAAGGTGTGGCCTCACCAAGGTCCTGTATAACTGCAGCAAAACATCCCTCCTCCTATAGTCAAATCCTCTCACTCGGAGGGCCAGCATGCCATTAGCTTGCCTCACCGCCTGCTGTACCTGCATGCCAACCTTCAGTGACTGTCCCACCATACACCCAGGTCTCATTGTACTTCCCAGTTTCCTAAACTGCCACCATTCAGATAATAATCTGCCTTCCTGTTTTTGCTACCAAAGTGGGTAATCTCACATGTACCCACATTATATTACATTTGCAAAGTAGTTGCCCAATTAGTCAGCCTAAGTCACCCTGCAGCCTCTTTGCATCCTCCTCACAGCACACACTGCCACCCTGCTTAGTGTTGTCTGCAAATTTGGAGATATTGCATGCAATTCCTTTGTCCAAATCATTAATGTAGATTGTGAGAAGCTGGGTTCTCAGTACTGAACCCTGCGGTACCCCACTAGTCACTGCCTGCCACTCTGAAAAGGACCCTTTTATTCCCACTTTCTGCTTCCTGTCTGCCAGACAGTCCTCTATCCATGTCAATACATTACCCCAAATATCATGAGCTTCAATGTTACTCACTAATCTCTTGTGTGGAACCTTGTCAAAAGCCTTTTGAAAGTCCAGATTTATAAAATCCACTGGTTCACCGTTATCCACTCTAACTGGTAGCCATGACATGGAGATGCCGGCGTTGGACTGGAGTGAGCACAGTAAGAAGTTTAGAACACCAGGTTAAAGTCCAACATGTTTGTTTCAAACACTAGCTTTCAGAGCACTGCTCCTTCCTCAGGTGAATTCCTCGTCCAGAGTCTATAGAATGATGATCACTAATGCATCCACTATTTCTAGGGTCACTTCCTTAAGTACTTTGGATGCAGACCATGAGGCCCTGAGGACTTGTCAGGTTTTAATCCTCACTGCACTAGGATGTCCTTCATGCAGTTGGTCAAGGATTGTACTATGCATGCATGAAGGAATACTCACTCAGATTACCCATAATAAAACTCTATTCTGCATTGTCAACTCAAATCTTCATGTGATGTAGTGCTTGAGAGCTGGAATTTTACAATGAACATCTGATATTGTTCCGTTTTGGACCAAGTCCATCACCTTTCCCATCACTGGATATGTTCTTGGATACCTCTGTGTTTGAGATGAAGTCACAGGTGCATTATCCATGGGTAAGAAATACAAGATGTTGACAAAATGGTCTTCAGGTTTTTGTTTGACTTGTAACTGCAATCTTGAAAAATCATCAGAGTTTACATGTTGCTCTGACTTGCGGTATTGGATATCGACCTGTGTTCCAACAATATCAAAGTCCATCTCTGTAACCTACTGGCTGCTAAAGAAAGAATACGTTTATATGGCCCAAAGATTGTCGTCAATGGTCGTTGTCTGACAAAAGAGCAAATTGACAGCAAGGCGGCACACTTAATGAACTTGGAAGCTACTCTGAAATGTAGCTTCTTGTAGCACTGTTGCCTCACAGCACCAGGGACCCGGGTTGAATGCTATGCTCGGGTGACTCTCTGTGTGGAGTTTGCACTTTCTCCCCGTGTGTGCGTGGGTTCCCTCCGGCTGCTGCATTTTCCTTCCACAGTCCAAAGATGTGCAGGTTAGGTGGATTGGTCAAGCTAAATTGCCCCTGAGAGTCCAAAAGGTTAGGTGGGGGTACTGGGTTACGGGGATAGGGGGGAGACGTAGGCTTAAGTAGGGGGCTCTTTCAGAGGATCAGTGCAGACTTGAATGGCCTCCATCTGCACGGTAGAGATTCTATGATTCAATAAAGGTAGTGGTGGAACCATCTTACTCTGAAAATTATGCTCAAAGCCTCTTTTTCCAACTGAACATAATTCATTTCAGCTCTCGTAAGAGTTTGCGAAGAAAATGCCATTGGGCATTCCTCTCCTGAAAGCATTATGTGCATGACAACTGCATAGGGTAGTGCATTGCAAGCAAGATAACTTCAGCTTGGGGTTGTAGTGAATCAACAACTATGACTCCTGTAAGGCATCGTTTACCTCAATGTATGCATTTTCACATTCTTCTGATCAGTGTCGTACTTGTTTGGCACATGATAAAGTGTGTAAAGACTTTAAACATGTGGCTACATTTGGCATGAATTTACTATAATAATTGATCAATCCTAAAAGCGTTCTTAGCTTCTTAGCTGTATCACTTCTTTAGGCCGTGGTACTTCTAGGATTGCTGTCGGTTTCTTCGGCTCCTTGTGTAAGCCATCTGTTTTGTTGATGTGGCCCAGATGATTTATGGATGTCTTGGTAAAGTTGCATTTTTCCTTTTTAATTCGGAGATTATGGTTTTGTCGACATTTCAGAGTAGCTTCCAAGTTCTCTAAGTGTTCCTATTCACTCGAACCTGTGATGGGAATGTCATCTAAATGACTTTCAGCCCACTCAGAATTTGATCCATGGCCCTCTGAAAAAGCGCAGATGCGGATGTTGGGTGGGATTAACCGACCCCCCGCCGGGTTGGAGAATCGGCGGGTGGCGGCGTGAATCCCGCCCCCGCCGAATTCTCCGGCACCGGAGATTCGACGGGGGCGGGAATTGCGCCGCGCCGGTCGGGGGGGGGGGCACCCTGCGGTGATTCTCCGGCCCGTGATGGGCTGAAGTCCCGCCACTGACAGGCCTCTCCCACCGGCGTGGATTAAACCACCTACCTGACTGGCGGGATAGGCGGCGCGAGCGGGCTCCGGGGTCCTGGGGGGTGCGGGGCGATCTGACCCCGGGGGGTGCTCCCATGGTGGCCTGGGCCTTGATCAGGGCCTACCAATCGACGGGCGGGCCTGTGCCGTGGGGGCACTCTTTTTCTTCCGCCTTCGCCATGGTCTTCACATGCACGGACTTACGCGGGTCGGCGAAGTCCTTTCGGCCACGGCTGGCGTGGCACCAAACGCCATTCACGCCAGCCGGCGGAGTGGGAACCACTCCGGCGCGTGCCTAGCCCCTCAATGTGAGGGCTTGGCCCCTAAAGGTGCGGAGAAGTCCGCACCTTTGGGGTGGCCCGACACCGGAGTGGTTCACACTACACCAACAGGCTGGGACCCCCCCACCCCGCCGGGTAGGGGAGAATCCCGGCCCTTATTACTGGGCAAATCGCATCTCATTATCTCGCCAGGTGCCTGCTCACGTTATTACTTTTCTGTTATTTTATTGTCATCTCAAATTAATTGTTAATCTCATTAACTATCCACATTCCTGACAGAACACTGTTACTTTAAGCCAGATATTAGGACCATGTATCTTCAACTGAGGGGATACCGTAGTGTAAGGAACAGTGTGTAAATAATTATTCAACATAGAACATAGAACAGTATAGCACAGAACAGGCCCTTCGGCCCTCGATATTGTGCCGAGCTTTGTCCGAAACCAAGATCAAGCTATCCCACTCCCTGTCATTCTGGTGTACTCCATGGATGGTGTACATCCAATAACTGCTTGGAAGTTCCTAAAGTGTCGGACTCCACTATCACAGCAGGCAGTCCATTCCACACTCTAACCACTCTCTGAGTAAAGAACCTACCTCGGACACCCCTCCTATATCTCCTACCCCGAACCTTATAGTTATGCCGCCTTGTAACAGCTACATCCACCCGAGGAAATAGTCTCTGAACGTCCACTCTGTGTATCCCCCTCATCATCTTATAAATCTCTATTAAGTCGCCTCTCATCCTCCTTCACTCCAATGAGAAAAGCCCTAGCTCCCTCAACCTTTCCTCATAAGACCTACCCTCCAATCCAGGCAACATCCTGGTAAATCTCCTTTGCACCCTTTCCAATGCTTCCACATTCTTCCTATAATGAGGTGACTAGAACTGCACACAATACACTAAATCTGGTCTCACCGGGTCCTGTACAGTTGCAGCATAACCCCATGGCTCTTAAACTCAAGCCCCCTGTTAATAAACGCTAACACACTATAGGCCTTTTTCACGGCTCTATCCACTTGAGTGGCAACCTTCAGAGATCTGTGGACATGAACCCCAAGATCTCTGTTCCTCCACATTCCTCAGAACCCTGCCGTTGACCCTGTAATTTGCATTCAAATTTGTCCTACCAAAATGAATCACCTTGCACTTATCAGGGTTAAACTCCATCTGCCATGTTTCGGTCCAGCTCTGCATCCTTTCAATGTCTCTTTGCAGCCTACAATAGCCCTCCACCTCATCCACTACTCCACCAATTTTGGTGTCATCAGCAAATTTACTGACCCACCCTTCATCCCCCCCCCTCCAAGTCATTTATAAAAATCACAAATAGCAGAGGACCCAGCACTGATCCCTGTGGTACACCGTTGGTAACTGGTCTCCAGTTTGAAAAATTTCCATCCACCACCACCCTCTGTCTTCTATGTGATCGCCAGTTACTTATCCAATTGGCCAAATTTCCCTCTATCCCACACCTCCTTACTTTCTTCATGGGCTGACCATGGGGAACCTTATCAAATGCCTTACTAAAATCCATGTATACGACATCAACTGCTCTACCTTCATCGACACACTTAGTTACCTCCTCAAAGAATTCAATCAAATTTGTGAGGCAGGATGTACCCTTCACAAATCCGTGTTGACTATCCTGGATTAAGCTGCATTTTTCCAAATGGTCATTAATCCTATTCCTCAGGACCATTTCCATTAACTTACCGACCACCGAAGTAAGACTAACCGGCCTATAATTACTAGGGTCATTCCTATCCCCTTTCTTGAACAGAGGAACAACATTTGCCGTTCTCCAGTCCTCTGGCACTATCCCCGTGGACAGTGAGGACCCAAAGATCAAAGCCAAAGGCTCTGCAATCTCATCCCTTGCCTCCCAAAGAATCCTAGGATATATCCCATCTGGCCCAGGGGACTTGCCGACCCTCAGGTTTTTCAAAATTGCTAATACATCTTCCCTCAGAACATCTACCTCCTCCAGCCTACCCGCCTATATCACACTCGCATCCTCAAAAACATAGCCCCTCTCCTCAGTGAAAACTGAAGAAAAGTATTCATTCAACGCCTCTCCTATCTCTTCTGACTCCATGCACAAGTTCCCACTACTATCCTTGACTGGCCCTAACCTCACCCTGGTCATTATTTTATTTCTCACATACGAGTAAAAAGCCTTGGGGTTTTCCTTTATCTGACCTGCCAAGGACTTCTCATGCCCCCTCCTACCTCTCCTAAGCCCTTTATTAGCTCATTCCTTGCTGTCTTGTAACCATCAAGTGACCCAACTGAACCTTGTTTTCTCATCCTTACCTACGCTTCCTTTTTCCTCTTGACAAGACATTCAACCTATTTTGTGAACCATGGTTCCCTCACATGGCCATTTCCTCCCTGCCTGACAGGGACATACCTATCAAGGACACACCGTATTTGTTCCTTGAACAAGCTCTATTTTTCATTTGTGCCTTTCCCTGACAGTTTCTGTTCCTATCTTATGCTCCCTAATTCTTGCCTAATCACATCATAATTACCCCTCCCCCAATTATAAACCTTGCCCTGCCGTATGGCCCTATCCCTCTCCATTGCAATAGTGAAAGACACCGAATTGTGGTCGCTATCTCCAAAGTGCTCTCCCACAAACAAATCTACCACTTGGCCTGGTTCATTACTCAGTACCAAATCCAATGTACCCCCCCCCCCCCACTCTTGTCAGCCTATCCACATATTGTGGCAGGAAACCCTCCTGCACACACTGTACAAAAACTGCCCCATCCGAACTGTTCGACCTATAGAGTTGCCAATCAATATTTGGAAAGTTAAAGTCACCCATGACAACTACCCTGAGACCTCCACACCTATCCATTACCTGTTTTGCAATTTCTTCCTCCACATCTCTATTACTATTTGAGGGCCTATAGAAAACTCCTAACAACGTGACCGCTCCTTTCCTATTTCCAACTTCAGCCCACATTACCTCAGTAGGAAGATCCCCCTCGAACTGTCTTTCTACAGCCGTTCAACTATCCTTGATTAACAATGCCACTCCTCCACCTCTTTTACTACCTTCCCTACTCTTACTGAAACATCTATACCCCAGAACTTCCAACGACCATTCCTGCCCCTGTTCTAACCATGTCTCCGTAGTGGCCACAACATCGCAGTCCCAAGTACCAATCCAAGTACACCTACCTTATTCTGGATGCTCCTTCAATTAAAGTAGACACACTTCAACCCACCTTCCTGCCTGCCGGTACACTCCTGCAACCTTTTAGCCATCTGCAAGAATTCTTCTGAATTCATGGCATAATCCGTGAACAATTGATCTCCTTCTTTGTTTGCAATTCTTAATCCAAATGAAAACTAACAAGTTAATAACTGATCTAAGAAACCACTGTCTTATGAACCTATTGCTCTGTATGGCCAACTCATTAATGAGTGAATCCAGGGGATGGTGTATTTCTGAAAATTAACCAAACCCTTGAGACAGATTAGACTACTTGTCTTGAGCAACCAGCAGCATTTCCTTCTCTTCTTTAGAAGGTAAAATTCTTTAGAGGAGATAACACTAATGAATCTGGCTTTATCTATTCACAAGAGGCATACTTAAAGAAATAATCTTCCCATTGAAGTGGTCTGTAGACTGAGAGTACAAATTCATCTTGCCTTCATCAGGATGCTCGCAAGAATGTAATGTAAGGGAAATCAGCAAATTCTTACTTTGTAAGAAGAAGGTGTTGATTGGTTGGCAAGTGGTCTCTAATTGGTAGAGGCATTGCCATGGAGATGCACCAGTTAATGGTGACTGACAGTTAACGATCAAGCATTGTGTGCACATTTAAACCAGGCAGCATAACTCTGATTGGTCAAGGCAGTGCCATGAGGAATGAACCAGTGAATGGCTGTCATATACTTTGTTTAGCTGAAAGACACATGTGTGTTCATGTGCTTCCTGTCTGCAAACAGCAGGGCCCTGTGTATTCATATATGAAACTTTTAGTACATGTAAATGTGCCACACTCTGAACCCAACTGACAATCTTAAATTTGTTGTCAGCAGAATTCTCAGCACACTGATGATTATTTAGCAAACCTTGACTAACCGCAGAATCTATCTAATGGTGGTGATTAACTTTTCAAGCATGAACTGGTGGGTACAGTTTGCACCTTGCCCATTGTGAACACGGGAGGAACATGCTGTTAGATATGATCTGCCAGTCTTTGGGATGTATGCCCTAAATGCCGAGCATCATTATTCATTTCAGTGACAGGCCAAAGCTCTGTTTCGTGCTGTTTCACATTATTTCACTTGTGGCAATGCGAGTAGTTTTCGCCACTGACAGAATGATGTTGTCAAGCCAGAAAGACATTTCTGCATGTATGGTATATAAGGTGTGTAGGCCATGCATTCCAAAAGACAGAAGGATCGTAACAAACAACATGTCCCTCCACTGTTCTCAATGGGCAAAGTACTGATCATAGCCAGCCCCCGTGCTTGCAAAACTTAAAATACAGTGTCCAACATTAAATGTGGTGTGCGATTCATTGACAATGTTGGATCTGGCATGGAACCGGGCACAAGGGCTGAATCAAGGCGGCCCTGCACCATATGTGCAGACTGTCAGGTAAACATTGTAACCTCCCAGCAGTGCCAGGATGGAGGTGTTTTTTTTGGCATTATGGCCCACAGATGTGTCGCCTGACGATGCCGATGCAGTCCCAGCAGTTGCCACTGCTAATGGTGGTGCTTCTGAGCGACTTGTCCTTTGACTGGACTAGCAGATCCTGGGGCCAGACCGCCACTCTTAATGTGGCCTGCTGAATCTGGCTCCCAACCTGCTTTTGAACCCAATGGTGGGACCCCTGTTGCCTATATAAAATTCAGCAGTATGAATGTGAATTTAAAACAAAGATACAACAAGAATTGTCAAGTGCGATCTCCTGAATTTCAATTCAACCAATTGCAAGGATATATTTGCGATTTTGCTAATTTTGTTCAAATTATTTTTGAGCAGAGCATGAAAACAAATTGCCCACTTTCAGATCGATGCACATTCCACATGCAATGGAATTACATTTAACTTCTCTTGTTTAGATTGCATTATGCTTATAATAAATCTTGTGCTGACCTCTCTCCTCCTTCCCTCCTATGGAGACAGGCATGTAGTTTTGTTAACCAGGGTTCATTTCCTTCTCTCATCACTTGATTTCCATTTGTTTTCATGATTGAAAACTCTCCCTGAGACAAACGTTTCTCAACATGAGCTGACGATGCTATTTCTCCAGGTTTCCTTCAACCATACCAATAATTTATTTGCCTCATGTGCTATCTGTGTTACCCAATCATAAAGCAATTATGTTAATATCTTTTCAAGAGCTGAGACTGTACTGGCAGGCTGCTGAGAAGCTTAACAGTAGCAGAATTGTTTTGTTATTTGGTCTGTCATAATCATTGATTCAGAGAACCACACAACCCAGAATGAGACCATTCGGTCCATTCTACTTATACTGCCCTCTTCGAAAGAGCTATTCAATCGTTCCCACACCCCTGCTCTTTCTCCATAGACCTGAAATGTTCTTTCTTGTTCAAGTAAATATCCAATTCCATTTTGATAGTTATCATTGAATCTGCTTGCTCCACATTTTGAGTCCATGCACTTTAGAACGTAACAACAAATTGTGTAAAATGTATTGTCCCGATCTTGCCTTTTTGTTTTGCCAATTACCTTACATCTGTTTTTTTTATTGTCAACTCATCATTGGAAACAGTTTCTTTTTTTGTACTTGATCAAACTCTTCATGATCTTGAACATAATACAAGAGTTCCTAACATTCCAGCCGCATGATAGTGCAATTCATAATGTTTTATTTCGGCACCAATGTAGGCCATTCAGCCCCTTGAGTTGGCTCTGCCATTCAGTTAGATCATGGTTAATATGTATCTTAACTCCATACATGATAATCACATGAAAGGGAAAAAATATTGCAGGGCCACTGGGAAAGGGAGGAGAGGGAACCAATTGGATTGCTCTTGCACAGAACTGACATCGGACCAGTGAGCCAAAATGTCTCCTTCTATGTTGTAACCATTCTATGATTATATGCTTTTATCTACCCATCTTGGTTCTGTAAGACTTAAAATCCTTGCCTAACAAAACTCTAACAATATCAGCGTTGATATTTCCAATTGATCTTACCTCAGCAGCATTTTGGGGGAGAGAGTCCTAGATTTCCACTTCCCTCTGTGTGAAAAATTGCACTCTGACTCACCCAGGAATGGCCTAACACTAATTTGAACATTTTCAATTGATCTTATCTCACTTTCACCTGAGGAAGGACCTTGTGCTCCGAAAGCTAGTGATTCGAAATAAACCTGTTGGACTTTAACCTGGTGCTGTAAGATTTCTTACTCTGCTCACCCCAGTCCAACGCCGGCATTTCCACATCATAATTTAAAGATTATGGCTCCTTGTTCTGGAGCCCCCACCAGAGGAAATAGTTGTTTACATTTTAAAAAAGAAATTTAGAGTACCTAATTCATTTATTTTACAATTAATGGGCAATATAGCGTGGCCAATCCACTTATCTTGCATATCTTTGGGTTGTGGGGGGTGAGGCCAACGCAGACACGGGGAGAATGGGCAAACTCCACACGGTCAGTGACCCGGGGCCGGGATTGAACCTGGATCATCGCTGCCGTGAGGCAGCAGTGCTAACCACGGCACCACTGTGCTGCCCCAGTGGGAATAATTTATTTCCATCTACCTTATTAACTCCTTTGATCATATTAGCACCTCAGTTTGAAGACCCATTCATCTTCTAAACCCAAGGGAAAACAAGCCTAGACTTTGCAACCTGTCTCCTTCTACAAAAATGTTATCTCCAGCATCATTCTGATGAATCTGTTCTGCACCCCCTCCAAGGCCAAAATAACCTTCCAGAGGTGTGATCTCCAGAATTGAATGCAGTACTCAGGATAGAGACTATCAAGAACTCTATATATTTGTAAGATAACTTTCATTCCTTTGTATGCCAGCCCCAATGAGATAAAGTGCAACATTCCATTATATTTCGTAATTATTTATTGTTCCTGTTGACTAGCCTTTAGTGATTTATGTACTTGCTTTCCTAAAGAATCATACTTATCCACAGTTCCATGCTTCTTTTAAAAAACAATTTTAAAAATGTTCTGTGCTATCGTTATTAGGTCCAAAGTGGACTCCAAAGTTGAACTTCATCTGCCCCAGTTTGGCACATTCACCAATCTGTCAATGTCCTTCAGCACCTCCTGTTCATATTTTAACTCTGTCACCTAACAAATTGTCATCAAGAAACTTAGATGTATAGCTCTTTATTCTTTTTCAAGTCATTTATTAATTTAGTGAAAAACTGAATCCCCATGGATCACTGGAGGACACCACTGGTTACATTTTGCCTGGCTGAGTACATTTGCTTTATCCCTAATCTCTGTCTTCTATCTTCAAACCAATTTGTTATGCAAATTAATAGATTGCCTCCAAGTCAACACATTCGCATTTTGTTAACAGACTGTTATATGGAACTTTGTCAAATGCCTTCTGGAAGTTCACATAAATAACAGTCATAGTTACTCCCTTTCTCTACCATGGTCGCCACCTCCTCAAAAAATCAACTAGTTTCATTGGATATGACATAGCCTTTACAAATCTATGCTGGATCTCCCTGATCAGTTCACATTTGTTGAAATGCTCTGTCATTTGTTCTGTCAAGAGCACCTTCCAAACCCACAACCTAGAAGAACATGGGCAGCAGATGCGCAGAAACTCCACCATCTGCAAGTTCCCTCCAAGCCCTGACTTGGAACTATATTGCTGTTCTTTCATTGTCACTGGGTCAGAACCTTGGAACTCCCTAACAGCACTGTGGGTGTATCTATACCTAATGGACTGCAGCAGTTCGAGAGGCAGCTCTCCACCACCTTCTCAAGGCAATTAAGGAAGGACAGAGGGCAGCATGGCAGCGCAGTGGTTAGCACTGCATGCCTCATGGCACTGAGGTCCCAGGTTCGATCCCTGCTCTGGGTCACTGTCCGTGTGGAGTTTGCACATTCTCCCCTTGTTTGCATGGGTTTCGCCCCACAACACAAAGATGTGCAGGGTAGGTGGATTGGCCACGCTAAATTTGCCCCTTAATTGAAAAAAATGAATTGGGTATTCTAAATTTAGTTTAACAAAATTAAAGAAGGACAGAATAAATCTGAATTTGGAGAAGCAGGGATTAATCAAGAACATTCAGTATGGTTTTGTTAAAGGGAGGTCATGTCTGACCAACTTGATTGAATTTTTCAAAGAGGTGACCAGGTGTATAGGTGAGGGAAATGTATTTGACATAGTCTACTTGGACTTCAGCAAGGCTTTTGGTAAGGTTCCACGTGGGCTGATAGCAAAGATAAGAGCCTATGGGATCTAAGGAAATTTGGCAAATTGGATCCAAAATTGGCTGAGAGACAGGAAGCGGAGGGGAGAGGGTGATGGTTAGGGTGCTTTTCTGAATGGAAGCCTATGTCCAGTGGAGTCCAGCACAGATCAGTTTTGGGGCCCTTATTGTTTGTGGTTTATATAAATGATTTAGTTATGAATGTAGGAGGGTTGATCAGTGAGTTTGCAGATGATACGAAAATTGGTGGTTTGGTCAATAGTGAGGAGGATAACCTCTGATTACAGGAGGATATAGGCAGGCTGGTCAGGTGGGCTGATCAGTGGCAAATGGAATTCAATCCAGATAAATGTAAGGTGATGGATTTGGGAAGGACAAACAAGACAAGGGAATACATGATAAACGGCAGGACCCTGGGAAGCACCGAGGATCAGAGGGATCTTGATGTGCATGTGCATCGGTCCCTTAAGATAGCAGAGGAGGTGGATACAGTGGTTAAGAAGGCATATGGTATATTTGCCTTTATTAGCTGAGACATAGGGTTTAAGAGCAGGGAGGTTATGCTGGAACTGTATAAAACGCTGGTTAAGCCACAGCTAGAGTATTGCGTGCAGTTCTGGAATCCACATTATAGGAGGGATGTGATAGAACTGGACAGGATGCAGAGGAGATTTACCAGGATATTGCCTGGGCTGGAGAGTTATAGTTGTGAAGAGAGATTGGGTAGACTTGGATTGTTTTCCTTGGAGCAGAAGAGACTGAGGGGGGACATGGTTAAAATATGTAAAATTATGAGGGGCATAGATAGATAAACAAGAAGAAACTTTTCCCCTTGGTGGAGGGATCAATGACCAGGGCATAGATTTAAGGTAAGGGGCAGGAGGTTGAGAGGGGTTGTGAGGAAAATGTTTTTAACCCAAAAGGTGGTGTGAATCTGGAACTCACTGCCTGAAAGGGTGGTGGACGTAGTGACCCTCATAACATTTATTTAGATGTGCACTTGCTATCCCAAGGCATACAAGGCTATGGATCAAGTGATGGAAAATGGAATTGGAATAGTTAGGTGGGAATTCCCATGGTGACATGGAGGTGGAGGTCGCACGTTGGGTGGCTCCTGCTGGAGTTTTTGGTTTTTGGCCCTTCTCACCCAGTTTTTGGGGAAGAGTTTTGCATGATTATTTGTTGGAAGGTCTAAGGCAACCACAGGATGTGAAAAATCCAGAAAAAGAATTGGAAAAAAGGGACGAGTGAAGGTCCGCTGGCGAGTTCACTGTGATTTCCAGCAGAAGGAAAGATGGTTGCAGGCTTGTCAAGTGGGGCAGCACACATTACAGTGGATGCGCTGGCTGAAGTGATGGTTAGGGAGTTTGAGTGGTTGTTTTCTAAGCACTTTGACAAGCATCGCAAGGAGATGATGACCTTGCTTAAGGTGAGGGTGGATAAAACTCTTGTCCCAATGAAGGGAGCTTTGGCAAAGACATCGGAGGTGCGGGAGCAAGGAAATGTATTGAAGGGAGTGGGAGAGGCATTGTCTGAGCTTAGAGATCAGTTTACCTCCTTGGAAGAGGAGCTGCGGTAGGTGCAGGAGAGTAACAAAAGTCTGAGAGCTGGTTGAGGACCTGGAGAACAGGTCTCAAAGGTGAATGAGCCACCAAGAGATGTGTTAGTATACTTCCACAGCTATCAGGTGAAGGACATGGTGCTGCGATGGGAAAGCTAAACTGAGAGGCGAGGTGGGAAAACGTTGGTATTTGGATATATCAGTGTCTCAGGGCGGAACTGGCGAGTAAGCCTTTGGTCTTTGTGGGGTGGACCTATTTGTTTACAGTGTTGGAGAGGTCTGGGATTAGGCCTAAATTTGTGGCATGGGTGAAATTGTCATATAAATATCTGATGGCGTGTGTGTGCATAAATGAGCTGAATTCAGGTATTTTTGGTCGCACAGGGGACCAAGGCAGGAGTGCCCCATGTCTCCCCTTCTATTTGCGCTGGTTCTAGCCATAGAGCTAAGACGCTCGGATAAATGGATGAGGATAATGAGGTGGAGCATAGAGTGTCCCTGTATGCTGATGATTTGTTGCTGTTGTTGCCACTTTACTATCAAACAACAAGCAGCGAGTATGTTTCTTGTATTGACCAAATGACCACACAACCAGTATGTTAGTTCAAAAGACAGTATATTATAAAACACAAGACTTATTTCTATGTGCAATGATACATGCGGCTACGTACTAAATTACACCTATCAATTAAGATGACCTTTACTTAACATCTGATTGACTGGCTCTGTGTGGGTAGATAAGGCCTTTATCTGAGTCCCCAAGTGTGTTGGCTGGAAATCGTCAGGTTCTTCTCGGCTGCGGCTCGTCTCTCTCTCAGGTAGCGATCGCGGGTCTTGAACTTGGCTAGTCGTTATGCTGCAGTTGGTGTGGGCACAGGCCGATCCCAAAAGAGACTGATCCCTAGTGTGCAGGGCTTCTTATCCTTCCCTTTTGCTCCCTTTTGGGTGGGGTTAACTCAGGGTCCAATGGATCGATAGAGTCTCAATCACTCTGATCGAGACCGGCCAATTAGGGGCGGGTACCTTGATGGCTGGGTGGGTCCCAGTCGTTATTGTTCCAAGTGTGTATGCCTTTCCAAATAAGGGGGAGCGGCGCCGGGGTGTCTGCTACTGTTGCTATTCCTTGTTTTGAGTCTATTGTCCTGGGCATATTGGTGATTGACCTTTAACAGATGCAGGTTTCAGTTCGGTCTGATTTTTCCTTTGCGCAATACACAGGGGCTATGCACTGTCTGTGTCCTGGCTTGACCACAATTCCCATTACCCTTTGCAGGCAGCCATTTTAGATGACCACACTGTATATCTCTAATCTGGGCTCTTTAGAGGGGGATATAATGGCACTGCTTAGGAGATTTGTGGCTTTTTCAGGCTATGAATTAAATTTGGGAAAAAGTGAGTGTTTTGTGGTGTCTTCTCCAGAGGTGGAAGTTGGGATGGGGAATTGCCTTTTCGAGTAACTACAACTCACTTTAGGTATTTGGTAGTCCAGCTGGTTCGAGATTGGGCCCAGCTCTGTAAGGTGAATTTTACGAGTCTGGTGGGCAGGATCAAGGCAAATCTAGTGAGGTGGGACAGTCTTCCCCTGTCATTGGCAGGTCAGGCGCAGGCGGTTAAGATGAGCATTTTGCAGTTTTTATTTTTATTTCAGTGCTTACCGTTTCTTTTTGCCAAAATCTTTTTTGATGGGGGTGGCTAGGTTGGTTTTGTTGTTTGTGTAGGCAGGCAATGTGGCAAGGATCAGGAGAATGGTACTTCAAAGAGATTGACAGTCGGGCGGTTTGGCCCTTCTGAACTTGTTATACTATTATTGGGTGGCAAACACGGAGAAGGTGCGGGGTTGGAGTAGAGAGGCGGAGGTTTTGTGGGTGCAGATGAAGGGGCCAGAGGTTTTTGGCACTGGCAATGGTGCCGCTCCTGTTTGCCCCAGGGAAGTTCTCGGGTAGGCCTGTGGTGGTGGCAATGCTGAAAAGATGGAGGCGATATCAGCAGCATTTTAGGTTGGGGGCGGGGTCACAGTTGATGCCGATCCGAGGGACCCATGGGTTTGAGCCAGGGAGGATGGTTGTGAGGCTTCGGGGATGGGAGGAGTGTAGGGTGATAGAATGAAGGACTTATTTTTTAGAAGGGGGGGTTTGCGAGTTTGGAAGAGCTGGTAAAGGAGTTTGGGATCCCATGAAGGGAGATTTTTAGGTACATGCCGATGCGGGATTTCACAAAAAAGGTTTCCCTGACCTTTCTGATGGCACAGCCCTCCTCGTTGCTGGAGGGAGTGTTGTCGGTGATGGGGTTAGAGGGGGGAATTACCTTGCTGATCTATGAGAGGATTTCGGAGGAGGATAAGACATCTCTGGAGGGGTTAAGGTCAAGTGGGAGGAGCTGAGGATGGAGGTGGAGGAGGGGTTGTGGTGTGAGGTGTTGCGGAGGGTGAATGCACTGTGTGTGAGGCTCGGGTTAACACAGCTAAAGGTGGTGCATAGGGCGCACCTGACGAAGTCGAGGATAAACCAACTGTTTGAGGAAGTGGAGGATATTTGTGAGTGGTGTGGGAGGGACCCAGTCAATCATGTACACATGTTCTGGTCCTGCCCGAAGTTAGAGACATTTTGGAGGTGGTTCTTCAGCACCATGTCAGTGATCTTGCACGTGGATTTAGAGCCCAATCTACTGGGGGCCATATCCGGGCTGTCAGACTTGCCGAAGTTGCAGACAGGAGTGGGAGCAGATGTTTTAGCCTTCGCCTTGTTGATTATTCGCAGGCGCGTTCTGTTTGGGGTGGAGGTCAGCTTCTCCACCCTGTGCCTCGGTGTGGCTGGCGGATATAATGGAGTTCTTGTACTAAGACAATCCATCAAAGAGGGGTAAGTTTTGTTTTTACAACATTTTGGGGAGGTAGTTACCGTCAACTTCTAGAGGAGAGGGGAGGGGGGCGAGGTGGGGAGTTTGGTTGAGGTGTTGGGGGGGGGGGGGGTATAGGTTTTGGATTTGGTGTCGCATTCATTTTGTTTTGTAATGTTATGTGTTTTAAATGTACAAATGTTAAAATTTGACTGAAAATACTTTAAAAAATGGAATAGTTAGGTGGTTGTTTTTGACCGGCGCAGATGTGATAGGCCAAAGGGCCTTTCCAGTGCTGCATAACTATCACTGGCCGAGCCAATGATGTCTGCATCCTGTGAAATAATTAAAAAAATACAAATTCTGGTCATTTCAATCTGTGGGAACCATTGGTGAACCCTACTACAGATATATTGTGGTTAGTATTTAGGTAAGCACTACACACAGGAAGTGTCTGTGAAGAGCAATTTGTAATGGTTTGGAAGACAGGACCTCCGTGTGAGCAAATAAATCTGGCTGTTTTCAGATCAGGATGATGACTGTCGCCGTTTGAAGAAATAATTGAAACATTTGTCCGTATTTACCCTATTGGAATGTTAACAAATGCAATGATGGAAAATTATCAATACAAATCAGAAAAATAATGCAAATGTATGGAAGCCTGAAATAAACGCTGATCTCTGAACTTCTGCAGTTGGTTACTGAGTATCTGTATAGAGAAAAGACAAGTTAATGTCCCAGTGTACGACCATTATACCCAAAATGTTATCTTGACTTTTTTTCACGTACAGTGAGTATTTTTAATTTTTATGAGAAAACAGGCTGGATTTCCACTTATTGACGCAATCCAAACTGGAAACTACTCCTCTGTTGATGTTGGGTAAGGGAGGGATAGATATAAACATGATACATCCCAGCATTCAACAACCTGCTTGTCACATTATTGAAATGTACAGCATGTGAAGAATTAATGTTATGTTACAATTAGCCACTAGATGGAGCTAGGGACAGTACTATAAAAGGCACCGACTCTTAGGCTTCTGGGAGAGAGTAGAGTAGCAGAGAGGAGACTGGAGTGAACTGAATAGTAGAGCTAGAGAGGCAAGAATATCATTACAGTTAGAGTACAGAGATAGTATAAGTGAGTGTAGTTTAATATACTCTATTTGTTTACTATAAGAATAAGTGTTGAACTTTAATTTAAGTAGTGTATATAAATTTAGCTTTTTTGATGAACTTTAAGTGTCTTTGTGACCACTACGCTTTCCATCTTAAAGACAACCTTGCAAAGATCACCACATAGTACCAGGAAGTGTATTCCTAGATAGTAAGCAGTAAGAATAGAAAGCAGATTTAAGACAAGAAGAAAAAAAATAATCGCACCGCTACATGAATCTCAGAATCAGTAACAAAATACCGAGAGCAACATGGAAGGTCTGAAGAAACCAGATCACTTCAAAATGTCAAGTAAACGTAGCTTGAACTGTAAAACTTTTCAGCAACAATATGAAGTTTTTCTATCAGCCTCTGCACTGGAATCATCTCCTGATCACAGAAAAATTGCCCTCCACCTTAATCTGACAGATCTACAGGCATTTGAACTGTTCAATTCTTTTGAATTCATGGACAGTGAAGATAAAAAGAAGTATGAACGAGTTTTGGAAAAATGTGATACTCATTGTAAAAGACAGGCCAATGAGACATATGAGAGATATATGTTTACAAAAAGGCTGCAGCTCAAAGGAGAATCATTTGACTCATTTGTAACTGATTTAAGGCTCTGAGCGCAATCCTGCAATTTTTCCTCTGCTACAGATTCAGTGCTGCGAGACCAGATTGTGTTTGACATTTTTGATGAGCAAATGCGAGTACGATTATTAAGATGACCAAATTTGACATTAGAGGAAGCCATAAACCTGTGTAAAGCCAGTGAGCAAGCCACTAATGAGTATGTTGAGTTCAGAGCCAGAGAAAAAGGCGCAAACTTGGGCATCATGGTTGCCGCCAGTGAGCTAGAAAAATAGCGCGCTGCAGAAGGTGGCTGTTTTGCGCAGGTGCGTTTGAGAAGACAATGCGATCCGGATATTGAATGTTCTGTGCATGTGCAGGACCAGTTTACACATGTGCACTTGGAAAAACGATGCGATCCGGAAGCCGACTGTCCTGCGCAGGCGCATGAGAGGTTTGCACATGATGTCACGAGCGTGATAATGTGTCGCGTTGTGGCCACGCCCATTTCAAGAAACAATGCCCAGCATTTGGAAAAGTATGTTTAAGATGTATCAAACTTTTTTTTTAAAATTTAGATTGCCCAATTACTTTTTCCAATTAAGGGGCAATTTAGTGTGGCCAATCCACCTACTCTGCACATTTTTGGGTTGTGGGGGCGAAACCCACGCAGACACGGGGAGAATGTGCAAACGCCACACGGACAGTGACCCAGAGCCGGGATCGAACCTGGGACCTCGGTGCCGTGAGGCAGCTGTGCTAACCACTAGGCCTCCGTGCTGCCCTAGATGTATCAAAGTTAATCATTTTGCTGCACAATACCGATTTAATACAGTGGTACAGCAAAGCAACTTTAAAAAGTCGTTTCAAACAAATAGCAAGGTTCACAGCATCCAAAGTAATGAGGATGAAGCAAAAAATTTAAAGTCGCAAATTAATTCCTCTCAGCTTCTTTCACAGGATACCTTTATAATTGAAGCGACAATGAAAGTTAATGGACACTGCCGGTAAACAAATTATGGAACTCTCCAATGTGAATGAGGATTGGGTTGAAATATTAACTGTAATTGGATCAGATGCACAGTTCAAATTGTGCACAGGCACACATGATAATCTGATAACAGAATCAGACTTGAAAAAAGTAGAGAGCCTTCCAAAACTTAAAAAAATGAATTGTAGGGCAGCACGGTGGCCTAGTGGTTAGCACAACCGCCTCACGGCGCTGAGGTCCCAGGTTCGATCCCGGCTCTGGGTCACTATCCGTGTGGAGTTTGCACTTTCTCCCCGTGTCTGCGTGGGTTTCTCCCCCACAACCCAAAAATGTGCAGAGTAGGTGGATTGGCCACACTAAAATTGCCCCTTAATTAGAAAAAATAATTGGCTAATCTAAATTTATAAAAAAAAAGAATTGTAGATTAACTGACTACAATGGCAACGAAATAGCGACAAAGGTTCCTGTTTCCTGATGGTGCAGAACAGTGACATTAGGATTCCACTTGACTTTGAGGTTGTGGATGCCACTAAATCATCAGTCATTGGGACAGAAGCATGCCTTAAATTAAATCTGGTGAAAATAAATAAACATGTCAAAGCATCACAGCATGGAGATGCAAAGAGTTAGTCCTCGCTGATGCACTATCCAGAGCCACGGTGTACAGTGACGCATACAACTTTCAACATGTGACCTCGAGTCCCATTGTATCCACAAGTAAATGCAAAAACTGAAAAGAGAGTTGGAATCTTGAAACAGTTATTTATGAAAGTGTGGGATGATAAGAAAGTCTTTTCACTAGCACTTTTGAGTTACGAAGCTACATACTTATCATCAGACTTCTCATCACCACAATTGCTAATGGGAAGAAAACTACGGACAACATTACCAGCATTAATAGTTCAGAACATGGATCACTACAGGGTGCACATAAGAATGCAACAATTAAAATACAAACAACAAAGTTATTACAACAAAAAAGCAAAGTAAATTACCAACACTAATTGTAGGTGATTACATCAGAATTCACAATCATGATGGTGGATGGTGTTATGGGCCAGGGTTTAGAGAACCCCAAAGTGTATCATGGAGTTCACCTGACCCACAACCTTTAATAGATTGTGGTATGTGGAGCACACGGCCCACTCTACAGGTGTGGTGCAGCAGAAATGGAAAAGTATTTTTGAAAGCAAAACAATGTTTATTCTATGAACTCAAGTTAACCTTTTTAAAACATACAGTGAACATCTTAGCAACCATCAATTTAAATACAACCCCCAAAGAATACAACACTAAGTAATCCTTAATAACTTCCCAAACAACATCCAGAAGACAAAATAAACATCTTTTAACAGAAGCACATTAGGTTTACATTCACTACTGAGAACATTTATAATTAGTGCAGCACGGTGGCACAGTGGGTTAGCTGTGCTGCCTCACGGCGCTGAGGTCCCAGGTTCGATCCCGGCTCTGGGTCACTGTCGTGTGGAGTTTTGACATTCTCCCCGTGTTTGCGTGGGTTTCACCCTCACAATCCAAAAATATGCAGGCTAGGTGGATTGGCCACGCTAAATTGCCCCTTAATTGGAATCGATACAATATTCACAGTTGTGTGAAGCTGCAGTTAATATGTTAATTGAATCTGGTCATCAAAAGGTAGAAGAGTAGCAGATAAAAATTACTTCTTGGGCCTCACGGTAGCATGGTGGTTAGCATCAATGCTTCACAGCTCCAGGGTCCCAGGTTCGATTCCCGGCTGGGTCACTGTCTGTGTGGAGTCTGCACGTCCTCCCCATGTGTGCGTGGGTTTCCTCCGGGTGCTCCGGTTTCCTCCCACAGTCTAAAGATGTGCGGGTTAGGTGGATTGGCCATGCTAAATTGCCCGTAGTGTAAGGTTAATGGGGGGATTGTTGGGTTACGGGTATACGGGTTACGTGGGTTCAAGTAGGGTGA
The DNA here is from genome assembly GCF_902713615.1 of Scyliorhinus canicula. Classification (NCBI taxonomy): domain Eukaryota; kingdom Metazoa; phylum Chordata; class Chondrichthyes; order Carcharhiniformes; family Scyliorhinidae; genus Scyliorhinus; species Scyliorhinus canicula. Next base: position 137,505,256 of record NC_052151.1, on the reverse strand, counting down.
TCATTGCTCGGCACAACATCGAGGGCCGAAGGGCCTGTTCTGTGCTGTACTGTTCTATAATTCTGATTCACCAAATGATCAAAAGATAGTCTTTTGATGGCAGAGAGAACAGCAGTACACCTGCTCTGTCTGGCTTCAGCTCCAACACTGAAAACAAAACTAAAACACACCCTGCAACAAACAGCCTAAATCAAAAGTAAAAAGCTGACAGTCAGCCCAGCTCCACCCACACCCTGACATCACTGATAAACACCCATTTCTTAAAGGTACATTTCTTAAACATCAATTTCTTAAAGGTACATTTCTTAAACACCCATTTCTTAAAGTTACTCTCATATGACAATGGACAGAACTAAGGTACTGAATGAAGTAGCACCTAGATCATTTGTGGTAAGGACTGCATCTGGAAAAAATCTTTGCAGGAACAGAAGAGCATTATTGAACGTGAAACAACCAGTGCAATTTCCAGAAATAATCACAAGTCAAGAACAAATATTTCCTCCCATTGACTTTCCTAAAGCTTTGTTATCAAATGTAAAAGACAATTCCAATGACAATGCCATGCCATTGGGAAGGCCCAGAAGGCATAGAAAACCGGCTAATCATTTAAATTTGTAAATATTTCACAAATATACCTCTGTAATTGTAAATATGATGTGTGATAACTTTAAATAGGAAATGCATAGACATTCAACACCTAGTATGTAAATAAATGTCAGAAAAGATTTTTAAAATGTTTTCAAAGAAAGGGGATGTGACATTATAGGAATGTACAGCATGTGAAGCGTTAATGTCATGTTACAATTAGCCACTAGATGGAGCTAGGGACAGTACTATAAAAGTCACTGACTCTTACACTTCTGGGAGAGAGTAGAGTGGAGGAGAGGAGACTGAAATGAAGTGCATAGTAGAGCTAGAGAGGATAGAATATAGTTACAGTTAGAGTATAGAGATAGAGTTAGTGAGTGTAGTTTAATATAATCTATTTGTTTACTATAGGAAAAAGTGTAATTTAACTTTAATTTAAGTAGTGTAAATAAATTGAGCTTTGTTGATGAACCTAGCTTCAAGTGTCTTTGTGATTACTACGCTTTCCATCCTGAAGACAACCTGACAAAGATCACCACACTGCTGAGATTCAATAGGCGATTTTAAACTTGGCGTCCCAGCAGAAACCAGGCAGGCATGCAGTTAAATCTGCCAGGTCACTGTCCGCCAGAATCCTGCTTAGATCTCACAGTGTTCAGTTTTAACCTGCTCTCCTAAAATATAGTGAAGCTTGCCTACCTGGGGGGGTGGGGGCGCAACACTGGCACAGTGGTTAGCACTGCAGCCTCATGGTGCTGAAGACCCGGGTTCGAACCCGGCCCCAGGTCACGGCCTGTCTAGAGCTTGCACATTCTCCCTGTGTCTGTGTGGATCTCGCCCCCACAACCCAATGATGTGCAGGGCAGGTGGATTAGCCACGCAAAAATTGCCCCTTAATTGGAACATTTAAAAAATTTAATTGCCTGCACCAAACCGTTGGGAGCTTTTTTTTAAGTATCCAGATTAGGATCTGATGATATCAACAGCCCTGACTACAGTTTTAATCATAGACTGTGTATGGGAGCTGTATGGCCTCATGCTGTTGAGGCCTACAAGGCCTCATGCTGTTGAGGTTGGGGAGGTTGGAAGTACATCTCACCGGCCTCCGCTCTGATTCCGCCTCTCAGTTAAAATCAGGGCTTCACTCTCTTGTTCCATAAATGAAGAATAAATAGGAAATTATTAAGATAAATAGGGAACTGAAAAGTGGCTTGGGTCCATGATATTGTACAGTTAAGTCAGCACCTCCAATAGAACTGGTAAGGAAACTGAGAAGATGGAAAAGGCAAGGGAAATCACATTATTCTCTTTGAGCGATTCCTAATGAATCAAATGAAACCATCTACTGGTGAATAAGATGAATATTAACATCATTAACTTTTCCAGTAAATCTGAAACAAGCTCAAGTACAGATATTTACTGTTGAACATCTGGTCTTGGCTGAAAATAAGTAAATTGAGATTGTGGTAATCTTATGACAGTTTTATTATATTTTCTGCCATTTTTTTCAAGGGTTAAGTGCAATATCTGGTAGCACTCAAAAATAAACTGCCTTATTATTCCCTGTAATATAGCTGTGTGTGTGGGCATTCCATCTACTTAGAGGGTAGATTTAACAGTGGCAGGGGAGATTTTATTTAATAAGCGTGTGGGTGAAACAGAAATCATTTACAGGTAGAAATAAGATAGCACTATTAGCAGCGTGCTGAGGTCACTATGTCACAAATTAATTCATCAAAAAAAATGTTGGTGCCAAGGGTCAGTGCATTAACCTCTTCACCAGAATGTACATCTCGTCTGGACTGATAATATGAAGATTTAATTGATTGTGCTACAGTCTATGTCCATTTGCACAGCACAAATCTACCCAGAATTTGCCACATATTGAAGTTCTTCCTCAGAAGAGCAACAAGGAAGACTGCTGTGGAAAACGGAACTGTGAGGCTTGCCACTGCACTGACTGGTGTTGGAGTTCAAAAGATACATAATTTATTTGGTGAAGTAAACTTAGGCAGAGATAAGAGTAGTGGAACAAACAAAGACAGAGGTTCAGCAGTGCATCAAAAACTAAAGTTAGCTACTTTGGGTTATGCAATGACTTTAGTCTCCAGAACAATATTCCATGCTGTTTGACGTGCAATTTTAACCTAATCATCCCATCGGAAAATTGATAGGATGTTATTTTTTTCACCCAGTCCAATGTTACTCCTCATTGAAACCAATAAAGAGCTATATTGTGTAGGGTGTAAAATTGCAACTTGTGCAATTCCCATTTGGTGAGTTGCGTTAAAATGACCTGCACTTTCTAAATTCAGTTGCTGAGCAAAAATGATGAAAACGTTAAGCTGCATCTACCTGCAGTCTGATGCTGGACACAAATCTTTCTGCATTTTCCAATACTGGCATACCTCATCTCGGTGAGCTCAAATATTTACCAAATATTCTTAACATTTATCACAAAGGTTTGTGATCAATATTGCATGCCAGAACTTAAAGATACAAATATTGATTAAACATTGAATAAAGGGTAATTAATAAATCATACTAATAAATCAGACCAACTGGCGGGTATGTTAGCAGACATCTTTAACCGTTCCCTACTCTGATCTGAGGTTCCCACCAGCTTCAAGAAGACCAGCATCATACTGGTGTCAAAGACTCATGTCTCAATGACTACCATCCAATTGCCATGACATTGATCGCAATTAAGTGCTTTGAGAGGTTGGTCATGAAGCGCATCACCTCCATACTCCCAGAATGCCTTGATCCACTGCAATTCGCATACCACACAACTGGTGCACAGCAGACACTATCTCCCTGGCCCTACACTCATCCCTTATACATCTTGACAACAAGGACTCTTACGTCAGATTCCTCCTATTCATTGACTACAGTTTCACCTTCAACAGCATAACCCCAGCCAAGCTCATATCCAAACTCCAAAATCTAGGACATGGCTCCTCCCTCTGTAACTGGATTCCTGACCCACAGACCACAATCAGTAAGAAAAATATCAACACCTCCTCCACGCTAGTCCTCAGTGCTGGGCCACACAAGACTGCGTATGACTGGGTGGCAAAATCCATCTCCAACTCCATCTCCAAGATGATGCAACCATAGTGGGTCGGATCTCAAACAGTAATGAGTCAGAATTAGGGAGGGAGATAGAGAACCTAGAGGCATGGTGCAATGACAATAATTTTTCCCTCAATGCCAGCAAAACTAAGGAGCTGGTCATCGACTTCAAGAAGCGAGTTGTCGTACACACCCGTCTACATCAATGGTGCGTAGGTGGAGATGGTTGACAGCTTCAAATTCCTTGGTGTGCACATCACCAACAATCTGTCCTGGTCCACCCACGTCAGTGCTGTGACCAAGAAAGCATAACAGCGACTATACTTCCTCAGGAAACTAAGGAAATTCAGCATGTCCACATTGACTCTTACCATTTTTGCAGATGCACCATAGAAAGCATCCTATCTGGCTGCATCACAACCTGGTATGGCAACTGCTCAGCCCAAGACCGTAAGACACTACAGAGAGTCATGAACACAGCCCAGTCCATCACGCAAACCAACCTCCCACCCATTGACTCTGTCCCCACTTCCCGCTGCCTTGGGAAAGCGAGCAGCATAATCAAAGACCCTTCCCACTCGGGTTATTCTCTCTTCCAACTTCTTCCATCGGGCAGGAGATACAGAAGTCTGAGAACAGGTACTAACAGATTCAAAAACAGCTTTTGCCTGCTGTTACCAGACTCCTGAATGACCCTTGTATGATCTGAACTGATCTCTCTACGCATCTTCTCTACTTTTGTAGGACTATACTCCATATGCTTCACCCGATGTCTGTGTCCATGTCTATGTATTTACATGCGTATTTATTGCATGTTCGACGTGTTATATTACAATGACTGGTAATATGTTGTATTCTTTGCCTTTTCCTCCAGGATAGCCAGATGTAGAGCTGACAAAGAATATACCAATCAGAAGATTGAATCAAACTAATTTATTATTACACTACTAATTAAATGAAGTTCGCACACTCTACTGAGTTATAGATAATAAACAAATGATATTGAATCTTTACTACAGTATTCAATATTCTATCTAACTACTAAACTACACTATGACTTGACCTTATGCTATCTATCGCTATTCAACTTTCACTCTGCTCCCTCCATGTTTCTCTCAGCTCTCCTTCCAGCTTCTCCCAGAATTCCTAGAGAGTCTGTCTTATGTACAGTGAATTAGTAACACCCTCTAATGTTTGATTTATACATAGATTATTAACCCTTCATTATACTGACAATATACATATCATTACACTATGTTTTTCATGTGTGGAACAATCTGACTGGACTGTACGCAGAACAATACTTTTCACTGTACCTTGGTACAGGTGAGAATAAATCCAAATCTAAAATCTAAATAAAATAGAAAACATTGATGGGGCTTATTAATCTCACGTGTTTAATGTTAACAAATATTTACAGATTGTGTCTTAGCCTCTATAACTAAACTGCGCCCTGAATCTGTGCTGACCTAACTTGTGTCTAACCTTTTGGCCTTCCGGGCCCTAACGCTCCGTCTTGGTGGATTCCCAGATGATACAGTAGGAGTGGAGACTGCCAGCTGTGATTCCTGCCCTGCAACCTTCATCCCCGTTGGCGGGCATCTTCTGGGCGACCGGGCCTGAATGGGCAGGCTGCTGCACTGGTATCCCGGGTGGTGTGGTGTCACCCCATTTTACCTGTTGCCCACCAGATGCACAAGGGACAGGAGTGGGGGGGAAGTCTGAGGTGCTGCACATTTCCGGCACCTCCCCTGCGAGAGTCACCTGCCCAGGCCCCATCACCTCCTCCTTCCTCGGGTTGCCCGATGGTGCCTGGGCTACCCCATGGGGTGGTGTGCGAGGGGAGCTATTCCTTGAGGCTCCTATGCTATCTGGCGCTGGCAGTCCTGGAGGCTACTCTGGTTTCAACCAGGGTCTGCATGCAGGCATCCATGGAGCACAGGGAATGAACCATCTACATCTGGGACTGTACCACATCACCCATTGACTGTGCCACTGACTTCTGGGTCCATGTCACATCAGCCAGTGATTGCGCCATCTCCCTCTGGGTCTGGGCCACTTACCTCTTCTTGGGCAATCCCGCTGATGTTCCCAGCCATGACTGCTGTGACTGGGCTACGCTCAGAAGCACCGCTGCAATTTCCAGGTGGCTCTGGGACATGACTGCCTATGAGGCGGCAACCCTGTCCTGGGTTTCAGCCAGTGCCTGCACAGAATGCCGCAGACCTTGGACTTCTTGACCCATGGCTGATACCTTCGCCCAAATGCCTCCACCGCAGATGCCACCCACGCTTTGGTGGCCTGGATGGCACATATTGCCGGCACCACCTCCTGCTGCTGCACACAGTTGGAACCGGTGTGGGGGTCTTCTGGTGGCGAGTGTGGTATAGGTTGAGGGGGTTGGGGTGGTGTGGGGTGAGGGGTGATATGGGGGAGGTGTGGGTGGGGCTGACATATGTGTCATGGGGAACCACAACTAAGCTGTGCCTCACATCCTTGCTCACGGCCAAGCTCCACCTTGGCGACCTCCCTTTCTTCCAGGCCGTCGAACATGTCCAGGGCCCCTGCTCGGCCACAGTGAGGGGCTGCAGGTGTGGCAGTCCTTCTCCTGTCTTCTCCCTCTTCCGGTAGTTGTGCAAGGCCCTCACCTGGGGAGGGGGGGGGCAGTGTTAGACAGTCCGCACACAGACCAGGGGTGGGTAGTTGAAGGTCTCAGGCCATGGTGGCCTGTGTTGGTGCCAGCAATCGGGGCAGGGTGAGGGTTCGGCCGCCCTCCGGGTTGCGTGGTGGGGGTAAGGTTAGGGATGTGTGGACGCGGGTTAGTGCCAGGGGCCTACTCACCCTGGCCACCCTGAGGAGGTTGTGCAGTTTCTTCCGGCATTACTGTCCGGTCTGGACGGTGTTGCTGGTGGCGCTGAATGCTTCTGCCACCTGCACCCAGGCACGACGAATAGCAGCAGCTGGCAGCCTCCTTCATGGGACCATGTACAGGGTGAACCTCCTCTCCTCCATGGTGTCCAGGAGGGTATCTAGCTCTGCTTTGGTTAAACGGGGAGCCTCTCTCTTTGCTGCCGTCTTGTTGGCTGGGATGGTGTATGGGGGGAGTGCCGTGTGTATATGCGGCCGCAGCTTGTCAGCCTCCCGAGTGTCAATCGTGAAAATGGCGAATCCGGCCCTGTTTCTCATTCGAATTGATTATGTTCCACATGGTGCTGGTGCTAGCCCCTTAACAGTAGCGGAATTGGCCCATGTGTTGCGTCAGTTTTTCCATCATGATCTTCCAGGAATTCTGCGTTGGTGTCAACACCTAACCTCAAAAGTGGAGAATCCTGTGCAAGGACTCTGCCCCCACAGCTCTCTGTGGAAAGGAGTTCCAAAGACTCACTGCTCTCTGAGAGAAGAAATTCCTCCTCATCTCAGTTGTAAATGGGAACCCCTTTATTCTGATATCATCTCCTCTGGTCCTAGACACTCCCGTGAGGGAGTGGAAATGCAAATAAAAAATAACAATAAAAAATAAAAATAAAAAAGCCCTCTCAGCATTTACCATGTCAAGACCCTTAATTGTTTCAATGAGATCACCTCTCATTCTTCTAAATTCCAATGAGTAAGTCCCAACCCTATTTAAACTGTGCTCATGAAACAATTCCTCCACATCAGAGATTATCCGGGTGAACCCTTTCTGAACCGCCTGCAATGAAATAATATCTTTTCTTAAATAAGCTTGGTGCTTCCGAAGGAAATGTCCGAAGTGTATCTCACATGCCAAATGGAAGGAAATGGTCGTAGTAATGCCTGCCTCACCCCAGGACTACAGATCAATACTGGAAATAATTCAATGACCTGATGGCTGGCAAGGTACTAAATCAGCCATTATTGAGCATTTTTGTGACAACAAGAATGTGCATAACGTCTGTAAAAGGGAAAAGGTTCACAAGGGGCCTTCTGGATGTCACAGTGCAGGCAGCAGGTTGCTGGCTGGCTGGACATACGTTTGTGACTGAACTTCTGCTGCAGCTACAGTCACAGAGGGAGAGGAGGCCCGAGGCAATCCACCTTGCTGACATTAATTTTGCATGAGCTTCCGAATCATCGTCCCTTTCTCCCACAGGTGCCAATTGCGGTGCTGTGAGTTTTCAGAATTTTCTTCTGTTATTTTTGGCACCATTTGCCTCAGGAGGGATCCTTCATGCAGAGCCTTGACTTTATTTACATCTGGAAGCAGCCTGTGTTTCAGATTGCACATTTAACAAACGCATATTCATTTTTGTCAATGTCATAAATTTTCACAAACACTTTATGCACAAAAAGGCTTCTTCGATTTATAACAGTGCAAAGATTGTATTGAGAAGATTTATGCGCTGTACTCGGCAGGGATGACTGATTTAGCAAGAATGACTAAAATGAATTACTGTAAGTGCGGCGGGGTTGGTGAGGACGGTGGCAAAACAAAGCAACTGCATAATACAGCATTATAAATTTATTATAATTTGGACTGTTCTGTCTGAGAGAAAATGAGGTTTTGAAACTACAATCTGGTTAGATCCAAAATACTAAAATTGATTCCTTTCTTTCTAAAATTTGCTCAATCATGCCTAAAATATCTCTTTTTTTAATTGAACCTGCTTCCTAACAATTTGTTAATTGGTAAATTTCAACATGGAATGGGTCCTTTATTCCCCCCAAGAAATTGAGCTGCATGTTTGAATTTCCAGGACGTCAACTCAGGTGGAGATTTCTGCACAACATCTGCATTGTTTGCTTTCTAGAAACTGTGGGCAAATATTTGCTGAAACATAGAAAAAATGAAATGAAAATGAAAATCGCTTATTGTTACGAGTAGGCTTCAATGAAGTTACTGTGAAAAGCCTCTAATCGGCACATTCCGGAGCCTGTCCGGGGAGGCTGGTACAGGAATCGAACCATGCTGCTGGCCTGCTTTAAAAGCCAGCGATTTAGCCCAGTGAGCTAAACCTAATTACCCCTACAAGCATCAAACAGTTTGGTCATTTTGTGCCCAGCTAGCATGATCTTTGCACCAGGTTTTATCACTCAGTACATTATGCAGGTACAACAACAGCAATACGTCCTGATAAAATTAATCCCTCCCCACATCAACATTCGCAAGTTTCCTATATTAAATTCAAGCTTAATTCTAGCCTTTGTGGAATTTTTTTACACAAGATTATACCAGTAAATAACAATTGTGCTAAAATTATCTTGACTGTGAGGGTGAACGGAATGGATATGCTAATTCATGAGGTACATGATGATGCAGCACTGACATCAGCCAGTCATGTGCTAGATATTCTAGGCAGCAGATAGGAAGCCCCGAGGGGAGATGTGCCTTTTCTATAACCCACTTTTTAAAAACCCACTCATTTAAAAAAGCTAAAAATTCAGCCGATTAGAAGAAATCACGAGAGATTATAATGGTTCAAGCATTAAATGTTATGGTGCTTGTGACCTGAGTATGGTGGTGAAGAACACACTTTATTCCATCCCATTCTGGATTGTTTCCGAGGGTGTGGATTCATTATTAGGTGATCCGTCCTGTGAAGAATTAACTCTAGTGAAGTTGGTCTATGGCATCCACAAAGCATTGTATCAACACTCCAATGATTCTGAGAATATTATCAGCAAATTCAGTGATGTGTTCACTGATTTTAGTGCACTACCGTTTGCCAACAAGATACAATTTAAAGAAGGTGCATTGTTGAGAGCACCGATATAAACTATTAGTAGTGAAATTGCTGAAGATATAGATCTGCATGTTATCTCATTTCTACCCTACACCTGTATCAGGTGCGAAACCAGGAGTTATCAATAAAATAGAAGAACCTACCATTGGGGTAAATTCTATGGTCTTTTGTGAAACAGAAAAATGGTGATGCTCGTATAGATATGGATCAAAATCTGAATGAAAAAGTGTACATATTGTAAAACAATCATTACAGAAAGCAACGGATAACCAATCTGATCCATATCTCATGAAAGCACATTACACAGCATTAACATTGTCACATGGTAGATCGCCAGCAGAGTTACTCATGAATAGAAGATTGCGTACCATACTTCCACACTTGAAAAAGGAGGAGGATGCAGTGGTACTGCAGCAAATGCAAAACATTAAAGCAAAACAAAAGTAATTCTATGATAGAGTGTCTAGACTTTACCACCTCTGAGTAGTGATGACATTGTGAGTATAGAAGATTTAGACAAGTAGTTGAGAAAAGCCATTGTACTTGAAGAAGTAGCACCTCGTTCCTACAATGTACAGACAGAGGAAGGGTTGGTTTTTAGAATGAATCATCGTGCATGGGTTGGTTTTAAGAAGAAATTGCCGCGCACTCTTAAAAACCAGAGAAGATTCACAACGATGTAATGGATGAAGAATCTGCATCAGAATCAACGCAAACTCATAGTTCAGCAGTTCCTGAGCATGAGAATGTGAGAATGTCATGGAGAACATTGAATCTACAAGTTCTGAGCAGCAAGGTCAAACTTTGAGAAGATCAACCAGAGTCAGAAGAAAACCTGATCAATTCAATTTGTAGATTTGGACTTTTAGTGCATACTTTGCTTGCTGTTCTTGTATATATACATATATATATTTGTTACACCAGTTTTAAAAAATAATATTGTTGGACTCAGGCTAATGATATCATATGTAAATATACTGATGGTAATGTATTAATTTAATCCTTCAAAGGAAAGGGGATGTAGTGATATCATGGTTGTATTGCAATTCACCGATTAACCACCAGGAGTCTCTTTAGTATTTAAGTGAATGTCAGAGTCAGGTGACCTTGGACTGACAAGGGAGCTGGGAGAGAGGTTGCTTGTGCATGTTCATATTGTTATTCATCTGTTATTTGGTATATATTTGACCCACAGTTAATGTTAATAAATCATTTGTAGCTTTAGCTACAAGGGTTGCTGTAATATAAATCAGGCCATCCAACAAGAATATTAAAAATGGTTCCACAACAACTCAAAGGGCAGGATCTTCCATCCCCCCTTCTGGTGTCTCACCATCGATCGTGAGGCCTACAGCATTTTGTGTGGCTTCCTGTCTTGCCACCAGGGAATCCAGGGGGCTCACTTTCAGAGGGAATGGAAATTCCAATCGGTGGGAAGTGTAGGAATTCTTCCTCCAAGGGTTGTCTGAATACAGCCATAATGATTATCTTATCTGCAAATACTCTGAGCAATGAGCCCATTCAACCATTGCGAATGACCACCTAGTTTACGATTATCACTTAGTTAGTTCACGTCGCGTGCAACAAGATATTCTTCACCGCCTTCATGGAGGTTACCTAGGCATTGCGAAAGGTGGAATGCGAGCCCTGCAGTCAGTGTGGTGGTTGGGCATCACACAAACGGTCCAGAATTTAGTCCTATCCCATCATGCGTGCTGCATTCACACTGCAACAACAAAAGAACCCCTGGTACCATGTCTTTCCTGACTGCCAGTAACAGATGTTAGGGCTCAACTCTTTCACTGCCACAGTAAGACATAACTCATGGTTATTTATTGTTATTCTCGATGGTAAGAGATAATCAGGCTTCATACAACCACATCAGTGTCCATCATCAGGGTGCGACAGACCGTCTTTCACAATTAAGGGATCCAGGCAAAACTGTTTCAAATAACGTGCCCAATTTGAAACAAAATATTCTCAACAGTTCACTCTTAATAATGTGATCTCTCATATTGCCCTCTTTCTCTGCAAGCCTTAAGCGGAGGCTGAGTGAGCAGTAAGAATTTTATGCCCAAGAATTCAGATGGGCTTCCAGCTTTCATGCATTATTGAGCCACACCCATGGCCAATGGATTCTCTCCAGCTGAACTCCTCATGGGTCACCATTTAAAAATACAGGTTTGTCTGTGAACCTTCAGCCGTGGTATCATACCCTGCTGACCACAACAGGAGTGAAGGAGTTGAGCCACCATGAAAACAATGCTATTGGTACAATAGCAGACAGGGTGAAAGCTCTGCCACCTTTAACATCTGACCAGCCACTGAGAAGGCGAAGGCCCCATTCTCAACAGGACAGTGCATGTGGATTTATATTTGGCCCTTTGCCATATGGCAGTATCCAAAGAAACACATGGCCCCTCATCACTAGACTGCAGGTTGTTGACTACCACGACTTGTGAACTGATGACCCTCAAAATACTTCAAATTCTTCAAGAGTTGCTGATCCACTCCAGCACCCACTCCCGCTCCCAGTGGTTCAGTCACTTGGAAATACTCAGGAAGAGTGGTGAAACTTCCCAGGGAATCAATCTATAGCTGAGGGACTCTTGGGGATGGAAAGGGGTGGGGGTGATGGAGGCACTGATGTAAATAGATAAAACGCAAACATCATGTAAATAGTTAAAGAGTTTTTGCTATTGCTGTCAGCAAAAAGACAACGGAATTGGGGGTAGGTGTAATATAAAAGGTTAACAGATGTGCTAACCTATAAGGTACATGATGATGTAGCACTAACATCAGGCAGTCACGTGCTAGGTACTCTAGGCAGCAGACTGTTGAGGGGAGCCGTGCCTTTCCTGTAACCCACAATGTAAATACTGTAATTTGTGTAAGTAAGCGTGTTTTTAATTAAATATCCAGATAATGCTACCTGCAACAATATGTTAGAGGTAGGGGTGGAGGAGGGTTCTGAGGGCACGAGCTGCAACATTTGAAGCTGGACTTCTCTTAAATTGAACTAGCATGCAGGAAGCTGACATCATGATTGCAATAGTTAACCAGCAGGAGATTTTGCAGAGAATGAGAAAAATACTCTGACAGAAAGAAAGCAGACAGGCAAATGAAATAATGGGAGTAGATAGCAAGAGGTCTACCAACTCAGCAGCAATAATCATGTGAAAGTGGTAAAGATAGTGAGTGGCAGCTCGCATAACCCCCAGGGCTCCCTCCGATGAAGGCTGAAGTTTAATGGTTCCCATAAGGTCAGCAGATGTGGACGTTACAGATGTAAGTTGCCATGAATGTATATGCTGTACTTTGAGACAGTAGACCTTTATTTACCTTGAAAATGCATTCACAAATGTAAGGGCATCAATCTGTGCATTAAACAAACAGTACTGATAACTGCACATTGAAAACTTCAATTAAATGGATGTAGCATCCTGCAGTGCATGGATGTCTGTTGAAGCCTCACTATCTCTGTGGGAATTCTGCAAGGGAAGTCATGAGAATTTTCAAATAGTTCTAAAATTAAACAGCCCTTGACTGACAATAATAAGTATTCTTTTGGCAGGCAGGGAAAGGATGCCCACAAGTTCTGAAAATGATAGAAAAGACAGACCAAACCTTTGCGACTCACCCAAGTAATGGGTAGAGGCTTGGATCTGTGGATGGTTTGTAATGGGCTCAAACCAAAGGTCAAAGATCAGATATATTTTTTGAGAAGACATATTTTTTGAGAAGACATACTCTGAAGAAATCATTACATGAGCAGAACTAGGAGAAAAAAAGACAGCAGGAAACTCATTACATTCCTGATTCTTCTTGTCACCATAGAAACCAAAATGTTATTGACGAGATTGAGAAACGAAAGATCAATATCCAATATGGCCTGCTACAAACCCTGGGTGAGGTTCTCTGTCGGTGGGGGCAGGGTCCGCAGTGAAAGCCTGGGCCACCATGTAGCCTGTTGGAACTAGTTGTGCACTGGGATATGGACCATGCTAACATGGTAACACAGTAGTTAGCACTGTTGTTTCACAGCGCCAGGGACCCGGGTTCGATTCCTGGCTTGGGTCACTGTCTGTGCGGAGTTTGCATGTTCTCTCCATGGCTGCATGGGTTTCTTCTGGGTGCTCCGGTTTCCTCCGACAAGTCCCGAAAGACGTGCTGTTAGGTGAATTGGGCATTCTGCATTCTCCCTCCGTGTACCCGAACAGGCGCCGGAATGTGGCGACTCGGGGCTTTTCACAGTAACGTCATTGCAGTGAAATGTAAGCCTACTTGTGACAATAAAGATTTTTTTTTTTAAATTCTTAAATGTTGGCCTTTCACCCCCTGCAGACAATGGATATTGGGATACAACCAGCAATGGTGGCCTTCCTCCTCGTCGACAAAGCCTTGGGGGATGCACTGAAGCTGTGTGAGCTGGAGCTGCTCAAGGAGGAGGAAGCTGCAGCAGCGGAACTTGCCCCAGAAGAACAAGAAGCAACTGGTGAGGATGGACAGCCCAACAGACCGAGGAGAATATGCGAAGGAGGTGCCGCATAAGGCATCGCCCGTCATTCGAAGACCTGCTGGACTGAGCATGCTGTCTGGCTGAGCAGGGGGCTGTGTGACATATCTGCTGTGGGAATGGGGGAGGACACCCGGTCCCGATGACCATCAAGGTGACAGTCACACTGAACTTCTACGCGATGGGGTCCTGTCCAGGATCTTACAGAGCTTGGTGCATAGGTGCAACTGTGTCGTCATGGAGGCCCAATACATTTCAATGTGGGCCAAGCCCACCAGGATGCCCGCGCAGCGGGACTCATTACCATCGTCGAGATGCCCAGGTCGAGGGAGTGATTGACGGGATGCATGTTGTTCTAATAGCACTTGCAGATGACCGGTCACTCTACACAAACGGAGAGTGTTCCACTCGATAAACGTGCACTATTGTGTGACCATGAGATGTACATCATGCATTTCTGCGCCTGATACCCGGGCAGTGTGCACAAATACTTCATCCTGGCACACTCGACAATTCCTGAAATGTTCGAGAGGCCCCCGCCCCTGGCTGTGGGCTTGGCCCCTGGGTGACAGGGATTATCCACTGCAGTCGTGACTGATGATGCCTACCTGGAGGCCACAGGTCGACGTGTAGACCCGTTATAACGACACCCATGCAGCGACCACGGGCGTGATTGAGCGGTGCTTCTGCCTCCTGAAGATGTGGTTCAGGTGCCTGGACCGTTCCGGAAGCGGCAGCCTGAGAACAAAGCCACAACCGACGAGGAGGATGCAGGGGAGGGAGAGGATGGGCAGGACACGGGACACGCTAATCGTCTCCTGGTTCACCGACTAGAGGTGGGGACTGGCCAGCAGCACGGACACCGCATCCCACCTCCAAAGCGCCCTGCCATTCCACTGCTTGCAACCCCCTCCGTGATATATATGTGCCGCACTACAAGCTGGGGGCCCTGGATTGGCAGTAACAGCGGGTCTGGCCCATAAGATGGAGGATGATGACAGCCCGCCATGCGATGAGCTCTGGTACTCCGTACTGTTTGACCACATCTGGACTCCTGCCCACGGTAGGAGTTTCCACTGTCCACCTGGGTGATTCCTCTGTGAGAGCTGGCCATTCCATCACATGGTCCCATCCAATCCCTGAAGTGGCGGAGATGGGGATATGGGAGGTTGGGGGGGGGGGGGGGGGGGGGGGGGGGGGGGGGGGGTGCGGGTGGTAGTCAGACACTGGAGCGGTGAGCACTGGCTGAACTGCGGTCCCTGGACCAAACTCACCCACAACCATCCAACACCCCCTCCACTTCCTCCAGTGATCGTTGTCCCAGGTGGCATGGTGCAGTCCTGTTCTGCTTGCTGCTCATGTGATGCGCCAGGGACAGGAATGGGAGGGTCTGATGTGCTCCACCTCCCCTGCAGAAGTCACCGGCACAGGCCCCATCACTTCCTCCTCCCTTGGGGTGCCTGGTGGCACCCAGGCTATTCCATGGGATGGGGGGTGAGAGCTCGGCTAACCCCTGAGGCTCACCCGCAACCTGGTGCTGCCAGTCCTGGATGCCCGCTCCCGTCTCGGCTAGGGTCTTCATGCTCATGGCCAGGGAACATGGAACACATGGAGTGGACCACCTCTCTACGACTGTGGCACCACCTTGTGGGTCTGTGCAACATTAGCCTGTGACTGTGCCATCTCCCTCTGGGTCTGCACCATGTTGGCCAGCATATGGGCAATCAGCGCTCTCAGCCATGGCCCACTATTATTAGGCCACACTCAGGAGCGCCGCTGCAATGTCTACGTGGCCTTGTCTGGTCCTCGGCCAACACCTGCGCAGATTGTTCCAAACCTTGTTCCAAACCTTGGACATCCTGACCCCTGGCCGAAATCTTCACTCCCAAGGCCTCCACCTCAGGTGCCATCCATGTTGTGTTGGCCTGGATGGCATGCATGGTCGGCACCAGCTCCTTCGCCTGCATGCAGTTGGACTCCTCCAACTGCGCCTGTAGGTACTGGATGCTCGCTAACAACCCCTCATGCAGTCTCTCCTTCTGTGACTGCATCACCATAATCGATGGAACTGTTTGTTCCAGAAGCCCAAAACCCATCTGAATGGAGCTAGTCCCTGGGATCGGCATGCCTTCTGACCTTCTGCCCCGTCGGGAGTTCCTACCCCCACCTGCAGTTCCGGATCAGCTGTGTGGTGTGCACCAGATATTATCCCAGGAGCTTCTTCACTAACATGCCCAATGGAGGTGAGTGTCTCTGGGATGGTAGAGTGTGTTGGAGACAGTTGTGATGGGAAATCGGCGAACCCCCGGACTCGAGCTGTGTCTCAGGATGCGGGCCGAGGACTACAGTCCGTGTTGGTGTCATCCTCGTCACTGGTCAACAGCTTGGGTTCTGGCTGTGGCTGGGGTTGGGTGGTGGGGACACCAGAAAGGCCCATCCCCTCACCAGCAGCTCCTGCAAGACCCAAAACAAGGTGCAAAGTGGGCCAGGGGGGAATGGGAGTGCGTGAGGGGAGGGGGGGGGGGGGGTGTCTTGAGGGGTGAGGGGTAATGCTATTGGTGATAGAGTGAGGGTTTGGGGGTGGTGTGGGTTTTGTGTGGGTGTGGTGGGGGGGTGGTGGTGACACACGTGCCATGGGGAACCACAACTCAGTAGAGTTTCACTTCTGCCCCCAATGCTGACCTCTTCTTCCCTGGCGACTGCCCATTCCTAAGCCCCACCGAACGCCCTCTCCTCAGCTGCAGTGAGGAGCCGTAGGTCCGGCTGTTCCCCTCTAGTCTTCTTCCCATCAAGGCAGTTGTGCATGTCCTTCTGCTGGGGGAGGAGAAGAAACAGAAAATGCAGACTGTTAGACAGTCCAATGCATGAAGCTTAGGGGGAGGTAACTGGTGGCTTCAGTAGCCTAGATACGCAGCAATGGCGGCCGGTATGGGTGCAGGCAGGTGTGCAGGGTGGGGGTTCGGCTGCCCTCCGGGCGAGTGCGGGTGGGGTCACCGGTGTGTGGGACAGAGATTGGTGCCAGGGGCACAGAGCTGACTACTCACCCTGGCTGCCCTGAGGAGGCCAGTATGGCTCTGAGGAAGAGCAGACAGGGAGATGTTGCTGAACAGAGCGGGTCTGGTGGCCTGAAGTGCATATGTTTTAATGCAAGACGTATTATGGGGGTAAGGCAGATGAACTTTGAGCTTCGATTAGTACTTGGAACTATGATGCTGTTGCCATTACAGAGACCTGGTTGAGGGAAGGACAAGATTGGCAGCTAAACGTTCCCAGATTTAGATGTTTTTGGCGGGATAAAGGGGGATGTAAAAGGGGTGGCGGATTTGCGCTACTGGTTAGGGAGAATATCACAGCTGTACTACGGGAGGACACCTCAAGGGCAGCGAGGCTATATGGGTAGAGATCTGGAATAAGAAGGGTGCAGTCACAATGTTGGGGGCTTACTACAGGCCTCCCAACAGCCAGTGGGAGATCGATGAGCAGATTGGTAGACAGATTTTGGAAAAGAGCAAAAACAACAGGGTTGTTGTGATGGGAGACTTCAATTTCCCCAATATTGACTGGGAGTCACTTAGTGCTAGGGGCTTAGACGAGGAAGAGTTTGTAAGGAGCATCCAGGAGGGCTTCTTAAAACAATATGTAGACAGTCCAACTCGGGAAGGGGCTGTACTGGACCTGGCATTGGGAAATGAGCCGGCCAGGTGGTAGAAGTTTCAGTAGGGGAGCATTTCTGGAACACTGACCACAATTCAGTAAGTTTTAAAAGGCTGGTGGACAAGGATAATAGTGGTCCTAGGGTGAATGTGTTAAATTGGGGAAGGCTAACTATAACAATATTAGGCAGGAACTGAAGAACCTAGATTGGGGTGGATGTTTGAGGGTAAATCAACATCTGACATGTGGGAGGCTTTCAAGTGTCAGTTGAAAGGAATTCAGGACCGGCATGTTCCTGTGTGGAAGAAGGATAAATACGGCAAATTTCAGGAACCTCGTCAAAAAGATAAAGGAGGCATTTGTCAGGGCTAGAAGGCAGGGAATAGACAAAGCCTGTGTGGAATATAAGGAAAGTAGGAATGAACTTAAGCAAGGAGTCAGTAGGGCTAGAAGGGGTCACAAAAAGTCATTGGCAAATAGGGTTAAGGAAAATCCCAAGGCTTTTTACACGTACATAAAAAGCAAGAGTGTAGCCAGGGAAAGGGTTGGCCCACTGAAGGACAGGGGAGGGAATCTATGTGTGGAGCCAGAGGAAATGGGTGAGGTACTAAATGAATACTTTGCATCAGTATTCACCAAAGAGAAGGAATTGGTGGATGTTGAGTCTGGAGAAGGGTCTGTAGATAGCCTGGGTCACATTGAGATCCAAAAAGATGAGGTGTTGGGCGTCTTGAAAAATATTACGGTAGATAAGTCCCCAGGGCCTGATGGGATCTACCCTAGAATACTGAAGGAGGCTAGAGAGGAAATTGCTGAGGCCTTGACAAAAATCTTTGGATCCTCACTGTCTTCAGATGATGTCCCGGTGGACTGGAGAATAGCCAATGTTGTTCCTTTGTTTAAAAAGGGTATCAAGGATTATCCAGGGAACTGCAGGCCGGTGAGCCTTACGTCAGTGGTAGGGAAATTACTGGAGAGACTTCTTCAAGACAGGATCTACTCCCATTTGGAAGCAAATTGACGTATTAGTGAGAGGCAGCATGGTTTTGTGAAGGGGAGGTCATGTCTCACTAACTTGATAGAATTTTTCGAAGAGGTCACAAAGGTGATTGATGCAGGTAGGGCAGTGGATGTTATCTGTATGGACTTCAGTAAGGCCTTTGACAAGGTCCCTCATGGTAGACTGGTACAAAAGGTGAAGTCACATGGGATCAGGGGTGAGCTGGCAAGGTGGATACAGAACTGGCTAGTTCATAGAAGGCAGAGAGTAGCAATGGTAGGGTGCTTTTCTAATTGGAGGGCTGTGGCTAGTGGTGTTCCGCAGGAATCAGTGCTGGGACCTTTGCTGTTCATAGTATATATAAATGATTTGGAGGAAAATGTAACTGGTCTGATTGGTAAGTTTGCAGACAACACAAAGGTTGGTGGAATTGCGGATAGCAATGGAGACTGTCAGAGGATACAGCAGGATTTAGATCGTTTGGAGACTTGGGCAGACAGATGGCAGATGGAGTTTAATCCGGACAAATGTGTGGTAATGCATTTTGAAAGGTCTAATGCAGGTAGGGAATATACAGTGAATGGTAGAACTCTAAAGAGTATTGGAAGTCAGAGAGATCTAGGTGTACAGATCCACAGGTCACTGAAAGGGGCAACAGAGGTGGAGAAGGTAGTCAAGAAGGCATGCTTGCTTTCATTGGCCGGGGAATTGAGTATAAGAATTGGCAAGTCATGTTGAAGCTGTATAGAACCTTAGTTAGGCCACACTTGGAGTATCGTGTTCAATTCTGGTCGCCACACTACCAGAAGAATGTGGAGGCTTTAGAGAGGGTGCAGAAGAGATTTGCCAGGATGTTGCCTGGTATGGAGGGCATTAGTTATGAGGAGAGGTTGAATAAACTCCGTTTGTTCTCACTGGAACGACGGAGGTTGAGGGGCAGCCTGATAGAGGTCTATAAAATGATGAGGGGCATAGACAGAGTGGATCGTCAGAGGCGTTTCCCCAGGGTAGAGGGGTCAATTACTAGGGGGCATAGGTTTAAGGTGCGAGGGGCAAGGTTGAGAGGAGATGTACGAGGCACGTTTTTTACACAGAGTGCCTGGAACTCGCTGCCGGAGGAGGTGGTGGAAGCAGGGACAATAGTGACATTTAATGGGCATCTTGATAAATTGGTTCGTTGAATTGGTCCAGGTGTGGCACCAGTTTTGCTGTTGTAGAACACCACTAATCCCGCCCCGACGTGAACATTTAGGCGTGATTCTCCCATAAGGGAACCAAGTCCCCGAGTGAACGCATTTCGCCGTGTGTTTCCCAGCGCTCACAGTGCCGAGAAACACATGGCTATTCAATGCGACTCCCATTGCATAAGGGTCCTGAATGGGGAACATGTGGCCGAGGCTGCACATAGCCCCATTTTGTTACAGTGGGGTGCTCTGCTCGACGGAACTCTCCAGTATAGCGTCCCTATCTCCGAGGCATCCAAAATTATACCTGACCTCTCCCTAGCCTGAACGTACTATGGGAGGGTCTCTGGCCCCCTCTCGCATCCCCCAAACCCACGCACCTCTGGCCCGATCGCACGCGTGCAAAAAATGCCATCTTTTCACCCCGGCAGTGCCCATGCCAGTGCCACATGGTCACCTTGGCAGTGCCAGGCTGGCACCAAGATGGTACTGCCAAGGTGCCAGGTTGACAGTGCCACAGTGCGCAGGTGGCATCAGCAGTTCCAGGGCACCACCCTACTTAAAGGCTGTGCAGCTCCAATTCCCTGGTAGATCCACATGAGTGCCGTTCCGTTCAGTGTTTATGGGAATCAGTGTTCACCCGAGGTCTTCAAGGCAGAAGAGATGAATCCCAAAGCCTCAAGTACCTCAGGAATCTGCACATTAGTGAGGCCTTGCATTAAATGCACACTTGCCAAAAGGTGATCCCACCTATTGTGGGTGGGATTTACATTTCAATGTCGCTTGAGATTGCGTTGGATCTCACGAGGCGTGGCAAGCCAGGTGTGGCCGGTACACCGCATCTTTAGTCTCAGGAATGGAGAATCCGGCTGCCTATTATTCATGCTCACCAAGACAGGGAGGTTAACATGGTCTTATCCATGAGGAATTCATAGGGTTTGTTATAGCTCAGAACAAAGCTAGAGGATGAATTACTGGAAGTTGAATATGGTGTAGCTGTGCGGTTACCACAAACTCTATATGCAGCATTTAGAAGGTGATCTAAAGGTTTCTGCCTTGAAAAGACAAAATCTAGTAGAGCATGAAGATACTGCAAAAACTCTAGGAAGATTGGTGGGAGATGGGAGGGATGACCCACATCCAATATAATCATATGTGATCTTGCAGAGGCATTTTATATAATGCAGAATATCCTGGAGTGAGTGACAGCTCCAGGAATGTGTGCAATGGGTCCACCATACACTGAAACCTTGAGTAACTCCATGACTATATTGAGCGTTGGTGTTGCGCAGCCTAGTTGGGTATCTGTAGCATGCCTCGCTGTCCAGTTATTTTATCAGTCTGACTTCCTGGTTTGCCTGTTTTGTCTCCCCCACTTTCTCATAAATAAATCATAAAGAGGGAAACGTGCACAGGGAGAAACATTTTGCAGCCTTTCACTTCATTTGAGGGAAATTCCCCACATAAGGAACAGCCTTGATGCAAACTCTGAAATGGAGTTAAGAGCCTCTGAGATAAAGAGTAAAAATGAATTTTTATCAGAAACTGATCCTTCATAAAGATAAGAACCGATATCTAACAGCAAAATGAAGCACAATTCATAAGAGCCTGCTCTGCCATTCAAAGAGATCATGCCTGATCTCTTCTCAGCCTCAACTCAGCTTTCCTGCCCATTCTTCATAACCGTTCAATTCATTACTAATTAAACATCTGTCTATCTCTTTAAATTTACTCAATGTCCCAGCATCCAGAACACTCTGGGGTTGTGAATGCCACAGATTCACGACCCTTTGAGAGAAGTAATTTCTTTTAATCTCTGTTTTCATTCACCTTTAAGGTCAAGGGATCAGTTTTCTCCTGTTGCTTTCCTAAATTTAGGATTGATGATGTCATCCAGGCCTACCCTTCATTAGCATGGCTCCAGCTCAGCAAATGTGACACGTCTTATAACTTTCCACACCATCGTATTAATTTAAATTGGAACTAATTGGATGTAAAATAATTAGATCTTCTCTTCTCAAATTCTGACGTTGGTCGATAGGTCCACAGGGTTTACCAACTTTCAAACTAGAGGAAATTTGGAGCCTCAATGTGAGTAGATCTTAAACCCTTGTAGGGATTAAAGTGATTAAAACCAGAATAATGCAGTTTAAGTGTCATCAAACTTGGTAAGATTTGAGTACGGAAGATTGACGTCTTGTCAGAGGAATGTCTCAAAGTTGTTGACTCTGGCTTGCAAAGGCTTTAAATATACTTGGCCTTCACTTGGCTCCCGTTGCAGAAATACTGCAGGCCGTTGTATTCTTTGAGCTCCAAAGGCTAAAAGCAGCTTGAGACCTCAAAAATTGCAAGGGATAGTTTCAAATATATCATACTGCATTTCTAATTCTATTATTTGCTCGACTTTAAAGATAAAGGAATGAATTTTCTCATTGTGTGGCAGAGTGGCTCTGTGGATGGAAAAAACAGCACGACAATCATAGCACTCCACACACTCCTCAAACCAGCATCTGGCCTACCTGTGACAAAGACTGTGTGTCATGCACTGGACTTTTCAGTCACCTTGAATCTCATTTTTAGTATGGAAGCAAGACATCCTCGACTCCGAGGGACTGCCTAAGAAGAAAACTCAAAGTCAACATTAGTGAAACATGAATTAACAGGCACGTTATAAGCTATGAATGAAACGTTAAAATGGCAGATACAACTAAGACATCTTACGAATTAGCTCAGCAGTCTACTCAGTACAAAGGTCATCAAGCTCAGTTACAACTTCCTTCAAACTCTTGTCTTCCTTGAAAATAATTTTTCCTCCACTTTAAAATGTATTCTGATCCCCTGTCATCCTCAGTACACAACCAAACCAAGTCTACATCAAAAATGGAAAGCATCTGCAAAACCTCCAACTCTGTCTGGATGGCATGGATCCATCAAGGTTATCTTCAGGTGTTATAACCAGGTGTGAAGGGGTGAAATGGCTCCTCTTTATTCAACCTCCTCAGATGGTAACAACAATGGTTTATGTTTCTTTTTCATTGGTATGTGCATTTTCAAAGTCAGCATGCTTTTAAATATTTAAGTTCTGAGCAATTCAGAGCTACTCAAACAAGGTTTTCTTCAGGGAAATAAAGAACACATTTATTAACCACTACCTGAGAGAATAATAAAAACATCATCCCAAGCATCAGCCCTCATGCAGTCACAATAACATACGATTAAATGTCCTTTGATTATCTTTAAAGGGTAGAATTTTTAAAATGCTGTGGCTAATTTTGGTTAGCTGGTTTCTTAAATATGGTCTAATCTAGATGATGTTGCAATTATTATGAGATCTTGATTTGCTGGTACAGTTGGCTTAGAGAGTGGGAGAGAGAGAGCAGCCTTCAGTCTGTATACTCCACTGAAAACGTTCTTGGCACTGCCTGTGTCACTCGTAATCTCTCTCCAGTGGCTAGGCAACCTGGCTTTGAAATACTTCACCCATTATGTAGTCCCAAGAGTTTTTTTTTGTGAATCAGTCTGTGTCTGTAGTAGCCATTGTTTCAAAAACTAGTACATTACATTTTTAATGTCTGTTCCTTAATATGTGTTCTGATGGGTGTCTCTCTCTTCACACTCCCAGTAGGGCGATTTGGTTTTTCTTCTCACCTTCACTTTGGATGTGACTTGGCATTTTAAGCAGTTTGCTCTGTTTCAGTTCAAATTGAAAAAATCCAGTGGGTTGAAAGTTGGAAAATCATATTTTCAAAAACACAAGGGACCATAGCCTTGTGACACATCTAACAGAAACAACTGCAGCAACCTATTCTCAGCTTCTGGATATAGCCTGTGTATTTTTCAGCTTGCTTCTACTGCATCACTGGACTCTTCATGCAGTGCTTCCAGGCTCTGATGGTTCTGTCTCCTTTTATATGGTTTCAATCGCAGCCTTTGTTTTCTAGTGTCAGTGTCATTCTCTGCTTCCTTAGCAAATGGGAGTGCCGGTCACCTTTTATGTTTCCTTTTTCACTTAGGCTCTGGCTCAAAGTAATAAGCATTGCCCACAGATTCCATCACATGAGTAAGCAAGCTGAGTTGTTACAATGCATCGTGTAGATAGTACAGATTGCAGCCACAATGCCTTGATGTTACTGTAATGGATATCAACGGAAGCTTTCATTCAACCAGATTGTGTATAAGGTTTGTGTAGGTACATGACCTGATTTCAAATTAATGGGTTTTAAATTAAAATTGGATAGTAAAAGTAAAAGGGTTGTGATCTTTCATCTTCCACTACTCTATCAATGATCGAATACGATGGATGTCCACAATTAATTTCAAAGAGGCAATAAATGAACTGTTATTTCTGAATCTCCCTTTAATTTGGAACTTTGCACTGGAATTGTTTTGCAGGTGGACATATTTTGAGACGCTGTAAATTGAAGGAGCAAATGTGCTTAAAAAGAATATTCAAGCCGCCTCTAAGCTGAAATCTGAGTAATCTCGCCAAAGAATCGGTGAAAAGTATTCAAGAAAAACAAAATGCAATCGCTCTTGAAATTACAACATCATCTTCAGGTCAAAATCGGTGCTACAAATCTTTAAAAATCAAATTGCTGAAGGAAAACAAATGGATTTATATTTATAGTGGGAAACATTAGAAATAAGATGTAGATTCAAGTGGGTTTAATTTAATGCTCTGTGACTGGAAGGGTAAAACCTATAAGTATTTGTATGTGGGGGTTGGTTAAGTTCCAACTGTGCTTTTACTGTGCTTCTAGAATGGCTCTGGCATGAAGACTAAATGGGCCAACAGAGGTATACAGATGTTGCTTAGAACAGGATCCTTGTAAGATAGAAAAGCTTTTAAGTTTTAGTTTAGCTAATTTAAGTGGCAGTTGGAGACAGGTAGTGAGAGAGAAGTCAGCTCTCGCAGTTCCATGAGAAACAGTGAGATTGGAAGGCTAGAGAAGGGGGGGGGGGGCTGGATTCTCCATTTCAGGGTCTATGTCCCCACGCCATCAGAAAAACTGGCATGAAAAGGCCACAGATTCACAGCCCTGTAGGGGGCTAGCAGGGAGCCGTCATGAAGCACACAGCTCCAGCTGCAGACACGACCCCCCGGACTTCCGGGTCAAAGGATGCGCATGCGCACGGCGGCGGCCTCCAGTGACCCCGATCGGCCGGACGGCCGACCCGGAGTGTCTGTTCAAAAATACCCAGTTCCAGTATGAGGCCCCCCCTGCTCTCCGATCGGCCCGCCCCCACCATGGCGGCCCCGGACTGAGTCCGCAGCCGCCACGCAAGTATCCCGACAGCAGGACGATGAGTGGTCCACGCCGTCGGGACTTTGCCCAGTCGGGGGTGGAGAATAGCAGGGCGGGCCTCTGGGAATGACCACAGGTGGGGGATACGCGGTGTGGCGTACTCAGGGAGTACGTCGCTTTTCGTGGGCCGGAGAATCGAGGAACAGGCGCCGGTCCCAATTCCATGGGTGGAACTGAATTCTCTGCCCAGCGCTGGATACGATTTTGGCGTCGGGTTGCGGAGAATCCAGCCCAGGCTATTTCTCTCAACTATTCTGGAAGAAAATTCACACCATGGTGCAATGATTAAAAAACAAGATGCAATGATTTAAAGAGCAACGAGTTAAGGAAACTGGAGAAATGAGGAGATGTTTCCAAGAAGTCTGATGTTAAAGGAACTGGAACAGAGAACTGTTCAGTAAAGTCACAGAGACTTGAAAAGGCATTGGATCGTGAGAGGCCAGAAAGATATCTGAAGTGACTTTTAGGTTTGTGAGAATTTACTAAATACAGCCTGTGGCACGTGAGTTGAATTAACTATGGAAATCGATGGCTTGACTGCGATTCAGGGAAATAATTCTAAGTCCGCTTTTAAGCGCATTTGGTGGGATGTTCTCAGAGGCTGCAGCGCCGAGTTTCACCCTGCTCTTCATTGGCACTTTACTGGTTATTGGGCCTTAGGGAGTTTTTTATCCGCCGAGGCCACACTTTAGTTGATTTCCTGCTGGCAAGCTGTGCAGGAATGGCTTCTCTCAGAATCGGTCATCATTTTGATGGGCAGCCACAATCTCTACAGGCCCCCCTTTCAGGCCCCTCCCCCCGCTTTCTGGGTCCCCCCCCCCCCCCCCCCCCCCCATTCACCCCCCCCCCTCCCCCCCAACCTTCTCGAGGCCCCTAGAACAGCCCTCAGCCCCCCTCCACTGGGCAAGGTTGCCTGACCCCTAGCAGTGTCAACCGGACACCCGGTACACTGGCAGTGACACAGGCACCCTGATAGTGCCACCCAATCACCCTAGCATTGCCTGGGTGGCCCTGCCAAGCTGTTCAGGTGGTGCTGACAGGGTGACACGGTGTCAGGCTGCCAGTGCCAAGGTGCCCAGTTTCCAGGTGAGTGCCATTGTACCATCCTGCCCTGTGCCCGATCACTCAGGGATCCGTAATGGCCTGCAAGACCCTATCGCGCCCCCTCCCCCAGAAGGTGCTGTCACACATGGTCCACGTTTGTGGAAACTAGTACTAAATGATGCCCTGTTTGAGGTCTTGCAGGCATGGCTGATGACTCCTGGAAGTTTGGTTCATACGGTGACCGGGTATTTAAGTTAGTCTCATGTGATGAAAACTGTATTGAAACAGGCAGTTGATCATGGTGATCGTAACAAACTGTTGGAAACTATTGTGGAAGAAAATGAGACACTTATTGCAAATAACAAACAATTGAAGGAAAACCTGATTCAACAGAAAATGAACTTTCGCATTTGAAAGAAGGGTTTGCGAATGATAAAAGGAAACTGTTGAGAACAATTGACAATCCGTTAGGGACAGTGGAACATTTGGCTGAGGACTTGAACCATCCAAAGGACAAACATGAAAAAGCAAACTTAGTAAAGGTTGATATTAAATTAAAATTTGGTGAACCTCAGGTTTCAGAAGTATTTATCAAGTATCATAGAAAATTCCTTGAACAAGGTGCAGTGATATGTATGTCTATATAGAGACATATAAAGGGTTAATGACTACATCATAGTGTAATACAACCACTAGATGGCTGTAGTAATCCATGGGAGGCAGGAGCTCCGTCACCACACCAATATTTATTTACAATAACGATATTACAGGAGCAGCTACAAACAGTGCTGCTAGCAGTCCAGTCAACTTAAGACTGCTCACAAAGCCTACACAGGTGATTATATGGGCCCCCTCAATGAGCTATAATTGAGGGAGCTTATACTCCAATTGGCCAACCAATAAAGCCAATTGGAGTTCATTACAATGGCAACACTAGATTCCTCTATAAATATAACTCAAAGAATCTTGGGTCTCCTTGAAGGAGTGACTACAAGCAGAGTATTAGAGAGGTAGATAATAGCATAGTTAGCACGCGTAGTTAAAAAGCTAATACTTTTTCTGAATTATTTGATCACTAATTAGAGTTCTGTAAGAGTGTGCAAACTCAATATTAATCAATTTGTTATTCATTAAATCTATTTTGGTTTGTGTTAAAGATTGATGGTTTCTTGAGAATCACACCACTATTCTGGAAATCTAAAGCAAAGAGTAATGATATATTACCAAAGAGTAATATAACATGGTACCAGGATTTGGCTTCAGCAAACTAGCTAGGGTAATATCGTAAGCTCAGAAAAAGAAAAAACCTTCTCAGCTATTCGACTCGAGAAGCATCATCAGCAAACAAGACCTTCGAAGACAAATGACTCGATGGACAAAGCTCAAGCTCAATGTCACCAAAGGATAACCAGTAATTTGAATGCAAATTGCCGTCTGTTTAAATAGCAATTTCAAATTTATCTGGAAGCATCTGATGCTTGCAAAAGTGCACTGCTGTTAACCATTGCTGGTTGGGCAGCATGGTGGCTCAGGAGATAGCGCTTCTGCCTCACGACATCGAGGTGCCAGGTTCGATCCCGGCTCTGGGTCACTGTCTGTGTGGAGTTTGCACATTCTCTCCGTGTCTGCGTGGGTTTCGCCCCACAACCAAACGATGTGCAGGGTAGGTGGATTGTCCACACTAAATTGCCCCTTAATTGGAAAAAAATGAATTGGGCACTCGAAATGTATTTTAAAAAAACTAAAAATAAAACTATGACTGGTCAACATGGAACAGAAATCTACCAACTCTTTTCAATACACTGCGGGTCAAGACAAAGCAAAGTTTTAAAAAAATATTTTTATTCTTCTCCTTTTTCACATTTTCTCCCAAATTTACACCCAAAAATAAGCTACAATCAGTAACGAATGCAATGTCAATCTCCATATCAATAACAACGATCCCATCCTCCCACCAAACCCCCATACATTAGTCCACATGTTAACATAAACAAATGTATTAGTCTCTCTCTCTCCGGAATCTAAAGACTGTCTCCAGATCCTTTGGTAATTTAAAAATAATACTTGTTTCTGTAGAGAAGTTAAACCTGATGTCTTTCTGTAAAAAGTGTTTTTTTGTCTTAGGGATGTTGCAAGGAAAGATTAAGAGTTACTTATAGAGTACTGTATTCTTTGGGGGGATTTATTGGTGTTGATAGTTGTTAAGGTGTTTACCGTGGGTTTATAAAGTGTTAACTGGTTTCATAAATAAACATTGTTTTAATTTAAATGTACTTTAACACTCTGATGCACCACACCTGTAAAGTAGGCCCGCGTGCTTCCCATAACCACAATCCCTTAAAAGTTGTGGGTCAGGTGAACTCCATGATACACTTTGAGGTTCTCTAAACCCTGGCCCATAACACACCTTATACAGCGAATTTATACTGCAACATCATCTCAACCCATACTAAATGATCAAATCCAAAGCATTTTAAATCAATATCCAGATTTAAAGACATTTAAAGGCATGGGTACACTTGCATTCAAATATAAGATCTTGTTAAGGACGGATGCCAAACCTGTGGTACATCCTCCTCGGAGAATTCCTGCTCCACAAAGAGAAAGATTGAAGCTAGATTTAGGACAACTTCAGAACGAAGGGATTATTTCAAGAGTCACTAAACCGACTGACTGGGTCAGCTCGATTGTTTGCATGAAGAAACCATCAGGTGATCTACTCATATGTATTGATCCCAAGGATCTCAACAAAAACATCATGCAGGAACACTATCCCATTCCAAAACGAGAGATCACCAGCGAGATGGCAAATGCACGCATCTTCATAAAATTAGATGCATCACAAGGTTTCTGGCAAATGCGACTGGATGAGTCAAGCAGACAACACTGTACTTTTAATACACCTTTTGGAAGGTTATGTTTTAACCGTATGCCTTTCGGAATAATCTCTGCATCCGAAATATTCCACCGCATCATGGAACAGATGACGGAAGGAATAGAAGGTGTTTGTGTTTACGTCGATGGCATTATCATATGGTCATCAACAAAAGAAGAACATATTGAACCACTGCAGCAAGTTTTTCAGCGCATTAACAAGTATGGTCTCAAATTAAACCAATCCAAATGCACTTTTGGAACTTCTACACTCAAGTTCTTGTGAGATCAGATATCTGAACATGGTGTGCAACCAGACAATTAAAGCATTTTAGCAATTCAGGGCATGAAAGTACCTGAAGATAAAAAGCAGTACTACGATTTCTAGGCGTTGTCAACTTCTTAGGCAAATTCATATCTAATTTTTCAACTAGAATAACAGCTCTTAGACACTTAATAAAGAAATCTACCCCTTTTGAGTGGACAGGTGACTATCAAAAAGAGTGGCAAGATTTGAAAGTTCAACTAACGACTGCCTTTTTTGATTCAAACAGGGAGACAAGGGGCTGGTTTAGCAAGGGGCTGGTTTAGCTCACTGAGCTAAATCATTGGCTTTTAAAGCAGACCAAGCAGGCCAGCAGCACGGTTCGATTCCCGTACCAGCCTCCCTGGACAGGCGCTGGAATGTGGCGACTAGGGGCTTTTCACAGTAACTTCATTGAAGCCTACTCGTGACAATAAGCAATTTTCATTTCATTTCAAGGTTATCCCCTGATGCAAGTCAGGATGGAATAGTAGCAGTACTTTTGCAAAGAGATGACAGCTCAGCTTGGGTTCCTTTTGCATATGCATCCAGAGCGATGACACAAACAGAATGTCAATATGCTTGAATCAAGAAAGACTGTCTTGGACTACTAACAGGCATATTGAATTCCATGGCTATGTCTATGGACTCCCCACTGTCACTGTAGAAATGGACCACAGATCGTTGATGCATATAATTGATAAGGATCTCAATGAAATGACTCCATGACTCCAGAGAATTTTGATGAAGCTCAGAAGGTACAACTTCGACCTCATCTACACACCAGGAACAGATCTGATCATAGCAGATGTGCTAACACGCTCCATAACGTCTGAAAGTGAAACTTTTGAGTTCATACAAGATGTTGAAGCTCAGCACAGCTATGTGCAGAAAATCTACCTGCATTGGATGAGAAGATAAACCTTATCCGAACAGAAACTAAGGAGGATACCATGCTGCAACATACACCATATCAAGAATGAGTGGCTGAAAGGACAGTGTCCTCAATTTAGAAATGTATAGGCAGATCTGACGATCATGGATGGGCTACTTCGACTTGACCGGATAACCATATCACTGTGTCTCTGACCTATGATACTTGATCAGATTCATGAGGGTCACCTCAGGATTGAGAAGTGTAAGTGACGGGCGAGACAAGCATTCTATTGGCCAGGAATAAATCGAGACATAATTGACATGATTCGAACATAAGAACATAAGAACTAGGAACCAGGAGCATTTAATGAATAGATACATTAAATCTATTTTGCTTTGAGTTAAAGAGTGGTGGTTTCTTGAGAATCACACCATCAGACCATTCTGGAAATCCAAAGCAAAGAGTAATGATATATTACTAAAGAGTAATATAACACAAGGAAAGAAGGTTCCTCATTGGTTGAATACAGAATTTAAAAGCAAAACTAACAAACTCTTAGACCTTCATGAAAAGAACAATGACATTTTTGAATTTTAAAGCAAAATGGAGAAATGAAGAAGAAGGGATGAATGGTGACACAGTGGTTAGCACTGTTGCCTCACAGTGCCAAGGACCCGGGTTCAATTTCAGCCTTGGGTGTCTGTGTGGAATTTGCACTTTGGGTTTGATTTATTGTCACGTGAACCGAGGTACAGTGAAAAGTATTGTTCTTCGTACAGTCCAGGCAGATCGTACTACATGAAAAAATATAGGACATACATAAATTCAAAATGTAAACACATTGGCACAGGCATAGGAAAAAAAAAAAAAATGAAAATCGCTTATAGTCACGAGTAGGCTTCAATGAAGTTACTGTGAAAAGCCCCTAGTCGCCACATTCCGGCGCCTGTCCGGGGAGGCTGGTACGGGAATCGAACCGTGCTGCTGGCCTGCTTGGTCTGCTTTATAAGCCAGCGATTTAGCCTTGTGAGCTAAACCAGCATAGGGTGAGGCATACGGAGTGTAGTGCTACTCAGTAAAGAAGATGTGTGAAGAGATCAGTTCAGTCCACAAGAGGGTCATTCAGGAATCTGGTAAAAGAGGGGAGAAGCTGTTTTTGAAGCTGTTAGTGCATGTTCTCAGACTTTGTATATCCTGCCCAATTTAAAGTTGGAAGAGAGAACAACGCGGGTGTGAGGGAGTCTTTGATTATACTGCCCTCTTTCCCAAGGCAGCGAGAGGTGTAGACAGAGTCAGTGGATGGGAGGCGGGTTTGCCTGACAGACTGGGCTGTGTTCACACCTCTCTGTGGTTTCTTACGGTCTTGGGCCGAGTAGTTGCCATACCAGGCTGTGATGCAGCCCAATAGGATGCTTTCTTTGCTGCATCTGTAAAAATTGGTAAGAGTCATTGTGGACAGCCAAATTTCCTTAGTTTCCTGAGGAAGTATAGGCGCTGTTGTGCTTTCTTAGTCGTAGCTTCGACTTGGGTAGACCAGGACAGGTTGTTGGTGATGTGCACACTAGGAATTTGAAGCTCCACCTCAGCACCATTGATGCAGACAGGGGTGTGTATGATGAAATGAAAATGAAATGAAAATCGCTTATTGTCACGAGTAGGCTTCAATAAAGTTACTGTGAAAAGCCCCTAGTTGCCACATTCCGGCGCCTGTCCGGGGAGGCTGGTACGGGAATCGAACCATGCTGCTGGCCTGCTTGGTCTGCTTTAAAAGCCAGCGATTTAGCTGAGTGAGCTAAACCAGCCCCTTTGCTTCCTGAAGTCAATGAACTGCTCTTTAGTTGTGCTGATGTAAGGGAGAGATTTATGTCATCACACCACTCCACTAGGCTCTCTATCTCCCTCCTGCCGCATACTTATTTGACATCTGACCACTACGGTCATATCATCAGCAAACTTATAGATGGAGTTGGAGCCACATTTTGCCACACAGTCATGTGTGTATAGCAGGGGGCTAAGTACGCAGCCTGGCGGGGCCCCGGCATTGAGGGCTATCTTGGAGGAGGTGCCATTGTTTACCCTTACTAACTGTGGTCTATGGGTCAGGAAATCAAAGGTCCAGTTGTAGAGGGAGGAGCCAAGTCCTAGATTTTTGAGTTTTGATATGAGCTTGGCTGGGATAATGGTGTTGTAGGCAGAGCTGTAGTCAATAAATAGGAGTCTGAGGTAGGAGTCCTTGTTTTCGAGAGATGCTCCAAGGATGAGTGCAGGGCCAGGGAGATGGCGTCTGCTGTGGATCGGTTGTGGCAGTATGCGAATTGCAGTGGATTGAAGCATTCTTGGAGTATGGAGCTAAAGTGTCTCATGACCAACTTCTCAAAGCACTTCTTCATGATAGATATCAAAGCCACTGGATGGTAGCTGTTGAGGCACATTGCCTGGATCGTTTTTGGCACCAGTATGATGGTGGTCTTCTTGAAGCAGGTGGGAACCTTGGAACGCAGAGGCGAAGATGCCCACAAGCTCACCCACCAGTTGGTCTGTGCAGGATCTGAGTACGTGACCAGGGACTCCTTCGGGACCCACTGGTTTCTGAGAGTTCACTTTCAAGAAGGCCAATCTGACTTTGGAAGCTGTGACGGTAGGTATGGGTGTGTCATTCCAGGAAGACTGTCAAAGTGGCTCTTATTGGGTGTCACTGCTGGCATTGCTTGGAGGGCCTGCAGCAGGAGTTGAGCTTAGATGGGGAGATTACATTTCTTTTGGGGGATGGGTCAAAACAGAAGTGTTAAGGCTTTGAAGAGCAAAATAGTTTAATTTGGTGAGTAGTGACAGTGATACTTCAATTATGCCCTAACTACTGGTGCCTAACGTCTCCCATGCCCACTCTGTGCACCTTTAACTCCTTCACCTTATGAGGCCGACTGCTACACCTAGGTGGGTCGCCAGGATGCACATCAGAGGTGGAGGCGGCCTTTTGTCTTCCATGCCTTGAAGCCTGAGATGTCCTTGGCAGGCATTCTCTGGAGGGCCGGGACTTGAGGGAGACAGCTGATTTTCGGGTGTCATTGGTTCATCCACATTACCCTGTTCTGCCTCCTGCCCCTGAGATGCACCGATATTATAAAGGGGGGGGATTCAAAAGGGATGGGGACTGCCCTTGGCTCCTTGATGGAAGGCCGGGATGAGCTCCAGTGCTTTATCCTCCCACGGGGTGGACATGGGCCCCTGGGTTGCACCATGGGATTGAGGAGCAGCTGGAGTGAGCTTCAGAAGCCTCTGCATCACGTGGCGCTGCCAGTCCTGGAGGCCTCAAGTGTCTGCACCATGGTGTCAACGCCCTCAGCAATGGTAACCTGTATTTGGGCCAATCTCTGGAGCCATTCAGCAATGGACCTCTGTGTCTGGGTCATGCTCTCAAGGTCCTCAGCGTGGTCCTCAGAGACTGAACCATATCTGGGAATCCACCACCCATGGCTCGGACATCCTGCTTCAAGATTTCCACTGTAGAGACCCTTGTAGGGTGAGCCTGGGTCCCACTCTAGACCGGCAACATCACCTGCACTTGAAGGCTTTGGGACTCCTCCAATCAACTTGCAGTTGCTGACTATGCCTCCTGATGTTCCCGGCTTTGCCTTTGGATCTCTAACAGCTGAGAGAGGAACTCAGACAGAGCCAGGGCACCTACCATGAGCACAGCTGAGGCCTGGTATCCAGCAGTCCTCTGACTGCCTGATCCCACGTACGTTCCTGTCTCCACCTGATGTGCATCAGAAGCTGTGTGGTGCTCACTAGATAGTGCCCCAGATGCTTGTCTGCTAAGACTGCCCACTGAGATGCATGTCTCTGCGATGATGGATTGTGCGGGGTATAGATATGACACATCTTTGGTGTCCTCCTCGAAGATCTCTAAAGTGCTGTTGAGGGTTAAATGGGGGGCCCTTCTCATGGAAGGCCCGGGCTTGTCAGATGATGTTCCTGCAGGGCAAGGTACATGGTTTCAGTCAATGGCAAGGTCAAGGGTTTGGGCATTAGAAACTCACTTGAGACAAGTCATCTGGGTGAAGGTGCATTGGTTCCTCACTTCTCTGCTGCGGGCCAACCTCACTGTGAGTGCAGGCCCGCTCCTGGCCCTTTCCTGTGAGCTCCATTGCCCTCTCCTCATAGGGAGTGAGAATGTGCAGCTTGGGCATGCCCGTACCAGTATTTTCCCTTTCCCGCCTGTTGTGGGCTCTCTTCTCCCACAGGAAACCAAAGGGGACATTGTGAGCTGGATGCTTGGTGGGTAACAGATCAAGGACATCTGGCATTCTTGGGAACACGCTTATACAGAAAGGGTTTTTGATGACGAGTGCCTGGGGATTTCAGGATGACGCTAGGAAATTGGGTGTTGGGAGGCAGCGAATGGTTATACATGAGTTAACGATGGTATCCCGGGGCTGACGGAAGGGACGTGTGCCAAGGAGAGACAGGGGACACTCGCCCTTGCAGTTCGCAAGAGGTAATTCATTTTCTTGCGACATTGAACCCGCCCCTCTTCTTGGTCATACTGCTGGCACTAACTACTGCTGCCATCGTCTACCAGGGAACATTGGTCATATTGCTTGGGGGCCTGCTGCCAGCATGCAGGTAAATGGTTTCCAGCCTCTCCTTCACCTCATCCAGTTGTCTTGACAGAGCCGCCTCCAAGAATCTTGGCACAGGCCTGCGAGTGGCCATCCTCCTGGCTTGATTGAGAGTGAGTGCTGAGGATCCATTTAAATGCAGCGCCCCTTTGATGGCAGTGCTCAGCTGATCTGCAGGGTGGGTGAATCCGATGCCTGGTGACTGAAGCACGGTATATTTCACATGGGAATTTTTTTTTTAACCTGCTCTATACTTCTAGCATTTTCAGTTTCAAATTTGCAGTCATTTCTTAGCTGCTTGCATAGTGCGACTTCCAGGAGTCTTTCCAATCACCTCCATTTCCTTGTTGCATCATGAATTGTCAGAAATAATTTTGGATTTGTGAGATATTGCACATTGACCTGATTCCATATCAAGACTAAAAGTTCAGCTAGAATGACCTTCTTCCCACGTTACTTGTGGTTCCCTAGATGGGGACAATTATTGCCAAAGCCATCTGTTTAATAATGTTGTCCTTGTTTACAATTTTGAAGCATTAATAACTTTTCCTTGACAGTCAGAAAATGAGGTTTATTATTGCCATGAATAAGATATGTACTTAAAAATAAATCCTTGCAGGTAAACAGGTCAATCTCTTCTGCAAACTGCTATTGTTGCTTGCATATTAAATTATTTAACAACCTTTTGAAGTCACCTTAATTAAGACCCTTTTGCCATTGGTTCATTGGGTAATGTGGCAAAAATAATTGCTGAATGCATCCAAATTGTTCGCTTGCAAAATACCACATTTTTACCTGGAGTAGTTGAAGTGAATAGCATTGGTATATATAAGAGCTGGTTCAACAAGTAAGTGTGGGAGAAAGAGTTTGAAGAAATAGGGTAAAAGAAAACTTGTCTGGAGTATAAACACATACATATGCATATTTAAATTCTAAGCCTGTTTATACTTTTAAATATGAACAAAAAACCTCCATTTATATAGCACCAACCTGGACCTCTCAAAGCATATTTAAATTGCAGTCACTGTTGTATTGTAAGTACCGTGACAGTCAATTTGAACACAGCAAATTCTCACAAACAGCGTTTTAATAATGATGAGATTATGTGTTTTTGAAATGTTCTTGAGGGTTGATTATTGGCCAAGATATTGTAAATTACTCTGCTGCTGTTCTACAAAATAGTGCCATGGGGATAATTTACATCCAGGTGTGAAATGAGGCATCAATTTGAGGCATCAATATCTGAAAGACGGCACCTCCAATAGTGCAGCACATCTTCAGTACTACAATAGTGTTCGCCATGATTGAATGGTGGAGCAGACTCGATGGGCTGAATGGCCTACTTCTGCTCCTATTGTGAAAAGTTGGGGTCCCAGCACCGACCCCTGAGGTACATCACTAGTCACCAGCCGTCATCCTGAAAAATACCCCTTTATCCCCACTCTCTGCCTTCTTCCAGTCAGCTAATCCTCTATCCATGCCAGGATTATACCCTTAACACAATGGGCTCTTAATTTATTTAATAGTCTCCTATGCGGCACCTTGTCAAAGGCCTTCTGGAAATCTAAATATATCACGTCCACTGGTTCTCCTTTGTCTTACTTCTTTGTTACTTCCTCAAAGAACTCTAACAGATGTGTCAGACATGACCTCCCCTTGACGAAGCCGTGCTGAGTCAGTCCTATTTTATCAAGCGCTTCCAAGTACTCAGCAATCTCATCTTTAAGAATGGATTCTAAAATCTTACCAATGACCGAAGTCAGGCTAACTGGCCTATAATTTCCACATGACCACTTGAGAACACACCCCTTAAAAGGGCACACTACCACATCCCTCCCTGTTTAAGTCCCTGATTAACACTTTACAACAACAATGGAACTATTTACAATTATTTGCAACAATGAAATCTAATAAGGTAAGTTGGTCCGGGGACTGCCTGATCCTTTGGAAGCATCGTAATTCACTAGCAGCTGCTCCAGCAGTAGAGGTTACTTCAGTTTGAACGTCACTCGGTTGACTATTGACTTGCGAAGGTGCGTTGGTGCAAATTATTTCCCCAGTTCCCCTAAAACATTGCTGGGCTCTTCCTCGGGTAGCTTGCTGCAGAATAATTTTCATCCATAGCAATATTATAGAATCATAGAATTCCTACAGTGTAGAAGGAGGCCATTCGTCCCATTGAGCCTGCACTGACCCTCCGAAAGAGCACCCTACTCACCACCATGCCCTATCCCCATAACCCCACCTAACTTTTAGATACTAAGGGGCAGTTTATCATGGCCAATTCATCTAAGATGTACATTTTTGGACTGTGGGAGGAAACCGGAGTACCCGGAAGAAATCCACAATGACACAGGGAGAAAATGCAAACGTCACAAAGGCAGTCACCCGAGATTAGAATTGAACTCAGGTCCCTGGCACTGTGAGGCAGCAGTGCTAACCACTGTGCCACTGTGCCTCCCACTAGCAGGCAGACTAGGGCTGGGCTGCTTCAGTGGTTTGGTGTGTGATTCTCCCCTTCTCAAGTGGTCAAAATGTTTCTTTACCCTTTCTCCTTCGACATTTATCTCATACGACCCTGGATCTGTTCTGGCCATGACCGTTCCAGGATTCAATTTGGACCAGCACCAAAATTCTTTACATATACCAAGTCATCCACCTCAAATGTTCTCTCAGGTTTTCATGAGTCATGATTTTTCACCTGCGCATTCTATTTTACCTCGAACCCCCCCCACCATGTTCTAATGCATCTGCCCATTAGCAACTTGGCAGGTTGCTGTGGTGACATGAGGGTGTTGCTCAATGGGTGATCAGGAACCAGGCCAGTCTGGTTTGTAGAGAAGCTGATGACATTTTCTTCATGGTGGATTTGAATGTTTGGACGGCTGTCTCAGACAGTCCATTTCAAGCAGGGTGGTAGAAAGCTGTCCCGATATGTTGAACGCCGTTGGTCCACATGAAATGCTGGGATTCATCCCTCGTAAAAGTAGTCCCATTATGTGAGAACAGCACCTCAGGCAACCTGTGGCTAGTGAATGTCTACCGCAATTTATATGTACTTGCTGATGAGGTTGTGGACTTCATCTTGTGTAGGTCCAACCACTTGTCCAATATCCATGATGAGCAAGAACATGGACGCCATGAATGGGCCTCTCAATAGTTTCATATATTAAGGCCTCTACAGTAGTCTTTTGTGCATTCAACACTGGTCACATTGTTTGACCAGATTCTCTATGTCATCTCCATCCTGGGACATCATATATAACTTTGTGCAAGTATTTTCATCTTTGTCATCCCAGGATGGACACAGGGTAATTCTTGCAATAAAAGCTTTCTAGCAGGAATGGGAACAACCACCTTCGTTCCCTGTAATAATACGCTATCTTCACAACTTAACTCGTCTTTTCCTATCTGAAAGGGTCGTAACTGCTCAGACCTGTTACCATGATGCCAGCTGTGGTGGACCATGTTTTTGATTTGAGATAAGATGGGGTCTTTTTGGGTCCAAAACTGGATGTGTCGCACCTATCCCGGCAATTTATCTAGAACATTTAAATCAAGAACCGTTCCCTGTGGTAATGGCGGTGGTTGTATGCTTTCAGGTAGGGGAAGGCAACTTAAAATATCAGTGTTAAAAATGTGTGTACCCGGCCTGTGTTGAAACGTACAATTGCAGGCTACCAACAATAGAGCCAAGTGTTAGGCCCTTGGTGAAGCAATGCGGGAATGGCCTTATCCTCCATAAATAAATCCAACAGGGGTTTGTGGTCAGTAACTACTGTGAAATGTCGTCCATAGACATATTGATGGAAATGTTTAACTCCAGGGATTATGACTAGTTCCTCTTTTTCCATTTGCAAGTAAGCTTGTTCAGCATCAGTCAGAGTCCTCAAGGCATTGGTGATGGGACTTTCTGTACCATAGGACCATAAGACAAAAAGACATAGGAACAGAATGAGGCCATTCAGCCCATCGTCTCCACTCTGCCATTCAATCATGGCTGATATGTTTCTCATCCCCATTCCACACGGTGGCACAGTGGTCAGCACTGCTGCCTCACAGCTCCAGGGACAATGGGTTTAAATCCAGCCTCGGTGACTGTGTGGAGTTTGCACTTTCTCCCTGTGTCTGCGTGGCTTTCCTCCAGGAGCTCCGGTTTCCTTCCTGTTCAAAGGCTTCTTCTGATGCACTCTCTAATAACTCCCCTGGTGCTTCTTGAGCAGTGTGCGTAGGGGTGCCAACATTGCAGAAAGATTAGGAATAAATCTGACGTAATAATTCACCATTATAGAATTATAGAAGGATTTAAATTCTGATGAATTTCTGGGGAATGAAGCTTCCTTAATTTCTTTTATCTTCTCCTCCATCGGGTGCAGCCCTTTGGCATCTACCCTAAATCCCAAATACATCACTTCCTGAGCTTGGACCGTACATTTTTCTATTTTCAGCCTTACTCCAGCCTTCTTAAATCTTTTTCAAACTTCTTCAATATTTGCTAAGTATTCCACTTCAGATGCCCCTATTATCAGTACATTGTCTGGATGGACAACCACTTTGGGCAGCCCTGTAGTAAGCCTTCCATCGTGTGTTGGGAAATTGCATTCGTCGATAAAACCCCAAAAGGTAACCAGATATAAGTCTTTACTAACTCTCCAGAAGCTTTGTCTAATTCTAATTGCTGGTACGTATGGCTTATACCAAGTCTAGTGTAAGTTAAACCTCCTGCAAATTTATTGTATGAATCATTAATTCTTGGTATTGGGTATGTTGTTTACTGTATTTGCAATATAAACTAACGGAAATGCTGAAGCATGTGGGTTGAACATAATAATGAGCGACCTCTTGTTCATTCTTTAAGGTAATTTCTGCCTTATTTTGTATGGCTGTGTTGTTAACACCACAGACTAATATGTCTCTCAACATGTCTTTGAGTGCCGTCCCGAACACGCAATGTTCTGCCATTTCTTTAGGCGCCCCACGAATGCAGCTATCAACTCCCCTGAGGCACGTGTCGTCAAGTAAAATTTGTATTACTAAATAATCATCATGTCTCTTGACTAATTGTACAAGCTCCTAGAATGTTTTGGAGTCGGGGGCACCTGGAGAAGTCTGACTTCTAATCAGGTTATCGGTCAGGCCCCTGCAGGCTGTCAATAGGATTACCTGCTGTTCTCTTCCCCACTTGTTTCATTGGCCTTCAACAAATAA
This sequence comes from Scyliorhinus canicula, assembly GCF_902713615.1. Taxonomy (NCBI): domain Eukaryota; kingdom Metazoa; phylum Chordata; class Chondrichthyes; order Carcharhiniformes; family Scyliorhinidae; genus Scyliorhinus; species Scyliorhinus canicula. Next base: position 137,465,302 of record NC_052151.1, on the reverse strand, counting down.
TGCAGGTGTTCGGCATATAGCTCCCTCTGCTCTACGTTCGGGTCTAATGGCTCAAGTTTTCCCAAAAAATGACAGTTTGACACTCAGAGACTGCTGAATGAGTTGTCTGCAAAGGAAAGACTTCCACACACAGTCTGCTCTCTCGTTTTCTGTAGTAGTAGAAAGGCACTCTGATTAATCCTCATCGCAAATTTAGTATCTTGAAAAACTGGCGACCACCAAGTAGATTTATTAATAACCTGTTTATTAAGGCAAATAACTATACACAGAGAATGAGATAAAGGCTACCATATTCCATGACTCCAAACTCCTAATTAACAGTAAAACCTGTGCTCAACCCCAGGATTCATGCAGTCCAATCTGATAAGCCCTATGGGTCACATGACCCTCCACAAACACAAGACCATAGTCCTGATTTTATAATGTCTGCACTGTCTGTGGAACCTCACTAAAGACAAATGCAGGTTGTAAAATAGGGCTACCCAACAAACTTATCAGTTTTGTAAGAAAGGAAATTAGCGATTAGAGGCTTGGGTTGGCTGTTCAGTAACACAATCATGTTATTGATTAAGTCCCATTTCCACATTCCTTTCTTGAATGAATTCTTCCTCTGGCACTCACATCATCCACAAAAAATGAATGCATGACTAATCCATTTCCTTTGTCTGCTGAAGCTGAGTTGTCAAAGCAACGTTCCTGCAGGGAAAGTTCATAATAAAGTTGCATTTTTTCAACAAGCTGTTTATTTATAGCCTGCTCTCTGTAAAGAGTTTCTGTTGCTGTGAAAAGTGCCATTTTTGCATAAACTATTTTGATGCAACCGTTTTTTGGTAGAGTTATACCAAATCATTCATGATGGGAATACATTTTAAAATTCTTTACATTTAGATGAGGATTTGCATCTTATTACCCAAAAGCATATATAACTATGTTAACATCTGAAGCATCATGCACAGACCTATCAATGCTCTAAAATCAATGTTGCTAGATCCTAGTACCTCTTCCAGGGCATGTCAGAAGAAATTTATCATCACTAGTTACCAGAGAAGCTGTCATCTGCTCTAGGTGGACCTATACATTGCTTTGACATAGGGATTCCTACAACTCCCAGTGTCTCTGAGACTCACCAACTCATGATGTCCTCAAATAAGACAAGGATGATGTGGCAGATCAAAAGATATTCATCTCACTTCATTCACGGAGACTTTGAATGTTTTTACACATGCCAGGAGTAAGCAACATTTCCAGAGAGAATTGATACAGGAGTACAGTGTAAAAGCAGTCATAAACTGCTGGCATTTGGCAACAGAGGTTTCCTCATGGTTGCAATTCCACTCTCCCCTGATGACCGGATAAGGTATACTTCTTCTACTACCTAACCGAGCACAATGTCAGCGTACCATCTGAGTGGGAGGAGCATGTGCGGTAGCAGGATGCTGATGTTCAATACAAGCCTCATGGGCTGAAGTGCTTGTTCATGAGAGGGCTCTAATGCAGATGGAGCCAAATCCAAGAAGTTGGCGGGTACCAGTTCCAGCCTATTAGTTCGCGTATCTCCTTTGATGAGTGAGATGGGTTGGATAGATGTTATCTTAAGATGAAGCTGCCATATCCGTTCTTTTTTTTCCATATCACAATGTTGGTTATCCCTCCAGGATGGCCTATGATCTGCGTGAAAGCACACAAGCCTACCAAATCGTAAGCAACAGCGTTCTGTATGTTCGAGCTCAGCGCTTGCAATGCATGTAGACAGAAATTGAATTGCCCGGAATCTTAAAAACCATCTCTCTTGACCCATGGAAATCTAAAGCATTTGTCACCAATCTATTCTTTTTCAGGCAAACGTCTGCTCAAAGCACAATTAACTTGCGAATCATTATTGTGGGAAAAAAGTGTGACAAAATTCCCATCCTTGACAGGAACATTAAATGAGCTCATTTTGTATTGTTCCCTTGTAAACTATAAACTCAATTTCCCTGTCCTTCCCTCTATACCTCAATTCTAATCAACCTCATCCATTCTTCCTTTCAGTGGGGCCACTACTGACAAAATAGGCAACCAATATTGATGGGTGTTTAAAAAAAAATAAATTTAGCGTACTAATTCATTTTCTTCAATTAAGGGGCAAATTAGTGTGGCCATATCCACCTACCCTGCACATCTTTGGGTTGTGGGGGAGAAACCCACGCAAACACGGGGAGAATGTACAAACTCCACACGGACAGTGACCCAGGGCCGGAATCGAACTTGGGACCTCAGCGCCGAGAGGCAGCAGTGCTAACCACTCTGCCGCCATGCTGCCCTATTGGTGGGTGGTTTTAATTATAAATTGGGACATTGGAATATATAATGAAAATGTAAAAATAAGAATCAATACGACTGAATTGTGAACTGAATTATATGCTCAGGCTCTGCCCTAATCTTCCTGGATCTCTTGACACATTTGAGCTGAAGACGATATTTGAAGATTTATTTAAACTCCTGGCGGGAGTTGTGCAGGTATAGGCCTACCAAAAAGCTTTTCAGCCTCCATAGGAACATCAGAGTGCAGCCTGGGAGATATTACCTCTCAGGTCTTCATAAGCCAAGTTTAACTCCCACCAGAACCTATCATGGCAAAGTTGCTGACTTGTGGGTATGAGTTAAATGTTAAGGAGGGCAGGTTACAACTGAGGATCTTTGAGAATAGAGGGATGGGGTACTGAGGGAACAGTGAGGAGAAGGGGAATCCCAGAGCATGGGAAGCCTAATCTAACATTTGGGGGTGTCATGAACCATGCTGATCATATCTGCAAAGGTATATCAACTTGGAACACCGGTTTATGGGGGTGTGTAGTCAGTGGCGGACTGGGTCTAAAAATATTGGTTGCCAGGAGACAAAGGGGGCCCACCCACAACTACAATGCTATCATTTAATTTTCATAACGAATAAATAAAATTTTCAAAAAATACATATGGAAAAAAGGGTACAATTAACATTTTTGTGGAAAAAATGTGTATTTCTTAGTAATTACAGTGAACATGTACTGTACATATTACTGGCAATAGATACCAAATGTAAATACAGAATGTTATAATTGAATTTTTAATTTTTAAAAATTTTTAAGTAATTGGTTGATATTTTTAAATAGTTTACTGCACAATTTACACATTAACAGATAGTTCAAAAGCACAATAGAGCATTGCATGCAGTCCACTATATTAAGAGCAATTGTTTGTGTTCGCTAGATGATTGTGCGAATCTGCCAATAATTGCTTCTGCATCCAATTCAGCTAACAATTCCTTTTCAATGGATAGCAACATGTATGATTCCAAATTCTCCTCAGACAGCAAATTTCTTAACCTTGTCTTTATGATCTTTAGCTTTGAAAATGTCCTCTCTCATTGGACTGGAGTAACTGATAGTGTGCAGATTACTTTATAAAGTTCATAAAGGTTATTATATGCCTTGTCATGAAGTCTGTTGGATGCCAGAATGTTTAGTACACACGATGAGCAAGTGCTGCAAATTTTACAATTGTTGCAACTAGAATCCATAGTCTTACCATCATTAAGCAATAGCTTTAATACATCAAAGTTTGAAGCAAAAGAAAACAATTCCAATATTACTTGATCTTTGCTGATATGAGGAAACACCTTAATAATACCTTCCAATGCTTCATCTTCAAGGCCCTTCTCTGCAATACTTTTAAACTGTGCTGGGTCCAAGCAGGACAAATCTTTATACAACTGTTTGTGTTGTACAAAGCGTGATTCTAGTGACTGGACAATGCGATCCATTATTAGGTTAAACACATTTACTCGAAAATCAGCTAGAGAATCTGAGGAATTTCTTTCATCATCAATAAGCTCATCTGCCATTCTTTTCTTCTTCCTCTGCCTCTTAACTGGCAATGCTGTTTCCAACGCATCAATTTCCAATGTTTGATTTTCATCCATATTCATCTGTGAAATCCTTTTATTACATTTATTTACAAATTCCAAAGCCTTGCTGTGAACGTTATCAAATGTTCTTGTCTGTTCCTTCAACTTTGTTGTAGCTGAATCTACCAAAATCCATGCAGTAAACATATCTAAACCATTTGTCTGTAGATAACTTGATAACGGGGTTGCAGTTTCAAATATATACAAGTAAGTAAATGCTGTCAATATGTTTTAAAACTTTAGAAGACTTTGAAGTAAAACATTTGCTTCATGTTTTGTTTTTGCATCAAACTGTTCTGAATCTTGTATCATTGATAAGCATGTCAATAGATTTACGAAAGTACTGGCAGCGGTATCATCAAAACATCCAAATATAGTTGTTGCTGCATTGGATTTTCCTGACCATCTGGTCTCACCAATTAGCTTTAATCATTTCATTTTTTCTTGTCCTAGATGTTTTCCAACAACTTCTATCCATACAGCCATTCTCTTGTCTGATGCTTTCACAAAAGTTGCTATATTCTGGAGCAAATTGAAAAATGAAACTGCAGGCACACAACATTTTGTTGTTTCAGTTATCACCAAATTCAAGACATGGGCATAGCACCATATATGAACATGTTGATCAGCCACATCAGCAATTTTACTTTGTAAACCATTATACTGGCCATGGTAGCTTGCAGCGCCATCTGTGCTATCAGATAAACATTTTTGGGGGTCAATTTTAAGATGCTGTAATGTTTCAATCAATAGATCAAAAAGTCCCTGTCCTGTACCATCATTACTTGGCACAACTGAAAGTAGTCGCTCACAGATAATACCTTTAAGCACATACCGAATAATAATGCTAAACTGATCGATGGATGAATTTTCTTGTGTTGAATCAACCTGAATAGAATAATATTTTGCTTGAGAAACTTCACGACTAATTCCTTCTTGTATCATATTCTTCATAATGTTGGTTAACATATTTATAGTTGTTTTACTCAGGTATGTAACAAGTCCACCACGGCCTTTACTTTGAGCCTTTCCTTGTTGCTCTAATCGTTTGATTCTTTGTTTAGACTTGTTTTGCACTGCAGAAACGTGAGCTGCCATAATGGGGTCATATTTTGCCACAAACTGCACTGTAGCTAAAAAATTGCCATGATTCAGAACCTCATTATCTAGAGTGTAGGCCGATTCATTTCTGTGACCTCGAAAAGGAAGTGCTTGCTTGCCTAACATCTTTATGATGTCTATAATCCTCATGACAATACTTCTCTGCTTCAATACTTCTTCTTTCCTTTTAATTAGTGATGCTGCAAAAAATTTATCTAAGGTGCCATCATTGACCACACTGATATATTGCTGAGCATTTCTGACATTTGTTGTCGATTCATGTAAAGTCAAGCTCTGGCTAATACGCCTGTAGCCACTAAAGCTACGTACAAAGGGTGATGGATTACAAGTGTTGGGAAACTCAAAGGCTAAGCAGTATGAACAATATAAGCATCTATTTTCTTTGTTATATGTTAGCCATTTTCTTGGGACTGAGTCATTCATAATTTTCCTCTCATACAAACGAGCATCAAATGGCAGATCATCAAGTGGCTGAAGTGGATGTTCAGCAAAAAACTGTTTTAGCTTTGCTCGTGATGGATATTGGAAGATTCCAGTAATTGATCTTTCATTTTCTTGCGTAGGTTCATTTACATGATGTGCTTCAGAAACCAAGTCATTTATGCTTGAAGGAATATCTGACTCCCTGTCACTAGTTGAAGCTATGTGTTCAGATGTTGCAACTACAGGCAGTACAGATACCGGAACAAGGAAGCCAGAAGAAATATTGGGCCTGGGTTGATTAGTAATGGAGGCACTTGTATTTGTCTCCACATTCAAAGTAGCTCTTCTCTGTTCTTGTAACTCGCATGTCATTGCATCATCACCATGAGCATTGTTTCTTGCTTCTTGATTATTTGTTGCAGAACTGGATATTGATGTGGAGTGTGCTTGTGATATTATAAACTCTGTAATAGGCCTGCATCACTTGGCTGATTCCTTCCTTTCTGCTTCTTTTTGTTCTTTGCGTTTTAGTGACCCAGATTTATGCTTTTTCTTTTCCATGCTGGTAGGGGTAATATTTCTGAAATAAAAACTTAATTAAAAATAGCCAGCATTAGGGAAAATGAATATTGATGATTGCAAGAATAACTTGAAGGAACACCAGATAAACCCCTACTTGATAAAAAGTATAAAATAACTTACTTACACTTCAATAGGCTATGTTCATTAGTCAATATTATTGTGGCCTATGCAGCTTCAGAAGAGGAGACAATCCACTGTCCAGTTTGATACCAGTATAGTGTTATAAGTCGCAACCCTTTGAGTTTACCGATCATGGTTTATCACTTCAATATCTTTGACCTCATGATTCACGGTCAAAGGTACCACTTCTCCTTTTCGGTGACCTCACGGCCCTATGTACTGCTTGATATCCTTTCAAATTGCCAACCATCTCAAATCACGAACTGTAACTTTATCTTTAAATTCACACACTCTTGCTGAAAACGTGGATTTCCAACTATGTCCGACCCGGGTGAACCAGCCCCCCCCCCCCCCCCCCCCCCCACCCCCCCCCCCCCCCCCCCACTCCTTTTCACATCCGTTTAACACTGCTTTGTTCCTTCATACACTGAGTGATTATTTGTTTGTTTCTTTATTGCATTTTTATTTGGTATTGCTCTTTTTAAAAACAATTATATTTTATTAAGTTAGAATACCAATCTCAGGAAAGAAGTTGGAGATTTATTTATCTAATTAATTATAATTTTTAAGGGCCCTTCAGAGATTCACGGGCCCCTTCTTGGCTCTCCGGGCCCCGGACCGATGTACCGCTGAACCAAGACTACTGCTTGATATCCTTTGAAGTTGCCGACCATCTCAAATCACAAATTGTAACTTTATCTTTAAATGCACACACTCTTGCTGAAAACATGGAATTTCCTTAATTATGCCTGACCCGGGCCCCCCTATTCCACATCCTTCCACTACCTCCCCTGCTTTGTTCCTTTTCATGCACTGCTTATTTGTGTCCTTTTCACTTTTTTTTCTTATTCCTTTTTATTAGTAAAACAGTTGTCTGTGTTTGTTTCTTTATTGCATTTTTATTTGATATAGGGGGCCCACTTCATCAGGGGCCCACTTGCCATCGGGCAAGCTGACACCCTGGCCAATCCGCCACTGTGTGTAGTTTTGTTTTTGGAATTGTGTAAAGAGTCAAGTGAAACCCCAGTGAGAATAACCAGATCAATCATCATGTAACAATTATTAAAGAATATTTGTTAAATTAAAGAAATTATAAATATACACCAATAGAACTACAATACTCTGCGATAATTTAGTACACAAATCAATAAACACACACACAGGTTATGTAAAATGTACCCCTTATTCCAAACGATATTGACAATCCCTTTTCCCAAACAACATCTAAATTAAGCAAATCTATTAGCCAAATCCAGCTTCTAGTTACCATGCATTACAGGGTTGATAGTCAAGTCTGGGAAAAGTATTCCTAGTCCAGCAAAGATATTTTCTGCACAATTTGGCTCTGGGACTTGGATGCTAGTCTAAACTCCTGGCTGTTAGATTGGGGACTGGCCTCATATGCTGTTGGATGAAAACTGCCTCTCTGCTTCTGAGTGAGTTGGCAACTATATGTCTTTTGTTTGGACACCTGCATCTTGTTACTTTTAAAATCACATCTCATTATGCCTTTTGAATGCTGGCTACTGATGTTGCCAGGCAGATTTCTAACTGTTGCTGGGCAGACCCATGACACCTGCAGCTGGGAAGGGTGGATCCCATCATTTTACTGCTGTTACTGAGCAGATGTTTACTGGTTGCTGGACAGACTTGTTGCTTGGCAGATCCATATCATCTTATAATAATTTTTAAAAATATTTTTATTATTGTCACAAGTAGGCTTACATTAACTCTGCAATGAGGTTACTGTGAAATTCCCCTAGTCGCCACACTCCGGCGCCAGTCGGAGAAGTCACAATGTCCAATTCACCTACCAAGCACATCTTTCAGAACTTGTGGGAGGAAACCAGAGCAGCCGGAGAAACGTACACAGACACGGGGAAAATGTGCAGACTCTGCACAGACAGTGACCCAAGCTGGAAATCAACCTGGGACCCTGTCACGGTGAAGCAACAGTGCTAACCACTGTGCTACCGTACCGCCCAGGGATTAGGAGACAGAATTGTGCACATCCTCAGCCCACAAGAAATGTAAAATAATTTAAAACTAGGCAATAGTGATTATAATGATAGAATGTAACATTCTGTTCGAGGGTAAGAAACATGCTAGTGAAACTAGTGCCTGAAACTTAAACAATGCAATTAGAAACTAGCGATGACTGTAAAGCAAAGTTAAAAAATAAGACAGTAAAAGAACAGGAAGACATAGAACATAGAACAGTACAGCACAGAACAGGCCCTTCGGCCCTCGATGTTGTGCCGAGCCATGATCACCCTACTAAAACCCACGTATCCACCCTATACCCGTAACCCAACAACCCCCCCCTTAACCTTACTTTTTAGGACACTACGGGCAATTTATCATGGCCAATCCACCTAACCCGCACATCTTTGGACTGTGGGAGGAAACCGGAGCACCCGGAGGAAACCCACGCACACAGGGGGAGGACGTGCAGACTCCGCACAGACAGTGACCCAGCCAGGAATCGAACCTGGTACCCTGGAGCTGTGAAGCATTTATGCTAACCACCATGCTACCGTGCTGCCCATCATGAGATATTTCATAACTCTTAACAAACAAACATGCGAGTGAGAAAGAAATGTTCAACATAAAGGATGAACTATCTCTGGATAACTAAGGACATTAAAGATGGGATCAAATTAAAAGAAAAGGTGCAAAATGCTTCGAAGATCAGTGGTAGGCCAGATAATTGGGAATATTTTAGTAACCAGCAAAAGATGATTAAGAAAAAAGAGGGAGAAAATAGTTATCACAGTAAACTGGCAAGAAATATAAAAAACAGACTGCGGGAGTGTCTACTGGTTAGAAGAAGGAAGAGAGTAACTAAAGTAAACATTGACCCACTAAATACTGCGAAATTAGTGGGAATAAAGGAACTGGCTGAGACATTCAACAAGTATTTTGTATCCACATTTATAGTAAAAGATGAAAAAAAGTATCCCAACAGTGTTAGAAAATCAACAATCAAAAGGGAGAGAGGAACTTAAAACAATCACTATGACCAGAAAATTAAAAAAACACAAATGTAATGCCGAGTTTTAGGAAAGGAAGGAGACAGAAAGCAGGAAACTATAAGCCAGTTAGCCCAACATTGTCATTGTGAAAATTCTCAAAATCAAGTTTTAAGAAAGTGATAACAGGACAATTTAGCGTGACCAATCCACCGACCCTACCCGACACATCTTTGGGTTGTGGGGGTGAGGCCAGCAGGCACAGGAAGAATGTGTAAACTTCACACGGACAGTGACTTGGGGCCAGTGCTAACCACTGTGCCACCATGTCGCCCCTGTTTCACAAATTTATTAGAGTTTGTTGAGCAGGTAACAACAAAATTGGATAAAGGGGTATTAGTATTTAGATTTCCAAAATGCATTTGATAAGGTGCCACGTAAACAGTTATCACACGAGATAAGAGCACATGGTATGGGGGTATTCACATTGATAGAAGATTGGATAAGCAACAGGAAGAGAGTTGGGATAATTGGGTAATTTTTAGGTTGCAAACTGTAACCAGTGAAGTGCCACAGGGATCAGTGCTGGGGCCTCAACTATTTATGATCTATATTAATGACTTGGATAAAAGGACAGAATGTGCTGATGATACAAAGATAGTTTGGGAAACAAGTTGTGATAACATTAAGAATCAGTAAAGTGACAGCGAGTGGGCAGAAAATCTGGCAGATGCAGTACAATGTGGGAAAATGTGATGTTGTACACTTCAGTTGGAAAAATAGAAAAGCAAATCACAGGAAGTTAGAAGGTACAGCAAATAATTTGTGTTATAGTCTGCGAAGAGACTCATAACATTTAAAAAGAAACTGGAACTTCCAATTTGCCGGAGGCATGGCAGCACAGTGGTTAGCACTGTTGCCTCACAGCTCCAGGGTCCCAGGTACGATTGCCGCCTTGGATCACTGACTATGCGGAATCTGCACATTCTCCCTGTGTGTGCGTGGGTTTCCTCCGTGTGCTCCAGTTTCCTCCCACAATCCAAAAATGTGCAGATTAGGTGAATTGGCCATGATAAATTGCCCTTAGTGTCCAAAAAGTTTAGGTGGGATTACTGGATTATGGGGATAGGGGGAGGTGTGGGCTTAAGTAGGGTGCTCTTTCCAAGAACCGGTGCAGACATGATGGGCCGAATGGCCTCCTTCTGCATGTAAATTCTATGATAATAGCTGAAAGAATGACGACTCAAGATTTCACGTACTATAAAAATGACGCAAAATCACTATTGACTAAATGCTACAATTTCTTTCAGAGCCAATTTATACTTCAATCTGCAGGAAAGAGACTCTTCATTTTTCTTCTAGCATGACCAAATCTCCTGCTATGGTTATATGTTACATTTCCCTTACGTGGACACTTCATCCTCCTGGAACCAGTCGAAAATCATTCTCAGTTCTCGATGGCTTCTTTTTTTACTTTCCCAGCTGGGTATCTTCTAAACCCATAAACTGCCTTTCTCTGTGAATATTATGCTTTGTATTACTTCCTCTGATGCCAAGCTATGCGAATCTTCCAGCTTCCTTGAAATCCTCACCAATCCAGTCTTCAATCTGAGTGCGAGCTGCCACCCATGTATTTCCAGGTGAACAATGGAATCAGAATTTGCTCTGCCTAAGTGTAGGCTTAGCTGCTTCTATCTTTTGCTCGCTACCTCTCATGTGGCTGAAACCACACAAAACACAACTACTATCTGTCTGTGATCTTCATGGATTTATAGAAAGCCTTTTACCTGATCTCAAAATGGTTTCCTCCACCCTCTTGCTCATTGCAACAGGAAACACATTCGGTACGATTCTGCCCCTGCATTAGCGCTGAGTGTAAACGTCCACATGTTAGTTTCCCTGCTGTTTGACCTTTTTACATCTTTTGTCCTCTCTGGGGACTGCCATTAGCACTCTTTCCCCTTGGTTTCTGTGGCCATTAGCACCCGGTTTCCCTGGGTTTCTGTGGCTATGGCTCATCTTTCATTCTCACTCCACAGTATAAATATTTCCCACTTTCTCTGTCTGTGAGCTTTGACAAAGAGTCATCGGACTCGAAAGGTTAGCTCTTTTCTCCCTACAGATGCTGTCAGACTTGCTGAGATTTTCCAGCATTTTCTCTTTCGTGGGTTGTTATTATGTTTGTATGTTTTATATGTTTTCATTGAATAAGCAGGGTTAAATCAATCCTATGGCCTTGCTTCCCCTACCCTTAAAATCTGCCGGATTTTACCCTAGTTTCCTGTTATCCATTGGGTGGGAGACTGGTGAGACCATTTGAGTTTAGACAGGATTCTGAGAAAGCACTACCACAGTCCTGCATCATATTCCATGGGACATTCATCAATTTATATTAAAAATGTGCTAAACACTCCTGGGGATTGAGCAAGTTAAAGCTTGTCCAGTTGTGAGCCTGAAAGACTCAAAGATGATTTGATGCAGGTGTAGTCTAGTTAAATATAAAGTCGGTGCTCTGCATGAAGCAATAAATACCCATTCAGATGTCAATCACTATGTATAGCCAAGCTACCAACAATATCTGTCTCCCTTTGCCTCATGCTGCGAATCCAATCAACACAGATGCTGACTGCATCCTTCTGTGAGAAATTAAAAGCACTCAGTGTACCTGGAGGGTACATTTCTTGCCTAGCTGTGCACCTTTTGAGTCTCAAGCTGTCAGGTTTGTGAAGTCGCACTTCAAATTTATAAGTCCTCATTATTCTTGCATTTTGTTAACTTTGACCTGTTCCATTATCTCCAGTATGCCTGGAAGGAATGATAAAAATGCTAAGGAATTCTGTCACTTTCTCTATTTGATGAGTAACTGTGTGCAGTATTTAATTTATTGAAGAATATACAGGAGAATATGTCCTCATCTGAACAACCAGTTTTCCTCACATTCCTCTGAAGGTCTTCTTGTTGCCACTCATATGAATCGAGCACATCATATATCATCTATATTATTTTTTATTTATTTCCGTTCTAATGCTGCTTCGTGACATATTTGATTTATTAGGAGATTTGTTTTTCATCCACGACTAACATTCTAAAAGAAACATTTTATAAGTATGAAATAATCTTGTAAAGAGGGTAGTTTTCATCTCCGATGCTCCATACTCAATGAGAAGGTGATTGGCCAATAATAAAATGGCTATGAGAAAAGGCGACTCAGCTCCACCTAATGTTCACACTGTACACTTGTATGAAAACAAGTTTACATAGGTGCATAACATTAAAGCAAGTATGATTTTCTTAGATTGGAAATGTGTGCAGGTATAAAAATGTCGATAAACTTTATGTAGCTACTCCTTTACTTATACATGTCAATTTTATTCCCTATGCAGCACAAGGACATAAGATGCATTAGTTGGAATGAAGCATCTTGGGGCAAATTCCAGTAGAATCAGATAAGCACTCCCATTTGCCCTTTTAATCCATTTTGTCTTTGTCCCAAATTCCAGGAGCTCAAGTCAGATCCATGGGGCGGGATTCTCAGAGTCCACGCCGAGTTGGAGAATTGCCGGGGCGCGGTGCGAAAATCCCGGCAAGCTGCTCCGACGGCGGGCCGCCGATTCTCCGGTCGCTTGAGAATCGCCGCCAATCGCGCCGGCACGGTCGGCGCGGCACTGGCTGGGGGCCGAGTGTACGCCGAGTTCTGCTGGCGTGGTTCACATGTGCTCCTACCCGGCAGGACCTCGCTGTTCTGGCTTCGGGGGGCCGTCCTAGTGGGGGAGGCGGTGGGAGCCGACTCCGGGGAGGCCAGGCCACCGATTGGGGGCAACCGATCGGCGAGCGCATTCATTCCAGGTGGGGGGTCCTATGTTCCTCTGCGCTGAGCCCCTGTAGGGCTCTGCCATGTTGTCCGGGGGCCAGCGCGGAGACGGCTGTGGCACGCATGCGCGGACCCCCGCTGGCTGTGTAGAGCCGGCTTTCAGTGCCAGAGCAGCGCGCAGCAATCTGGCGCAGTGCTAGCCCCCAAGGAAGGGGAGAATGTCTGGGCCTGGGGGCCCATTGACGGCGGTGTTGCTCGCGCCGATTTTGATGCCGGTGCAACACTTGGCTGGGATTTCGGAGGGCACTTTACATTGGTGTAAAGTGCCCTGATATATGCATGTGCAAATGTTAGCTTTGAACACTGTTGCTGTGAAAAGTGGAGCTTAAGGCCTGGTTCAGGCTGAATATAAAGGGTTCATAAGTGTTCAATGAGCCCAGTACTTGCAATGGCATGTGAGCCACCTGGGATTGATCATCATTTGTCTTTACAGTTTAAGGTCTCATGATGCACCCACAATGAAACCAGTGCAAGCTCTCAACAGACAGTCCTCGTGAGGCATGAGGAACACCTCAGGCATAATTTCTGGGGACGTTCAAGAAAGCCTCTGACATGTTTCAGAACTATCAGTAGGTAAAGGGATTGACTGGCTAGGTTCCTGCTTCCTCAAAGCGCTATTTATTTTCCTTGAGGCAACAATAATGGTGATAGTACAAATTAGAGCTCCCCCACTGGAGTTACTCATAAATTGTGCTCCTTCCCTTTATTTAATTCAGTCTGCATATCCCTCCTCATTTTTCCAACATTAAATTTAATCTGCCATTTCTCCCCACCCCTCCCATTTCACCAGTCTTTTTATGAGCTCCTGAAATTTCTACCTCTCCTCATTATTTACGACACATGGTGTAGCTCATAGTTTGCTGCAGAACGGAGTGAGTACTGCACTGTGGAGTTGCTGTCTTGCAGATGAGATGTTAATCTGAACCCAGTCTGTCTTCTCAGGTGAGCATAAAGCATTTAGGGCACCATCTGATGAAGAGCAGGGGCACACCCCTGTTGTCTCAGCCAAATGTATCCCCAAAACAACATTTGTAAAGCAGATGATCAGATCATCGCTCTTTGTGGCACTTTGCTGCACACAAATTAGCTGCCTTGTTTGCGTACTGTAGACTGGGTAGTCACATGGACGCTGGAATGATGCAGGTACAAAATTGTTGGGAACGCAGGAGTTCTCCACTGCGCATGGGCAGAAACACAGCATGTAAGAGTTAATAATAATGATCCTTATTGTCACAAGTAGTGTGGTAGTCACCACTGTTGTATTATATTGTATATATTGGTATTACGTTAAGGCCCCTGTACTACAGGTACGGGGGTAGATCCCTGCCTGCTGGCTCCACCCAGTAGGTGGAGTATAAATATGTGTGCTCCCCGTACAGCAGCCAATTCGGCAGCTGCTGTAGGAGGCCACACATCTTACTGTAATAAAGCCTCGATTACTCTCTACTATGGTCTCGTCGAAATTGATAGTACATCAATTTATTAAACAGAGATTTTTCAGAGATGGACCTCCGCATCAAGCCAGACCGCCTGCAGCTGCATCCTCAAGCAGATAACGCCAAAACGGACTTCGAACATTGGCTAGCCTGTTTTGAAGCTACATCGGGTCTGCGCCAGACACAATCTCAGAAGCACAGAAGCTCCAGATTCTGTACACGTGGCTGAGCTCCAACGTCTTTCCCCTCGTCCAGGACGCGCCGACCTATGCAGAAGCCATGGCGCTACTGAAGGAGAATTACGCTCAGCAGACCAACAAGATCTATGCCAGGCACATCCTGTCCACGCAGCACCAACTTCGCGGTGAGTCTGTGTAAGATTTCTGGCATGCCCTGCTCGCCCTGGTGAGAGACTGTGATTGCCTGGCCATTTTGGCCACTGAACATTCGAACCTGCTAATGAGAGACACGTTCGTTACATAGATAGATATCATAGATATCATAGAATTTACAGTGCAGAATGAGGCCATTCGGCCCATCGAGTCTGCACCGACTCCTGGAAAGAGCACCCTACCCAAGATTAATACCTCCACCCTATCCCCATAACCCAGTAACCCCACCCAACACTAAGGGCAATTTTGGACACTAAGGGCAATTTAGCATGGCCAATCCACCTAACCTGCACATCTTTGGACGGTGGGAGGAAACCGGAGCACCCGGAGGAAATCCACGCACACACGGGGAGGATGTGCAGACTCTGCACAGACAGTGACCCAAGCCGGAATCGAACCTGGGACTGTGGAGCTGTGAAGCAATTGTGCTATCCACAATGCTACCGTGCTGCCCCTAGGGGATAGGGGCATAGAATCTGACTATTTCCGCCAGTGCCTCCTAGAAGGGGCCATGCTTGACCTCGCGGCGACAAGGAAACTAGCGCTCTTGTGCATCGTGGACCCCGCCAGAGGCCACCCCATCGTGGACCCCATCAGCGACCGCTCCCAGCCAACCCCACACCTGCGCCACGTGGCAGCTAACCAACCTTGGGGGACCCAATTTCTACTTCTGCGGACAGACAAAACACTCCCGGCAGCGCTGCCCGGCGTGGAGCGCACTCTGCAAGGCCTGTGGCAAGAAGGGACATTTCACTGCAGTGTGCCAGGCCCGCTCAATCACCGCTATTGTCCCTGCACCACCCACGTGCGGCCCATGGGCGGCGCCATCTTGCTCCACCCATCACACGGGTGGTCCATGGGCGCCGCCACCTTGCTTGCCTCAGAACCAATGAGCGCCGTCATCTTGCCTGCCCCAGGATACGTGCGGCCCGAGGGCGCCGCCATCTTGCCTGCCCCAGGACACGTGCGGCCCATGGGCGCCGCCATCTTACCCGCCTCAGGACCCCTGCCCGTCGGGCACCTCATCGGGCGGCTCATCGCCTGCAACCGCCGATGACCAGCCGCGTCTCGCCTCAGTCACGATCGGCCAGTCTCGACCGTGCGACTGCGTCGACAGGGGCACATGATATCCTGCCTTCTGGACTCTGGGATCACTGAGAGCTTCATCCAACCCAATAGGGTAAGGCGCTGCTCCCTCGCGGTACATGCCGCTAACCAAAGAATCTCCCTGCCCTTTGTATCCCACTCCATGGTGAACCGGGGGTACTGCATCACCACCCTCACCATCCAGGATGTGGGGTTCAGTGGATTCCGGCTCTACGTCCTCCCCAACCTCTGCGCTGCCTTGCTACACAGCCTGGACTCCCAGTGCAACCTCCAAAGCCTAACCCTGAAATTCGGTGGGCCCCTACCACCCCTCACTGTTTGCGGCCTCACGACCCTTAAAGTCGACCCGCCTTCCCTGTTTGCAAACCTCACCCCGGATTGCAAATACGTCACCACCAGGAGCAGACGGTACAGCGCCCAGGACAGGACCCTCATCAGGTCTGAGGTCCAGCGACTGCTGCGGGAAGGCATCATCGAGGCCAGCAACAGCCCCTGGGGAGCCCAAGTGGTAGTCATGAAAACCGGGGAGAAAAACAGGATGGTCGTTGACTGCTGTCAGACCATCAATTGGTACAAGCAGCTCGACACGTACCCCCTCCCACGCATATCTGATATGGTCAATCAGATTGCACAGTACCGGGTCTTCTCGACAGAGGACCTGAAATCTGTCTTCGACCAGCTCCCCATCCGTAAGACGGACTGCCCATACATTCGTTTGAAGCAGACAGCCATCTTTACCATTTCTTTCGGGTAACTAATAGGGTCTCGGTCTTCCAACGTCACCATTTGCGGCCACGACCAGCAGGAACACGACGCTAACCTTTCCAAATTTCTCCACACCGCCACACTCCTCAACCTAACTTACAACAAGGAGAAGTGTGTGTTCAGCAAGAACCGATGAGCCATCCTCGGCTATGTGGTTCAGAATGGAGTTCTAGGGCCCGACCCCAATTACATGCACCCCCTCATGGAACACCCCCTCCCCCACTGCCCCAAGGTCCTCAAACGATGCCTGGGGTTCTTTTCGTACTACGCTCAGTGGGTCCCTAACTATGCCGTCAAGGCTCGCCCACTCATCCACTCCACCGTTTTCCCCATGACGGCCAAGGCTCACCAGGCCTTCAACCGTATCAAGGCCGACATCGCCACGGCCGTGATACACGCGGTCGATGAGACGTTAACATTCCAAGTTGAGAGCGATGCATCAGACGTCGCTCTGGCCACCACCCTCAACCAGGCAGGCAGGCCCGTGGCAGTCTTTTTCCGCACCCTCGATGCCTCCGAAATTCAGCACTCCTCCGTCGAAAAGGAGGCCCAAGCAATCGTTGAAGCTGTGCGGCATTGGAGGCATTACCTGGCCGGCAGGAGATTCACTCTCCTCACTGACCAACGGTTGGTTTCCTTCATGTTTAACAACACACAGCGGGGTAAGATCAAAAATGATAAAATCTTGAGGTGGAGGATCGAGCTCTCCACCTACAATTACGAGATTTTGGATCGCCCCGGAAAGCTCAACGAGCCCCCCGATGCCCTATCCCGAGGTACATGTGCCAGCGCACAAGTGGATTGACTCCGGACCCTGCACGACGATCTCTGCCACCCAGGAGTCACCCGCTTTTACCACATCATTAAGGCCCGCAATCTGCCCTACTCCATCGAGGAAGTCGGGGCTATCACCAGAGACTGCCAGGTCTGCGCGGAGTGCAAACCGCACTTCTACCAGCCAGACCGTGCGGGCCTGGCGAAGGCCTCCCGCCCCTTTGAACGCCTCAGCGTGGACTTCAAAGGGCCACTCCCCTCCACCGACCGCAACACGTATTTTCTTAATGTGGTCGACGAGTACTCCCCTTCGCCGCCCCATGCCCCGATATGACGTCTACCACCATCATCAAAGCCCTCAACACCATCTTCGCTCTGTTTCGTTTCCCCGCCTACTTCCACAGCGACCGGAGATCCTCATTTATGAGCAATGAGCTGCGCCAGCTCCTGCTCAACAGGGGCATTGCCTCGAGCAGGACGACCAGCTATAACCCTAGGGGAAACAGGCAGGTGGAGCGGGAGAACAGGATGGTCTGGAAGGCCGTCCAGCTGGCCCTACGGTCCAGAAATCTCCCGGCCTCCCGCTGGCCGGAGGTCCTCCCCGACGCACTTCACTCCATTCGGACGCTCCTGTGCACCGTGACTAAAGAAACCTCCCATAAATGTCTCTTTGCCTTCCTCAGGAAGTCCACCTCAGAGGTATCGATCCCAACATGGCTGGCAGCTCCAGGACCCGTTCTCCTCCGCAAGCACGTGCGGCTCCACAAGGCGGACCCGTTGGTTGAGAGGGTACAGCTATTCCATGCAAACCCGCAGTCTGCCTACGTAGTGTACACCAATGGCCGCCAAAACACAGTCTCCCTCAGGGACCTGGCATCAGCTGGGTCCCCACACACCCCTCCCCTCTGCCCCGGCGCCACCCTCCCTCCCCCCAGCGTACCCCACCGCAGTGCCCGCTCCAGGACAATCCGTCCTCCCCTTGCTCCCACCCGGGGATGAAGAGGATGGCGACACGCTCCCGGAGTCACCAAAGACCAAGCCGATGCCTGAGTTGCCACCAGTACTGCGGCGGCAGATCAAGGCACCCGATTGTCTACATTTGTAACCTTCTCTGTAATTTTAAAACCAATCTGTGTGTATGTAGTTTTCCACCACCCCCACTGGATTCATTTGTAACAGGGGGTGAATGTGGAAGTCACCACTGTTTTGTTATGCTCTTGATGTAGCATAAGCTGCTTCCTTGATGTGCACTTTGACAAAGGAAGATTCAGACTTGGAGATAGCTTTAACACGTATATTAAACTGTTGACAATTCTCCTACTTGGATTCGACTCTCATGTTAATCCTGCTATAGCTACTCAGACTGACGAACCAGTCTGCTACAATCCACATGGTTGGTGTGATGTGTTTCAAATCAACCCTGTGTACTCACTGAGTGTCTCCACTGGAAAGAGGAAGATCATGTGTGCTGTGTCCTTTTATATGGGTTGGTGTAATGCTCTCCTGTGATAGTGTCACCTCTGTGTGTATCGTGAATTCCCATTGATCGTGTCCTATTTTACTGACCTATTGGTTGAATGTCTGTGTGTCATGTCTCTGGTGATCCCTCTAGTGTCTAGCTAGTCTACGAGTACTTACATTAACCCCTTGTGTATTTACAGTGATGCATATCACCACAACCACTGTTGTATTATATTGTATATATTGGTATTACAGTAAGGCCCCTGTACTACAGGTACGGGGGTAGATCCCTGCCTGCTGGCTCCACCCAGTAGGCGGATTATAAATGTGTGTGCTCCCCGAACAGCAGTCATTTTGCCAGCTGCTGTAGGAGGCCACACATTTCTGTGTAATAAAGCCTCGATTACTCTCTACTCTCATCTCGTCGTAATTGATAGTGCATCAAGTAGGCTTACAGTAACACGGCAACAAAGTTACTGTGAAAAGCCCTTAGTCGCCACATTCTGACACCTATTCGGGTACACAGAGGGAGATTTCAGAATGTCCAAATTACTTAATAGCACATCTTTCAGGACTTGTGGGAGAAAACTGGAGCACCCAGAGAAATCCCACGCAGACACAGGGAGAACATGCAGGCTCCGCACAGACAGTAACCCAAATTGGGAATCGAACCTGGGACCCTGGTGCTATGAAACCATAGTACTAACCACTATGCTATTGTGCTGCTCAGGATTATCAAGAAACATCTATTGTTGTTGGTCCCTGATCACCAGTTATTGCAACCTGTACTTCTGCACTTAGATTGGGCACTTTTATTGAAAATATCTAACATTGATACTGCTTATAACTTGTAATCACTTCATTTGTGTAAAGTGCTTTGAGGCACCTTGAAGATTTGAAAGGTGCTATATAAAGTTACATTCTTTCTTTCTTTGTACCATTCTGATTTTAACCTGTAATCCATTGCAGGGAAATGAAGCACAAACCTAAAATAGGTGGGCTGACATAAAATTATAATGTCAATGGCACTCTGCATTTTACCGAAGCTGAGTGGGACAGGTACCATAGCTTTCCCACTGGACTGAACCACATCTTCAGTTGGTCAGCTGACTGAAGGTGTCATTCAAGAGAAATGTAAAACTTGCCTTTTTAGGAGCTGGAGAAATGGGGACCCCCAAGTTCAAAAAGGGAAGTCATAGTTTGCCCAGCCTTGGACTCTACTTACCCATCTCCAAAAACCCTCTCCCTCCCACTTACTCACAAGTAGGAGGATAAACAAGTATTGCTCAATTTTTCCCCTTTAGTAGCTGCTTCATAACTTTACACAGTTGTTTTGGGCGGGAAGTTGAATGGCGGTATTTTAGTAAGGTCCAGAAGTTGAAATATCCTGGACCATAAACTTAAGCTAACCCGTGTATCACTCACTTGCTCTGCTCCCCTCCTACCTGAAATTTGTTCAAAGCTAAATTCCATCATGTCTTTATTTGTACATTAACATTTCAGTCACTGAGCCAAATCTTTGATTAAATCAATTGCTTCATAGACTGTGATGCTAAAATGTTTAAAGATGATTTTCCAATTACAGGAGATTTAAATACCGACTCCCATTACAGATGTTCACTTTAGAATTTTTAATTATAGATGTTGGTTTGGAAAACGTTACAAGAAACAAGTTTTGTGGACAGGGAATGTGCACTAATTGCACTCTTTTTGATGCAATGCAGATTTATAAGTTGGTAATTTTGTTCATCTTTTTGTATGATATGATCATCAAATTCCTACAGTGCAGAAGGAGGCCATTTGGCCCATCAAGTCTGTACCGACCCGCTGAAAGAGTATTCCGCCTAAACTCACTTCCCACCCTAAGCCAATAACCACTTAATCTAACCTACACATCTTTTTTGAACACAAAGGGGTATTGTAGCATAGCCAATCCACCCAATCTGCACCTCTTTGGACTGTGGGTGGAAACCAGAGCACCCGGAGGTAACCCAGGCTGGCACGGGAGCAAGTCCAAACTCCACATAGACAGTGACCAAAGGCTGGAATTGAACCTGGGTCCTTGGCGCGGTGGGGCAGCAGTGCTAATCACTATGCCCCCATACTGCCAAAGATATATTGGAATTGAGAGAATATATCCTTTCCTCTTTCAGGGATGTATTTTTATCTTCTGGTGCTCCCAGGCTTTGAAATTGGATGTGCAGCTTTGTGGAATTATTAGTGTGAGAGAGAAATTAAAATTATATTAACAGGATGGAAAAATAATCTCGCAAAACTGAAATTCAAATACCAACTGCAGGTTATTTGATGGATTGAAAGCTTATTTCATTTGATATCAACCAAGGTTTAAACAGGTTGTTTTTTAACATTGTGAATGTTATTGAATAGAAGCCAAAGCAACACAGACTCATCAAACTATAAAATTAAAATTGATTTACAGCACAACAGGCCATGGCATAACAAGTGATAAAGTCAAAATAACGTTCTGGGCTCGGAAACATTTTATATAGTGTCATGTGAGAGTGCCATTAAGAATTGGATGTTTAAGAAATGTACCTTTAAGAAATGAAGCTGATCATATTACTGAAATGATGTCGGGGGGGGGGGGGGGGGGGGGGGGGGGGGGTAGCTGAGCTCACTTCTGCTTTTTGGGAGTTTTAGTTTGAGTTTTGAAGAAACTTGGGTGTGGCTGTGAGCTGCATTGCTGGGATCTCTGCCATGAAGGACAATCTCTTAATCCTTTGGTGAAATCGGAATTGTAAAAAGGTCTCAGTATTGAATATAAATCTAATGTGCATCTGTTTGAAGAATTTGTTAAGTCTTTTGGATGTGTAAAGGAACAGTTTGCAGGATTGGGTAGTGTTGTATTATTTGCAGGGTTATTTTTGAAGGAAGGGGTGCTAAGAGATCCAATGTTTATGTAAAAGGTTAATTTGAGTTCATGGAATAAACATTGTTTTGTTTTAAAAACCATGTGTCCATAATTGTAATACTACACCTGGGGAACAAGCCGTGTGCTTCAAAAGCAACAGTCCATTAAAGGCGGGGGTTGGTTGAACTCCATGATACATTTTGGGGTTCTGAAAACACTTCTCCCATAACAAAAGTGCATCACAATTAATGGTTATATTTCTTCAGTAAGTAATTGCAAGTGAATAATTTTGCAAGTAGTTGCATGATGACAGGAGCTTGAATGTTGAAGCCAGGCCCACCTTGCAATGCTGACATGTTGAGAATGATTCTTATCCTGAAGCCAGACAAAGAAATGAAACTGAGACTCGCACCAGGAATGTCCGAGGGAGCCATCAGAACAGCCGGTATAAACAGGGTTTTTACTGACCCTCAACTGCAATTATAGAAGCCAATTGGGAAAATACGTAAGGAAATTTCAGGTATAAGTTTCATGAAAAATTACAAAAAGAATTAGCTTTAAATACTAAGATCGAAGACAAACATTGCTGATGGTTGATACAAGATTAATGTTAACTGAACAATATTTTTTTTGCCAGTGTTGACTGAATGGAAAAATAAATACTGCAGATAATTTTCCCCTTCATTTTATAAACAGTAAAAAGGGCAGCACGGTGGCACAGTGGTTAGCATTGTGCTGAGGACCCGGGTTGAAATCCCTGCCCTGGGTCACTGTCCGTGTGGAGTTTGCACATTCTCCCTGTGTTTGCGTGGGTTTCACCCCCACAACCCAAAGATGTGCAGGTTAGGTGGATTGGCCACGCTAAATTACCCCTTAATTGGAAACAAATAATTGGGTACTCTAAATTTTTTTAAAAAATGAACGGTAAAATTTGCGATCATCAAAGAAAAAAAATAACTATATTGTCACAAGTAGGCTCACATTAACACTGCAATGAAGTTACTGTGAAAAGCCCCTAGAGAACTAAACTGATTTTAATTTTCATTTATAATTGACTGGTGATTTGTTCCAGATGTTTACTGCTCATGTTGTAAAGGTGACAATTCTGCATGCAAATCTATGCTTCTTCTTTCATGCGTCAAACAAGTTTATTCTAAAATTAATGTTCCATGTAAATACTGAATGTGAATTGTAGTGGCATCTAGTTTCACTGTGGATGTTTTATTTGTGAAGGATCCACAGCTTAAACACCTGCACATTGGAAATGTACTATTTAACAAGCAAGGGCTTGGATAAGTCATGCTTACTACTTCAGAAATGTGAGGGGGGGAAGCAATTTATATGATCTTTTATTCCATCCTTGCCTGTGCAAGGCACAAATACTGTGTCAATATCTTCCCCCAAGCTGTTCAACTGTTCAAAGTGGAAAACTGCCTAGGTATGTCCTGTCTACACAAAGGGCAACTTAAAAGTGTCCATCGTGTTGTGTAGCAAGACTACCATAACAAAACGGATAGATTTAGAATAAATCTAGTAGCTCAGAGCAGGGCATCTATGAGACACTGTGGACCATCAACAGCAGCTGAATTGGATTCGACCACTGGGAGTCCATCAGTGCAAGAGGCAAGAACTGGCAAGAGGATGATTTACCTTAAGTCTCCATATGTCCTTTCCACAAAAAGTAGGTGAATAAAATGTGACCAACTTACATCCCATCATCTACTCTCAAGCATCAGTAAAGTCATGGATGGTGTAATTGACAGTGCTATTAAGTAACACTTGCTCAGCAACAACCTGCTCACTGATGTTCAGATTTGGTTCCACCAGTCCAGAAGGAAAAAATGGTAAAAACAAGAAAATAAGAATACTGGTGCAACCTGGTCCTGCATACATTAAAATGGAACACCGAGAAAAACTAGGAAATAAGATTACTGCTGTTTTTTCCTACTCGGAGGTTCCACATGGCTCCAGACCTCATTATAACCTTGGTCCAAATAGGGCAAAAGTGTTGAATTCCAGAGGTGACATTAGACTGCCTGCTCTGAGCATCAAGCAGCATTTGAGCAAGTGTGATATTAAGGAACTCTGGTTAAATTAATGTCAATGTGAATGGGTGTGACTCGAGGTGAGAGTTGGTGGTGGGAGTGAAATCACACAGCCTAGAATCTTATCTTGTATCAATAAGAAAAGTGGTTGAAGTTGTTGGAAGATAACCACCATAGCCTTAGGACAAAGGTGTTGGGAGTTCCTCAGGGCAGTGTGCTAGCCCCAAACATTTCAGCCCTTGCATTCAACATAAGGTCAGAGTGAGGATAGTTGCGTAGCATTCAGTTTGGTTCATAGTTCCTTAGTAATGAAGGAACCAATGCTCAGAAGCAGCAAGATGTGGTCAACATTCAAGCATGGGCTGATAAATGACAAGCAACATTAGTGCCATGTAAATGTTAGACAATGACCACCTCCAATAAAAGAGATTCTATGGGCGCAATGCAGCGACTGGGTTGCGCCCGTCGTGGATCCGGATGAATAACGGGAGAGGACAAAATCAAGATTCGAGCTGGGTGTGAACAATTTTGCAATTCACCTGGCCCGCTTCCAATGGTGAGTTTTGGATCTCACCCAAAAATGGCAAGAATATCATTAATTTTCATTTGCATTCATTTCAATTTTATTCTTCAGATTGAAGTTGAATGCAGTGGAATTCCATGACTCCCAATCAGGCAGTGATGCGGGCCTCGTTCAGTACTGGCACAATGGCTACTGAGGGGAAGTGAGGGGAAGAGGAATTGCTCTTTCCATTTACTGGCATGCAGCTCAAGCGCACCTTTGCTGCTGCCCAGTGCTCGGGGGATGGCGTGGGGAGGGGAGACCCTTCAGGGGTGTTGGGCTTGGTCAGGGGGTTGAAATATTCCAGGCTGGCGGTTGTGCTTGGGCCGGGCGTGGAGGCAAGGGTGAGGCATTGCGTCTGTGAGTCTCCATTACCATTTAGGTCAACTTGACCAACACCCCAATCATTACCCTGAACATTCCCCCTACTGACATTGATGTAAAGGCCTAAAATCAAGCCTAAAAAGTGAGCTTTATTTTGCTTGCTGATGTGAAACCAATTAGCAATCGTCCGCTCCACCCTTCAATAATAGGGTGCGCGTGAAATTTTCCGAGCCCACGCCGGGTTGGAGAATCGGCGAGAGGGCGCGCGAATCCTGCCACGCCTGTTCGTCGCCGGGCCGCCGATTCTCCGGTGACTGGAAAATCGGCGTCAATTGCGTCGGCGCAGTCACCGCGGCGCTGGTTGGGGTCTGTTGAAAGTGGCCCCCACGGCGATTCTCCACGCCTGACGGGCCGAGAGCCCGCTGAGATTCAGCGAGTCCTGCCGCCGTTGTTCGCGTACGGTCCTACACGGCAGGACCTTGGCTTCTGGCTGCGGGGCCGTCCTGGTGGGAGGGTGAGGTGAGCCGACTCCGGCGGGGGGGGGTCTCCACGGTGGCCAGGCCCGCGATCGGGGGCAATTGATCGGCTGCCGCGCTCATTCCAGGGGGGCATATGTTCCTCCGCGCCAGGCCCCTGTCGGGGCTCCGCCATGTTGCCTGCGGGACAGCACGGAGACGGCTGTCGCGCGCATGCGTGGACCCGCGCTGGCTGTGTAGGGCCGGCTTTTGGGGCCGGAGCAGCGCACAGCACTCCGGCGCCGTGCTAGCCCCCGAGGAGGCCCGTTGACGCCGGCGTCAACACTTGGCTGGGATTTTGGAGAATCCCAGCCCACATTTCCTGCCATCCAACATTGGGAACATAATTTTAATGCATTTACATCTCATCAGCGTGCCTCGCCTTTGGAATTATCCTTACCATGTTGAATTTACCTTCCATGTCAGTGTGACTTCAGGCTAACGTGATTCACAACAGTATTTATAAGGCGTTGACCTGGCCAGCTGAGCTTTGAGGGGAAATCGGAGCTGAGCAGCACTTGTGATGTTCGCTTTTTCAACTTCAAGAAAGAGGCACTGTGCATTCAGGCAGGGGTACAGGCAAGCCACCATTTCCTGGCTAGCTGAAAGAGCAGTGTCAGGGAAAAGCCTGCATTGCAGATGGAGTGTGAAGATGGTGAGTGGAGATAGCCCAGTTTGATAGCAGTACACGAGAATGAGCATTGGGGTGGGGAGGCAAGCAGCCATGCATTATGGAAAGTTTTATAAAATAAGCCTTATTCTGCAGCTGAGACAGTCCATCACCTTGGGCTGAAGGGTAATGGACTCCTCGTGCCTTGCAATCTGAGGAGTGCAGCTATTATCCCTTCCTGATGTTTCTGTCATTATCACTTCAGTTCCAACAACAACCTATTGAGGACAGAATCAAGAGGCTCATCATCTGAATCAACAGCTTACTTTCCTCCAACTGTCCTCCAAATGCCAGAGACCTCACCTGTCCCTGCCTCCTCCTGCTGTGGAACAGTTTATGTGCTGTTCTTACCAGATGGTGATACTGCGCCTGTTCTATATGGAGGTCCCACCAAGGTGTCCATCGCTGTGGTGGTGGAGGGTGTGGGTAAGTACTCTGGTGGGACTTTGAACATGCTGTCCTCAGGGTCATCATCTGAGGTGGTGTCGGTGCTGGATTTGGGGCCAAGGTTGCCTGAGGACAACGTAATAAATTTGCCTGGGAGAGAAAGTGTAGATTATCAGTACATGGCTGTGGTGGCACACTGGACTCAGTTCAGTTGCCAGAGGGAAGATCTGGTACAGGATTCTCACTTGTTGGATGCTTGGTGCTGACGTCGCCATCACCGTCGGAACAGTCAGTACTCTCTCCAAACAGCTGCAATGCGTGCTCTTCAAAGGGAGTGAGGACGTTGATGTCCTGCACTCGCGGCCACCGCCCCCCCGCCCCCCCGCGCGCCACACCACGCCCCCCCACCCACCCACCACCTAGTACCTCTCCTTTTTATTGCCCTGCATGAGGATGGTTGGAGAGAGTGAGCGAGGCACGTTCCAGGCTAAATGAGAAGAATACCAGGTGTGCAGGTGAGTGGGTGCTGAGTGCAGCTATGGGTGGAATGAGGGGGCGATCTCCAGAGGAAATGAGGCCAGATGGAGATGCGAGGGTGTGTGTGAGATGGTGAGTGGTGATATCTTTGAGTTGGCAGCGAGTGAGATGCCGTTGAATGTGTGACCGGCTGGTGAGTGTCTGAGTTTAGAATGATGGAGTAGTTGCCATACCCAGGCAGCACGGATGAGATCATTTATCCTCTTCCTGTACTGGGTGGCATGCAGCACCGACCACCACTGCCACTGCTTCCCAAGCTGGAGTGGGAATGTTGCTGCCCTACCTGCGGCCAGTTCAAGGGGAGATGACATCACAATGGGCCTCCATGGCATCAAATGGCCATTGCAGGGATGTGACAGTCCAGGGGTGGAAGCACTGAGAGATGTGCGTATGGCTGCAGTTTACGTATGGCACTGGGCATGAGGAAGTGATGAAGCAAAGGTGTGGTGGGCGAATCAGATGCCGCCAGCCAGCGAAATGGCTTGCTCCCCATGAGTGAATAATTAATAAGATTGTAGGGGATAATTTAGCGTCAAAACCCACCATTGCAGTTGTTGGGAAAATTTACATTTTTCGCACCATGACTCCAATTAGTGTAAATTTGGAATGATTCTGCCCACAGTGGTGCCAGTGTGTACTATCTATCTATTTGATGTAATTCACCAAGACTCCTTCAACAGCACCTTCCAAACAATGGGGCTGGATTCTCCACTCCCTGACACCGAAATCGCGTTCGGCGATGGGGCGGAGAATCCATTTTGACGGCGAAATCGGGAACGGCATCGGTTTTCGCATGCTCCGCCCCCTGAAAAGCGGCGTACTCCTCGCCACGTGTCCATGGCTTCACGCCATTGCCTGAGGCCCGCCCCGTGATGCTCCATCCCCGACCGGCCGAATTCTTGTCGGCATGGGTTACATGTGGTCTCACCGTTCGGGAACCTCGCATGGCAACTGCGGACTCAGTCTGGCACCGCCACAGTCGAGGGAGGGCCGAACGGCGGGCAGGGGGGGCTTCATTTGCGGCTGGGGGCACTGTGGGCAGACGGTCCAGGGCGCATGAGCGGCCGAAGGGGGGTTACTTTTTTTGCAGTACATGTCCACGGTCTGAGTCCGCCACGTCTCACGGTGCGGCCGCTGCAGGCCGTCACTGTGCGCATGCATGGCCACCGAGCCGGCAATGCTCCGGGGCATATTGTCAGCTAGAGCTGGGAGCTTCACACTGCCTCCCTGCTAGCCCCCAGCAAAACGGGGAATCGGTGGTTGGTTTGCGTCAGTTTTCCTGGTATTTTCACGCCGGCATGAGGACTGGGGGTGCGATTCTCCGCTCGCGAGACAGAGTGTCCGCGCCATCGTGAACGCCATCGCATTTCACGATGGCGCGAAACGGACGCAGCACTAGTGATTATGGCCCCCATAGGGGGCCAGCACGGCGTTAGAGCAGTCCATCCTCGCTCCCTGGCATGCACTGGGGACGGCGCCAACCCGCATATGCGCAGTGGCGACACGCCAACTCACGCATCGCGGTGGCTTTACGGAATGCGCCGGCCCCGACGCAACATGGCGCTGGGGTTCTGGACGCGCCATAAAGTAGGCCCAGGGAGGGAGAGGCTGGCCAGCCGAACGGTGGGCCCTGATCGTGGGCCAGACCCCATCGGAGGCCCCCCCGGGGATGGAGCCCCCCCCCCCCCCCGCCCCCCCATAGGCCGCCCCTTGACCCTTCGTGCAGAGTTCCCGCCGGCAGCGGCTAGGTGTTGACGGTGCCGGCGGGACTCTGCTTTTACCGCGTGTCCGGTCCGGTCAATCGGCGGCCCGGCCTCGTACAGCGGCCTGCGGCCATGCCGCGCCGAACGCGCTGGCGCAATTGGCGCCGATTCTCCGCACCTCGGAGAATCGCGTGCGAGCGTCGGGGCGGCATGGCGCAGCTGCTCCGATTCTCCTGCCCGGTGTGGGGCTGGGAGAATCATGCCCTTAGTCTCCAAAATGGAGAATCCAGCCCAGGATCTTTGCCATGTAGTAGAACAGGGACAGCAGATGCATATGAACAACACCACCTGTGGCATCCCCCCATGTCACGCACCATCCTGATTTGGAACGCGTCAGAGTCACGGGTGGCAGGGTAGCACAGTGGTTAGTGCTGCTGCCTCACAGTGCCGGGGTCCCGGGTTCAATTCCAGTCTTGGGTTATACATTTTGTGGAGTTTGCCCATTCTCCTATGTCTGCATGAATTTCCTCCGGGTGCTCTGGTTTCCTCCCACAGTCCAAAGATGTGCAGGTTAGGTGGATTAGCCATGCTAAATTGCCCCTTAGTGTCCAGTGCTGTGCAGGTTAGGTGGGGTTACAAGTTTCGGGAGGGGAGTGGGCCTAAGTAGGATGCTTTTTCAGACTTGATGGGTCGAATGGCCTCTTTCTGCACTGTAAGCATTCCATTCTATGATTCTGGAGCACTGGCTGGAATTTTCCGGTCTCCTCCATGGCGGGTTTGCCCGCAGCACAATGGCCCGACATTGGCTGCCAGTGGGATCTTCCGGTCTCGCTGAAGTCAATGGCAATTTGCATGGCTTGCCCGTGGCACTGCCAGGGAAACTGTGGTGGGATCAACTTCGGCAGGAACAGGATATCCTGTCTGTGGGGAAGGGCAGGAAATCCTGCCCACTGTTCCTTCACTGAGTCAAAATCCTGGAACACCTGTTGATGATAACAATGATGGTAGACATTCCTACACTACATGAGACTGCAGCATTTCAAGAAGGTTTACCACCTTCTCAAGGGCAATTAGGAATGGGTAATAAATGCTGGCTTAGCCGGCAACATTCACACCCCAAGAACAAATATGTTTAAAAAGTCATTGGCGATTCTTCTAATAAGCAAGTGCGCAGAAGAAATCCTGTTATATGGAAACCTTTCATCTTCGAGTCTTTCCCATTCAACCTGATTGGGTTTGTTGAACAATGTATCTAAAAAACAGTTTGGCCTGATTTCCAGTCTCTAATATTTATTAATGTTATGTACAAGCCAAACCGCTTCCCAAGATGACTCAATAACAAAGCAAGCGTTAGTTGTTGTACGGACAGTGTGAAGGAGAGATGATTGATGGACATATGAAAATGAAAATCGCTTATTGTCTGCTTCTCTGAGAGACTGAGATAAACCAAAGCTGCAGAGGGTTTAAATAAACATGTGCCAGAACAGGAAATTTCAAATTTTGATGAGGTAGGTTGTGGCATCCTTTCGCGTGGATTCAGTGATTCAAGGACTGATTGGTGAACTTAATGAACTGAAAATAAAAGCAGCGAGGCCTGCAATACAATTCAACATTAATTGGTCCACTTAACGAAGCCTCATCAGCCCCCTGCTAACAAGGTCAAGCAGCACTAAAGCTGCACTTGCTCAGCTAACACCAGCCAGCTCACAACAATGGTATTGTGGAGACCGGCCTCAGGGTTCAGGGACGCTGACCTGGAGAGGCTCCAGGACGCGGTTGAGGTCAGGAAGGATGTCTTGTTCCCCCGCGGGTCCCAGAGGGTGAGCCACATGGCAGCCAGTGCTGCCTGCGATAAGGTGGCGGCAGCCGTTAGTTCCAACAGTCTGACCAGGAGGACTAGCCAGCAGTGCAGAAAGAAGGTCAACAACCTATACCGGGCAGCACGAGTGAGTAGACACCAATGCCTGTCCCCCCCTTCCCCGTCCAAGGGAGCATCCACCTCAACTCCCCATGCGACCACCAGCCCTCCCTCCCCCACCTTAACACCCCCTCTCCCACTGCTGTGAACCACACATGTGGCTAACGATGCTCCCTCTGTGTCTCCTCAGGAAAAGCTCTCCCATCATCGCCAGAAGAGGGTCTAGCGGCAGTGCTAGACATAAGAATGCTCACTTCCTTCGAGGAGCGCGCATTGGCCGTGGATAGATTGGTCAATCACGCGGAGGCTGGCGGATGCCGCTGAGGTGAGGGACTACGGGCTCCACCCGGAGGACCCATCAAACGTAAGTTGTTATTGCCTTACTGACTGACTGACCCATTCCTCCTACTGATCACATGTCCATTCTTCTGCAAGTCCTCCAGCTAACGGAGCTGGCCCATCCAAGGGGCCACGCGGTGGTAAATGTTAGTGGTCAGGCTTCGGGGGAAAAATCTGGTGGGCATCACATTGCTGCTGATGCACATCAGGTGGATGCAGGAAATCCCAGGTGAGATAGCTGTCCGAGGGCTGCTGTATACCAGGACCAGCTGTGTCCCAGCCTGGTGCTGAGTCGCCCGGAGATACCCGGAGCTGATGGAGATGATAGGGAACAATCTGGGCATTCAGAGGGCGATGACAGTGTGTCACTCCAGCACATCCATAGCCGATTGGAGGAGTCCCAGAAGCTACGGGCGCAAGAGATGTCGCCGGCCATTAGTGGCACCGAGGCCAACACTGCTAGGGTGACGACCTTAGTGTAAAGCCTGGTGCACGATATCAGCACCATGAGTGAAGGCGTCCAAGGCGTCGTGCAGTCGGTGACGGCCATGTCTGAGGCTCTCGACAGGATGTCTGACTCGCTGGGGGATGTCACCCAGCACCAGTCTTACCTTGATGAGATTCTGCGGGACATATCCAGCACTCAGATAGGAATGGCCAAGGTGCTGAGGCCACAGGCAGGTGGAGCAGGATAATGTGACGGTCTGGAAGGCCGTCCAGCTGGCCCTATGGTCCAGAAATCTCCTGGCCTCCAAGACTGGCAGCTCCAAGACAAGTTCTCCTCCGTAGACACGTATGACTCCATAAGGCAGACCCGTTGGTTGAGAGGGTACAGCTACTCCACGCCAACCTGCAGTATGCTTACGTAGCGTACCCCGACGGCCGCCAAGACACAGTCTCCCTCAGGGACCTGGCACCAGCTGGACCCCACACACACCCCCCTCTGCCCCGGCTCCACCCTCCCTTGCCCCGGCTCAAACCACTGCAGCCCCCGCTCCAGGACAATCTGTCCTCCCCTTGCACCCACCCGGGGATGAAGAGGATTTCGACACACTCCCGGAGTCACCGAAGACTAAGCCGACGCCTGAATCGCCACCAGCACTGCGGCGCTCTCAACGACAATGAAATGAAAATGAAATGAAAATCGCTTATTGTCACGAGTAGGCTTCAATGAAGTTACTGTGAAAAGCCCAAAGTCGCCACATTCCGGCGCCTGTTCGAGGAGGCTGGTACAGGAATCGAACCGTGCTTCTGGCCTGCTTGATCTGCTTTAAAAGCCAACAATTTAGCCAAGTGAGCTAAACCAGCCCCTAAAATGAAGTTACTGTGAAAAGCCTCTAGTTGCCACATTACGGTGCCTGTTCAGGGAGGCTGTTACGGGAATCGAACCGTGCTGCTGGCTTGCCTTGGTCTGCTTTCAAAGCCAGCGATTAGCCCTGTGAGCTAAACAGCCCCTAAATGCACGGACCGCCCCAAGGCACGGACCGCCTAAATTTGTAATATTCTCTGTGATTATTAAAAGCAACTTGTCTGTATATAGTTCTCCATCCACCCCAGCTGGACTCATTCTTAACAGTGGGTGAATGTGGTAGTCACCACTGATGTATTATACTGTATATATATGGGTTTTACGGTAAGGCCCTTGTACTACAGGTACGGGGGTAGATCCCTGCCTGCTTGCTCCGCCCAGTATGCAGAGTATAAATATGTGTACTCTCCATACAGCAGCCATTTTGTCAGCTGCTGTAGGAGGACACACATCTCTGTGTAATAAAGCCTCGATTACATTCTACTCTCATCTCGTCGTAATTGATAGTGCATCACAGGGCGAAACTCTCGATTGGTTAATGCCAAAATCAGCAAAGGTGATTGGGTGGAGAATCGTTTTTTTTTATTTCAAGTACCCAATTCATTTTTGCCAATTAAGGGGCAATTTAACGCGGTCAATCCACCTAACCTGCACATCTTTGGGGTGTGGGGGAGAAACCCATGCAAACACGGGGAGAATGTGCAAACTCCACATCGACAGTGACCCAGAGTCAGGAACAAACCTGAAACGTCGGCACGAGAATCTGTTTTAACACCAAACTCATGGCGGACACGGGTTAATGCCAAATCGCAACTTTCCAGTACCTCGACAACAGAGTTAATGCTTTCCACTCTGCACACACAATAAACGCTGTTTGCATATCATTAGCGGGCCTGATCCGAGGCCTACCCACGATTCTCCGGCTCTACTGGAGGGAATTCCCAATGGCGAGGTTCACTTATGCTTTTAAAAATTGAGAAACAGGCCATGGCATATGAGCGAGAGAGAGCAGGTAGGACACGGATGGTCAGGGGTTGCTGGCTTGCTAGGCTGGCTGGGGGGCGGCCTGCCAGTGGCATGGGGGAGGGGGTGGTCGTGGGTCCCTCACGGGACTGGGGTGGTGTCCATGCATGGACTGCCATTGCCATGGCCCACAAGTCCGCCATCTCGCTGCACACTCCACTGATTACCCTCCTTGGCCCCTGGTTCTCCTTGGCCCCTGTCACCGGCCATATGGGTGCCCCCACCCCACCAACTCTGCACCCCACCCTCCGCCATACCACCTTCTGCATACCAGCTTCCCCAAACGGCCGCCACCCGCCGATGGGGCATCACGCGGCCTGCCCAAGGGCAATGCACACAGTAGCCCCTATAAGTGGGGGGCGGTGGAGGGGGGGGGGGGGGGTCATGGAGCGTATTCCTGACATGGGCAGCGTTAGCTAACAGTGA
Organism: Scyliorhinus canicula; assembly: GCF_902713615.1. Lineage (NCBI taxonomy): Eukaryota > Metazoa > Chordata > Chondrichthyes > Carcharhiniformes > Scyliorhinidae > Scyliorhinus > Scyliorhinus canicula. The sequence continues at coordinate 137,431,722 of NC_052151.1, read as the reverse complement.
ACCTGGCAACAGGGATGGGTATCTGGCCCGATGCCCCCACAGTGCGGGCACTGATGGGACCAGGCACGCGGAGATGGGTGGAACATGGGGTGGGGGGGGGGGGCAAAATCCGCAGTGCCAATCGGGGCCAACGGGTACGCACCATGTTAACATGTCAGCCTTTCACTCCCTGCAGACAATGGATATTGGAAAAACCCTGGGGGATGAACTGCGGCCGTAAGAGCTGGAGTTGCTCGAGGAGGAGGAAGCAGCGGACCCTGCCCCAGAGGAATGGGAGGCAGATGCTGAGGATAGATATCTGGTAGCCCAATGAGCTGAGGAGGAGGAGGTGCCACGTGAAGCCTCGCGTGTACCAGCTGTGCCTGTCAATCGAGGAACTGACGGACTAGGCATGCCGTTGAAAACTTCGGCTGAGCAGGAGACAGAACAACATATCTTCTGGGTCATGGCGCACCTGGCACCACAGGGGATTTGAGGAGGGGTGGGCACCTGTTCCCAGTGGCTATCAAGGTGACAGCCAGACTGAACTTTAGGCCACAGGCTCCTTTCAGGCGCTGATTGGGACCTGTCCGGTATCTCACAGAGCTTGGCACACAGGTGCATCTGTGCCATCACGGAGGTCCTATGTTCCCATTAGACACTATAACCACCAGATGCACAGTCAGTGGTGTTTGCCACATCGCTGTGGTGCCCCGGGTCCGGGGGGGGGGGGGGGGGGGGGGGGGGGGGGGATAAACTGGATGCATGTCCCGCCACAAGCACCTCAGATGACAAGACGTTCTTCACAAATGAAAGGGATTCCACTTAACGAACGTGCAGCTGGTGTGTCACAATCAGATGCGTATCATGCACGTCTGCGACCGATACCCCGGCCACTTGCACAGCGTATACATCCTGTCAGTTCATCAGTTCCCAGTACCTTCAAGGAGCTCCCTCGGATGAGGAGTTGGCTCTTGGGTGACAAGGATTACCTGCTGATGTCTTGGCTAATGAAGCCTGTCCGGAGGCCTCAGACTGGTGCAAAGTATCATTACAATGATGCCCATGCTGCAACCACGAGTGTCGTTGAGCAGTGCATCGGTGTCCTCAAGATGAGCTTCTGATGCCTGGATGGCTCCAGTGGAGTGCTCCAAAATAACCATGGGAGGGTCTCTAACATTGTGCTGTGCCCTGCAACAACATCGTGCAACAGAGTGGGAACATGCTGAAGGAGAGGAGGCAGAATTCCAGGCCTCATTTGAAGAGAAAGATGCCCAGGAAGAACAGGGCATGGTGCCCGGGCTGGTATGGCAGGCGTGTGCTGCAGGGCCGCCGCAAATGAGACAACCTCATCACCTCCAGATTTGTCAACTAAGATGCCTGGTCACCAGCAGTTATGCCACCCTGTCTCATCTCTCCGTACCCTTCCCCCACCTCCCACCCACTTCCAAATGTTGCACCCTTTCCCATAGCTGCTCACATCCTCCTCCATTCACTCCATCTCACCATCCCAGCTCTCCCTCCCTCCTCAGAGGGAACTACCAGTATAACTACAGGGTGTTGGGCCTGGGCAGGCAGTATCAGTGAGTCTTGTCCACAGGATGAAGAATGATGATGACTCGCTGTGAAATGTTGTGGTGTTGCCCATCGTTCGATAAAGTCTGACTCCTGCCTTCAGAATTATCTTCCTTTGTCCACTCAGGTGATCATAAGACTATAAGACATAGGAGCAGAATTAGACACTTGGCCCATCGAGTCTGCTCCGCCATTCAATCATGGCTGATACTTTTCTCATCCCCATTCTCTTGCCTTCTTCCCATAACCCCTGATCCCCTTATTAATCAAGAACTTATCTATCCCTGTCTTAAAAACACTCAGTGAATTGGCCTCCACAGCCTTCCACGGCAAAGTGTTCCACAGATTCACCACCCTCTGGCTGAAGAATTTCCTCCTCATCTCTGTTTTAAAGGATCGTCCCTTTAATCTGAAATGGTGTCCTCTGGTTCTTAATTTTCCTACAAGTGGAAACATCCTCTCCACATCCACTCTATCCAGGCCTCGCAGTATCTTGTACGTTTCAATAAAATCCACTCTCATCCTTCTAAACTCCAACGAGTACAGATCCAGAGCCCTCAAACGTTCCTCATACGACAAGTTCTTCATTCCAGGGATCTGTTTTGGGGCCGCTGCTGTTTGTCATTTTTATAAATGACCTGGAGGAGGGCGTAGAAGGATGGCTGAGTAAATTTGCAGATGACACTAAAGTCGGTGGAGTTGTGGACAGTGCAGAAGGATGTTACAAGTTACAGAGGGACATAGATAAGGTGCAGAGCTGGGCTGACAGGTGGCAAATGGAGTTTAATGTAGAAAAGTGTGAGGTGATTCATTTTGGAAGGAATAACAGGAAGACAGAGTACTGAGCTAATGGTAAGATTCTTGGTAGTGTGGACGAGCAGAGAGATCTCGGTGTCCATGTCCATAGATCCCTGAAAGTTGCCACCCAGGTTGAGAGGGTTGTTAAGAAGGCGTACGGTGTGTTTGCTTTTATTGGTAGAGGAATTGAGTTTCGGAGCCATTGAGTTTCAGGACTGGCCAAAAACGGGTGGCCACTCGGTCCATCACGGGCCAGAGAATCACGGGGGGGGGGGGGGGGGGGGGGGCAGCTGCCAACGGCCTCCGACCGGCGCGGCGCGATTCCCTCCCCCGGCAAAACCCCAGCGCCGGACAATTTGTCCGCTGGTGGGGGGCGGGATTCACACCACCCACTGGTGATTCTCCAACCCGACGGGGGGGTCGGAGAATCCCGCCCAAGGGCTCCCAAGTCCCTTTGTGCTTCTGCTTTCCGAAGCATTTCCCCATTTAGAAAATAGTCTATGCCTAGATTCCTCCTTCAAAAGTGCATAACCTCACACTTTTCCACATTGTATTTCATTTGCCACTTCATTGCCAACTCTCCTACCTTGTCCAAGTCCTTCTGCAGCCCCCCAGCTTCCCCAATACTACCTGTCCCTCTACAGATCTTTGTATCATCAGCAAACTTAGCAACAGTGCCTTCAGTACCTTCTTCCAGATCATTAATGTATATTGTAAAATGTTGTGGTTCCAGCACAGACCCCTGAGGCACACCACTAGTCACCGGCTGCCATCCTGAATATCTCCTGCCATGTTTTTTTTAAAATAATTTTTATTGAAATTTTTACAAAATATAAACATCTTAACTCTATTAACAAACAACCGCGGTAACACCCCAAGAACAATACCCCCCCAACTTCAAGAGCAACTTCAAACAAAGGAAAAAGAAAAAAAAACAAAAGAGCACCCAAACAACAAAAGGGAAAGAGATAGCACCCGCCACATCCCACAGACCCATGTACACAGTCCTTCCTCCCCCCAATCCAGACCCCCCCTCCCTCCCCCCCCCTCCCCCCCCCCTCCCCCCCCCCTCCCCCCCCCCCCCCCCCCCTCCCCGGGTTGCTGCTGCTGTCGGCCTATTTCTCTACCGTTCCGCCAGGAAGTCCAGGAAAGGCTGCCACCGCCTGAAAAACCCTTGTACTGATCCCCTCAGGGAAAATTTCACCCTCTCCAATTTAATGAACCCTGCCATATCATTGATCCAGGCCTCCACGCTTGGGGGCCTCGCATCCTTCCACTGGAGCAAGATCCTCCGCCGGGCTACTAGGGACGCAAAGGCCAGAACACCGGCCTCTATCGCCTCCTGCACTCCCGGCTCCACTGCAACCCCAAATATTGCGAGTCCCCAGCCTGGATTGACCCTGGATCCTACCACCCTCGACACCGTCCTTCCTACCCCTCCTGCCATGTCTTAAACCTTAGGTTAACTTATACAACTACAATTCCAAAAAGTGAAATAAAAAAATAAATAAATATACAAATGAAAAGAAAAACTATCAGTCACTTATCAGGGATAAAAAGCACCTCCTCCCCACCCAGCTTCAAATTGCCAAACTCACTCTTCGCTGTGTCTTCTCTGGCTCACTGGAAGAACTCACTGGGAGTGAGTTCAAGTTGCTCTTTTTAAATTGGCCTGAGTTGATTTTCCCCCCCCCACCCCTCCCCGCTTCTAGACCAAAGTAGCTTAAAGTGACTGACACTTAAATGCCAACCAGTTATGTGAGTGGGTGGGGAAGACCCTTGTTAACCTTTAAGGCACAATTCTAGATTGATTTAAATTCCTGAAATTTATAAAGGAACAGTCTTACCGATTCAATTCCCACCTCGCTTCAAATTCCCAAACTCACTGGTCGCTGTGTCTCATTCTGGCTGTGTCTTCTCTGGCTCACTGGGAGATCCCTGCATGTGTGCTGCCATTCCATCTCGTGGACCCATATCTTTTTTGGGGTGTTTGGTGGTGGGGGGGTGGGGTGGGTTGTGGGTGCGTCTATGAGGATGGTGAGCGTTGATGTGATACTCACTGGGTAGGTTGTCCTACAAGGTGGCCTCACAATAGCTGCACCCTTCCCTGCCGCCTCTGAGAGTGACCCTAGGTGGAACATTCAGTTCCCCTGGGGGCCCTATCCTGTGTCATCCTCCAACACTCACATCCCACACCACCAACCTACCACACACCCGCACTTGGCACACCCCCTACACCCAGCCCAGCCCATCCATCACACCCTTCAGAGGATTGTTGATGAAAACTGTAGCCACCGAAGTTGGCCATTCCCTAAATACAAAATGGAGGAACGCAAAGCATACAGGTTAAAATGGACAATGTTTGCAGCACCAGCAGGCTGCACCAAGCAAATGTGGATTCTGTCTGCTAAGCGAGCAGACAGCACCGAAACGAACATTCCGCATACTAATGAGGCAATCTCCGGGATAGTTAACATAATAATGGAACGATCCCAGGGACAATGGACACAAATGGGGAAGTAACTGCAACAGTGTATGAGAAACCAGACACCCCGGCACCAGCGGGGTCCGAAAACAAAGCACCTGAAAGCCCGCCCAGTAGCCAGGGAACAGCCTCAGTATTGGGGGGGGATTCAAACATATCGATTGGGAAGAGACCCAATCAATTCCCAGCAGGAAAAGGGTCCGCCCAAAGGGGCGGGGATCCCTGGGACCTATAAAAGACAGGTCCCACACTTAGTTCGTTTTTCTGAACCAGCCCTCCTCTCTGGACCAGCACCTCGACCAGCTTTTGCCTTTTGACCTTGAACGAGAGAGAGGAGAGGTTTGGGACAGCAGCCGCCAGCAAGTAAGTGTCTCACAACGATCGCTAACAGAGATAGACACTCCTGACCCCTTTTAACCCGTACCAACCTGAAGTCTGCGGACCAGTGCAGAGCAAGAGGCCTTGTCCCCTGATCCGGCAGTTCCCTTTGAGATAAGTATTGGTTTATTTAGCGGTAGGAATAGTTTAATCCTCTTAGCGTGTGCATGGGTAATATTATAATTGTATTATAATAAACTCAGTTGTTTGAACTTACTAATTGGTGTATGGTTTTATTCCTTTGGACTTAACCTTGAAACTTGTGGCGGTATCTTAACCGCCGACTCCAGAGCTAAGTAACGAAACAGAGCCAAATTGAGTATTAAGCACACTCACCCAGAACGAGCAACAAAACGTATTTAATAATGACTATGGACATTGTTATGTCCTGACCACTACCTCTAACCTATGTGCTGTATCCGTGCCATATTAACTGATGTCTAACTTCCATTTTTTTGTGGCTTACCGCTCTTTCTAGTTGTGACCTCAGATATGGAGGCAGTCTGCTGCATATCACGCCCTCTGACCTGAAATGCCTTTGGCGGTCATCCTATGGAGGGCCTGCACCCATTACTTCCTCCTCCCTTGGGGTGTTCAATGGCCCCAGAGGCTACTCCATGGGATGGAAGTGAGGCCGGAGTGAGCTCCGGAGGCTCCAGCGTCACCCAGTGCGAAGAGTCCTGTAGGTCCACTCTCATCTCAACCAGGGTCTCGATGCCTCAACCATGGAGCACAAAGACAGGATAATGTCCCTCGGCGAGTGAGTCATGTCCCTCAGTGAGTGAATCACGTCCCTCAGCAAGTGAGTCATGTCCCTCTGCGCCTCAGTTATATCCCCCTGAGACTGGCCCAGGTCGATCAGTGCCCGGTCAATCCTCTCAACGTCCTCAGCCATTACCCTTTGTGACTGGGCCAAGTTCTGCAGCACCACAACTATGGCCATGTGGGCCTGGTACTTGGCTGCCTGGGACTGGGCCTCCCTGGCCTGAGCTTCAGGAACCTACTGCATAATGTGCCCGAAGCCAGGGATGTTTTGACCCATGCCACTCGTGCTGTGTTGGCCTGGATACCATGCATTCTTTGTCTATTTGTGATCTGTTTTGTATGTTAAAACTGCTGTAATGTAAATTATGGTTATACTTATTATACATTCTAATTGTTCCAGACAAGAGTGATTGATTAAAAAGTTGAAATTATTTAATACGAAACACTAAACTCTGAATATTTTGGAAATAAAATTCTGAAAGCTGAGCGATAAACTGACTGATGCAACACACTGTAAATTAATCAAGAAAACAACAGAAAAACACAATTCCTTTAATATTTCCCATTTCAATGAAATAAGGGAAAACTAATCTTTTACACAGTGAGGGATGGGACTGCTAATGGATTAGCCTGCATTTTTCTGGGAAAAAAAAATGTTTTGGTACAGATTTCCGACTACTCTTGAAATATTAGAGTTTTCCCGTTTTCCCACCCGGCGCATCCCTGCTGGCAGCTGGATTCTCCATTCCCACAGCTGGCCAAAGAGGTTCCCCATTGTGCACACCCCCATGCTGTCGGGAAAGCCGCATATTTGGGTGCGCTGCCGGTGAAGCGGAGGATTCCGTCAATGGAGAATCCCTCTGCAGAAATTTCATCAGTGTAATTGGCCTTCAGAACTCAGATAAAATCCTCTGTTTCACTTTATCATGTTAAACCTTTTGGCCTAAAAAGTGCTCATTCAATATTTATTGAGCGATTAATTTTAAATGAGTTTCAGTACACAGCCTGCTTTCACCTCTGGAGAAATGGGATTATTTCTTGGTCATCTGTCGCACAGAGACAGCTAATCTATGCTGACTGGAGATGGAATCAGTTGAACGTATTCTCAATCTGAAGAGAAGGGACAGAATTAGAAGGGGCAGCACGGTAGCATAGTGGTTAGCACAATTGCTTCACAGCTCCAGAGTCCCAGGTTCGATCCCTGGCTTGGGCCACTGTCTGTGCGGAGTCTGCACATTCTCTGCGTGTCTGCGTGGGTTTCCACCGTGTGCTCCGGTTTCTTCCCACAGTCCAAAGATGTGCAGGTTAGGTGGATTGGCCATGATAAATTGTTCTTAGTGTCCAAAATTGCCCTTAGTGTTGGGTGGGGTTACTGGGTTGTGGGGATAGGGTGGAGGTGTGGGCTTGGGTGGGGTACTCTTTCCAAGAGCCGGTGCAGACTCGATGGGCCTCCTTCTGCACTGTAAATTCTATGAATACCCTCATGTAGAATAGGGCCAATTAGACATTTCAAATCTGGTAGTTCTTGAATTAGTCACTTGGCTTGCCAAGATGAAACATTGGGCTAAATATTTCTGGCCTCGTTGAAATTAGGTGGGCGGGAGTTTGGAGAGTGGTAAGGGGTGACAGGAAAATAGTGGGGACCTGTGTCAGGATGGCTCTCTGATGCATTCCCACCTCTGGAGTATTTTCCTGAGAGTGACTGGGAACTGAGCCATTGTTCAGTCCATGGAAGGGGCAAAGAAGGGTCCACACTTGGGCCATTTGGTACAGCATTGATATTTCACTGCCTTCTGAGGTGGCCCCACCATGTACTGTGGGCACAAGCTGATTCAAGGCCAATGGGCCATCAGAGGCAGAGAATCCATGCCTCTGATGGGGGAAAGGATGAAAGGCTGCATCACTTTCCAAACAACCAGTTTCGAGTTTCATTAGGATTACTTCCATGCTGGCAGCCGAGTGTCCATCCTTGTTGAGCCACCCCGCTTTCCTGCCTGCCCTGGCAATGTCCTTCTCTCCCAATGGGTCTACCTCCTTGACATCGATGGAGGCCCATTAATTGGGTATGCGGTCTAGGGAGCTTGTCCACCACCCTTGATAGTAGGTTACTCCCTGGGATGTTGCAACAGTGGACTGCATACTGCAGACATAGGGCAGGATTTTGCGGCCCTCGATAGCAGCAGGCATCGTTGCGGATGGGACAAGAAAATTTGGAGATTGGCTAAAAGCCTTTCGGTCTAGAAAATCCCAGCCATAGGCAAATTCAGCACCCCCATGTGAATTCTGATTTCTGACGCAAAATTCCAATGTCTGCTGGAAAATTCAAGCCCTTGACTCTTGGTGGGATTCTTTGGCCTTCGAGCCGTGTGTTTCTTGGTGGTGCGCCGCCTTCCACTGGCGGCGAGATTCCCTGCTCCTACCATTGTCAATGGGAATTCCCATTGAAGCCACTTCATGCTGCCAGTGCACGTGCTGAAGGGGGTGTGTCACCAGTATGACCAGAGACTACCTCCATGAATGGCTGGAGAATTCTGACCCATGTTTCTCTCTCCACAGATGCTGACAGATCTGCTGAGTATATCCATCATTTTCTGATTCCTGAGCCTTGAGTATTTTGCATGAGTGTGAGAAAATGAAGTGAACTAGCCAAAGAAAATGGCAAGACTAATACAAGAATTATAAGATCTAGATTGTCTAATTGGCCCAATTTTTCAATAAGGTTCCTTTGTCCCTTTTCTTCCGACTGAGGATATGCCCAGCCAATTCCATCTTCAGTCAGTTTAGATGATCTTTCTCCAGTGAAAGACTAATCCGACACAACATGAAAAGGTATGCACCTTTTGGGTCCCTTTTGGCTGGGCTGCTGACAGATCCAGCCACGGGCCCTTCTCACCACCCCAATGCTCTATACCGAAAGACGTCCAGTGTTGTCAATGGCTTAATAATAGGACATATTTTGGTTGTTATCTTCCCATAATTAGCATTACATTTTAACCTGCCAACCAATCCCCAAAATGTGACAGGTATATTTCACATCAACCTTTACAAATCTGGAGAAAGATCTCTGAATTGGTGACAGAGACTTGAGAAATTGCTCCCTGTCTCATTTTTTGTTTCACCTTACCCAGAACCTACAGAGACCACATGGTAAACCTATAAACAAAAGGTCTTAAAGCCCATTCTTATAATCAGTTCTTATAATCAATAATTTGCACTTTCTTCACCAAGTGCACTCAGATATTATTAAGGTTTTGCTAATATCTTTGCATGTTTGCCGGTTTCAGTGCTGGGTTTTAATTTAAACTTGGCTGCGTCTATTTTATTAACAAATAGCTACTTGCCTGTTATACCCCTGACTTGATCTGCATTACAAAGCTGTAGCAGAATGATGGAGTCTGTTAGGGTCCTGAGGTGAAACTGCCAGTCCACACAGTAATACACAATGCATTTATTGCAATAAAGTAACACAAACTTATGGCAAGACCACCATATTTTCTTCCATGACTATACAGCTACAATTAATACAATTAATGTTTCTATACTTATAAACATTGCCAGACTTCCTCCGATTCTCCGATAATGAGGCAGAGTGTCCGCGCCGTCGTGAAAGCCATCACGTTTCATGACAGCACGAAATGGCCTCAGGCACGATCAATTCAGGCCCCGATAAGGGGCCAGCAGCGGGGTTGTGAGAAACGCGGTGGGCGTGGCAGCAGAGCGGCGTCGTCATTGCGCGACGACCGGCTGACGCCGCGCTGTGTCATTTAAAGTGCTCGATCCGCGCACAGAGGACCCGACCGATGGAGATGGCTGAGCCCCGCCATGCTGTTCCCAGGTTCAGGGACAGTGATCTGGACACGATGCTGGACGCCGTGGAAGAGCGCAGAGCCATCTTGTGTCCAAGACATGGGCACCGGCAACCAGCTAGCACTGAGGCGCGGCTGGCAAGAAGCTCCACGACCTCACGAGGGCTGCCAGGGTAAGTACCCCGAGGGTTCTCCCGGGCCCCCCTCCAATGCCCTCCATCACGTATTGTGGACCCCCCCTCTGCCCACGCAGAGGGGTGGGGGGGCTGGAGATACCACGTTGTACCCGACCCACATGGGCAACACACCCCTGTGGGAGCTGCCATGGCGTGGTGCCAAGGGCCCTCCACCCAGTCATAATGGTGACAATATCTGCGCGTCTTGATGGTGACCGCCTAACTCTGATGCCTCCTCCCCCCCACCCTGCAGGACAAGACTGCTCACAAGCAACGTGAGCGTTCAAGAACCGGAGGGGGACCATCTGTCCTGCACCCCCTCACCGTCCATGAGCAGAGGGCTCTGGACCTCGCTGGGGGAGCCGCCACCCGGGAGGTAGCACCATGCCAGGTCGGAGGCGCAGGAACAAGTGAGACTCCCCTGCCTGGCTACACCCCCTCAGCCCGTTCCCTCCTCCCCCCACTCACACTGCACCCTGCTACCACTGCCCCCAAGCCCCCCGCTTTCAACCCACCCTGTGACACATACCCCCCACCCCCTAACCCCCCCTGACACTGCACCCACTCACAATGCCCCCCCCCCCCCCCCCCCAACTCCCCACACCCGTCCCCGAGTGTCTAATAATACATGCCTCATTGTCATCAGCAGGGCCAGGAGCCTATCGTTCAGGGACGTCGCGGAGAAGCCCCCACCACCCAGATGCAAGCACGCCCGCCCCCACAGACACAAGGCAGAGGGGGAAGGAAGACTGACAGGAGGGTCCTCCTCTGAGCCGTGGCACTGGAGGGGGATGCACAGAGGACGGACAGACACGATAGGGACGAAGAGACGACAGACATTGAGGACACTGATGGCTGTGAGTCGGACGAGGAGAGGGCCGGGAGCTGGGACAGTGATGGAGAGAGGACTGGGACAGTCAACAGTCGACGCACATACCGGAAACGGCACCTAATGTGGGCCGTGGACTAGTTGCACCGGTCCAAAGATCGACCCAGGAGACCCCGGACATGGGGACAGATGAGGAGCTCGAGTTTGCGATATTGCTGTCACCCACAATGTCCACCATCGCAGATGCCCTCACCTCGTTGGGCACTTAAGTGAAGAGGCTTCGGGCTCAGTTACTGGTACGCACCACACAGCCGAACCGGTACAGCAGGCGGAGGTAGGAGCAGCCGAGGGGCTGGATGGTCGGAGGGCAGCCCAGGCCCAGCACACAGCTGCTGCCCAGACAGTTCCCGGGTTCCTGGACTTACTAGACCCACCCACAGACCAGATGCATTTGGAAACCCTGGCAGTGGGCAATGGGATGACGGCCGTCTTCCAGTAACTGCAGTCGCAGTTGGAGGAGTCCATTCGCATCCAGGAGCAGGGACTGGTGCCGGTCATGGCTGCCACCCAAGCCGACACCGCACGGGTGGCATCCGCGGTGGAGGCAATGGGTGCAATGGTTTCGGCCATGGGTCAGGTTCTGCAAGGTGTGGGGCTTGATGTGCACACGTCATCCGTGGCCAGGACAGGGCTGCCCTCTCACAGGCAGCCGTGCGCCAGAGCCACATGGACATTGCCGTCGCGCTCTGGGGTCTGGCCCAGTCTCAGCAGGCCATCGCTGAGAGCATCGGCGGCCTTGGCCTCATGCTGGGTGGCATCGCAGAGTCGCAGCGGGAGGTTGCGCAATGCCTCACAGGGATGGCTCACTCCCTGAACTCCGTTGCTGCGAACGTTCAGACCCTGGTCGATTCCACAGTGGTCCTCCAGGACTGGTAGCGCCAGGTGTCGGTGGTGCCACAGCGCATGTCTCCGCGGGCACCACTGTCCCATAGTCAGGCCCGGGGGCCACCGAGCTCCCCGAGGGAAGAGGAGGTTCTGGTGGCCTGCAAGGGAGGTCCCGGAACACTCGGTCAGACTCCCCCTGTTCCGTCCCTGGTGCATCTTGTGGGCAAAGGGCAGAGCAGGGTGGCACCACAACATCCAGCACGCCCGCCGAGCAGCCTGGCCCATCCAAGCCGGGGCGCCCCAGGAAACGCGCTCCGAAGTGGACCAACGTCGCAGGGCAGGAGTCTCAGAAGTCCGCCTCCACTCCTGCTGTACCATCTGGGGAAACACCAAGACGTAGTGGTAGGGCCCGTAAGGCCAAGAAGTTAGACACGTAGTAAGTTGGCACGGGTGAAGGGCACAGCTCAGTTGTAGGGGCTAGGGCACTTGAATATGAATGTCACGATTATATTCAACGTAACACCAAACCTCAGTGCCTCTGTACTATGTCCGGTGCCTGAGGGGTCGTGAGGGAGACCAAGTGATTCTGGGTGTCACAGTTCCATGCAACGGTGAGGCTGGGTGTGTGTTGTCCCCCCCCCCCCCCCCCCCAACACCCCATTGCTCCGCGATACCCTTCCCGATACTTTGTGAAATGTGCGGCGATCAATGCGTCGCTTGCTCGCTCTCCTAGCTGGTGTCGTCGTGCAACCTCCCGGCCATATCCCGCCCCCCCGTCCTTCTCCTCCTCCTCCTCATGCTCAGAGGCGTTGCTCCCATCGGCCTCCCCCTGTGCATCCTCCTCCAGAACCACGCCCCTCTGCTGGCCAATGTTGTGCAACACACAGCAGACCACCACTATGCACACAACCCTGTCGGAGTGGTACTGCAGTGCCCCTCCAGAGCGGTCCAGGCAGCGAAACCTCATCTTCAGGAGGCCAAAGCATCTCTCCACAACACCCGCGTTGGACTGTGGCCTCTGTATAGGCGTCATCAGCCTCGATCGCAACGGGTAGCCCCTGTTGCCCAGCAACCAGCCCCTCAGCTCGAAAATAGCGGGGATAAATGAATGAGCGAGTATGAAGACATCATGCACGCTGCCAGGGTATTGGGCGCACACGTGCATAATCTTCAAGCGATGGTCACAGACCACCTGAATGTTCATAGAGTAGCTCCCCTTCCTGTTCAGGAAAACGTCCCTGTCGTCAGAGGGTGGACGCATGCCTATGTGAACTCCATCAATCACACCCTGGACCATCGGCTCCCGGCCACGCAGGCGAATCTCGCTGCCTGGTCAGCCTGGTGTGCACAGTCCTCTGGAAAATTAATGTATCTGTCCGCGATGTCATACAGGGCGTCAGTGACGGCCCGGATGCATCGGTGCACCGATGCCTGCAAGATTCTAGAGAGGTCCCCACTCGGCGCCTGGAAGTTGCGAAGAAATTAAGGGCAACCGTCACCTTGACGGCCACCGGGATAGCGTGTCCCCCTCCGTTCCACGTGGTGCCAGGTGTGCCACAAGATAGCATATATGTGCCACCGTCTCCCGACTCAATCGGAGTCTCCTCCTGCATGCCTCATCCGGAAACTCCTGGAACGACATGCGGTCCCGGTACACTCGAGGCCACATGGGGCGCCTCCGGTGCCTTGGCACCACCACCTGCTCTTGCTCCTCCCCCTGCGCCCCATCAGGATCCGATTCAGCGCCCTCCGCATGCCCGACGATGTGGTGGTCATTGTCACCCTCCACCTCCTCATGCACCTGTCAGGCGGGAGGGCCTGCGGCATGAGTGGCTGGCACAGGGCCCTCTGCAGCCAGTCCCCCTGCTGCAGCCGCCGCTGTAGCTGCTGCTCTGAGCCGCCTTCGCGGCAGCGAAGAATGGCTACCTGCAGGCTAGCCGCTCCCGACACGGCGGCAAACATTGCTGGATGGTGCGCGAACATAACAACCTACACGAATAGAGGGGGGTGGATGGGAAGGAGAGACGACAACAACATGTTCAAGGACGGCGCTTTGACACCTCGACAGCCATGGGCCCATGGGATACATGGGCGCCCCGGCTGCCCTGTACCGCTGCAGACACACATGCAACCTTCACCCTGCCCACAGTCACCGTCCACCGCGCACTTAACCCCGTCCCTCCTCATTGAGGCGCCGCTTGCCTCGGCCCATCAGCGTGACCTGCACTTGGAAGCGTGTCTTCGTCCCCCGTCCTGCCATGGAAAGCCGGCTGGCATGTCGCTCCCGCGGGTAACTATGCCCGACCTCACCACCCCCCCCCCAACAGCACAGTGGCATCATTTCCTCCACCCCTCCTCCTACCTCCACCCCTCCTCCTTCCTCCACCCCCTCCTCCTACCTCCACTCCTCCTCCTTCCTCCACCCCCTCCTCCTTCCTCCAACCCCTCCTCCTTCCTCCACCCCCTCCTCCTACCTCCACCCCTCCTCCTTCCTCCAACCCCTCCACCTTCCCCCACCCCCTCCTCCAACAACTCCCCCCCGGGCATTGTTTCATCCTCCTCCTTCAAACCCCCCCCCCCTTTCGCAACCCCCCCCACCACGGGCATTGCGGCATCTTCCCCAACCCCCCCCCCTTCTCCAACCCCACCCCCCGTGCACTGGCATCCTACTCCAATAATCCTCTCACCCCCCACCCCAGCACCGGCCGTGGACTCCACCTCCAGCTGCCGATGATGAAGCTGGCCACTCACCTCCTTCCTCCACATTGTTAGCCAGCACGACTGGCTGACGAATTTATTTACCAGGTGTGAACGGCGACGCCGTGACCTCGGGCCGCTGAATACCGGGGGGACCGAAGAACCGCCGTACTTGGTACTTCGGGCGATTCTCCAGCAGGTGCGGCGCCAACCTCGATGATGCCGTTCTAGCCATCTGGGAGAATTGCGGAACGGCGTCGGACCAGAGCCATGGGAAAAAATGGCGCACACGGTGGTTCTCCCATTCGACGCAGCATGGGAGAATCGCGCCCCCTGTCTCCATTTGTTATATATTCTATCATTAGTATATTTATCATTGGATTTGTCACCACACCTGTTATTGTGTAAGAATTCATAAAGAGATTGGTGCATATCAGAAGAGAAAGTAAGACTAGAGCATCTTTTCTCCCTTTTAGATTTTTGCCACAGCTGTGCATTTGCTCCGATGCCGGTGGCGATGGGGGTGGGGGATGAAGCCCCGATGCCGGTGACAATGGGGATGGGGGATGAAGCCCCGATGCCGGTGACGATGGGGGTCGAGGATGAAGCCTCGATGCCGGTTATGATGGGGGTGGGGGATTAAGCCCTGATGCCGGTGATGATGGGTGTGGGGGATGAAGCCCCGATGCCGGTGATGATGGGGGTGGGGGATGAAGTCCCAATGCCGGTGACGATGGGGGTGGGGGATGAAGCCCCGATGCCGGTGATGATGGGGATGGGGGCTGAAGCCCCGACGCCGGTGATGATGGAGGTGGGGGATGAAGCCCCGATGCCGGTGATGATGGGGGTCGAGGATGAAGCCCGATACCGGTGATGATGGGGGTGGGGGATGAAGCCTCAATGCCGGTGATGATGGGAGTCGAGGATGAAGCCTCGATGCCGGTGATGATGGGGGTGGGGGATGAAGCCCCGATGCCGGTGACAATGGGGGTGGGGGATGAAGCCTCGATGCCGGTGATGATGGGTGTGGGGGATGAAGCCCCGATGCCGGTGATGATGGGGATGGGGGATGAAGCCCTGATGCCGGTGATGGTGGGGGTGGGGGATGAAGTCCCGATGCCGGTGATGATGGGGGTGGGGGATGAAGCCCCGATGCCGGTGACGATGGGGGTGGGGGCTGAAGCCTCGATGCCGGTGATGATGGGGGTGGGGGATAAAGCCTCGATGCCGGTGACGATGGGGGTGGGGGATGAAGCCCCGATGCCGGTGATGATGGGGGTGGGGGATGAAGCCCCGATGCCGGTGACGATGGGGGTGGGGGCTGAAGCCTCGATGCCGGTGATGATGGGGGTGGGGGATGAAGCCTCGATGCCGGTGACGATGGGGGTGGGGGCTGAAGCCTCGATGCCGGTGATGATGGGGGTGGGGGATGAAGTCCCAATGCCGGTGACAATGGGGATAGGGGATGAAGCTCCGATGCCGGTGATGATGGGGGTGGGGGAATGAAGCCTCGATGCCGGAGATGATGGGGGTGGGGGATGAAGCCCCGATGCCGGTGACAATGGGGGTGGGGGATGAAGCCTCAATGCCGGTGATGATGGGGGTCGAGGATGAAGCCTCGATGCCGGTTATGATGGGGGTCAAGGATGAAACCTCGATGCCGGTGATGATGGGGGTGGGGGATGAAGCCCCGATGCCGGTGATGATGGGGGTCAAGGATGAAACCTCGATGCCGGTGATGATGGGGGTGGGGGATGAAGCCCGATACCGGTGATGATGGGATTGGGGGATGAAGCCCCGATGCCTGTGACGATGGGGGTCGAGGATAAAACCTCGATGCCGGTGACGATGGGGGTCGAGGATGAAGCCTCGATTCCGGTGATGATGGGGGTGGGGGATGAAGCCCCGATGCCGGTGATGATGGGGGTGGGGGATGAAGACCCAATGCCGGTGATGATGGGGGTGGGGGATGAAGACCCAATGCCGAGAGGTTGGGGGTGGTGGGTGGCGGGGAGCCTTTACTTTGACTTTGAGATCGGGGCCCCCTATTATCCCTGGAGAGGGGTTTGCTGGCTCTATCAGGCCCCACGTGGCCAGAGTGATAGTGCAAAACATGTCCTCCTGCTTTTTTTTTTGACAAAGTGTCAGAATATCTGGATCTAGCTATGTTTCTGGGGAGAAACATGTCAGTTTTCAGTTAGAACCTGACATTTTGCCATTTGTTTAGAAAATTCCATTCATTACTTTTACAAAGCCTGGCCCGCCATCTAACTAATTTTATCACATAGTCATGAGTAATGTAGCCTGATCTCTTTGGCAGGCAAGTAACTGCATCATCACCACTATTCCCAGCTACAAGATTTATTAGATGCCAGAGTACCCAATGCAAAATTGTCAAGTTCAAGATGAGAATTTCATGTGTCGATTGAGATCATTTACATGGATTGCTAAAGCTTTATTCTTATGACTCAATGTACTCTCAATATTGACAAAATAATTTATTTCGAACAGTGACTTTATTTTTTTCAATTATTAACAGATTTGCAGCATTTTATTTGATTTTTTAAGTTGTATGCCTTTTTATTCCCATCCACTGTTATTTTTAGCTTCTTGAGCAATGCATCTGAATTTTCAGCTCTGAAGGTGACAAGTTCAATGCTCAATGTTCAATGCCTCTACAAATCATTCCCATGCCTATCTGTTATAATGTGTGAAATCTTGTACAAGTTGCATTACTTGCTTTTCACCCTTGACTAGCTCTTTTATTTCCTTTACGTTTTGTGACCAGTGACCTGGGAAAAAGCTGATAAGATATCTATTTTGGAGCAAGACTAGAGGTGATGAGAAAAAGTCTCAATTCAGATAAGCAAATATGTCATACAACATAATGGGCTGGATATTCCTCTGAACCACTGCTTGTTCAGAGATCGATTTGAGGTTGTAAATAGAGTCAAATGTGGTGGACATGCATCAGGCCACAAAACCATCAGTTTAACATTGCACTGGAATTTGTTAATTGAATTCTGGCTTACCGGATTTTCGTTCCATCATTGTGAAAATAATGGAAATGCCTAAAAATGTTATGTCCCACATCCGCACATGACACTTTCCATTTCTGTGGGAGCAGGTTTAGGTAAGGGTGTGTTTACTGCATGTACAGTTTACAGGGGCAGCTGGCCGTGTAAATCATTGGTTTCCTCCCCTGATATAGGATTTTGGTGGGCCTAGAATATAAAAGCTGAAGTGTGCAGGTTGGACCAGGTAAGAGTAGGTCTGATCTTCCATAGAATCCCTACAATGCAGAAGGAGGCCATTTGGCGTATCGAGTAGGCACTGACACTCTGGAAGAGCACCCTACCTCGACCCACTCCCCCGCCATAGCCCCGTATCCCCATAACCACACTTAACCTGCACATTGTTTGAATACTAAGGGACAATTTTAACTTGGCCAATCCATCTAATCTACACATTTTTGCACTGTGGGAGGAAATAAAGCACCCAGAGGAAACCCACACAGACACAGGGAGAATGTTCAATTGCCACATAGGCAGTAACTCAAGGCTGGAATCGAACCCGTGCCTCTGGCGGTGTGAGGCGGCAGTGCTAACCATTGTGCCACTTTGGATTCATTTGACTAACCAGGGTAATCCCTTTGGGAAAGTAAGGTATCCCTTTGCATCTGATCCCTGGACACCTTTGAGGTAGGTCAGGTCAACTTTGGGGCAGCACGGTAGCACAGTGGTTAGCATAGTTGCCTCACAGCTCCAGGATCCCAGGTTTGATTCCTGGCCTGGGTCACTGTCTGTGTGGAGTTTGCACATTCTTGCCGTGTCTGCATGGGTTTCCTCCGGGTGCTCCGGTTTCCTCCCTCAGTCCAAAGATGTGCAGGTTAGGTGAATTGGCTATGTTAAAAATTGCCCCAGTGTCCAAAAAAAGGTAGGTGGGGTTATGGGGATAGGGTGGAGGTGTGTGGATAGGGTGAAGGTGTGGACTTGGGTAGGGTACTATTTCCAAGGGCCAGTATAGATCTGATGGGCTGAATGGCCTCCTTCTGCACCAAATTATATGCTTAAAAAAATTCTAAGATGCCCTTTGGAATTGGTAAGAGTCGGCAGGAGCACCTGTCAAAAAGATCTGTCAAAACTGTCAGAAAAACCTATCAAAGGAAGCTGTCATGATGTCAAGGCACTTAAAATTCCTGCCCTTTAAATCTTTGAAACAGTGTCTGCAGTGTAAAAATAGATTGCTTGCTATTTCATTCTACCTGCTGGCATCAGCCCAGGTTTTTTTATTGCTGGATTAGTGCAATGTGACTGATTTTACACCCATATGTTAATACAATAGGGTGCCTAACAGTTCAAAGTTTGATTGACAACAACAAGTGGTTGTGGATTATGAATTCGAATGCTTGCTGTTTGTTGCAACTGGGCACTTCAATTATATGTTTGTTGTTATAAGGCTTATTTAGTTGAAGGAATATAAATGTAATAATGAGTTGTTATGTCTGAGAGTGTATATTTCAATAATAAAATCTGCAATAGAACTTAGAACTTTATTCATACAACCTTATTTTATCTAAACACTGCATGGATCCTGAGGTCTGCCCATGATGAATACTAGATGATGTAAGGATGAAGGGCGGTGGATGGGGAGGTCATGGTTTGGCACAATGATTGTATAGGCTGGGTCTGTAACTATTAGAGTTTGGAAGATTGAGAGATGATCTTATTGAAACATATAAGATCCTGAAGGACTTGGCAGGGTAGATGTTGGAAGGGTGTTTACCCTTGTGACAGACACTAGAACTAGGGAATCCAGTTGCAAAATAAAGGGTCTTCCATTTAAAATTATGATGAGGAGAACATGGTCCTCTCAGAAGGTTGTGAATCTTTGGAACTCTATTTCCCAGAGAGTGATGGAGGCAGGGTCATTGAACAATTTTAGGGCAGAGGTAGATAGATTCTTGACTATTTGATACAAGGGAGTCAAATGTCAAAAGTCAGGGATAGCTGAGAAACAGAGTTAAGGCCACTAATAGATTAGCCAAGATCATATTTAATGGTTAACGTCTGCTCCTAATTCATATGTTTGTAAGCTGAGTTGGGTCTAAGCTGGCATAGGTGTTAAAAGGGTCATGGTTGTGGGTGAAGGGGCATATGTTGGCATGAGGGTATGAGGGCATTGGGGTAGGTGGAGGCATAGGTTGGGATGGAGGCTATGTGGCGATATGGGGGATTGGTAGGGTGACATAGATCGGTGTGGAGGGTTTAGAGGATCATGGGGTGGGTAGGAGCATAGAGTGGCATGTGTTGGCATGCGTGGGGAATGGGGAGTGTGTGGGAGATGATGAGGAGTGAGGGCTGGAGGAGTGATTCATGTTTTAATCTTTATTTTTAAACTTCAGATAAAATTCCTGACTCCTGCGGCAGGTCTTCCATCCAACCCGCGTCCACCTCCACCTCCGGCATCATCTCCAGTTCTTCCAAGGCCGCCCAACTAGACTTATAATCTATCCCATTCCCAACAGTTCTCCTCTCCCCCCACCTTGGAGTGAAATCCAACATATAGGCAAAGATTTTTCAAGGTTGAGTTTGCAACTCCAGGAATCTCTGGACACCTGACCTGGGAGCAAAAACCTGGACCTAAGAGTCTGCTTTCCAATATTTAAATAAGACCAAATGGGTGTGGTCAATTGTCCCAACGATTTTTTTCCCCAACTTTTGTACCGTGCCAACTCCAGTGTGAATTATTAATGTACGAGCAGTGGTAATGACCTACTCCACAGCTCTTCAACACCAAGAAAATTCTGTTTGTACTTGCCTACACATTGTTGGCTTAGAAGACTATGGGTCCCTTGAAGGACGTTTGCTAGATATTCCAGCTGCTGACTGAACACATGTAGCCCACTTCTAATGATAGAATAATATTGCTTGTATCAGTCAATGTCACCACCACCTTGGATTTCTTTGCTTCTGGGTTTTTCCATGCAACATCTACCCATCTTTGACACATTAGTCAACCAGCAGCTTGATGACAGAGTTTATTTGCCCTTATTCTGCAGTCCTATATACTGGCAGTGTTCCCAAGGGCACAAAGAACAACTGACAGACCAAATGTGGCGCTCCAAAGCCCCAATGACAGCTTCCTAATTTACAAGACCAGGAAAGACTTTTACTCCATTAATGTTCAGCTAGTATGTGATGCCAGTGAATGTGAGTCCTTTCTACCCAGGATTCCACCATAATCCTCTCATCATGGGCTAATATATCAACAACTTGGTCACTTTTAGCAGTTAACAAGGATGCAAGTTCCAAAAGACTCTTACTGCTCAAAAGGGTTAATCCATATAATTTCAATTCAATGTCATGTGCCAGAGATACCCAGATGACGTGGAGATATGTATCAGAATATTTTGATCCAAGAACATAGCTTATGATATTGGTCAGGTTCCACTGAGGGTGTGAAAGAGTTATAAGGAGGCCTATGTTATTACAAGGTGTAATAGAACACATTATCGCATTTATAAGTCCTTATTTCAGCACTCCGAATAAACCAATGCAGCAATCAAGAATCATGGGACGCTTTAGAATCATTGAAATTTGCATGGATTGTGCCCATTTTCTGACCATGAAATGAGTTAAAAACATGACAATTTAGCAGTGTACAGTAGTGGACAAATTGATTGATCCCACTGCTTAATTTGTGGAAGTTTCTTTGGTATCACTGGTAGATGTCTAAGGAGCATTAGGCCCCTCAAATGTATTAATGAGGGGCCCATTGCCTCGATAAAATTAGAGCAGGCATTGGGCCTGTCCCAGGGCAGCACGGTAGCACAGTGGTTAGCACTGTTGCTTCAAAGCGCCTGGGTCCCAGGTTCGATTCCCGGCTTGGGTCACTGACTGTGCGGAGCCGGCACGTTTTCCTCGTGTCTGCATGGGTTTCCTCCAGGTACTCTGGTTTCCTCCCACAAGTCCTGAAAGACATGCTTGTTCAGTGAATTAGACATTCTGAATTCTCCCTCCATGTACCCGACCAGGCGCCGGAATGTGGCGACTAGGGGATTTCCACAGTAACTTCATTGTTAATGTAAGCCTACTTGTGACACCACTAACGATTATTATTACTCATGAATCTTCAGTGACCCCTGCGGCTGTTCTCCACACCTACAGTTCTGCTGACGAACCCACAAATTGGCTGATGCGACCACCCATGTGAAATATATCTGAGGTTTGATAAACTCCACCAGCTCGTCCTGAAGATTTGAGCCTCAAGACAAAGTTTGGGACAACCCCTCTCTCTTGGCTCAGATTCAAACCTATTCCAATGTATCTTGCTGTGTATTAAACAATATTGATGAAGAAAAACTTATAGTTCCTAAGAACTGCAGGTGATGATGATGAACGTTGCCAGGAGTGGAGAATGGGGATGGAGAGATTGTGGAATTGAAGAGGCACAACTTGTAGCCCAGTGCTTTTAATAAATACAATTTGAACTCCAAATAATGTGACTTCACACCTGTCCAATTCTTCATCACATAAAATAATTCAATAAGCCTTTAACTTATTTCTTTCATGAACAGAAGCTTACGTTTTATCTGCCCTCAACCAGTTGCAAACAGCAAGCATACATAGAGATTAAATTTTAAATTTCTATATTTAATAATTCAAATGATAGTTGGCCTCCAGAGGGCAGGTATGAAACTGTTATAACCTGCCAGGATCCTATTGGCTGGGGACAATTGGTTACCCCATGTTTCTTGGGGAATATGAACTCCCTCAATGAGGGGGAATGGGGAGGAGGGCAATCATTAGCAGTGTAGCTGTATAAATAGAGCTGGCCTGTGTGGTACTGGCTAGAGAGGAAATGAGTAGTGAACTACTGGTCTTGTAAATACTGTTGTAAATAAAGTTACTTTCTGTTTGAGTCTGGATGCTTGATTCTTCATGGCCCTCACAAAAGGCACTCAGTTTGCAGTCTGCCCCTGGGGAAGTCTCTCCAGGTGGAAATTACCCCCATTTGCCAAGAACTGGCCCCAAACCCCATCAGCATGGGTTGTGGCAAACCCAGCCCTCAGAGTCTGTGAGGCCCCGAGACACTCTCGATCAGTGAAGGTGCTACTCCAGAGATACCAGCTTCCTGAAGTCTTTATTTTAAGTGGAAGAGGATACTGAGCCCACGTTTAAAACTTCCTCTTGTGAACGTATTGGAAAGGGGTGTGAAGGAAGCAGGCTTATTGTCACTTTCAGATTTGGGCTTTGTTTCAGTGGAACTAAGTTTCAACTTCATACAAAATTGGCTCCGATTTTACATGAATGTAGAGATTTTGTGTTGGGCACAAATAAAATGCACATAATGTGATCTTGTATTGTAATAATAATGCTCTTATCTATTAGACATAATTATGCCCAGTAGACTGAATCAGAAATTAAAATCAAATCTCTGTTCAGGCACTAGTTGTTTGTGAGTCTTATACAATAGGGAACAAGGCAGCTGTCAAAGTTTCGGCCAATACTTTTGTTACAGTAAACAATTTATTGATGACCTTACCAATATATTGATGACCTTACCAAGGGGCTTTTCACAGTAACTTCACTGCAGTGTTAATGTAAGCCTACTTGTGACAATAGAGATGATAAAAATAAGAAATGTGTAACCCCATATACACAGGATGATTTTATGTTTTGATACTTTAAATGCACTGAAAGTTGTAGGTTTTATTTTTGGTTTATCAGTATTAATGAAGTAGTTCAACATTTTGCCATGCTGTAAATGTGCTAATACTGAGATTGGTATTAGGTAGCACATATTTTGCAAAGGCCATGGGAAAGAAAAATATGACGTCCACTAAATATTATACTGTAGCATGAACTATTGATTATTTCAATCCAAAAATAGCTGTCATAAGTGCTCTTGATTCACATAATGAGCATATTTACTATTATTTTTCTAATTCTAAATTACTTCCTTAGAGAGAACTCAGGAACATGTTTAATTGCATCGTGTAATAAGTAGCAAATCATCTGAAGAGATGAGGACATCACTCATCATCAAAGTTAATGAGAATTGCTGCGAGAAAGACGTCTGAGGTTTGGCAGGTTTGTGCCTTTTTAAGTGGAAGGAGGAATAAGCTCTCTATAATAAGTCAAGTTATAGTCACAGTACTGGCCACATTGTTCTATTGATTGTTATTTTTGTCCATATCCTCTTGAAGCATTAGATGAATTAAAATTCAGAGCTCTTTGTACGTGATCAATAGTTCCAGGAATGTAACAGATACTATGTGAGTAATTTCATTGGTATATCCATTGATAGGAAATCTGGATGCCATGCAAAAAGTCTAGCTAGTAACGATGGCCCTCTTGCTTATTGTTGATCCTCATGTGCTGTTTTGCTCAACCATTCTTGGATTGGATTGGATTGGATTTGTTTATTGTCACGTGTACCGAGGTACAGTGAAAAGTATTTTTCCGCAAGCAGCTCAACAGATCATTCAGTACATGGAAGAAAAGGGAATTAAACAAAATTCAAGAAAATACAAGAAAATACATGAGAATACATAATAGGGCAACACAAGATATACAATGTAACTACATAAGCATTGGCATCGGTTGAAGCATACAGGGTGTAGCGTTAATGAGGTCAGTCAATAAGAGGGTCATTTAGGAGTCTGGTGACAGTGGGGAAACCTTTACAACCTGATTGTATAAACAAAAATGAACAAATATTGCCATGGTTGCAGCTGTTACTTTTTCCACACTGGAAACAGCCATCATGGGGCCAACATAAATTTATAATTAGGATCTGTTGTAAATTGATAATTTCTGAGGTCAGAGACTCAAAGGAGAAGTTTTTACATTTTAAAAATATGCAGATTTTATTAGCTCACTGTGATACAGTTTACTAAATGTGACACATATACAAATACAAATATGCAAATATATTCCAAACAAACAGATATCTAGATACTGAAAGAAGGTTTAAAATAAATCAAGAATCGATTTGAAACACGGTGAGATATAGATCTTTGAATTCTGAATCCCAAAAGATCGTTGGCGAAATTCTCTGTATGCGAGTCGAAGGACTGGATTCTCCATTGGCGGAACCCTCCGTTTTGCCGCTAGAGCACTCACACCCGCAGATTTCCTGACGCCATTGGGGTGCCCACAGTGGGAAACCCCATTGGCCAGCTGCTGGGATGGAAAATCCTGCTGCCGGCAAGGTGGGGCCTGCCTCACCAGAAAACCGGTGCGGCAGGATGGAGGATCTCACCCTACGTGTTGATGCTAGGACTCAAGTCCCTGACCACCTAGGGGCCTCCAATGGCCTGGAAGATCTCCTGGATGTCGTTCGGCCTGGTCCACATTTGTGTGAACCAGCACTGTAAGGTGCCTGGTTGGCAGTAGATCCCGGGAGGCTGGTAGATCCTGGGTGAGCTCGTCTAAGTAGGTTCAAAACCTGCTTAAGCGAGCATGGCTTGGTCTGAGTAGATCTCATGAGGCGTACTGGCTGCAGTGAAGCATGGAGGAGGCTTCTTCCTACATCTACCGGTGGCGCCCCACTCCCAGTCGAGCGTGAGGGTGCCGGCGTATCACATCCTACATTGCAGCATATTAAACTTAACTTCATGCTCAACAAAATGTTCCCGTTTATAATATTTTGTTTTTACAATATACTTGAATTACATCCAGCTGCACGACGCAACCTATGGGCTTCTCTTTTAGCCTTATCTTCAACCCATAGTTGATAAGGCTAAAAGAGACAGTGAAGAGAGGTCTCAGAAGACAGTTCGCAGAAGGGAGGAGACATTCTCCACTCCTGAGATGAAGTGTTGATGTCAGGGCAGTAATCGTGGGGTTCTACAACAGCAAAATTGGCGTCACGCCTGGACCGGTTCAGTGAATTTTAAGGGCTAGCACTGTCACCACGTGGAACACAATGAGAAACAGTGCCAGATTCACCAGATTCGCGATTGACACTCAGTAGGCCAACAAGCTGCAGCCGCATATATACACTTCATTCCCCACACACACCATCCCCACCAACAAAATTACAGCAAGGTGCATGGCACAAAGATTCACAGACCCTCCTGGACACTGTGGAGGAGAGGCAAGCCATCCTGTCCCCTGGTCCAGAAAGGAGGCTGCTACCCGCTGCTGTTTGCCATGCCTGGGCGCAGGTGGCAGAGGTGGCCAGCACCACGAGCAACACCATCCGGAATGACCAGCAGTGCAGGAAGGAACAGCATGACCACCTCAGGGCGGCCAGGGTGAGTAGGCTTCACTGTGCCTTTGGCACCAACCGCAGTCCCACACACCCATTATCCCACCCTCCCCACCAGGAGGGCAGTAGGAGCTCCACCCTGCACCACATGCCGGCACCCATTGCAGTTGTCATGGCCAGGGGTCCTGGCTTTTCTGTTTCCCACCCCTCAGGCATTCATCCTTCTCCTCCAGCATGTTGCCCCTCTGCTCCGTGATGTTGTGGAGGATGCAGCAGACCTCCACAATGTGGGTGACCCTCCCAGCGTCATACGGGAGAGCCCCTCCAGAGCGGTCCACGCACATGAACCGCATCTTCAGGAGGCTGAAGCACCACTTACTCACACTCCTGGATGCTGCATAGGTGGCGTAGTGGATCTCCGCGTCGGTCTGTGGCCTTCAGATAGACGTCATCAGCCGTGACCGCAGTGATTAACCTCTATTGCCCAGGAGCCAACCTCCCAGCCAAGTGGGCACCTCAAAGAGGTCAGGAATGGTTGAGTGTGCCAGGATGAAGGCGTTGTGCACACTGCCAGGGTATCGGGCGCAGATATGTATGATGTGAGGCTGATGGTCATATATCAGCTGCAGGGTCATCAATTTGGACCTCTTTCGGTGAGGGTAGAGCGGCCTGTCATCTGCAGGTGCTCGTAGGGCGATTTGCATCCCGTCGATCACACTCTGGACCCGTGCATGTCGTCGAACCCTCCCACCCAGGCATCCTGATGGGCTCGGCCACATTGAAATGTATTGTGCTGACTGGGCATACTGGGCCTCTGTGACGGTGCAGATGCACCTGTGCACCGAGGTTTGTGCAATCCCGGACAGGTCCCCATTCAGCGCCAGGAAGGTCCTACGGCATAAACATTAAGGGTGACCATCACCTTGACGGCCACCGTGAGCACCCTCATGTCCCCCAACCACCTCTCCCCCCCCCCCCCCCCCCCCCAACCACCACATCCCTGTGCCCCTGGCTTCATCAGTATCTGGAACTGTGGGGGCCTCTGGCTTCCATTCCTGATGCCAAGAGTACCATCGGCGGGCGCTACCCACACCAGCAGTATGCTCCCCGGCCTCAGTGCCCCCCTAGGGGCTACTGTGGGCGTTGTCCTTGAGTGGGAGGTGTGATGCCCCGCCCGTCTTTGGGTATGGCGGAGAGTTGGGGCAGTGTAGGTACCCATATGGTTTGTGTCACTCTGCAGAACCAGGGGCCAAGGTGGGTGGTCAGTGGGGTGCGCAGCAAGATAGCTGCTTTATGGCCGAAATCCAAATGGATGAATTGTACCGACCAGGCATATAGGGCTGCCTTGACGGCATGGATTCACCTGTGCACTGAGCTCTGTGAAATCCCAGACAGGTCCCCATTCGGCACCTGGGAGGATCATGTGACGTAAAACCTCAGGGCGACCGTCACCTTGACAGCCACTGGGTGCCCTCCCCCATTCCCCGACAGTTCCAGGTGTGCCATGACCTGGCAGATATGCTGCACTGTCTCCCTGCTCAGCTGGAGCCTTCAACGGCATTCCCGGTCCGGCATGTCCTCGAAAGACAGGTGGTGCCGGTACACACGAGGCCTCTTGTGGTGCCTCGTTTGCACCTCATCCTCCTTGGCCTGTTGGGTGTCCGGCTCTCTATCCTGAGTGGCTGCCTCCTGTTCCTCTGGAGCAGGCTCCGCTGCTGCAGCTTCCTTCTCCTCGAGCAGTTCCAGCTCGTACAGATGCAGAACATCCCCAGGACTTTGGTGACTAGCAGGAAGGTCACATTGGCGTTTGTATTCCAAGGCGTCCTCTAAGGTGGCGTAGAGGATGCGTGACAACGCAGAATTGCCGAGCAGAAACATATAGCCAAGTTCCGCAAACGTGAATATGGCCTCAACTGGGACCTTGGATCCATGTTGCATTACATTCACCACCCCGGCATCTGGCCTGGGCTTGCAAAATCCTACCAACTGTCCTGGCTTGAGACAATTCACACCTCTTTAACCTGTGATTACCCCTCTCTCTAGTTGCTCTGTCTGGACCTGCAAAGGCTTAATTACCTGAAAATACTCACATTCAAAGTATTGTCTTGCATCTTTGACTTTGTCTATATATTTGTTTCTGGAACTCACCTCTTCATTTACCTGAGGAAGGAGCAGTGCTCCGAAAGCTAGTGATTCAAAACAAACATGTTGGACTTTAACTTGGTGTTGTAAGACTTTTTACTGTATTCGAATATGCATTGACTGCAGGGTGTGAAAGGCCGATATGTTAGTATGGTGCAAACCCCCATGCCAAACCAGGTCCAACAGGCTACATGGTGCCCCTGGTTGGCACTGGAGACCTTGCTCCGACAGGTTGCCCCCACCATCCCCGCACCCTTGGCCCCGTCGGTGTCCGGTACCGTGGGGTCCTCTGGCCCATTTTTACTGCCAAGGGTACTGTCGGCTGGCACTGCCCATGCCAGCGTACGCTCCGCGGGCCGCACCCAGCCCATCCACAAGGGCTCATCTGGGCATTGTCCTTGGGTGGGCCGTCTGATGCCCTGCCGGCCGGTGGCGGCTGGGTGTGGGGGTTTGGCATGGCAGAGGGTGAGGCTTGTGGCTGGAGTGTGGGGGTGGTGAGGTTGGGGCACCTATATGGCCAGTGGCACTCTGCAGAACCAAGGCCAAGGTGAGTGGTCAGTGGGGTGTGCAGCAAGTTGGCTGCCTTGCAGGCTGCGACAATGGTGATCTGTGCCTGGACACCGCCTCAGTCCCGTGGGGGGGGTCACACAGGCCACACGGCCTGTTCCCCTGTTACCCACTCCCCCGGCTCTGGCAGGCCCCCACCCTGCCAGCCCGCCCAGTGTCCGGCCCGACAGCCCACAGTCGCACCTCTCTGTGTCCAACCTCCTTTCGGTCCATCATCAGCCACAACGCTGCTTTCATAATTTGTAAAAGCACAAGTCGGGAATTCGGGTCATCGGAAGCGGAGAATTGCGGGGGCCCTGGAGAATACCAGGTCAGGCCCTCTAATGATATGCCAACGGTGTTTACTGTACGTGCATTCTGGAATGCACTGACCCGTTTTCTGGGGCGGTACACAGCCACTGGCAGCGGATTCTCTGTCCCAGCAGCCGGTCAATGGGGTTTCCCCTTGTGGGCGTCCAACACTGGCGGGAAATCAGTGGGCGTGAGTGCGCTGCCAGTGAAATTGAGGATCCCACTGATGGAGAAACCAACCCATTATCTTTGGTTTATTTCTTTCTCCCTGCACCTCGGATTTGCCTTTTCAATGCCTTACAAACAGGGTAATTTCACTGATAATTATTCATTCAAGCAATACTCAAAGTAGTGCTCATAATAAGAAAGATGTTCACTGCTGCTTTCTACCAGCCCTGAATATTTTATTTGTGTACTTATTTATGAAAATCCCATGGGAAAGTACAGCTCTGGATGATCTCAAATCTGCCTTATAAAAAAGTGTGCTTTCTAAAACTACCTGATCTCACCAATAATTTCAACATCTAAAAAGCTGAATGCAGTAATGCTATGGTCATATAAATGCTGACCAGTGGAAACTCTCACTGTTAGTTTAAGAGATTGACATCTACTTGGAATGGTGAGAAACTAAATCTGCACATTTTCTGCTTAGTTTTCAGCACCTTTTTGCAGACTCAATAAAATGGTCATACTTGTCATTTTGATGAACAGTGCACTAAAATAAGTTAAACATAGCAAAACAAACTAATTTGCTGAATGTTTGAGTTTCTTAGGATTCCAGAATTCTTAGTTTACCTTTGTGTTCATAACTGCATAAGGTTGCTGCTTCTTGTCAATCTCTAACCTGTTGCTTTTTCCTCACCTACTTAATTACTTTTTATTCGTTCATGGGACGTGAGCATCGCAGGCTGGGCCAGCATTTATTGCCCATTCCTAATTGCCCTTGGCAGGGCAATTAAGAGTCAACCACATTACTGTGGATCTACAGATCTCTGTAGCCCAGACCAAGGACGGCAGATTTCCTTCCCCAAAGGACATGAGTGAACCAGGTGGGTTTTTACAAATATTGACAATGGTTTCATGGCGATGTGCTCGAGGAGGAAGTGGAACACCCAGGCCTCCTCTGATGCGGAGGATGTAAGGGAGGGCGAGGGTGAATGGGCTGCGGAGCCCAAGCAGGCAAGGGACGCTGCACGACGTGTACGCCAGGGCCAACATGCACAGGATGCTCTGATCGCCTCCAGGTTCACTGATTGGGGTGGTGGTGGAGGGGGAGGGGTGGGGGGGGGGACTGGCTAGGGGCCCAGACACCTCATTCCCCCACCCCAATGTCTGGCCTTTCCCCCAACCCTCCACCCCCAGTCCAGACCAGCCCACGCCTCACACCCATCAGACAGAGCACAGAGGCAGGTTGTAACGGTGGGAATGGTGGTTTAATGTGAACAAATATTTACAGATTTTTGCCTAGCCCCTATAATTAAACTGTGCCCTGCAACCGTGCCAACTTAACTAGTGTCTAACCTTCTGGTCACAGGCCCTGAAGCTATAGCTAGGTGGTTCCCCAAGTGGCATAGCAGGAGTGGAGGTGGCCTGCTGTGATTCCTGCTCTGCGACCAGTGTCCTGTTGGTGGGCCTCTGTTGGGGCGAACGGGCCTGGATGGGCCCGGCTGCTGCTCGGGTGTCCAGGGTGGCGTGGTGCTGCCCTGTTCTGCCCACTGCCCAGCAGATGCACCAGGGACAGCAGGGAGTAGCCCGAGGTGTAACGGTGTTCCTCCTCCCTCGAGATGCCTGACGGCCCCCGGGCTGCTCCTTGGGACTGGGGTGCTAGGGGAGCTACCCTCTGAGGCTCTCCCGCTCTCCTGGAGGCCTGCTGTGGTCTCAGCTAGGGTCTGCATGCTGGTGGCTATGGAGCCATGAATGGACCATCTCAGTGTTGGACTGCGCCACATCACGCTGCGGCTTCCGGGTTAGTGTCACATCAACCAGTGCCGCCTCCCTCTGGGACTGGGCCACCCTCTGTGTCTGCGTCACATTGGTCTGCGCCTGGGCAATGCCGCTGAAGTTCCCAGCCATGGCCTGCTGTGTCTGGGCCACGCTGAAGAGCACCGTTGCGATTTCCAGTGACTCTGGGACATGGTTGCCTGTGAGGCGGCAACCCTGCCCTGAGCTTCAGCCAGCGCCTGCACAGAACGTCGCAGACCTTGGACATGCCGATCCATAGCCAAAACCATCTCTCCCAATGCCTCCACCACGGCAGCCACCTGTGCGGTGATTGCCTCGGTGGCTCACATTGTCGGCACCACCTCCTGCTGCTGCACGCGGTTGGACTCATGCAGCTGCGACCATGTCTAGGGCTCTCCGCTCGGCCACTGCAAGGGTCTGCAGGTCCTGCGGTCCCCCTCCTGTCTTCTCCCACTCCCAGCAGTTCTATGTGGCCTTCTCCTTGCGGGGGCTGGGGGGAGAAACAGAAAATGACAGTGTTAGACAGTCCGACTCATGCAGCCCAGGGGGTGGGCAGCTGTTGGCCTCAGTGGCCAGGGTACCCAGCCATGGTGCCCAGTATGGGTGCCGGCATGTGGGGCAGGGTTGGGGTTCGGCCCCACCCTGGGGGTGGGGGTGGGGGGGATAGGGGTACTGGTCTGTGGGAGGCGTGTTGGTGCCAGGGACACAGTGCTGCCTACTGACCCTGGCGGCCCTGAAGAGATCATGCAGTTTCTTCCAGCCCTGATGACCGGTCCGGAACGAGTTGCTAGTGGCCCTGATCGCATCTGCCACCTGCGCCTTGGCATGGTGAACGGTGGCTGGCAGCCTCCTTCCTGGGCCAGGGTACAGGATCACCCTCCTCTCCTCCACCACAGACAGGATGGTCTTCAGCTTGGCATCAGTGAAACGGACTGCCGCTCTCCTTGCTGCCATCTTGTTGGCTGGGATGGTGTGTATGGGGAGTGAAGTGTGTATATGCAGCTGCAGCTTGTCAGCCTCCTGAGTGTCAATCACGAAACCGGCGAATCCGGCCCCGTTTCTCATTGGAATAGATTGTGTTCCACACGGCCCCAGTTCTAGCCCCTTAACGATAGTGGAGGTGCGACCCCAGTTTATCTGTCATGGAAGTGCCCAAATTCTGCGTTGGCGTCAACACTTAATCTCAAAAACGGAGAAGCCCGCCCACTGTTCTTTCCCGAAGCATTCATTAAATGAGCTTTCGTAGACATCCAAAAGATCCAAGGAAACTTCAGTAAAACTTTTATACTATTCAGTTTATTCAAATTCAGAAACAAAAATGATCATGAACCAATAATGATCCAAAACCGTGGTGGGAAGCTTTCAAATCTAATTAGAACTGAATCATGGCACTTATACGGTGAAAGGTTTCAAAATTTGGAAAGTGGCAGATTGGCGATGCTGAGATCCATCTTATAATTACTGGCTTAATTAGAATTGCAACATTAGAATTAGTATCACTAACTGCTGTGTAAAACCCTTAATGAAAAATGTAGCGTGGTTGCGATATTCCCAAAGTAATACTTCATCCAAGCTATCGTTTTTAATTCAGCGTCAAGTGGAAAGTAACATTACCCTATTTTTAAACATCCTCACTTGTTTCTGAATTAGTACAAAAATTAAATGTTTTATCAGTCAATGAATCTACACTGCAGATTTAATGTTCAATTTTTTTTTTCATCTCCTTTCAGTTTTAAAAGCTGCAATTCATTGAATGAAAACAGGGAAACACAATTTTTAAAAATCCATTCATGGGATGTGGGTATCGTTGGCTAGGCCAATATTTATTACCCATCATGAATTGCCTAGACAAGGTGGTGGCGAGCTGCTTCTACAAACTGTTGCAGTCCATATAGTGTAGGTACATCCACTGTACAGTTAGGGAGCGAGTTCCATGATTTTGATTTAGCAACAATGAAGCAAATGAAATGAAAATCACTTATTGTCACAAGTAGGCTTCAAATGAAGTTACTGTGAAAAGTCCGTAGTCGCCACATTCCGGCACCTGTTCGGGAGGCTGGTACGGGAATTGAACTGTGCTGCTGGCCTGCCTTGGTCTGCTTTCAAAGCCAGCGATTTAGCTCTGTGCTAAACCAGCCACACAGTAATGGTGATAACAGTGATATATTTCCAAGTCAGGATGGTGAATGACTTTGGACGGCACTGCCAGGTGGTGTTGTTCCTAATAATTGCTAATAGGGAATTGGCAATCTTCACACAATACAAGTGGATCCAAGTGGGTGGGTGGGCCATGCAGCATGTGGAAGTCATTGCCTAGCATCCCATTCAGACCGTGATGCCAGGACACAGTGCCTGAACATTGCAGGAGGCAATACCACACACACAGCAGCCAACATCTGAACACCCAGGGAATGGACACAGTTCCGGGGACATGTCCATGGCCGAAGGGTGGGTGAGTGTCATGGGGAGGTCAGCCCGCATTGCAGAAGAAAGTGACAGAGGCATCATACTGGTTGTGTACCAAGGTGTTTATTGTGCTTGACAGTTCCCCACTCTCCCGATGGTGCCACCCCCCACAAGCCCTAGCCTCCTCACCCTCTACCTATCCCCCCACTCCCTCCCCCCTCCCCCGGTGCCCTCAGTGATCCTCGACGTGCTTTGCCCTCCTAGCTCTACCACAAAATACATCTAGGTGCGTCCCCAGGATGCACATCTAAGGTGGAGGCAGCCAGCTGCTTACCTCATCCCATGGCCTTCGATGCCCCTGGTGGATGACCTCTGCAGACTCTGGGACCAGGGGCCGCTGTCTCACTTGTCAGGAGCACATGCACAGCCGTGCCGCCCTACCCATGTGCCCGCTGTAAGATGCGGCCTCATCAGAGAGGTGGAACTCGGGGAAGCTGATGGCCACCATCCTCACTCCATGGAACAGGTCTGGGTTTGCAGTCAACGCCCCTGCCTCCCGTTTGGTGCCCATGGCCCGCACCATCGTGTCAACGCTCTTGATGATGCTCCTCAGTGATTGGAACATGCTCTGCAGCGCCTCTGCAATGCCCACCTACGACTGAGACAAGCTCCTCAGTGCTCCAGCCATGCCCATCTGAAAGCAGGACATGTCTCGCAGAACCTCATCAAGGTCAACCTAATACTGAGTGACACCCCCAAGTGAGGCAGCCATTCTATCAGGACCCTCAGCCATGGCCGTCACTGACTACGCGATAACTTGGACACCTTCACTAATGCTGTTGGCAATTCTCCATTGCGGTTGCCATCCTAGCAAAGTTGGCCTTGGTGCCGCTCACTGCCGGCAACATCTCCTGCGCCCATAGCCTCTGGGACTCCTCCAACTGGCTATGGAGTGTCGCTGACATCCCCCACTGAATGTCCCAGCCACTCTCTAACGTCTCCATCAGCTCCGGGTAACCTTGTTCCACAGGGTCAGCATCAGACTGGGACCCAGCTGGGCCCTGGGATCCAACAGACCTCCAACTGCTGTTTCACCTGAGAATTCCTGCCTTGCCCTGATGTATATCAGCAGCAGTGTGGTGCTCATCAGATTGTGCTCTAGAAAGCTGACCACTAACATTTCCCACCGCTGGTGGAGGGTGGGGATGACAGCTGTTCTGCAACTACTATGGTGTCTTCCTTGGGGCTCTCCTCTGAGGTGATCTCCTGGGAGGCTGGAGAAGGTACCACCTGGGGTGGGCCATTGCCGTCGCATGGAGGGCCTGCAGGAGAATGGACATCTGGTCAGTGGGAGGGATGGGACAGGCAGTAAGACAAAAACAACTCACGTTTGACAGGTCTTTCGGGTGAAGACCGGTGGTTTGTCATCTCTGCAGCGTCCGTCAGTCACCGTGTTGGTGACCACTCTGTCCTCGGCCATCCAAGGCACCTCCAGGGCACGCTCCTTGAATGTGGTGAGGATTCTTATGTCCGGCACGCCACCGACAGCCTGGGCCCTCTAACGGCGATTGTGGCAGAGCTTTTCCTAAGGAGACACAGAGAGGGCATCATTAGCCACAAGTGTGGTTCACAGTGGTGGGAGGGGGTGTGTGAAGGAGAGGTAAGGGGGTTTGAAGAAGAAGGGGGTGGAGGAAGGGTTGGTGGGTTGAAGGGGAGGGGTTAAATGCTGCTATGGGGGCGGAAAGGTCTAGGGTGTGGGGGGTGGGGGGGTGCATTGGTCTCTACCCACTTGTGCTGCTCTGTTTAAATCATTGACCTCCTTCCTGCCCTGGAGGTCAGTCTTCCTGTTCACACTGCCTGAGCTCGCTGCTGCCGCCACCTCATCCCAGGCAGCACAGGCTGCCCTATGGCTAACCCTCCTGGACCCTCTGGGGAAACAGGACATCCCTCCTGGCCTCCAATGCGTCTAGCAGCCTCCCCGGGTCTGCCTTCCCTAATCTTAGAGCTGGTCTCCTTGGCGCCATTGTTGCTAGCTGGCTGGGGTTGGCTGAGCAAGTGAAGCTTATGTGCTGCTTGGCCTTGTTAATGGGGGGCTGGCGAGTGCAGTGCCGGTGAATCAGCTGGCGAGCTTTCAATTGCAGTGAGAAGCCGGTGAGGCCTCATTAAGTGGTCCAATTAACATTGAATTGCGTCGCTGGCCTTTCCAAAGAATCGCGCCCATAGTTTGGCAGAGATTAGAGGGGAAGGCCAGAAGATAGGAAAGATTTAAAAATCAACAAAAGATGATCAAAAAAATAATCATTTTTTTTTTCTTAAATTTAGAGTACGCAATTCATTTTTCCAATTAAGGGGCAATTTAGCGTGGCCAATCCACCTACCCTGCACATCTTTGGGTTGTGGGGGCGAAACCCACGCAAACACAGGGAGAATGTGCAAACTCCACACGGACAGTGTCCCAGAGCCGGGATCGAACCTGGGACCTCGGTGCCGTGAGGGACAGGGCTAACCCACTGCGCCACCGTGCTGCCGTTAAAAAAATAATCATGAGGAGTAGGTGAACTGAGGGTAAACTAGCAAGTAATTTAAAAATGGACAATAGTTTTTGAAACATATAAAAAGGAAGAGAGCGATCAAAGTGAACATAGATCTCTGAGGCTGGGAAAATAATACTCCAAAAATAAATAATCAAGGGACAGAAAGTGGAGGAAATCAATATAATAACAAACATGAGGGAAAAGGTATTAAAGAATCTAATGGGGCTAAAAGCTAGTACGTCCGCTGGACCTGATGGGTTGCATCCCCGGATATTAAAGGAAGTAGCTCCCGAGATAGTGGTGACAATGGAAGTAATCTTTCAAGAATCTGTAAATTCTGGAAAAGTCCCTGTGGATTGGAAAACTACCAATGGAGCACCTTTATTCAAAAGCAAGAGGGAGACAAAAAACAAGGAACTATAGTCCAGTTGGCTTAACTTCTGTCATTGGAAAAATATTAGAGTCCATTATAAATAATGTGATAGCAGAGCATTTAGGAATGAATAATATAAATAAGCAGAGTCACTTAGTTTTATGAATAGAATATAAAAGAAGATAGGAAGGTTTTATTTTTCAATATATAAAAGGTAAGAGACAAGCAAAAATAGACATTGGATCACTGGAAAAAGTGGCTGTAGAAGTAATAATAGGAAACAAAGAAATGGCAGAGGAAATGAATAGTTACTTTGCATCAGTCTTCACAGTGGAAGACACCAGTGGGATGCCAGAGCTCCAGGAGAATCAGGTGACACAGGTGAATGTAGTGGCCATCACTCAGGAGAGGATTCTGCGGAAAGTAAAAGGCCTGAAGGTGGATAAATCACCTGGACTGGATGGACTACACCCCAGAGTTCTAAAAGAACTCTGAGGAGATTGTGGAAGCATTGGTGGTGATCTTTCAGGAATCACTAGAGGCAGGGAGGGTCCAGAGGACTGGAAAGTGGCTAATGTAACACCGCTGTTTAAGAAGGGAGGAAGGCCGAAGATGGGAAATTGTCAGCCGGTTAGCCTGACTTTGGTCATTGGTAAGATTTTAGAGTCCATTATTAAAGATGATATTGCGGAGTACTTGGAAGTGCATGATAAAATAGGACTGAGTCAGCATGGTTTCGTCAAAGGGGAGGAAATGTGTGGCAAATCTGGGGCTGGATTCTCCGTTTGGGAGACTAAGTCTCCACGCCGGCGTGAAAACTTCAGAACTGGTGCAAAACGGCCACCGTTTGGCCATTTTGCTGGGGCTAGCAGGGAGGCAGTGTAGAGTTCGCAGCTCTAGCTGCCGATACGGCCCTGAGCATTTCCAGTTCTGTGGCCTCGCATGCGCAGGCTGTGGCCTGCAGCGGCTGCGCCACACTTCATGGCGGACTCAGCCCACAGACCCGGACCGCAAAAGTAGTGCCCCCTTCAGCTGCTCGCGTGCCCTGGACCGCCCGCCCACAGTGCTCCCAGCCCCGAATGAAGCCCCCCTGCCCATGGATTGACCCTCCCCCGACTGTGGCGGCGATAGACTAATTCTGCAGCTGTCCTGCAAAGTTCCTGAACGGTGTGAGCATACGTAACCCATGCCGTCGGGAACCCGGCCGGTCGGGGATGGAGCATCACGGGGCGGGCCTCAGGCAATGGCCTGAGGCCTGAGGCCACGGCGTACTCTTAGAGGAGGCCGCATTTCAGGGGTGGAGAATCCAAAAACTGGGGTCGGTCCCAATTTCAGTGTCAAAACGGATTCTCCACCCCGTCGCCAAACACACGTTTGGCGGCGGGGGGAGGGGGGGGCAGAGAATCCAGCCCCTGTTCTTTGAGGAGGTAATAAGGACGTTAGACAAAGGAGAATCAGTGGAAGTTATTAATTTCCAGAAGGCTTTTGACAAGGTGCCGCATAGGAGACTGTTACATTAGTTAATAGCCCATGGTGTTAAGGTTAAGATCCTGGCATATATAGAGGATTGGCTGACTGGCAGAAGGCAGAGAGTGGGGATAAAGGGATCTTTTTCAGGATGGCAGCTGATAACTAGTGGTGTGCCTCAGGGGTCGGTCTGGGATCACAACTTTTCACAATACACATTAATGATCTGGAAGGCACTGTTGCTAAGGTTGCAGATGATACAAAGATCTGTAGTGGGACAGGTATTACTGAGGAAGCAGGGGGCTGCCGAAGGACTTGGACAAGCTGGGAGAGTGGACAAAGAAGTGACAGATGAAATGTAATGTGGAAATGTGTGAGGTTATACACATTGGAAGGAGGAATAGAGGCATGGACTATTTTCTAAATTGGGAAATGCACAAAGGCATTTAGGAGTCCTTGTTCAAGATGCTCTTCAGGTTAACATGAGGTTCAGTTGGCAATGTTAGCATTCATGCCGAGAGGGTTGGAACACAAAAGCAGGGATGTACTTCTGTATAAGGCTCTGGTCAGATCCCATTTGGAGTATTGTGAGCAGTTTTGGGCCCTGTATCTAAAGAAGGATGTGCTGACCTTTAAAGGGTCCATACAAGGCTCATAAGAATGATCCCTGGAATTAAGAGCTTGTCATAGGAGGAACGTTTGAGGGCTCTGGATCTGTTCTCGTTAGAGTTTAGAAGGATGAGGGGGGGATCATATTGAAACATACAGGATACTGCGAGGCCTGGATAGAGTGGACGTGGAGAGGATATTTCCACTTGTAGGAAAATCTAGAACCAGAGGACACAATCTCAGACAAAAGGGACGATCCTTTAAAACAGAGATGAGGTGGAATCTCTTCAGCCAGAGGGTGATGAATCTGTGGAGCACTTTGCCACAAAAGACTGTGGGCGCAATTCTCCGCACTCACGACGGGGCGGAGAATAGCGGGCGGCGCAAATTTTTACCGCGACGCTGGTCCGACGCCCTCCCGCTATTCTCCCCCCCCCCCCCACGCCCGCCCCCCGACACGAATTCGCTGCTCGCCGTTTTTTACGCGAGCAGCAATTCTCCCCTGGCCGATGGGCCGATTTCCAAGGCCTTTACGGCCGTTTTCACGATTTTTAATACACCTGCTATAACTGTTCGTGAAAACGGCGCCAAAGTGCCGTTCTGCACAACCATGCCACCGATTGGCACGGCCGCACCACGGCCGTGCCAAGGGTGGCATGGGCCCGCGATCGGGCAGCGGGTCCGATTCCCGCACACTCTTTCTCCCTCCGCCGCCCCGCAGGATAAGTCCGTGGGGCGGCTGAGGGGCATTACGGACCGCGCATGCGTTGGTCTGACGCATATGTGCGGATGACATCATCTGCGCATGCGCGGGTTGGAGTCGTCCAATCCGCGCATGCGCAGCTGACATCATCATATGCGTCAGCCGTCGCTAACTTTGGCGCGCGGGCTTAACGAAATTCGTTAAGCCCGCGACGCCGTAGTTCACGGGGCCGCGATGCTAGCCCCGACCGGGGAGCAGAATCGGGTCCCGGGAGGGGGCGCGGAGGCTGCCGTGAAACACGGCTGGTTTTGTGGCAGCCTTCACGACTCTCCGCCTTTGCGGAGAATCGCGCCCTGTGGAGGCCAAATCACTGAGTGTCTTTAAGACAGAGATTGATAGGTTCTTGATTACAATAATCTTTTATTACTGTCATAAGTAGGCTTACATTAACACTGCAATGGCACATTCTGGCACCTGTTCAGGTACACTGAGGGGGAATTCACCTAACAAGCACGTCTTTTGGGACTTGTGGGAGGAAACTGGAGCACCCGGAAGAAACCCACACAGACACGGGGAGAATGTGCAAACTCTGCACAGATAATGACCCAAGTAAGAATCGAACCTGGCACCCTGACGCAGTGAAGCAACAATGCTAACCACTGTGCTACTGCACCACCCTAATCAGGTGTTGTTTTTAAAAAAATTTTGAGTACCCAATTCATTTTTTCCAATTAAGGGGCAATTTAGCATTGCCAATCCACCTACGCTGCACATCTTTGGGTTGTGGGGGCGAAACCCACGCAAACATGGGGAGAATGTGCAAACTTCACGTGGACAGTGACCCAGAGCCAGGATCGAAAATGGGACCTCGGCGCCATGAGGCCACAGTGCTAATCCACTGCGCCACCATGCTGCCCTTCTAATAAGGTGTCATAACGTGCCTGCTTACCAGTGGCTGGAGACTAATGGCAATCCCACAATCCAAAGTGAGTATGAGCTTCTCCAAAGAGGGGCGCAGAGAAATCGCTAGCAGGTACCTGCATAAATAAAGCTGGCAAGTATGGAACCAGCTAGAGAGGAAAGAGCGGCAAGAGAGCTACTGCTGCTGTTGTGTATATAAAGTTTTCGTTCTGTTCTACAAACTCGTGCTGGATACTTCATGGCCCTCACAAAACTGGCGATGAGGGCTAAAGTGGATAGCTGTCTACGCTGCTGAAGCCACCTCCCTGGATACAGGTTGGAAGTATTTTTTCTGTTACACCATGCCTCTTGATGGACGATTGGATGTCTTTGATACTGCGCTGGAGAGTTGGAACCAGTACACATAACAGATGCATTACTATTTCCAGGCAAACAACATCACCGAAAACAAGTGGCAGGTGGTCATTTTGCTCACCGTCTGCGGCCCGCATACGTTTGGAGTGATTAGGAGCCTTACGTACCCAGCTGTACTGGACACCAAGATGTTTGATGAACTTGTGAACTTAGTGGGGCAACATTTTAACCCAACCCCATCCACGATAGTCCAGCTTTACCGTACCTTGGGTGGGGTGGTGTCCGGATCGAAGCCAGTGGCCGTTGGACGTTCCTCCCCGAAGGGAGCCTTCTCCAGAACCGATGGATGAGGAGTCCTTTTACTGTCGGATTTGTGTACGCCGATCCCATCGCGGACGCCGATCCTGGGGGCGCCAGAGGCGCCGTCGTTCCGACAGAAACTGGGGCCTGCCCAGGGGCCGTACCTTCCATTTGGGGGAACTACTCCCAAGGACGTGGAGATGGAGGACGACTGTCTGCTGCTGCGTTGTGTGGCAGCTCCCTGTGTGGCCCCCATTAAGGTGACAGTATGGGTCAATGGTCACCTGCTTGAGATGGAGTTGGACACTGGCGCAGCAGTCTCCGTGATCGCCCAGAGGACATTCGACCACATCAAGCAGGGTAGACAGACCCTTACATTAACCGATACACAGGTCAGGTTGGCCACCTGCATGGGGGAACCATTCGACATCGCTGGAACTATGATGACCCCTGTTGTTTCTGGACACCAGGAGGGCCGTTTCCCACTTATTGTGGTACGCGACCACGGGCCCACCTGTTGGGTCGGGACTTGTTGCGCCATTTGTGGCTGCAGTGGCAGCACATCCTTCAAACAGGTTCTGGAGGGTTGACGTGGACGGTACCCAGATGTATTCCAGCCCAGTTTGGGGACGATAAAAGGGGCCGTAGCCAGTATCCAGGTCGAACCAGGAGCCACACCGCGCTATTTCTGGGCACGCCCAGTGCCTTACGCCCTGCTTGAGAAGGTTAGAGGGGAGCTCACTCATTTGGAGTCCTTGGGTATTATCAGGCCCGTCCGTTTCACTGACTGGGCAGCGCCAACTGTACCTGTAATGAAGCCAGATGCCACAGTTCACTCGTGCGGTGACTATAAACTTACAGTGAATACGGCTTCCCGGTTCGACCGATATCCAATGCCCCGCATAGGAGATCTGTACACGAAGCTTGCAGGCGGATTCTCGTTCACAAAATTAGATATGAGTCACGAGTCTCTACAATTGGAGCTGGACCCTGCCTCCCGGCCATATGTAACTATTAATACACACAGGGGCCTGTATGAATATACATGGTTGCCCTTGAGGTATCCTCTGCCTGCGCTATCTTTCAACGCGTCATGGAGGGCGTCTTAAGTGGTTTACTGCGTTTCACTGTCTACTTAGACTATGTTTTGATCACAGGAACGTCGGAGCAGGAACATTCGGAAAATTTGCAGGCTGTCTTTAGATGCTTCTCAGAGGCAGGAGTCCATTTACGTCGTACAAAGAGCGTCTTTCAGGCAAAGGAACTGGTCTACCTGAGTTTTCGGGTGGACTGCAAAGGTTTGCACCCCGTCACAGAGAATTCAACAGGCCCCCGCCCCGACTGACCATTCGCAGCTTTGTTCTTTTCTCAGCCTCATAATATTACGGGATGTTCCTCCCCAATCTGGCAACTACGTTGGCCCAGTTGCACCTTCTGCTAAAGAACAATCACACCTGGGTTTGGGGTCAGCCTCAAAAAACCGCTTTCCAGTGGGTAAAACAGCAATTGTCGTCGTCGGGGTTACTAACACATTACGATCCTGGAAAGCCTTTGCTCATCACATGTGATGCATCCCCATATGGCATTGGTGCCATCCTGTCCCACAAGAACGGGGCCGAGCGGCCAATAGCATTCTCCTCCTGCACATTGGCTGCAGAGGAAATTAAGTATGCGCAGATCGAGAAGGAGGGCCTGGTTGTGGTCTTTGCGGTGAAACGCTTCCACCAGTATGTGTATGGCCGCCATTTCACTATCGTGACTGCATTTCACTAAGTCTCTGCTGGGATGTTTCCGAGAGGATAAGCCAATACCGTCCATTGCTTCCGCACAGATCCAACGCTGGGCTTTGTTGCTCGCTGCCTACGAGTATTCTCTGGAGCATAAACCAGGGACCCAGATAGCGAATGCCGACGCATTGAACTGATTGCCTTTGTCGACTGGTCCCATGTCGACTCCCACGACAGGTAAGGTGGTTGCAACCCTAAATTTTATGGACTCCTTGCCTGTCACAGCATCACAGATCTGTGAGTGGACCCAGATGGAGCCAGTCCTGTCAAAGGTTCGGCACATAGTCCTGTATGGTGGGCAGCATAAACAGCTCCCAGGCGAGTTGCGGCCATTTTCCTCCAAGCTGTCAGAATTTAGCGTGGAAGACAGCATCCACGTGTGGTCGACCCGGGAAAATGACAGGACCTGATACTACAGGACTTGCACAATGGGCATCCGGGTGTGACCAAAATGAAAATGTTGACCCGGAGTCGTGTTTGGTGGCCAGGCCTCGACACCGACATTGAAAAGGTGGCCCAAAACTGTTCCATTTGCCAGGAGCATCAGTAGCCTCCATGACCGTGCCCCTATATCACTGGGAATCGTCAGGGCGGCCTTGGGCGCGCTTGCATGTGATTCCTCGGCCCTTTTCAAGGATCCATTTTACTTCTATCAATCAATGCCCAGTTTAAATGGCTAGAGGTGCATAAGATGGTAGGCACAATGTCCTGCGCAACGATCGAGAAGATGCGTTTGTCTTTCAGTATGTATGGCCTCCCCGAGGTGCTCGTCACGGACAACGGCATTCCTTTCAGAAATGAGGAGTTTGCGAGGTTCACGAAGATAAACGGCATACGCCATATCCGCACCGCTACATACCACCCGGCTTCTAATGGGTTGGCGGAGCGCGCAGTGCAGGCATTCAAACGGGGCCTGAAGAAGCAGTCTTCCGGGTCCATGGACACGAGACTGGCTTGTTTTTTGTTTTCATATAGGACCACCCCCCATGCGGTGACTGGGGTAGCTCCCGCAGAACTCCTAATGGGCCGGAAACTTCGCACCCGCCTTAGCATAGTTTTCCCAGATATTGGTGCAAACGTACGCCGCACTCAAGAACGGCAGGGACATGGCCTTTCTCGGCGTTGGACGATTCGGCAGTTTGTGCCTGGTGACCCGGTGTTCATTAGAAATTTTGCTGGTGGTGCCCAGTGTGTCCCTGGCGTTATTTTTCGACGAACGGGCCCGATCTCTTACCAGGTGCAAGCCCAGGGCCGTCTCCCACGCAAGCATGTAGACCTTGTTCGGTCCAGAAGAACACCTCTTCCAAAGATTCCCTGCCCCCGAGGCTCACTTCTACAGCCACAGAGACCAGACACAGTGGAGGGTGTTCCTCACGATCTTCCTCTGGTGCCGCACTCAAAGCCTGCATAGGTCGTTGCAGAACCACGTGGAGAAAGGGACGCCGAGATGTCAGAGGCTTTGGGCTCCGACACAGGATGCCTCAGAAAGGGAGTGCTCGGTCCCACGGGCCATGGATGTACAACCGTTACACCATTCATCACAGAAGCACCGCTCTCCACCTTGTTACACGCCGCCCGATCCAACGTCTCATGCAAATGGTGTCTGGCCTGCGGAAAACGAGTCCGCACCGTCATTCGCCAGGGTCTTTGGTGGATTCCTTGGACTTTGCGGGGAAGGGATGTTATAACTTGCCTGCTTACCACTGGCTGGGGACTAATAGCAATCCCATTATCCTTAGGGAATATGAGCTTCCCCAATGAGGGGGCAGAGAAATCATTCACAGGTCCCTGCATAAATAAAGCTGGCCAGTATGGAACCAGCTAGAGAGGAGAGAGCAGCAAGAGAGTTACTGCTTTTTATGTTATACTAAATTAAGTTTTCTTTCTATTCTACAAACTCGTGCTGGATTCTTCATGACCCTCACAAAATAATGGGATCAGGGGTTATGGGAAGAATGCAGGAGAATGGGGATGAGAAAAATATCAGCCATGATTGAATGGCGGAGCAGACTCTATGGGCTGAGTGGCCTAATTCTGCTCCTATGTTTTATGGTCTTATGAAGGGGAAATCATACCTGACAAATTTATTCAAATTCTTCTGGTAGTGTTGAATAGGGTAGATAAAGGGGAATCTGTTCATGTAATATATTTGGATTTC
The DNA here is from genome assembly GCF_902713615.1 of Scyliorhinus canicula. NCBI lineage: Eukaryota > Metazoa > Chordata > Chondrichthyes > Carcharhiniformes > Scyliorhinidae > Scyliorhinus > Scyliorhinus canicula. The sequence continues at coordinate 137,387,555 of NC_052151.1, read as the reverse complement.
CAAAAAGCATTTGATAAGATACCACACAAAAGTCTATTTAATAAGACTAGAGTCCGTGGTGTTGCGGGTAGTATATGAGCATGAATAGAGGATTGACTAACTGATACAAAAGAGAGTTGGGGTAAGAGGAGATTTTTCAGGGTGGCAACGTGTAACTCGTGGAGGGCCACAGGGATCCGTGCTGGGACTACAATTATTCACAATATATATTAATGTCTTGAATGTCGGAAGTGAATGCATTATTGCCAATTTTGCGGATGACACAAGAATAGATGGGAAGGCAACTGGTGAGGATGACACAAAACTCTACAAAGAAAAATCAATAGTTTAGGTGAGTGGGCAAAATCTTGACAGGTGAATATAATGCAGAAAAATGTTAAGTTATACACTTTGGTAGGAAGAATAAAGGAGCTGAATATTATGTAAATAAAGTAAGACTGCAGAAAACTGCAGCACAGAGGGATTTTGGGGTTCTCGTGCATAAATCACAAAAAGCTAGCATGCAAGTTAAGCAGGTAATTGGGAAGGCAAATGGAATGTTGGCCTTTATTTCAAAGGAAATGGAGTATAAAAACAGGGCACTGTACAAAAAAACTGTACAAGGCAAGAACTGGACCATACCTGGAATACTGTGAACAATTTTGGTCCCGTTATTAAAGGAACAGTATACTGGCATTGGAGGCAGTCCACAGAAGGTTGACTAGGTTGATCCCGGTTAAGGAGAGATTTTCTTATGAGGCGAGGGTAAGTAGGTTGGGCCTGCACTCATTGGAGTTTAGAAGAATGAGAGATGATCTCATTGAGACAAAAAGATTCTCAAGAGGCTTGGCAGGGTAGAAGTGATGGGATATTTCTTCTTGAGAGAGAATCTAGGACCAGAGGACATAATCTCAGAGTAAGGGGTCATCCATTTAGGACAGAGATGAGGAGGAATTTCTTCTCTCAGAGAATATTCAATCTGTGGAATTCTTTACCGCGGAGGGCTGTAGAGGTTGGGTCATTAAATATGTTCAAGGCTAAAATAGACAGATTTCTAATCTGTAAAAGACTTAAGTGTTATGGGGATAAAATGGGAAAGTGGAATTGGGGATTAAATCAGATCAGCCGTGATCTCATTCAATGGCGGAGCAGACTTGAAGGGCTGAGGGACCTACTTCTATGCCTATGTATTATGACCTTTGTCCAGGGTGCTGCCAAGCTTCTTGAGTGTTGTTTGAACTGCACTCATCCAGGCAAGTGGAAAGTATTCCATCCACTCCTGTCTTGTGCCTTGTAGATGGTGGATAGACCTTGAATGGTCAGGAGGTGAGTGACTTGCCACAGGAATCCCAGCCACTGGCCTGCTCTTATAGCCACAGCATTTATAGTCCAGTTCAGTTTATGTTCAATGGTAACCCCAGGATGTTCATAGTTGGGGATTCAGCAATCGTAATGCCATTGAATGTCAAGGGGAGATTGTTAGATGTTCTCACGTTTGGTGGAGTCATTTGCCTGGTACTTGTATGGTACAAATGGTGCTTGCCAGCACATGACTGGATAGTGGCCAGATCTTTCTGCATTTGGAAATAGACTGCTTCAATATACTGCAAATATCATTATATGTGATCACCCAATAATGAAATGTTGACAAATGACTTTGACTTGCATGAAAATAAGCTTTTTCTTCCACCATGTACTCAACAACATTACCCTTCCAATTCCCATTCGAGGGCTCAATTTCCACCAGTAGTGTATGGGATAAAAAGCCTATATAAAATTTCAATAGACAGAATATTGGGCATATTTACATTTAAACATGTGATCCATCTCATCTGATTTTATTCTCTATGTTATGCTCAGGTCATCCAAAATGCTCTGATACAGGAGCAGAAAAAAATCTTTCCTAAACTTCCGGTCAGTTCTCAGTTTCATTTGTGCTGTCCCAACAAAATATTCCATGTTGAGCTATTTTCCCAGAGAGGAGCAGTTGAATTAATGCACGTCTCTTTCACATATTATTCAATGGCTAATCATAGAACAGCAAATCACGTCAACCACCATTATTGGTTGAGGAATGGATAATTGTACAGGAGGCCTAAAAAGAAGAAAAACACATTGAACCAAAAATTTGGTGGCACTTTTTTTTCTCTGAATCAGAAGCTATGGATTCAAGTTTTACTTCAGGATATTAAACGTTTTCCGGTACTATCTTGTTTTATTTCATTAAATGTAGACAGCAATTGTAAAAACCATAGAATCAGACCTTTAGTTTTAACAAACTCCTGTTATACAATCTGATATGAGGGCTGAGTTATATACAAAACAAAGAACAAAGAAAATTACAGCACAAGAACAGGCCCTTCGGCCCTCCCAGCTGCGCCGATCCAGATCCGTTATCTAAACCTGTCGCCTATTTTCCAAGGATCTACTTCCCTCTGTTCCCCGCCCATTCATATATCTGTCTTGATGCATCTTAAATGATGCTATCGTGCTCGCCTCTACCACCACCGATGGCAAAGTGTTCCAGGCACCCACCACCCTCTGCATAAAAAACCTTCCACGCACATCTCCCTTAAACTTTACCCCTCTCACCTTGAAATTGTGACCCCTTGTAATTGACACCCCCACTCTTGGAAAAAGCTTGTTGCTAACCACCCTGTCCATACCTCTCATAATTTTGTAGACCTCAATCAGATCCCCCCTCAACCTCTGTCTTTCCAACAAAAACAATCCTAATCTATTCAACCTTTCTTCATAGCAAGCACCCTCCATACCAGGCAACATCCTGGTGAACCTCCTCTGCACCCTCTCTAAAGCATCCACATCCATCTGGTAATGTGGCGACCAGAACTACATGCTGTATTCCAAAGTCCTATACAACTGTAACATGACCTGCCAACTCTTGTACTCAATCCTCCACCCGATAAAGGCAAGCATGCTGTATGCCTTCTTGACCACCCTCTCGACCTGCGTTGTCACCTTCAGGGTACAATGGACCTGAACTCTCAGATCTCTCTGTACATCAATTTTCCCCAGGACTCTTCCATTGACCATATAGTCCGCTCTTGAATTGGATCTTCCAAAATGCATCACCTCACATTTGCCTGGATTGAACTCCATCTGCCATTTCTCTGCCCAACTCTCCAACCTATCTATAGTTTGCTGTATTCTCTGACAGTCCCCCTCGCTATCTGCAACTCCACTGATCTTAGTATCATCTGCAAACTTGCTAATCAGACCACCTACACCTTCGTCCAGATCATTTATGTTTATCACAAACAACAGTGGTCCGAGCATGGATCCCTGTGGAACACTACTAGTCACCTTTCTCCATTTTGAGACACTCCCTTCCACCACTACTCTGTCTCCTGTTGCCCAGCCAGTTCTTTATCCATCTAGCTGGTACACCCTGAACCCCATACGACTTCACTTTTCCCATCAACCTGCCATGGGAAACTTTATCAAACGCCTTACTAAAGTCCATGTATATGACATCTACAGCCCTTCCCTCATCAATTAACTTTGTCACTACCTCAAAGAATTCTATTAGGTTTGTAAGACATGGCCTTCCCTGCACAAAACCATGCTGCCTATCACTGATAAGTCTATTTTCTTCCAAATGTGAATAGATCCTATCCCTCAGTATCTTCTCCAACAGTTTGCCTACCACTGACGTCAAGCTCACAGGTCTATAATTCCCTGAATTATCCCTGCTACCCTTCTTAAACATATCATATTGTATATGATGATTTGCTTCTTTATTATTTAGTCTAGGGGGGCTGGTTAGCCCAGTTGGCTAGATAGCTGTCGTGTGGTTTAGAATAACACCAATAGCGCAGGGTTTGATCCATGTTCCAGTTAAGGTAGACTTGCCTACCTCACCCTGCCTGGAATTATTTGGCAATTTTTAAATAATTGAGGGTGCAATCTGAAGAAGATTATTAAATTCATGATTCACAATAAAATCCCAGGACAAGGCTGCAAAATTCCACCTTGACAACAGGAATAATCAGTTTCCATCTCTTTGCCAAATTTGCCTCCGTGCTGTCAATATACCGTTAATCCCATGGCCTTCCAGCAAGTCCATTACATGTACTTCATCAAATGTTTTTTGAAAATTCCATACTCAACTTCAACACTACCTTCATCATCTCCTTTACTTTATCAAAGGATTCAACCAAGTTAGACACAGCCAAGAAACAAGTCAGGAACTCAAACTATTTATTACAATTCTACCTTTCAAAATTTATATTCATTGCATATTAAAATGACAATACATTAAAAAACACAGAATTCAGACAACTTACACTGATGCCTATCTCTTCTTCAATGATTGTAACCATGGTTGTATGGTTCACTTTAGTTTTTATATCATTTTATTACTGTAAATAATGACCAAACCAATATGCCCCAGTTCCTTAAGATATGGATGAATAACCTTCTCATTCTTTCAGCTTTTCAATCTTGCCTTAGGCCTGTTTTAAAAATCATTCACATTAAACGGAAATAATAACTAAAACTGCCGGAGAAACACAGCAGAGCCAGCAGCATCTGTGGAGAGAAAGACAGAGTTAACATTTCAAGTCTGTATGACTCTTCTTCAAAGTTGTTTTTTCTGTTTTTATTTCAGGTTTCCAGCATCTGCCGTATTTTTCTTTTAATCCTGTTGAAAAGAATTGAAAGCTGGTTGAACGCATTGTGTGCCAATCCTATAAACAAAGAGGTACATTGAGATATATGGCTTATAGGAACTCACATTCACATAAATGGTATAACTTATGTTGACACTTCAATACAATGCTGAGGGTGTGTTCTATTGCTGGAGATTTGCAAGAAATGTTAATCCTGCGTTATAGCAGTGACATCAAAATGCTGGTTATGATTTTAAGTAGTTGGGCCATCCTCGATCCTTAGTAATATGTCATATCTTTCAAAAAGCATTATGATAACAGTCGTCCTGCCTACATGAGCAAAGTGCAGAACATTCTCCTGGAGTCCTGACCAACAGTCTTCCAGCAAAAATAGATTAAGGGGCTATTCATCTTTTCATGGAGCCTTGCTGAGCAGAGAATAGCTGCTGCAGCTGCCTGAGAAATAGTGAATTAAATTCATTGTCTTGCAAGTGCTTTTTATGTCTTCTTTGAAATTGGAAATTTCCGGCTGAAACAATTTGTCTCCTTGGTTGATGGATTTTATCAACACTATGTTGACTGTGCAATACGTTATTCCTCAATACAGAAATCTTGCTATATGATATAAAGAGTTGCTTTTATTAACTTTCGCTCTAAGCTGATAGGTCTTCATGCCCCTTAAATACACAAAATCTGTTCCACTTAACTGGATCCATGCTTTAATGGGCTTAATTGGTGTACTAAATGAGCTTCCTCAACCTATTTCTGAAACCGGTATCCTCTACGTTCAACAGATAATGTCAATATTATTTACACACATCATTACACTATCACAATTTTTTTGACACCCCAGAATACTTTCGCCTAGCATCCATAATGATTTAGGAACAAAATGTAAATTGTGATTATGCTCAAAAAATATTCATGGAAGCTCAGCTACACTGCAGTCTCTGAATCATAAGCATTTTGCATCCTTATATGGATAGTCTCAGGCGAAAGAGACTGTCGTACTTTCTATTATCGCTATTCCTCAGCATTGATATAAGACAATTTCCATTGTGCCAACTTTAACTTTATGCCTTCTCTATGTCACTAGCCAAGGACTATTTGCTTCCATGTATGATGAATTTCCTCATATGGTGAAAGGTTGTTGTGGCATTAAAACTGAGAATACATTCAGTGAACTATTTAGAAACAAAAATTGGAGAAAATAATAGCTGTACCTTGGAAAAATATGGGTTAATATATAACAGCCAGCTTGAATTTGGCAAAGGCAAATTGCATCTAACGTGGTTGAGCATTTTGATGAAGTAAATGACATGATGAATATAGTGCTGAAATTGAGTACTTTTGGACTTTCAAAAAGCATTTGATAAAGTCCCATGTAATAGATTTGCGAGAAAAATCGAAGGCCATGGGATTAAAGGGATATTGACAGCAGGGACGCAACATTTGCAAAGTGATGGAAAGCAGAGAGTGGCAGAGAATGGAAGATTTCTACCTGAAAGGTTCAATAGAAAGTCTAACTAATGGCATGAGCTGGGAGATGTCCCACTTCCACAAGATGTGAGTGATTATGTCATACTGACAATGTAAAATGTGCATCAAGTATCAGCTATTAATTATTCCAAGTGCTCTTGAAAGAAGAACATGTGAAAAACCTGAAAGAAAAGCTATTTCTTTCATTATTCTATTTTATTTCACATCTTCCCATCAATGCTATGTCATCAATCATAACTGAAACCCATCTCTATGGCTTGCCAGAGAATGTTGCTTTTCTGATGTTGTCAAGACATTTTGGGCAGTTATTGATGACGTTGATAAGCTAGCAATTGGAGCCTGACGTTTTTGCGAATTTATGACATTAATCCTCAGTTTCTAAAAATGATTTTCATCTGAGCTTTCTTCCTAAACATGGTGTTGCACCAACCTCTGTAGGCAGCTAGAAGTGAACCAAGAAAATCTCAAGGAAATGGAGGAGAATTACTTTAAAGTTCTTTTCTCCCTTTTAGCTGCTTGGATGGTCTGGGCTGTGAACTTATCTCCTCCTGCTGTCGATTCAATTTTCTTTCATCTTCAGGCAAAAGGAAAAGCTTTTCTCCACAGGAAGACTGGTTGAATTTTTCTCCTCCTCCAAACCCTCTCCCCAGCCTCCGACCTCCCTGTGCTCAGGGATCGCTTTATTGTGTAGCCCTGCTGAGAATTGGTGAAACTTGTTTGAAAGTATCCCAACAACAGTGAAAGATTAAACTCGACAAGCTACCCTCGGCATTGCAGTGTAATCGTTTATTCATACCTTTGATGGGCTACGCTTGCTCTAAGGTAAAGCATTTTAATGAAATATAAATGAAGGCTGCAAAATAGGAAATAAACACATTGTCAGATACTGACATTACTACTTATTTAAAACTGTGAAACCTTTCATTATTGATGGAGAACATTTTTAGCACCTATTGAAGTCAGATTTGTGGATGTCAGCGTACCACGACATTGACAGCTCAGCCAATATTTGCCCATGGGGTGGTAGGTGGGAGGGGGTCTGGATGGAGGAGGTGGTGAGGGGTGGGGTCAATTACTCACATTGCTGACAGCATTAAAAGGTTTCCTGCATCTTTTAAAGGGAAGGTGCCATGTGCCTGTGGGCAGCTATAACTGAAGATTGTGGACTATAGTAAGCATGGTAGACGATGTACGTGTTCCCTCCACATGCAAACAGGCCCAACCCTACCTCACCGCACTTTGTTTTTTTTTTAAACAAACAATTTTATTGAGGTATTTTAGGCATATAGAAAAAATGACATTGTGCAGTACAAAAAAAAAAGAAGTCAAGACACAAATTACAAAATAAACATAGTGCAAACCACGGCTCTGTTCAAGCATGGACCTGCCTTAATATCCCCCTACTCTACTCTACTCTACCCTTGCCCTCCCCCCCCCTCCCCACTCACCCTGCTGACGCTTACTCCTCTGCGAAGAAGTCGATAAATGGCTTCGGGCGAACCCTAGTTACAAACCTCTCAAGGCGATCTTGACATTCTCTAGGCCAAGAAAGCTTGCCATGTCCGATAGCCATACCTCAGCCCTCGAGGGCTTTGAGTCCCTCCATGCTAACAGTATTCATCGCCGGGCTACCAGGAAAGCAAAGGCCAGAACGTTAGCCTCTCTTTCTTCCTGGACTCCATGGGTCCTCCAAAACCCCAAAGATTGCCACCTCCGGGCTCATTACCACCCCAGTTTTCAATACCCGGGACATGACATCTGCGAATCCCTGTCAATGCTCCCTGAGTTTAGGGCACGACCAGAACATGTGTACAAGGCTGGCCGGCCTGCCGGTGCATCTAGCACACTTGTCCTCCAGCCCAAAGAATCTGCTCATCCAGGCCACCGTCATGTGGGCCCGGTGCACGACCTTAAACTGGATCAGGCTGAGTCTGGCACATGTTGCGGTCGAGTTTACTCTGCTCAGGGCTTCGCCAAAATACCATCCTCCAGCTCCCCCCCGAGTTCCTCCTCCCACTTAAGCTTCAGGGCCTTGGGCTGCATATCCTCAGCTCTCATTAGCTCCTCGTAGATGTCTGAAACTCCACCCTCTCCCACCTCTCCCCTAGAAACTACCCTGTCCTGCTTCCCCTTCGGCGGGAGACGTGGGAAGGACGGCACCAGTCTGCGTACAAAATCCCTCACCTGCTGGTATCTAAAGTCGTTCCCTCTCGCCAGCCCAAACATCTTCTCCAGCGCCCTCATGCTCGGAAAGCTCCCTTCCAGGAACAGATCCCCTATCCTCATAACCCCCGCCCTCCTCCACAGTCGATACCCCCGTCCATGTTCCCCGGGGCAAATCGGTGGTTGCCGCAGATTGGGATCCATACCAATGCTCTTATCTACTCTACATGCCTCCTCCACTGGTCCCAGATCTGAAGAGCCACCACCACTATCGGGCTGGTGGAGTAACGTACTGGTGCCTCCGGTGCCTAATACAATAGCCTAACCCAGTCGATGAACTCCGCCCCGAACCCGAACCGTCCTAGTACCTTCCACAGATAATCCCACCCGACCCGGTCAAAAGTTCTTTCAGCATCCATGGCTACCACTATCTCCACCTCCCTACTCTCCGGGAGCATCATAATCACGTTGAGCAGCCTTCTTATGTTGGCCACCAGCTGCCTCCCCTTTACAAACCCAGTTTGGTCCTCCACAATTACATCCGGTACACAGTCCTCAATTCTGGACGCCAAAATCTTGGCCAATAACTTGGCGTCCACATTGATCAAGGAGATTGGCCTGTATGACCCACAGGCCTCCGGGTCCTTATCCCGTTTCAGAATGAACAAGATGGTGGCCTGCGACAACGTCGGGGGTAAACTCCCTCTGTCTCTTGCCTCGTTAAAGACCCTGACCAGCACCTGCCCCACTAACCCGGCAAATGTTTTGTAAAACTCCACCGGATACCCATCCGGCCCCGGGGCTTTACCCGACTGCATGACCTTCAGGCCCCCGAGTACCTCTTCGATCCTGACCAGGGCCCAACTCCCGCTCCACTCTTGGGAAGCTCAGTCCGTCCAGAGATCGCCTCATCCCCCCCGGTCCCCCGGGTGGTTCCGAAATGTACAGCTTCCTATAAAAGTCCCTAAAGACCTTGTTCAGCCCTGCTGGATCACCCACTAGATTAACTTCCCCATCCACTACCTTCCCTATTTCCCGAGCCGCTTCCCTCTTCCTCAGTTGCTGCGCAAGCATTCTACTGGCCTTCTTCCCATGCTTATAAATCGCGCCTTTTACCTTTCTAAGCTGCTCTATAGCCTTGCCTGTAGTCAGCACCCCACACTCGGCCTGCAGCCTCTGTCATTTCCTGAATAACTCTGGCCTCGGGGATTCCGCGTAACTCCTGCCCGTTCGTAGAATTTCCTTAATCAGTCGGTCCGTCTCTGCCCTATCCGTCCTGTCCCTGTACGCCCGGATTGAAACCAGCTCCCCTCTCACCACTGCCTTCAGTGTCTCCCAGAGCACTGCTGCCGAGACTTCTCCAGTATCGTTCACCTGCAGGTAATTCTGCATGCATTTCCTCAGCCTCTCACACACCGCCTCGTCCGCGAGTAGTCCAACTTCCAGCCTCCATGGTGGGCGCTGAAAGCTGTCCTTACAAAACTGCTGGTCTACCCAGTGCGGAGCAATTGCTGAATATTCTGCCCCCACCATTCCGGCCAGCAGGTCCCTACTCACCACAAAGTAGTCAATTCGGGAATACACCTTGTGGATGTGGGAGTAATACGAGAACTCCCTCGCCGTCGGCCGGCTAAATCTCCACGGATCTGCTCCCCCATTTGCTCCATGAACCCTCTCAGTTCCTTTGCCATCGCTGGCAACCGGCCCGTTCTTGAGCATGACCGTTTCAGGCTCGGGTCCAGGACTGTATTAAAGTCCCCGCCCATGGTCAACTTACGCGAGTCCAAGTCGGGGATCTTCCCTAGCAACCTCCTAATAAAATCCATATCATCCCAATTAGGGGCACACATACTGACCAGGACTACTCTCACCCCTTCGAGCTTACCCCTCACCATAATGAACCTGCCACCCCCATCCACGACTATGCCCTCCGCCTCAAATTGTACCCTTTTATTGCAACCCCCTTCGTCTTAGAATCAAGCCCCGAATGAAAGATCTGACTGACCCACTCCTTCCTTAACCTAACCTGGTCTGCCAATTTCAGGTGCATCTCCTGTAACAAGACTATGTCCGCCTTTAGAACCCGCAGATGCGTAAACACATGCACCCTGTTCACTGGCCCGTTTAACCCTCTAACATTCCAGCAGATCAGCCTGGTTGGGGGGCACTTCGCCCCCCCCCCCCCCCCCCCCCCTTTGCCGATCAGCCATCCCCTTTCCTTGGTCAGCCCCCCAGCCATGTGTCGCGCTTCCTCTGGCCCTCCTCCTGGGCGGCTCCACCCGTGACCTCCTCACTGTTACCATGCCCAGTTTCCATCCCCGTCAGCAGAACAACTCCCCCCCTTCCCCCCGTCAGCAGAACAACTCCCCCCCTTCCCCCCCTAGCAACACCATCCTATCACCTAACCCCTGCTCTAATCTAACTATATGGACATCCCCCACCTCGGCTTCCATTGACTCAGCTATCCTGGGGCTCCCAGCCTTGGCACCAGCCCGTCTCCCATCTATTGTTCCTAGTCACCCCTGCCCCTGACCCCTCCATACCTCTTCCCCAAATCAGCCCTACTTAAGCAAACACTCTATACAAGTCATAAACAGCCCCCACAATAGCACAATTCAAAGTTAAACACGAAAAAAAAGAGATAAGAAATAACAGGCAGACTTCAGTCCCAGCTATACAGAACAGAAAAAGATGGCACAAAGTTCCCCTGAAGCATCCATTTGAACCCAAACCTTTTAACTGTTTTCTTTATTAATTCCCCCCCAGCCAAACTCCAACTCAGCAAAGAGCCCAAACATGAAACATTCAGGAAAACCACGCAAAAAGCATGCAAAAACAAGAAAAAAAAGATACATCACAAAACAGGAGAGACACCACATGTACTTAAAAGCTTTAACATGAGTCCAAACGTCCTTGTCATAATATACATCTATGTATATGATGGAGTGCAGACAGGCAGTGATTGACACACAGGATGACCAGTGAGCACACAGAACACAGCAGCCAATCACCAGACAGGACACGACCACTATAAAGCCAGAGGTCACCACTTTTCCCGCTCTCTCGGGATCCAGCCTCTGAGACAGTCAGAGCTCGTGAGCAGCAGCTAGTACAAACACCATGTGGTAGTCAGTTAGTCTGGTCAGGCTCGCCTCAGGTCTCCAGTCAAGTCAGCATGGTGTCAACCCACAGTTAAGCATGTAGATAGTTTAGATGTTAAATAAAGTTGTGTTGCATCTCAGTGTTGGAAGCCTGTCTCTCTCTCTCTACTGCATCAAACGGAGTCCACATAGACCCAGCTTACCCAACACATCAGTCCTCAGCCCTTGCTTCTTAACAAAGTCCATAGCCTCTTCGGGTTCCTCAAAATAGTGGCGCTGACCCTTATACGTAACCCACAGTCGTGCCGGAAAAAGCAACCAGAGTTTCACCTTGTTTTTATACAGTAACTCCTTCACCTGCCTGTGGCCTCCCCTTCTCCTGGCCACCTCCGCGCTCAAATCTTGGTACACACGCAGGGTGTATTGTCCCAAATAACAGCGTTGTGTGCTCTTTGCCCATTGCAGCACCCGCTCCTTGTCCAGGTACTTGTGAAAGCGTACAATCATCGCTCATGGGGGACCCACTTGTCGCGGCTGCCTCACCTGCACTCTGTGTGCCCTGTCCACCACCGGCAGGCGCGGGAACACCTCATTCCCCAGGAACTTCTGAAACATACCCTCCACAAATGAGGCAGCGTCTAGCCCCTCTGCCCCCTCCGGGAGGCCCACAATTCTCACGTTCCGCCGGCGAGATCTGTTGTCCAGGTCCTCCAGCCTTTCCAGAAGCACTTTTTGCTGGTCCCTCAGCCTCCGAATCGCCACATCCACCACCGTTTGAAAGTCAGCCTGCTCCTCACTGACTTCTCCAACTGCTGGAGCTTCTCAGCCTGATCATCCAGCCTTTTTCCCATCCGATCAATCGACTTCTGAAGCGGTTCCAAGTTGTCACGCTTCAAAGACAAAAAGCCCTCCTGCATAGCCTGCAGCAGCTGCTCCATTGTGGGCTGGGCTGTCGGCTCCTTACTCTGAACACCAGCCATGCTGATCTCTCTCACAGCCTCCACTGTGCCCTTACTCTACCACTTCTTCTGCTGTTTACGGTCCTTCCGGCTTCTTAGGTCCATATAATTTTGTATGGGTCCTGTGCCAGAGTACTGTTGCTTTCCAGTTCTGTGCTCAAAATTGCAAAAAAGTCAGGGAAAAAGTCCAAAAGTCTGACGGAAACGGGAGCCACCAAATGTGCGACCTACTCACTCATAGCCGCCACCAGAAGTCCTCCTCACCGCACTTTTCTAAAACTATGTTGAAGGGTGGAGGATGCCATAAACAGGATGGACATTTACCACTCAGAAGGTGGCAGGGAGGTATTAAGGCAAGTTGGTCAGCGCGAGTGGGCTGAATTAGCAAAACATGTCAGTGCCAAATATATCGCTCCATGAGATGGCTGCAATACAGGAAGAAGTAAAATGACGTCATGAATATATGGGCAGAATTTAACCTTGCCGACTTGGATCTCGCACCATGATTGGAGAGCTGGCAATCAGGTTGTCTCTGTTTGGGAAGATCCTGCTTTCAATGCCAATCAGGCACTTAACTGGCCAAAGTGGGCTTTTCCTGGACTCTGTGAAAGACCTGCCACTGTGAGCTGCGAGCCATTCAGAGGTTGGCAGCTCTCTGTGCTCGGCAGAGTCACTAGGGAGCTGATGGCTTGCAGGTAATTCATCCATCCGAGGACCCGCCAAGGGCCTGAGGCACAGAAGAGGATCATACGGTGGGCAGGGGATGGGGTCATGTGAGGAGTGGGGAAGGAGAGTCAGCACAAAGGGCAGGGAGACAGCTCTCAGCAGGCCCCACTTCAGCAGTCAAGGACATTCAGCCTCCTATCTTCAGGTACACATTCTCCAAGGCAGCTTTCAAGACACACAACAATGCAGAATCACCGAGCAGAAGCTGGTAGCCAAGTTCTGCACGCATGAGGATGGTCTCAAACGGGATCTCGGGTTCATGTCACATTACATGTAACCCCCACCACTCTGCCCGGGTTTGCAGAATCCTACTAACTGTCCATGCCTCGATTACCTGTGATTATCACTCACTCCACTCAGACTGTTTGTACCTGTAAAGGACAGGTACCTGTAAAGACTCGCATTCCAACCATTCTTCACAATCTAATCTGTAATTATCTTGCAATTGTGGCTCTCCTATATGTTGTGATTGTGAACCTGCCTCCACTTCACCCGATGAAGGAGTAGAGCTCCAAAAGCTTGTGATTTGAAATAAACCTGTTGGATTTTAACCTGATTAAAGACTACTTACTGTGCCCACGCCAGTCCAACGCCGGCACCTCCACAGTTTAGAAAGTTGGAACTGGACGGTTCACAGAAGGGCAGCCTCAGACCCACCCTCAACTAATACATTCCTAAAGAAACATTTACTCTCATGTTTATTCCAAAGAGTATTAGAGTACAGTGAATGAGGATTCCAGCACATGGGTTGAAAGGAGCACATCCATGCATCTGGCAAAAGCAATGTCACAGCAATCGGTTATGTTTGGGGAATGGAGTGGGACCTTGGTCCACACACCACACTAGCCATCATTTCAGGGGCACGTACGTTCTGATATTGGAACAAGCTCAGCTCATGAGTGCAGGAGGAGCTCGGAGCACCATATTGAATAGTTCCCCGATCTCTGAAACACCAACCGCGGCCTCCGTGTCCCCACAATGCCCCAACGTACCAATTAGGGGTCCTTGAATCCTCTGGACCTCACCACCTAGGGGTAGGGGCACCCCTGGCCACTCTCTGGCATGGGAAAACTGCCACCTGGGCACCTTGCCACTTCCAGACTGACAATGCCCTTGCCAGTTGGGCAGTGCCAACTGACATTATCCGGCTGGCACCCAGGTGTCATTGCCAAGGTGCCAGGCTGGCAGTACCAGGATTCCCGGGAGGCATCAGGGTGCCAGGGTATCACCCTCCCCAGAACTCGTCCACCAGGGCCTCCAATTGCCTGGTCCGTGGTTGTGGAAACCAGTGCTAAACGGCGTCCAGTCGGGGCCTCCAACGCGAGGCTGTTTGTTTCCCCACTTTAGGTAACCCCGGCGCAGACAGATTTAAGTGAGCTTAACTGCTCACTAAAATGTGCAAATCTGGATCCTGCCCTTAATGGGTGGGATACAGATTGCGACGCCTAGCGAGATCTCATTAGATATCGCGAAGCGCGACAAGTGTCATCAATCATGATGCCTCATGGAGTGAGGAGGCTGTGGTGGTATAACTAGGAGGTTTGCGGTACCTGTCTGCCATTGGTGCAGAGCACTCGCTGCCCATTGGCTCAGGTAGGTCATGTGTCTCTCTGCTGATTGGTTGAGGCTAGTCATGTGACTGCTCACCCATTGGCCGAGAGGCAAGTAATCCCGCCTACGAGGCGGAGTATAAGAACCCGTAGGACCGGCAGTCGGCCTTTCTCTGTAAGTCGACTGCCGGGCACACAACTAGTTGATTAAAGCCTGATATATGGAACTTCTTCACGACTCGAGTCCAATTGATGGTACATCAGAGACGGTGAGATGATGAAAGGCTGGACGAATCAGAGGCAGCCTGCCAGTGATTCAGTGTGTTTCCTGTACATGTATGTTTATTGCGCAGGAAGCAGCTGATGTGGTGCAAAAAAAACACCATTACGGCCAATGGGTAGAACGCTGTTTTTCATGTCCGCTTCGGCACTTCGTGCAATGAGGGAACATCCCACCCCATGTGAATATTAGAACAGTTGAAAGAAAATGTACAATTTTTCTTTGGCTTGTAATTTTTACAACAACATGAACCTGATTAAAGTAAATAGGTTAGTGTTTCTGGAAAATATTGGACAAAGGAATTTCCAATATTTTCAGCTTTTGTCTTCTAAGTTCTTAAAGTATAATTTCTGAGACCCAAGAGTAATATCTGTTCAAAGTCTATTCTGCCTGAAGGCATTCAAAAATACAGTGCAGCACTGAATACAATCAAATCTAGAGAATTGAGGAAAACAATAAAATAAATTACTTGGCCATTTGCAGGATGACTTCTGTTTGAATGTTGTAGGAACTCAGGAACAGGATTAGGTCATTCAGCCCATCAAGCCTGTTCTGCCATTCAAGTCATGGATTATCTGTATCTTAACTCAACCCCCCCCCCCCCTCCCCCCCCGCCCGCCTCCCCACCTCCAGCTTCTCCCCCCCCTTTCAGGAATATCCAGCCAACCCATCAATGGGATGTTCAAGTGCCAGGACAGCCAATGGCCCCCCCAGGTGTTGGCACCCCTCAGTGCACCCATCTGAGGTGTTCCCCCACTGCAGTGGGAGCGGGCGGGGGAGGAGAGTGCAGTCCCAACAGGTGACGCATGCATCGTGGCATTTGCCACCAACCCTGGCACACTGCATCCCCAGGGCAGATGCCCCATCAGTGGAAAGGGTCAGTGCAGGGTGGCTCGCTGGCCTTACCCCTTGAATGTCGGCACCTTGGCACTGCACAACTGGCACCTTGACACTGCCACCATGGCACCACCAAGGTGCCCAGCTGGCACCATCACACCGGCAGGAGCATTGCCTGGGTGCCAGGGTGGCAGTGAAAGGGTGTCCATGTGCTAGGGTGGCACTGCCAAGGGTCAGTAGGTAAGTAGAGCCATGCCCATTAAATGAGGATGGGGTGGGGGCGGTTGAAGGGGGAGGGGGGAATGCAGGGCAGGTAAGGAGGAGCCTCCGGGAAGTTAGGGGGGATGATGGGTGGTGGTCCTATAAGGGACGGGGTGCTGTATAGCAGCTTGGGGGACTCTCCAATTGACCACCAGCCCCCCTCCCCCTTCGCCCCCAACCCCACCTTCACACCCCCCCTCCCACCGCTGTGAACCAAGCGTGTGCCTAACAATGCCTTCTCTGTCTCTCCTCAAGAAAAGTTCTCCCACAATCGGTGGGAAACGGCCCAGACTGGTGAAGGAATACCAAACAAAAGAACCCTGCCTCACCTTATTCGAGGAGGGGGCCCTCGAGGTGACCGGTGTGGCCGAGGACAAATCAGTCACCCATGCAGAGGCTGGCGGACACCACAGAGGTGAGGAACCACCGGGCTCCACCGGGGGATCTTTCAAACGTGGGTAGTGATTACCTTACTGACTGACTGATCCCTCCCACGGACCACATGTCCATTCTCCTGCAGGTCCTCCAGCCGATGGCACCAGCCCATCTTTGGTGGCCCCCCTCTCCTGACTCCGAGGATGTCACCTTGGCTGCGGCACAGCTGTCATCCCCACCCTCCAGCGCAGATACACACACCTCAGTGGGAAATGTTAGTGGACAGGCTTCTGGGGCACAATCTGGTGACCACCACATTGTTGATGATGTACATCAGGTGGAGGCAGGAACCCCCAGGATAGACAGCAGTCAGAGGGCTGCTGGATCCCAGGACCCAGCTGGGACCCAGCCTGATGCTGAGCCTGTGGAAGTGTGTGACCGGAGCTGACGGAGATGATAGGGAGCGGCTGGGATGTTCAGAGGGAGATGTCAGCGTCACTCCAGCAGATCGATAGCCGATTGGGTGAGTCCCAGAGACTACGGGCGCACGGAGATAGTGCCGGCAATGAGTGGCACCGAGGCCAAATCTGCTAGGGTGGCGACCGCAGTGGAGAGCCTGATGCATGACGTTGGCATCATGAGTGTCCAAGGTGACCAAGGCGTCGCGCAATCAGTCACGGCCATGGCTTAGGGTCTTGGCAGAATGTCCGACTCATTGGGGGATGTCATGTCCTGCTCTCAGATTGGCATGGCTGAGGTGCTGCGGAGCTTCACCCAGTCACAGGTGGGCATTGGCTAAGGCATTGCAGTGTGTGGGCCTGCCAGAGAGGAGTATCGCTGAGGGCGTCAACACCATGGTGCAGAGCATGCGGTGCAGATGATGCAGGGACAGCCGGTGCTCTCTGAGCAGGAGGAGGGGACGCTGGGTGCTAGGCTAGACCAATCCCATGGAGTGGCAATGGTGGCCACCAGATCCCTGAGTTCTACCCTGTTGAAGAGGTCGGGTCTCGCAGTCAGCACACGGAGGAGGGTGGCATGGCTGTGCATGTGCCACAGACAAGTGAGCTGGTGCCCTCCAGCCCCGGAGCACATAATGGACACCAGCCAGGGGCATCGAAGGCCATGGGACGAGGTAAGCAGCTGGCAGCCTCCAAATCAGAAGTACATCCTGGGGAGACACCTAGATGTAGTGGTAGAGCTAGGAGAGCCAAGCACGTTGAGGATCACTGAGGGCACTGGGGTAGGGGGAAGATGGGTAGGTAGGGGGTGGGCGGAGGCGGTTGGGGGCTCAGGGGTTGGGGGGCAGCACTATCAGGAGGAGTGGGGCATTACATTAAACTATTTTTTGCACAACCATTATGATGCCTCTGTCATTTTCTTCCGCCAGGCGGGCAGAGCTCCGGACCCTTTGCCCAGCTCTCCAGCCATCAATCCCCCTCCCTGTGGCTCTCACCCAGCATCCGGCTGTGGACATGTGTCCAATCCCTGGGTGTTCGGATGTTGGCTGCTGCGCGTGTGGTGTTGACTCCCGCACTGTTCAAGCAGACTATCCAGGCATCCAGATGTGAGTGATATGCTTGGCAATGACTCTCACATGCTACATGGCCCGTCCAGCCACAGGAATCCACTTGGTATGTGTGAAGTGCTCACCTAACCACGATTGCCAATTCCTTCAGCTGGGCAGCCAGAGGCCTCAGGAGTCGGTGGGGGTTATAGATGTTCGGTGGGGCAGACGGGCAGGGACAGAGGTTACCCCCGGAATGGGTTGGGATCCAGGGGTCGGCATGGTGGTCCATGAGCAATTGCCCCAGTTTGCCCCCCCCCAGCACCTGCGGAGGGTCTCCCATCTCCTGTCGAGCACAGGGGTGGCAATCTCAGCACCCCCAGGCTCGTTGACACTGAGCAAAGATGGCTACTCACCTCCTCGGCTCACCAGAGAAGCCTTCCGCAAAGTTCACGTTCTTAGAAAGGAATTCAAATCGGCGGCCAGGGTGAGTAGGCAGCACTGTGCCCCTGGCAGTAACCCATGTCCCACACACCCGTACCCTACCCCCCCCCCCCCCCCCCCCAACCTGGAGGGTGGCCTAACTCCCACCTTGCCTCACCTGCCGGTACCCATACTGCCGCCAAGTCTGGTTGCCCTGCCCACTGAGGCCTCCAGCTACCCAAACCTTGGGCTGCCTAACACAGTTGTTTTCTATTTCAAACCCCCCACCCCAGGAGAAGACTGCGCAAAACCGTCGGGAGTGGAAGAAGACAGAAGGGGGACCGCCGGACATGCGGCCCCTCACCGTGGCTGAGCAGAGAGCCCTGGTCGTGGTCGGAGGCCCGGAGAAAGCGGAGGCTGCAAAGGTGGACCTCGGTGGCGGGCGTGAAAGTAGGACCCCGCTTAGTTGCGGTTCCCAATGACGTGTGTGCCAATACCCCATCCCTACCCCCTCCCACACCCACACCCCAACAGCACCCTCACCCCAACACCACCCTCACCCCCACAGGACCACCCCCTCAACCCCCACCCCCATCCACAGGCCCACCCCCACTTCCCCACCGGCCCGCAGTCTGATCATGCATCTTGCCTTGTGTCTTACAGGACCTGCAGGGGATGAGGTGGGTCCATCTGGTGTCCCTTTCCCCAGCCATGCCACAGCCGGTGCCCCCTGTGACCACGCACCAACGCTCGGAGCAGCTCAGATACCAGCCCTCCGCCTGAGACTCAGGGCACTCCGGAGCTCGGGTCAGAGGATGACAGTGATTCCCCGTCACCAGCTGTCTCCTACACCCTCCACCATCCCAGAGGCACTCACCTCAGTTGGGCTCCTGGGACACTCTGGTGCTCACCACATAGTTGACCCGGTACAGCAGGTGGAGGTCGGCACAGTTGGAGGAGTCCAACCACATGTAGGAGCAGGAGGTGGTGCCGACCATGCGTGCCACCCAGGCCTACACCACAAGTGTGGCATCCACGGTGGAGGTCTTGGGGTGATGGTTTTGGCTACGGATCAGCATGTCCAAGGCCTGGAGCATTCTGTGCAAACGCTGGCCGAGGTCCAGGACAGGGTTGCCGTCTCACAGGAGACCATGTCCCAGAGCCACCTGGAAAATGCAGCGGTGCTCCTTAGCATGGCCAGTCACAGCAGGCCATGGCTGGGAACATCGGTGGCATTGCCCAGGCGCTGGCCGACATGGAGCAGACATAGAGGGAGGTGGCCCAGTCCCAGACGCTCAGACACTGGCTGATGTGACACAAACCAGAGCGGGCTCCAGTACTGGCAGCGCCAGGTGGCGGGGAACCTCAGGCGATAGCTCCGCTTGTACCCCCGTCCCATGGACACCCCGAGGGAGGAGAGGAGGTGATGGGGTCCGTGCCAGTGACGTCCACGGCGGGAGGTGCTTGAATACCGTAGCATGGACTCCCCCCGCAATTGTCCCTGGTGCATCTGGTAGGCAGCGGGTAGAACGGGTGGTACCATGCCACCCAGGACAGCCGGGCCATCCAGGCCTGGTCACCCCAAAAGACGCCGGCCAATAGGGGCCCAGGTTGCAGGGCAGGAATCACAGCTGGCAGCCTTCACTCCTGATGTACCATCTGGGGAACCGAACCACCTCGGCATAGAAATAGTGCCCATAAGACCAGAACATTAGACAGTAGTTAGTTGGCACGGGTGCAGGGCACAGTTTATTGATAGGGAAATGGCGCAAATCTGTAGATATTAATTCACATTAAACACCTGTTGGCACTATTACAACCTGCCTCGTTGCTCTGTCTGATGGGTGTGAAGGGTGGGCTCACCTGGGCTGGCCAGTGTGCGGGGGTGGGGGGGGGATTGCGGACGTTGGAGGGGGGTAAATGCACAGACCATCCACCATTCCCCTCCCAATCGGCCGTCCCCATCTCCACTACCCCAGGGATCCGATGGGGCCATGTGATGGAATGGCCAGCTCCCATGCAGGGGTCAACCAGGTGGAAAGTGCTACAGGGGGCAGGAGTCAGCCGCCAAACAATGCAGAACATCAGAGGTTATTGCAAAGCGTTTTGACATCATCCTCTATTCCATGGACCAGACCCACTGTTACTGGCAACCCACCAACCCAGCGCCCCCACCCTGTAGTATGGCAGGTATGTATCACAGAGGAGGTTGCAGGCGGGTGGTGGCCGGAGTCCGGGTGTGTGGGCGGGGGGGGGGGGGGGGGGGGGGGGGGCGTGGGGTGAGTGGTGGGAACTGAGGGAGTATGGGGTTAGGATGCGGTGACCATGCCCGTGGCCAGTCCGCAGCGTCACCCACCCCTTGTCGGTGAACATGGAGGCGATCAGAGCATTCCATGTGCATTGGCCCTGGCACACATGTCGTGCGGCTTCACACGCCTACCTCGGGCCCATGTCCTGCCCACCCTCACTCTCCCCTGCATCCTCAAGGCTGACATTCCTCCTCCTACTGCAACATATCACCCCTCTGCTGTGCGATGTTGTGGAGGACACAGCGGGTCACCATCATGCGAGCGACCCTTTCATAATCATACTGGAGTGCCTCTCCAGAGTGGCCCAGGTACCTGAAGCGCATCCTCAGCAGGCGGAAGCACTGCTTGACCATGGTCCTGGTTGCTGCATGGGCGCCGGTGTAGCGGGTCTCTGCATCAGTCTGTGGCCTCCGAATAGGCATCATCAGCCATCACTGCAGTGGATAACCCCTGTCACCCAGGAGCCAACCCCTCAGCTGGGGACGTCTTAAACATGTCAAGAATCGAGTGTGCCAGGATGACGACATTGAGTATACTGCCCGGCTACCAGGCATAAGGGGCTGGTTTAGCTCACTAAGCTAAATCGTTGGCTTTTAAAGCAGACCAAGCAAGCCAGCAGCACGGTTCGATTCCCGTACCAGCCTTCCCAGACAGGTGCCGGAATGTGGCGACTAGGGGCTTTTCACAGTAACTTCATTGAAGCCTACTCGTGACAATAAGTGATTTTCATTTTCATTTCATTTTTCATAGACGTATATGATGCGCAGCTGATAGTCACATATCAGCTACACGTTGATTGAGTGGAACCCCTTTTTGTGTGTGTAGAATTGCCTGTTGTCCACAGGTGCCCGTAGGGGAACTGGCATCCCGTTGATCACCCCCTGGACCCTGGGTATCCCGTCGATGGCAGCGAACACCGCTGCCCAGGCATCCTGGTGGGCTCGGTCCACTTTTAAGTGGATGTATTGAGGCCCCTGAAAATACAGAGCCTCTGTGCCGGCGTGGTTGCACCTGTGCACCTAGGCCTGTGAGATTCCCGACTGGTCCCTGCTCACTGCCTAGAAAGACCCCGTTGAATCAATGTTCAAGGTAAACATCACCTTGACAGCCACCGAGACGTGGTGTCCTCCCTGATACCCCCGCGGTGCCAGGTGTGCCATCACCTGGCAAATATTTCACTCTGACTCCTTGCTCAGCTTCGACGGCATGCCCAGTCTGGCAGATCCTCAAATGACATACGGTGCCATTACATATGAGGCCTCATACAGTGCCTCCGTGGCACCTCCTCCTTGGCCTCTTGGGCAGCCTGCTCTCCACCCCGGGCGGCTGCCAACTGCCCCTCTGCTGCCCACTCCCCTGCAGCTTCCTCCTCCTCCTCGACCAGGAAGGCCGCTATTGCTGGTTGAATTCCAATAGCCATTGTCTACAGGGGGATGAAAGGCCAAATTGTTCGCATTGTGCACACCCCTGTGCCCAACTAGGTCCACCGGGCCCCGGTTGGCGCTGCGGGCTCTGCCCCCGCATGTCCCTTCCCCCACCCCCCCCCATCCCTGCAACTCTAGCCCCGTCGGTGGTTGGCACCATGGCTCCCTCTGGACCTGGCACCCTGCCACATCCATGTCAACCTATGCCACTTCATGCCCCAATCAAACTGCCATATCCCCATGCCTCTCAATCACTCATGGAGGCCTTGTACAGCCTCCATGCCAACATAGTGCAAACTCATGGCAACCAATGCTCCCACCCACCACTCTATATCTTTGCCCCTTCTTTACCAACTTATCTCGGATCCACCACTTCAGGAGTCAGGCTGTCATAAAATATGGTTGGTTATCTGTCTATTGATCACATCACTACATAAATAAATAAATAAATAAACAATCTCATTGATGAAAAACTGCATAGAAATTCCTTCAACTGATCTCTGATGAAAACAAACATTTCTATCTTATAACCACTTGGAGGAGCCAATCAAACTGCTCACTTAATACACACTTACCTCACTGTGATAGCACAGTACCACAGTGATTAGCAGTGCTGCTTCACAGTGCCAGGGCCTCAGGTTTGATTCCCAGCTTGGGTCACTGTCTGTGCGGAGTCTGCACATTCTCCCCATGTCTGCGTGGGTTTCCTCCGGGTGATCCGGTTTCCTCCCACAAGTCCCGAAAGACATGCTGTTAGGTAATTTGGCCATTCTGAATTCTCCCTGTGTACCCAAACAGGTGCCGGAATGTGGCGACTAGGGGCTTTTCACAGTAACTTCATAGCAGCGTTAATGTAAGCCTACTTGTGACAATAAAGATTATTATTATTATGCTAGTGTGTAAAACCAGTTATCACAGCACAAATCCTATAATGACATCCTTCAAGCTTATGAGAACTTGGCAGGGGCTGGGTTCCTGAGAGAAGGTTCAGCAGGGTTAGATGCACAGCCAAATTTAGAACCAACAGCAAGTGAGTCAGGAAGGAAGAGAATGTCTAGACCAGTTAAGTCACTTGGGAGTTTGGCAAGATTGGGCGGTATTTATTTTATTGCAAAGAATCTAACAAACAAGGCAGATGAATTAAGTGCACAAATTAAAGCATGGGGGTATGATGTTATTGTTGTCACTGGTTGAAAGAGGGGCAGGATTGGCAGCTCAATGGGCGAAATTCTCCCAAAACGGGAGAAATCATAAAACTGCCGTAAAACCCGGGCGGGTTTTACGGCAGCGCGCCCCTTCCCGACGGGGGACCGATTCTGGTCCCCCGTCGGGGCTAGCAGCCCGACGTTGGAGGCTCCGACAAGTCGGGCTTAACGAAAATCGTTAAGCCCGCTTGCCGGAGTTAGCGCCGGCTGACGCGTCATATGACGTCCGCCGCGCATGCGCAGGTAGGAAGACTCCACCCGCGCATGCGCTGGTGACGTCATCGTGTTTTTGCGCGAAACCCGCGCATGCGCGGGTCGGGTTGCCCCTCAGCCGCCCCGCGTATTGATACTGCGGGGCGGCGGAAGGACAAATAGTGCGCGGGCATCGGGCCCGCTGCCCGCGATCGGTGCCCACTGATCGCGGGCCCATGGCACCCTTGGCACGGCCGTGGTACTGCCGTGCCAATCGGTGCCATGGTTATTTTTTGCGAGTTTGTCACGACGTTTTTACGAACGGCAGGACCAGGTGTGTTTGCCGTTCGTAAAAAGGTCGTAAAGGGCTGGGACTTCGGCCCTTCTAACAGCTGAGAATCGCTGCCGGCCGTAAAAAAACGGCGGCAGCGATTCTTGTCGGGATTTCGGCGGGGGGGGGGGGGGGGGGGGGAGAATAGCTGGAGGGCGTCAAAAAAGTCGGGAAGGCCCTCCCCCTATTCTCCCACCCGTCGTGGGGGGGGGGGGAGAATTTCGCCCAATATTCCAGGTTACAGAATCTTCAGGCGAGATAGGAAAGGAGGTAAAGAGGAAGGGGTGTCACAATTTTTAAATCAATTACAACAGTGAGGAGGGATGACATCTTCAACTGAGGCCATTTGGGTATAAGCTACAAATTAAAAAAGGTGCAATCACATTGCTGGGTGTATTCTATAGGCCCCCTAACAGTCTGAGAGAAATAGAAGAGCAAATATGGCGGCAAATTTCAGAGAAGTAATCGAGAAGTGACAGTGGGGATTTCAAGTTCCCCAATAGTAATTGACAAAGCCAAATCGTTGGCTTTTAAAACAGACCAAGGCAGGCCAGCAGCACGGTTCAATTCCTGTACCAGTGTCCCCAAACAGGCGCCGCAATGTGGTGACTAGGGGCTTTTCACAGTAACTTCATTTGAAGCCTACTTGTGACAATAAGCGATTTTCATTTCATTTCAAAGTGTGAAAGGCTTAGAAGGAGCAGAATTCCTAAAATGCATCCAGAACTTTTTAAGCCAGTATGTAGAAGGGTCTACAAGAGAGGGGCCGGTCCTGGACTTAATTTTTGGCAACAAAGCTGGGTAAGTGGTTGAAGAGTCAGTTGGGGAACATTTTACAAATAGTGATCGTAACTGCATTAGATTCAAGATTGTTATGGAAAGGGACAACAATGGGTCTGAGATCAAAGTGCTAAACTGGGGGAAAGCCGATTTTAATAGGGTCGGATATGATTTGGCCAGAATGGACCTGGAACGGAAACCTTTAGACCAGGGGTGGGCAAACTACGGCCCGCGGGCCGCATGCGGCCCGCCAAGGGTCTTTATGCTGCCCACCAAGATCAAGTCATAAAAATTTTTTTTTAATTTTTTTTTTAATTTTAAGGTTAATGGGGGGGGGGGGGGGGGGTGGGGGGGCTGTTGGGTTACTGGTATAGGGTGGATACGTTGACTTGAGTAGGGTGATCATTGCTCGGCACAACATGTGTTTCATATGAAGTTTCTACTTTAAAATATTAATTAATAAAAATTAATTGCTTTTTTTTTCTTTAAAAACCTTTTATTTTGGCTATTTTAAATATTAATTATTTTACTTAATATACTATGCGGCCCTTTAAAATTGTGAATTTCTGAATGTGGCCCTTGCACGGAAAAGTTTGCCCACCCCTGCTTTAGACAAATCTGTGGCAGAACAGTGAGATGTATCCAATCAAAAAAAAGAGTGGAACCAACAAATCCAGTGAACCCTGGAAATCAAAGGATATACAGCATTGGATGAGGAGAAAAAGAGAACATATGGCAGATATTGAGGGCTCAAAACAGCAGAAGCCCTAGCGGTGTATAGAATGTGCAAGAAGAAACTTAAAAATTAAATTAGGAGAACAAAAAGTGTCCATGAAAGGATACTGGCATGCAAAATAAAGGAAATAAAAAAAAGTTGTTTTACAAGTATGTTAAAGGGTAAAAGGATAACTAGGGACAATGGGAAAGCCCATTAAGGACCACAGAGGTAATTTATATCAGAGGATGTAGGTAGAGTTCTAAATGAATACTTTGTGTCAGTGTTTCCTCATGAGAGGGACAGTGTGGGTATTGAAATCAGGGAGAAGGACTGCAATAAAATTAAAGAGATTAGCATTGTCAGAGAGGAGGTTCTGAGTGGTCTGGCAGGTTTAAAGGCAGACAAATTTCCAGGGCCAGATTAAGTGTATCCCAGGCTGCTGAGTGAGGCAAGGAAGGAAATGGCAGGGGCGCTGGCAATAATTTTCCATTCCACTCTGGCTGAAGGATAGGTGTCGGAGGACTGGAGGATAGCCAATGTGGTACCATTATTCAAGAAAGGAGGGAGGAATAAACCAGGAAACTACAGGCCAGTCAGTCTAACCTCAGTGGCAAATTCTGAGAGTTGAAATTAATCTGCATTTGGCGAGGCAGGGATTATTCAAGAACAGTCAGCATGGTTTTGTTAACGGGAGGTCATGCTTAAGACTTTCGAAGAGGTGACCAGGTGTGTAGATGAGGGAAATGCATTTGACGTAGTCTACTTGGACTTTAGCAAGGCCTTTGATAAAGTCCCACATGGGAGACTGATAGTGAAGGTAAGAGCCCATGGGATCCAAAGGAATTTGGCAAATTGGTCGAAAATTGGCTGAGTCACAGTGTTGGGATCCTTGCTATTTGTGATTTACATAAATGATTTAGATATGAATGTGGGAGGGTTGATCAGTAAGTTTGTGGATGATACAAAATCGGTGGGTGTAAATAGTGAAGAGGGTATCCTTTGATTACTGGAGGATATAGACGGGCTGCTCAGATGGGCTGATCAGTGACTAATGGAATTCAATCCGGATATGTGTGAGGTGATGCGCTACAGAAGGTCAAAGGCAAGGGATCCTGGGATGCACTGAGGATTAGAGAGATCTTGCTGTGCATGTACACCAGTCCCTTAAGGTAACAGAACAGGTGGATACAGTGGTTAAGAAGGCATGTGGTATAATTGCCTTTATTAGCCAAGGTATAGGGTTTAAGAGCAGGAAATTCCTTCAATGACCAAGGGGCATAGATTTAAGGTCAGGGGCAGGAGGTTTGGAAGGGATGTGAGGAAAATCTTTTTTTACCCAGAGGGTGGTGAGAGTTTGGAATTCGCTGCCTGAAAGGGGTGGAAACAGAGACCCTCATAACATTTAAGTAGTATTTAGATGTGCTCTTCCAACCCAGGGCGTAGAAGGCTATGGGCCAAGTGCTGGAATATGGGATTAGAATGGCTCAGCAGTTGTTTTTCACTGGCACAGACGTGATGGGCCAAAGGGCCTTAACTGTGCTGTCTGATTCTAGGACTATACCAGACGGAACGAAATATCAAACACTGATCTTTTTTTAAAAGCCCAGTAGAGTTAAATTCAATGACAGTTTTGATAGTTCTGATGAGTAATGACAGTTCTAATGAGTTTTGTCAGTTCCTTGAAAGGTTTGACAGTCCTTTGACAGCTTTGACAGTTCGAATGAGTTTATGCATTTTTTTTTACAAAATTGTATGCTTTTAACAATCCCAAAGGGTGCTGTACCTTTATGAATGGGCGCCACACCTCTCTCAACTGGTTCCTCACCTCTCACAGCACTACATTCAAATGTGTACCTTATTTCTTGATTATCCAAATAAATTCACAATGTTTACACCAACTCTTATTTGTTCTAATGTGCACATGCCATGTTGCACACTTCTGGGCTACCATAATCTCACTTCAGTAGAAAAAGTTGATGATTTAAATGGCTAGCGGCATTAATAAAACATGCATGCTGCACGCATGTACCTTGGCCTGACTCCAGTCCCGCATCCATGTAAATAAGAGAGCCACTCCATTATGGCAAAAAATTGAGTCAGCTTCTACCATCTAGATTTTGGCATGACTACCCTAACAGTGAAGCAATGTAGTCAAAAGGTTTGAATTTTCACATCAGGCACATCTGTTTTCCCAACAGAATATTAAGTTAAAAATGGAAACAGAGTTTCACAGCATAAAACTGAAAGCAATTCTTTTTAATAGTCTGGACTGTCAACATGTCAACAAATTAGG
This sequence comes from Scyliorhinus canicula, assembly GCF_902713615.1. Lineage (NCBI taxonomy): Eukaryota > Metazoa > Chordata > Chondrichthyes > Carcharhiniformes > Scyliorhinidae > Scyliorhinus > Scyliorhinus canicula. The sequence continues at coordinate 137,360,014 of NC_052151.1, read as the reverse complement.
TTTCACAATTAAATCTGATTGCAATGTTCCAGATTAGTTATTTTTATTTCACAGATGACCATAGCCACGAAAATACCTTGGAAAATAACATTCATTTCTAATTGATTTTCAATGAATGCTTTCAGGATCAGGGTTCAATATTTTAAAATAGATGTTTGATCTTTTGCTGTTCAGCAAAAAACATTCAACAACAATGCTGACACATATTGCGCTAGCATTTTGTGTAAAACTATCTAATGGAACCTAAGAGAAAAAGATATCCATACGGAACTGGACTGAATAATTTGTGTTTATAAGATTTGATCTATTTTACATTGTGAAACTCAGCATAATTCTTGATTTATAAAATCTCCAGCAAACAATGAAATGACTTAATCATTGTAATCTTCAGGGAACACAGGATTATTTCCTCAGGGACAGAAAAGGGAATGTTCGGGCAAATAAATCCAGGGCTCCCTGAATGAAAAATGAAATAGATAGGGAAAAGTGTGCGTATGATAGGTGTTGGATAAAAAATACAGTTGAAAACCAAGAGGAATACAGAAGGTTCAAAGGGGAGGTGTAAAAGCACATTAGAGAAATTAAGAGGGAATATGAGAAAAGTTTTCTCGCCTCCATAAAGTAGAATCCAAAAGTCTTCTTTGGCAGATGAATAGTACAAAGCTGGTAAAAGGAGTAGGGCTGATTAGTGACCCAAAAGAGAATTTATACATGAAGGTGGGCATAGTTGAGGTATTAAATGAATACTTTGTATCCATCTTTAGCAAGGAGATAAATGCTTATACTTAGCTGGAACAAAGACACTTTAAAAGTCCAATCATATGATGTTTTGATGGAGTCATCGGCTGTATACATGGGCAAACAGGAAGTATATCTTTCCAATAAAGACCTTTCCAATAAAGCTCCTGTTTGTTTGTTCCATTGTAGCTTGCAAGCCTATCACTTTAAAAAGACCAGAAAGAAAACTGGTGATGAGCAGGTCAGAACCACATTGGCAGGAGAAAGAAAATGTAGAAAAATTGTCAATGCTTGCACAGACATCTGAAAAGGTTTAAAAAGCTAAATACTTTGCAACACTAATGCTGGCGATGGACAAATGCTAAATATTGGTAACAACCATTAAAGGAACCAAAGTTCAAGCATAGATTTTGGAGGAAACAATATTAAAAAGAAGCTCGCCATGTGCTCTGCCCGGAAAGATCTGGAACAGTACAGGGATCACTGTGAGTAACAAGTACTCCGCCACAATCGTTTTGCGCTGGGGGTGTTCCAAAACTCGGAAGGAAGCAGGCTAAGCTCAGGGTTACATTGTTTGAAAAAAGAAGCAAGGTGTTGCCAAAAACATTTTGAGGCACATGATGCGTCCGCAAGTTCTTTCCATAGTTAAAAAGGCAGGGTTTTTTTTTGATGCCGTGAGACTGATGAGAACACAAAGTGGTGGAGCTCATATACTGAAAGATAAGACTATTTTGTCCAAGAGAATAAAATTGTGGCAGATACTGTTGTCCCAACTTTCCTGACTACAATGAGAGGAAAAACCTTCAACCTCCGAGAATTCTGGTGCAGCCAGACTTGGAAATCTGTGATGAGATTTTGGAGATATTGCAGGGCCACTTCTCATCCAAACATTTGATCATCACTGAGAAGTTCAAGTTCCATAAATGTAGCCAGCAAGAAGGTGGATCAATTACACAGTTCATAGCTACTTTGAAGATATTAGCTGAATATTGTGAATTTGGAGATGTCTTGAACAACACCATTAGAGCTAGACTCGTGTGAGGGTTAAGAAGTGCAGCTATCCAAAATAGGCTATTAACAGAAAGTAACTTAAATCTAAATAAGACTTTAGAAGTTGCAATCTCTATGGAATTGGCAGCTAAAGGAGCCCAACAAATAAGTTGGAGCAGTAAAATCTATAAAATGCCAACTGAGACCCGAACACAAGCACAGGATTTAAAGTTGCAACCATTGTGCAAAAAACTAGACTCACAGCAACAGACAGCTGATGCAAAGATTCAAAATGAAGGAAATGTGGTAAAAAGGGGCACATTGAACGTGTGTGCAGGAGAAATAAACACAAAGTTCCAAACAAGAACTATAAAAAGCAAGAACCAAGTGTATCAAATTGAAAATTGCTGGACAGCACGGTGGCACAATGGTTACCACTGCTGCCTCATGGTACGTGGTCCCAGGTTCGATCCCGGCTCTGGGTAACTGTCCGTGAGGAGTTTGTATATTCTCCCCCGTGTTTGCGTGGGTTTCGCCCCCTCAACTCAAAGATGTGCAGGGTAGGTGGATTGGCCACGCTAAACTGCCCCTTAATTGGAAAAAAAAATGAATTGGGTATTCTCAATTTATTTTTAAAAAATCAAATTGAAAACCACATAGAGGGAAAAGGATCCATGTGATACAAAAAGGCGTGAAAAAGACTTAAGTCACAGTCAGATGACAGACTGTTGTGAAACGTATTGGCCATTGCAGGGCCAAAGACAATTACTGGTCGCTCTGTACTGGTGAAAATGGAAGTGGACACTGGAGCAGCCGTTTCATCAGTACAGAAACTATTTACGAAGAGAAACTATGACATATTGTCTTAAAACCCTCAAAGACAGGGTGGCACGGTGGCTCAGTGGTTAGCACTGCTGTCTCACGGCGCCATGGACCTGTGTTTGATCCCCATGCTGTCCGTGTGGAATTTGCACGTTCTCCCCATGTCTGTATGGGTTTCACCCCCCCCCCCCCACCAAAAAAAGATGTGCAGGGTAGGGGGATTGGTCATGCTAAATTGCCCCTTAATTGGAAAAAAACAATTGGGTACTGAAAACCTTTAAAAAAAGGAAACAAAAACCCTCAAAGATAAAACTAAAAATCTGTACTGGGAAAGTGGTTCCGTTGAAGGGCCATATTGATGTACAGGCCGCAGACTTTGTCCCTGAATGCTGTTAAAGGTAACTATCCAACCCTAATGTGGAAAACCTGACTGGAGAGAATCAAGCTTAACTAGACCAAGGTGAATCTCATGTCAGAGTCCGAATCAAACATACTGTAGATTTTTTAAAAAGTGGCATAGTCCTTAATTGAGAGTTGGTAAGCATGAAATTGACCTCAGTCATGCTTAGGATTAAGGACAAAAACCAAGGAAGGTGCTTAAAGGTTAGATCAGTGCTGTTCGTCATCAGGCCTAATGTCTGATTAATGTAAGTGACTGAGCCACACAGATTGTACCTGTGACGAACAAAGATGGTTCGGTACCACATATGTGGTGATTTTAAACTCACTAGCAATCTGGTACTTTCTGCAGAGCAGTACCCTCTGCCTAATTGATGATTTATTTGCTGGGTTGGCTGAAGGCCAGCATTTCAGCAATGTTGACCTTAGTCACGCTTACCTCAAGATAAATGTAGAACCAGATTCACAACAATATTTGACAATTGTGACACACAAGGAGCTATTCAGATATAAAATACTTCCTTTTGGTATCACATCTGCACTTGCTTTGTTCCAACATGCCATGGATCAAATGCTAAGTGGACTAGAAGGAGCCCAGTGCTACTTAGATGATACCTTAGTTACTGAAAAGAATGAGGAAGAGCACCTTCGAAATGTAGATGATGCACTCCAAACACCAGAGGATTATCGACTATGAATACGGAAGAATAAATGTGAATTCTTTAAATCATCTCTTGAACACCTGGGACACATTATAATTGCAAAGGGACTGCAAAAATCACAAATCAAAAGTAAAAGCCATAACTGAAGCACCTGCACCTCAAAACATAAATTAACTTTGATCGGTTTTAGATTTATTTAACTATTAGGGAAGGTTTGTCCTTGTGATGAATGTAAGACATTGCTATATGGGGCTGGATTTTCCCCTACCCGGCGGGGCGGGGGGTCCTGGCGGGATGGAGTGACGTGAACCACTCCGCCATCGGGCCGCCCCAAAGGTGCGATTTCTCCGCACCTTTAGGGGCCAAGCCCTAACCTTGAGGGGCTAGGGCCGTGCCGGAGTGGTTGGCGTCCCGCCGGCCGGCGGGAAAGGCCTTTGGCGCCATGCCAGCCGGGGCCGAACGGACTACGCTGGCTGGCGGAAGTCTGCGCATGCGCCGGAGCGTCAGCGGCTGCTAACATCATCCCCGCGCATGCGCAGGGGAGGGGGACACATTCCGCGTTGGCCATCGTGAAGGCTATGGCCAACTCCTCCATGGCCGCCACCGGAAGTCTCGTCACCACTTCTTCAATGACCTTGGTGAGATATTTTCACAGTTGACCCCTCTGCTTCTGGAATTCAGCTTTAATAAAGGCTCTCAAATAAGCTTGAAGCCTTTAAGCTTGCCATTCCCCCCTCCTGCATGTTGGAAGAGGCTTTTGTCTTTTCTGCAGCTCCAGCCAAATCCTTCACTGTTTCTGCCGGGTCTGGTAACCAAGAGACATACCATTCCTGGGGGAAAGTACTCCTGCAACATTCACCTACATCTTTTCATCAAACTTCCACCCTGTATTGATTAAAAAAGGGCTCTTTTCTGTAACCTTGGGCAGGAGCTGCCTTGTGTGTGACCACTTACTCTATGGTCCACACCGGAAGTCAAGGAAGTTGGCTTTCATCTGATTATGTGGCTCGATTGTTCAGCTAGCATGTGCCATTTTGTTACTTTACATATTCAGATGTCTCATTATTTCACTTAACAAGTGATTGTCTGAATGAATTGATAAGTTCCTCAGTGGTCGGATCACTCAGGTCTTTAGCAGGACTGCAAACAACAGCAAAATTAGATGTAAAACACATTTTTGTAGCTCTCACAAACCCAATGGGACAAGACGTTAACCCTTCATCAGCGTACCAATAACAACTCATATTATTGCAGCACCAAAAGTCACTTGTAGCTCGGAGACTAAATCCCTCAGTTTCAGTGATATTTCTGCATTTTCCCAGTAAAGGCTCAGCAGTGAAGCATCGATAATGAAATTTGAAAGATGCCAAAGAATTTAATTATCTAACTTTACTTCATTGGTTAATATCCTTGTGTTAAATTTCTGTCTGAGCTATTTCAACATTTATTTTAAATGAGCAATGACTGTATTAAAATAATGCAGACAAATACACAAAGCAAATGCATTAACCAGTCCAATAATAATGTCACAGAGAAGAAACAAACCACATGAAATGTAAGTCACTGGGCACGAACGAATGGCCTTGTTGTGCCCGACTCGTTGAAGCGACGAGGCCTTTTAACCTCGCGAGATACCTCTCAAGATTTATGATGCACGGAATGGCCCAGGAGATTTAGTGAGATCTTGTGAGTCATCGCGATCTGGCTCTCACCCTCACTGAGCAAGATCCATGTTTACATATTTAGTGAGCCATTAGGTGCATTCTCCTGAGGCCTGCGAATGAAGGCCCACGCCTGGGATATCTTGTAATGGTGCCATTTAGCACAGGTCCACGGGGATAGGGTGGAGTTGTTGACCTTGGGTAGGGTGCTCTTTCCAAGAGCCGGTGCAGACTCGATGGGCTGAATGGCCTCCTTCTGCACTATAAATTCTATGATCTTCTATGACCCACATTGCTCTGGGTCCTTCTCCCGCTTCAGGATCAATGAGACCGAAGCCTGTGACATTGTTCAGGGAAGAGCACCCCGCTCCCTTGCCTCATTAAATTCCCTCACCGGCAGAGGGCCCACCATCCCAGAAAACCTCTTGTAAAATTCCACTGGGTAACCGTCCGGCCCCGGATCCTTACCCGACTGCATGGCATCCAATCCCTTTACTACTTCTACAATCCCGATCAGGGCTCCCAACCTCTCCATCAACCCTTCCTCCACCTTCGGAAATTTCAACGGTTCCAAAAACTGCTTCATCCCCTCCATCCCAGCTGGGGGCTCCGACTCATACAGCCGACTGTAAAACTCCTTGAACACCCCATTCACCCCACTGGGTCCAAGACCGTGTTCCCCTCTCTATCCTTCACTCTTCCTATCTCCCTGGCCGCCTCCTTTTTCCTGAGCTGATGTGCTAGCATCCTACTGCCCTTCTCACCATACTCATATACCACCCCCCTCGCCTTCCTCAACTGCCCCACCACCTTCCCTGTGGATATCAGACCAAACTCCATCTGCAGCTTCTGCTGCTCCTTCAACAACCCAGCCTCCGGGACTTCATAATACCTTCTGTCCACCTGGAGTATCTCCCTAACCAGCATATCCATCTCTACCCTCTTCACCTTCTCCCTATGAAACTGTATCGAAATTAGCTCCCCCCCTAATCACTGCCTTCAGCGCTTCCCATACCGTTACTACCAAAACTTCCCCCATGTCATTTATCTCCAAATAATTTTGAATGGTCTCCCTCACCCGCCCGCACACCTCCTCATCCACTAACAGTCCTACATCCAATCTCCATTGTGGGCACAGGCCCCCCCTCGCTCACCCTTAAATCCACCCAGTGTGGGGCATGGTCCGACACAATGATCGCCAAATACTCGGCACCCACCACCCCCACCAGCAAAGCCTTGTTCAAAACTAAAAAACGCAATCGGGGAGTACACTTTGTGAAAATGGGAGAAAAAAGAAAACTCCTTCGCTCCTGGCCGTCCGAACCTCCACGGATCTACCCCTCCATCTGTTCCAGAAACCCCTTTAGCTTCTTTGCGGCGGCTGCACCTTCCTCGCCATTGAACTCGACCGATCCAACCTCAGATCAACCTAAATGTGGACCAGGTATAATGGCCCTCGGGGGAGGGGGGGTTCTCCTAGGCCATCAGAGGCCTCCAGGTTCTGGGCAGGATGGTACCCTGGCATTTCCTCTGCCATTGGGACAGCATGGCACTGGCACCTGGGCACCATAGCAGTGGCATCCGGGCATGAACATCCTAGCACTGCCAGGGTGCCTAGGTGTCCCTGTCAGGCAGACAGGGGCACTGCCAGGGTGCCAGGCTGCCAGTGCCAAGTTGCCAGGGTGCCAGGTTGCCCATGCCAGAGATTGGGCCCGGGGTGCTATGCCCCTGAAGAGGTGATGGGAGTGTCAAGGACCCCATAAGAGGTACGTTAGGGCAGTCGGGGGTTGGGGGTGTCCGGGGGTGGGGGGGGGGGGGGGGGGGGGGGGCGTCCAGCGCCGTGGTGATGTGTCTGAGCTGAGCTCGTCAGTGCAGGAAGCAAGTTAAGGGCAGTCTCGGCGGAGCACAATTGTCAACACTGTTGGTTCATAGCTCCAGGGTCCCAGGTTCGATTCCCGGCTTGGGTCACTGGGCAGCGATTGCACGTTATCTCAGTGTCTGCGTGGGTTTCCTCAAGGTACTCTGGCTTTATCCCACAGTCCAAAGATGTGCAGGTTAGGTGGATTGGCCATGCTAAATTGCTCTTATTGTCCAAAAAGTTAGGTGGGGTTACTGGGTTATGGGGATAGTGTGGAGGTGTAGGCTAAAGTAGGGAGCTCTTTCCAAGGGTCGTGCAGACTTGATGGGCCAAATGGCCTCCTTCTGCACTGTAAATTCTGTAATTCTATACTGGCTTGAATAGACGAGAATGGAAGCTGCATCCCAGTGGCAGAGTGCTTAGTGAATGTAAAAGGGAATGGGAACAGAGTTCCAGAATGAGTTGCGACTTTTGAAGACTGTGGAGGAGAGGTTCTGCAGAGTTCTTGTGATCAACCGCCGTAGCTGTGGCTGAAGACCCGCGGAAGATGTATTTGAAGTGCTGTTCTGTTAAAACATTCAATGCCAATTCAATTTATCAAAAATGTAAATTCTCCGAATAGTGACATATAAAAACGCTTGGTTAGCCATATTGCAGCATTTTTAATGTGAAAGATACAAAAATTTCCCTAAAAATTCAAAGTTTGCCAGTCCTGACACCTTTAGAAATCAACCACAATTTTGTAGCTTTTAAAGTTCCTTTATTTTTCATGCATTCACATGCTAATTCTTATCCAGAAAACATATGCTGGGATATTGCATACACTATTGTTCAAAAGACAAAGACAATTCTTCCGTTGTCTGCTTTCTGAAATGAAATGAAATGAAAATCGCTTATTGTCACAAGTAGGCTTCAAATTAAGTTACTGTGAAAACCCCTAGTCGCCACATTCCGGTGCCTGTTCGGGAGGTTGGTACAGGAATTGAACCATGCTGCTGGCCTGCCTTGGTCTGCTTTAAAAGCCAGCTCTTTAGCCCTGTGCTAAACCAGCCCCAGTCATTAGAAGAGTCATATTGGACTTGAATTGTCACCTCTGCTCCTCTCTCCACAAAGCTGTCAGACCTGCTGAGCTTTCTCTTGCAACTTCTGTTTTATTTCAGGGCCGGGATTCTCCCCTACCCGGTGGGGCGGGGGGGTCCCGGCGTGTTGGAGTGGCGTGAACCATTCCGGCGTCGGGCCGCCCCAAAGGTGCGGACGTCTCCGCACCTTTAGGGGCCAAGCCCTCACATTTGCGCTCCACCGGCCGGCGGGAACGGCCTTTGGTGCCATGCCAGCCGGGGCCGAAAGGACTTCGCCGGCCGGCGTACGTCCACGCATGCGCCGGAGCGTCAGCGGCTGTTGACGTCATCCCCACGCATGCGCAGGGGAGGGGGTCACTTCCGCCTCCGTCATGGTGAAGACCATGGTGAAGGCGGAAAGAAAAGAGTGCCCGCAGGGCAAAGGCCCGCCCACCGATCGGTGGTCCCCGATTGCGGGCCAGGCCACCGTAGAGGCACCCCCCGGGGCCAGGTCACCCCGCGCCCCCCCAGGACCCCGGAGCCCGCCCGCGTCGCCAGTCCCGCCGGTCAGGTATGTGTTTTGATTCCCGCCAGCGGGAGAGGCTTGACAGCGGCGGGACTTTGGCCCATCGCGGGCCAGTGAATCGCCGGGGGGGGGAGCACCAACCGGTGCGGCGCGAGTCCCACCCCCGCCGAATCTCTGGTGGCGGGGTATTCGGAACACGGCGGGGGCAGGATTGATGCCGGCCCCTGCGATTCTCCGACCCGGCCGGGGGGGGGAGGGGGGGTCGGAGAACCCCGCCCCAGATCTCCAGAATCTGCGCTGTCTTGCTTTTATTTTACTGTAGTCGACACCAAATTCCCAATTTTTGAACCATTCGTTGGAATGTTTCTACTTCAGTAATTTGTCCAAACAGTATCACTTTCTTCTTCAGCGAGGGGAATCTCTCAAAGTGATCTGCTCTTTTTTCTTTCCTATCATTTACAGTCCCCAGGTCTCTTGTTCACCTTTATTTTGGACGATTAAAATGGGTAATTGAAAACAAACTAGCAAATCTTCGCTTGTTGGTGCGTGTCTGGCATAGTCAAACATGGCACACAATAGATTTTGTATCAATTATATAATGATGATTAATTTAAAATAAATGCCCGAGGAGAAAAATGGGAAGAACAACTGCTGTTTTTAAAAGATAGTGCAATTGAACCGTACCTGTTACTTCTTTGTCAGGCAGACTAATAATAACAGTTGCCTCAGAAGACCTGTGAAGAATGGAGTGACGGGTGAGATAAATGTAGCATAATTCCACTAGAGCTAAAGTGTCTGGACCGGTTGCATACAGTTTGTTAGTATGCTTGTGGGAAAGCAGAGGAAATCTAGAAGATCATGGGGTTAGATTCCCCAACAGTTAGTTCATAGTTAGATTAACATTCTGGGAAAAAGTTGTAAAAGAGCATTGTGAAAAGCAAAGACACTAAATCAGAACTGCATCCCATTGAGCCTCCGCCAGTGCAGCCCACATGAAATGCCATGTAATCATTTGCAAAGGTATTTTATGAGTCTTGGTTCGAAATTAAACATGAAAGACTAACAAAGAAGAACATTGAAAACATTGTCCCGGTTCCAGACCGCCATTCAGCCCGCATTGCCCATGTAGGCTTTTGAAAAGATATCCAATTAGTCACACTGTCCAGTAAGGGGTAGCTGCCCCCTTGAAAAGTGAGGGTCAATCAGAAGTACAGTTTGAGGGGGGCCACGTAATGTGGGCGCGGGAGCAGCTGCATTTTCGCAAGCAACATTACTGCTTGCATTTTAACATACTTTCTTTATCCGTTTGCACATTTCTTTTATGTCTTCTCTTGGTGTACATAGTTTACTATGTCCCGAGATTTGTTGGTCAATGTTTCAGCATTATTGAGTCAAGACAAAATGTTTAAATCCTCATTGATTTGTGGCAGCTGGAAGAAGTTGGGTGGGGCCTTTTCATTCATGGCATAGCTGCTTTTCGGAGACTTCCTGCACTGATGGTGTGGTGTGTTCTTTTTTTAAATAAATTTAGCGTACTCAATTCATTTTTTCCAATTAAGGGGTAATTTCGTGTGGCCACTCCACCTCGCCTGCACATCTTTGGATTGTGGGGCAAAACCCACACAAACACGGGGAGAATGTGCAAACTCCACAAGGATAGTGACACAGAGCCGGGATCGCACCTGGGACTTCGGCGCCGTGAGGCAACAGGACTAACCCACTGCGCCACCGTGCTGCCCTGCGGTGTGGTGTGTTCTGATGGATTATGGCTGCTCGCAATGATGTTGACCTGTCTTCATGCCTCGGCTCTGTGGTGCTTGTTGTTAAAGCCCAATTTCAAGGCTGCGAGGTGTTTTTATGGATGTGTTGGAGGCATGTAAGAAGGTCCTTGTAGCAGAGAGAGCACTGTTCTCGGAGGATCAAAGGAGCACATTTAATCTCTAAGGCCTGGGGCTGGGATGGCCTTCTGATCCCTGGTCCTGTGTCCTGCTCTTGATGTCGATCGAGCAGGTGTGGAGATGGCTGATCCTTCCAGGTCATATCCCCTGCTGGAGCCTGCGCTATTGGCTACCTGGGTTTCAGTGAGATAGCATGTTGGAAGCAATAAAGTTTTGTGTTTCAATCGTTGGATTACTTGGAAGATACTGAAGATTGCTCCCCACTTTTGATCATGTTTTATCCTTGATTCTACTTTCTTTTTGCGCCAGTGGAAGTGTCTTAATCCTCATATTGCCTCACATCTTCGGTTGTTTTATCCTGGACTTCGCTCCTTGATAATTATGTTGTTGTCTGTTGATGTTGTCAATGATGTGGAGATGCCGGCGTTGGACTGGGGTGAGCACAGTAAGAAGTCTTACAACACCAGGTTAAAGTCCAACAGGTTTGTTTCAAACACGAGCTTTCGGAGCACGGCTCCTTCTTCAGGTGAATGGAAAGGCTTGTTCCAGAAATGTTTATATAGACACAGTCAGAGATGCCCCGGAATGCGAGCACCTGCAGGCAATCAAATCATCAAAGATGCAGAGAGAGAGGTAACTCCAGGTTAAAGAGGTGTGAATTGTCCCAAGCCAGTTCAGTCGGTAGGCCTCTGCAAGTCCAGGCTTGTTGGTGGGGGCCGAATGTAATGCGACATGAATCCCAGATCCCGAATCCCACATGAATGCGGACTCAACCGGGATCTGGGATTCATGTCGCATTACATTCGGCCCCCACCAACAAGCCTGGACTTGCAGAGGCCTACCGACTGAACTGGCTTGGGACAATTCACACCTCTTTAACCTGGAGTTACCTCTCTCTCTGCATCTTTGATGATTTGATTGCCTGCAGGTGCTCGCATTCCGGGGCATCTCTGACTGTGTCTATATAAACATTTCTGGAACAAGCCTTTCCATTCACCTGAAGAAGGAGCCGTGCTCCGAAAGCTCGTGTTTGAAACAAACCTGTTGGACTTTAACCTGGTGTTGTAAGACTTCTTACGATGTTGTCAATGTAATTGTTTTCAGGTAAGTAACTAATTTGGGTGTGATGCCCTGCACCGCTGCTTATCTTGATTTAATAGGTTTATATTGTGTTCAGCTGAATGTTCAATTCATGATTTGTGCACGGTATCTTTATCCTATTATATCCCAGGAGAGAAGATGAGCATAAACAGAGCAGGAGGAGGGGTGGAGGGTTTGTAGAATTAGTCTGTCATCGGTATGTTCGAGGAAGGTCCTCCCAGTGAGAGCTATTCTTGTATTATTGTTGAGTGCCTTTTGCTTTTTCAGGCCCGGGCAGACATTGTGTTATCCTGTGGAGGACTGGGATTCGTTTGGCTACAATTGATGATTTGGTGGTGCCTTGTCCTCTCGATATTATGATCAGTTCTGACTTGACCTGGGGAAGAGTTTAATTTGTGCTGTGAATGTTAGTCGATTTCCCGTTTAACACTGGGATTCTCTGGATATGGTTTTCTTCCTTCTGTCATTTTATTTTGAAGCTTTGGGTATGATGTAGGTCTATGACGTTCCTGTATCCTGTTCTGGGGCAGACGGGTCCTACATCCGCGAAGGGAATATGTTGGGGGTTTTGTCCCTGGTCAATCCGGTCTAATTTGTTCCCATTTTTGCAATGGTGACTATTTTACGCTGTATCGGTTGTATGTTGATACCTATGTCTAACTTTCTACCACTTCTGTTTGTTTTGAGGTGACTTTTATTAAAATTGAAAGTTCCAATAAAAAGACTTTTTGAAAAAGTACAGTTTGAAAAAAGCATCCTTGCTCAGTGTCTGTCATGCTGCCTCAGTGCTCAATTCTTATTAATGGAAGCTAATTTACCGAGGCCAGCTTGCACTTGTCAAGGAGACACAGCCGGAGTGAGGCACATCCAGAGCGGGAATTGCAACTTGGTAATTTGGTGCAGTGAGGTAAATCAGGAAAGGTAAGTGATAAATCTAATTCTGCTGTTTTACAGTTAAAAGTGCAGTGTGTAGCTTAGTGTCTGATTGGCTGAAGCTGCCCCCACCCTAATTGCTGAGAGGCAGTTATCTGTCAGTCACCTGAGGCCTGTTTAGGGGCACAAAGGGCACGTTGTATTTTTCTCTTTGAAGTTTAGGTATTTTTGAGTCATCGTTTAGCTGAGGTCTGCATAAAAGACAGACAGATAGCGCACTCAGTAAGCTTGCGCTTGTCAAGGAGACACAGCCGGAGTGAGGCACATCCAGAGTGGGAATTGCAACTTGGTAATTTGGTGCAGTGAGGTAATTCAGTGCAGAGTGAGAGAAGGTGCTTTTTGGGAGGTGCTTTTTAACCCTGGTAAGTGACTGGTAAGTAGTTTTTCTTTTCATTGTCTAAATTATTTATTTTTATTTTGAAATTGTAGTTGTATAAGTTTAAGACATGGCAGGAGATCCCAGACCCGTGTCATGCTCCTCGTGTGCGATGTGGGAGCTCAGGGACACGTCCACTGTCCCTGGCTCTTTCACGTGCAAGAAGTGTGTTCAGTTGCAGCTCCTGTTAGACCGCTTGACGGCTCTGGAGCTGCGGATGGACTCACTTTGGAGCATCCGTGATGCTGAGGAGGTCGTGGGTAGCACGTTTAGCGAGTTGGTCACACCGCAGGTGAAAGTTACTGAGGAAGTTAGCAAATGGGAGACCAAAAGACAGAGCAAGAGTAGGAAGGCAGTGCAGGTGTCCCCTGCGGTCATCTCCCTGCAAAACAGATATGCCGCTTTGGATACTGTTGGGGGAGATGGCTCACCAGGGGAAGGCAGCAGCAGCCAGGTTCATGGCATTGTGGCTTGCTCTGCTGCACAACAGGGCAGGAAGAAAAATGGCAGGGCTAAAGTGATAGGGGACTCGATCGTAAGGGGAATAGACAGGCGGTTCTGTGGACGCAATCGAGACTCCAGGATGGTATGTTGCCTCCCTGGTGCAAGGGTCAAGGATGTCTCGGAGCGGCTGCAGGACATTCTGGGAAGGGGGAGGGTGAACAGCCAGCTGTCGTGTGCACATAGGCACCAACGATATAGGTAAAAAATAGGACGAGGTCCGACAAGCGGAATTCAGGGAGTTAAGAGTTAAACTAAAAAGTAGGACCTCAAAGGTAGTAAGCTCAGGATTGCTACCAGTGCCACGAGCTAGTCAGAGTAGGAATGTCAGGATAGATAGGATGAATGCGTGGCTCGAAAGATGGTGCAAGAGGGAGGGATTAAAATTCCTGGGGCATTGGGACCAGTTCTGGGGGAGGTGGGACCAGTACAAACCGGACGGTCTGCACCTGGACGGGTCTGGAACCGATGTCCTAGAGTTTGCTAGAACTGTTGGGGATGGTTTAAACTAATGTGGCAGGGGGATGGGAACCGATGCAGGAAGTTGAAAGGTAGTAAAACAGGGACAGAAGCAAAAGGAAGTAAGGGGAAAAGTGCAAGGCAGAGAAGACATAGTCAAAAATCAAAAAGGGCGACAGTACAAGGTACAGTGACTGAGGGGAGCTCAGTGAATAGGCCCAGTAATACTAAAAGGAATAAAACTGGAGATGTTAAGATTCAAAACAGAGGTAAAAAAAACCAACATAAGTGTACGTTACCTGAATGCTCATAGTATTCAGAATAAAGTAAATGAGTTGATGGCACAAATCATCGTGAATGACTATGATTTAGTGGCCATTACTGAAACATGGTTAAAGGATGGTCACGACTGGGAGTTAAATATCCGAGGGTATCAAACTATTCGGAAGGACAGAGTGGATGGTAAGGGAGGTGGAGTTGCTCTGTTATTTAAGGATGACATCCGGGCAATAGTAAGGGATGACATCGGTGCTATGGAGGATAAGGTTGAATCCATTTGGGTGGAAATCAGGAATAGTAAGGTGAAAAAGTCACTGATAGGAGTAGTCTATCGGCCACCAAATAGTAATGTTATAGTGGGGCAGGCAATAAATAAAGAAATAATTGATGCATGTAGAAATGGTACAGCAGTTATCATGGGGGATTTTAATCTACATGTCGATTGTTTTAACCAGGTCGGTCAAGGCAACCTTGAGGAGGAGTTTATAGAATGTATCCGCGATAATTTCCTAGAACAGTATGTAATGGAACCTACGAGGGAACAAGCGGTCCTAGATCTTGTCCTGTGTAATGAGACAGGATTGATTCATGATCTCATAGTTAGGGATCCTCTCGGAAGGAGCGATCACAATATGATGGAATTTAAAATACAGATGGAGGGTGAGAAAGTAAAATCAAATACTAGTATTTTGTGTTTAAACAAAGGAGATTACAATGGGAGGAGAGAAGAACTAGCTAAGGTAGACTGGGAGCAAAGACTTTATGGTGGAACAGTTGAGGAACAGTGGAGAACCTTCCAAGCGATTTTTCACAGTGCTCAGCAAAGGTTTATACCAACAAAAAGGAAGGAGGGTAGAAAGAGGGAAAATCGACCGTGGATATCTAAGGAAATAAGGGAGAGTATCAAATAGAAGGAAAAAGCATATAAAGTGGCAAAGATTGGTGGGAGACTAGAGGACTGGGAAATCTTTAGGGGGCAACAGAAAGCTACTAAAAAGCTATAAAGAAGAGTAAGAGTATGAGAGTAAACTTGCTCAGAATATAAAAACAGACAGTAAAGGTTTTTACAAATATATAAAACAAAAAAGAGTGGCTAAGGTAAATATTGGTCCTTTAGAGGATGAGAAGGGAGTTTTAATAATGGGAGATGAGGAAATGGCTGAGGAACTGAACAGGTTTTTTGGGTCGGTCTTCACAGTGGAAGACACAAATAACATGCCAGCGACTGATAGAAATGAGGCTATGACAGGTGAGGACCTTGAGAGGATTGCTATCACTAAGGCGGTAGTGATGGGCAAGCTAATGGGGCTAAAGGTAGACAAGTCTCCTGGCCCTGATGGAATGCATCCCAGAGTGCTAAAAGAGATGGCTAGGAAAATTGCAGATGCACTAATGATGATTTACCAAAATTCACTAGACTCTGGGGTCGTCCCGGTGGATTGGAAATTAGCAAACGTGACACCATTGTTTAAAAAAGGAGGTAGGCAGAGAGCAGGAAATTATAGGCCAGTGAGCTTAACTTCGGTAGTAGGGAAGATGCTGGTATCTATCATCAAGGAATAAATAGCGAGGCATCTGGATAGAAATTGTCCCATTGGGCAGACGCAGCATGGGTTCATAAAGGGCAGGCCATGCCTAACTAATTTAGTGGACTTTTCTGAGGACATTACCAGTGCAGTAGATAACGGGGAGCCAATGGATGTGGTATATCTAGATTTCCAGAAAACCTTTGACAAGGTGCCACTCAAAAGGTTGCTGTATAAGATAAAGATGCATGGCATTAAGGGTAAAGTAATAGCATGGATAGAGGATTGGTTAATTAATAGAAAGCAAAGAGTGGGGATTAATGGGTGTTTCTCTGGTTGGCAATCAGTAGCTAGTGGTGTCCCTCAGGGATCCGTGTGGGCCCACAATTGTTCACAATTTACATAGATGATTTGGAGTTGGGGACCAAGGGCAATGTGTCCAAGTTTGCAGATGACACTAAGATGAGTGGTAAAGCGAAAAGTGCAGAGGATACAGGAAGTCTGCAGAGGGATTTGGATAGGTTAAATGAATGGGCTAAGGTCTGGCAGATGGAATACAATGTTGACAAATGTGAGGTTATCCATTTTGGTAGGAATAACAGCAAACGGGATTATTATTTAAACGATAAAATATTAAAGCATGCCGCTGTGCAGAGAGACCTGGGTGTGCTAGTGCATGAGTCACAGAAAGTTGGTTTACAGGTGCAACAGGTGATTAAGAAGGCAAATGGAATTTTGTCCTTAATTGCTAGAGGGATGGAGTTTAAGACTAGGGAGGTTATGTTGCAATTGTATAAGGTGTTAGTGAGGCCACACCTGGAGTATTGTGTTCAGTTTTAGTCTCCTTACTTGAGAAAGGACATACTGGCACTGGAGGGTGTGCAGAGGAGATACACAAGGTTAATCCCAGAGCTGAAGGGGTTGGATTATGATGAGAGGTTGAGTAGACTGGGACTGTACTCATTGGAATTTAGAAGGATGAGGGGAGATCTTATAGAAACATTTAAAATTATGAAGGGAATAGATCGGATAGATGCGGGCAGGTTGTTTCCACTGGCGGGTGAAAGCAGAACTAGGGGACATAGCCTCAAAATAAGGGGAAGTAGATTTAGGACTGAGTTTAGGAGGAACTTCTTCACCCAAAGGGTTGTGAATCTATGGAATTCCTTGCCCAGTGAAGCATTTGAGGCTCCTTCATTAAATGCTTTTAAGGTAAAGATAGATAGTTTTTTGACGAATAAAGGGATCAAGGGTTATGGTGTTTGGGCCGGAAAGTGGAGCTGAGTCCACAAAAGATCAGTCATGATCTCATTGAATGGCGGAGCAGGCTCGAGGGGCCAGATGGCCTACTCTTGCTCCTAGTTCTTATGTTCTTATGTTCTAAAAGGGATTGTCAATATCGTTTGGAATAAGGGGTACATTTTACATAACCTGTGTGTGTGTTTATTGATTCATGTACTAAATTATCCCAGAGTATTGTAGTCCTATTGGTGTATATTTATAATTTCTTTAATTTAACAAATATTCTTTAATAATTGTTACATGATGACTGATCTGGTTATTCTCACTGGGGTTTCACTTGACTCCTTACACAATTCCAAAAACAAACTACACACCCTCATAAACCAGTGTTCCAAGTTGATATACCTTTGCAGATATGATCAGCATGGTTCATGACACCCCCAAATCTTAGATTAGGCTTCCCATGCTCTGGGATTCCCCTTCTCCTTACTGTTCCCTCAGTACCCCATCCCTTTATTCTCAAAGATCCTCAGTTGTAACCTGCCCTCCCTAACATTTAACTCATACCCACAAGTCAGCAACTTTGCCATGATAGGTTCTGGTGGGAGTTAAACTTGGCTTATGAAGGTCTGAGAGGTAATATCTCCCAGGCTGCACTCTGATGTTCCTATGGAGGCTGTAAAGTTTTCTGTCAGGCCTATACCTGCACAACTCCCGGCAGGAGCTCAAATAAATCTTCAAGCATCGTCTTCAGCTGAAATGTGTCAAGAGGTCCAGGAAGATTAGGGCAGAGCCTGCGCATATAATTCAGTTCACAATTCAGTCATATTGATTCTTATTTACTTGCTGCCTATGTGCTACCTTGAATGACCCAATTGCATCCTAATAACAGTCTGTGCACCGGATTTGCCACACCTCCATGATTCGCCGGCCCTCTGGGCTGGGATTTGTACAAGTATTTCTCATATGGCCCTGATGTCATGGACCTCATGGTGGACCAGGGCGATAAGTATTTAAGGTAGGTGCCCCCCAGGCCATCAGAGTATCCCCTCCCCCCACAATGTAAATTCTTCCCACCTTACCCTACAAACCCCCCACCAGAGCCCTCCACCAGAGACTCCCAACAAAGAACCCCTCTTTTTCACAACAGAAAGCAGTTAACTGGTTTTTATGTGGTCATAAACTGTCAATCAAAGCTGGACATTTCTAAATATTGTGGTTAGTTTCACAGCAGGATCTATTCAGGCATGAATGGAAATTAAATTTAAAAATCCATACATCTTGCAGCCTGGAAACTGTCAATTACGGCCTAGTAAAAGCTATATTTCCCTGAAGTGAATAGAATCCTTGCAGACCAAAGGATCTGAGTTGCTTTAAGATCCAGTGATGCGGTCTTCACTTTCTCTGAAGTTACAGCTGCTGCTTTCTCTGCTTGAGGCAGCAGCTGTAAGGGACAGGTATGTTTAAATCTTTTCACTGTTTCTGTCTGGGCTGCTCTTTAGTTTCCAGGGTGACTGGTGAGCGGGAATGAGTTGGGGTCTCCGTTATGGGGCTTTCTTTGTTATTTAGGAATCTCTGATGGTGTCTGACATGGGGAGTGTCTGGCGGTGACCTGTTGGGGATCTCAGGTGGAGGGTCTGGAGTGGACGTCTGGTAGGGGTATCTGGTTGGAGGGTTTGGTGGGGTCTCTGGTGGAGGATTCTGGTGGGGGGTGAGGTGGGAGTATTGGGTGGGGGTTTCTGATAAGGGTCTCTGGTGAGGGTCACTGGTAGGGGTGTTTGGTGGATGCGCCTGGTGGGGGTCTCTGGTTGGGGGGTTCTGGTGGGGGGTCTGGTGGAGGATTCTTGTGGGGATCTGGTGGGGGTGTTGGGTGGGGTTTACTGATGAGGGTCTCTGATGAGGATCTCTGGTGGGGGGTCAGTGGAGGGGGGCATTGGGTCACTCTTGCATGCGTAGTGTGATGGGGTGGTGACACAGCAATTCCTATGGTACGGGAGCAGGAATTGCAATTTGGGGGAGAGGAGGGCCAGCCACCAGACCTCACTATCAGGCTGCCCGCTCAAAATGGCAGCCCAATAACGGGATTCACGACGGAAACCCTCGTGATCCCCACCATGCATAAATCTGCGTGTCAATCCTCTCTGGTCACTGCAACCAGCACGAGTGCAAACTAGAGGCAATTCGGCTGCAGCAGGAGAACACAGGGCTGGATTCTCTGCTGGCGGGATCTCCACTTCACTGACAGCGCACTCACACCCCCGGAGTTCCGGACTGCGTGGGAGTGCCCACAATACACTATTCACAACTCTGAAAAAGTGAAACATCTTTGTTTTGATTTTCATATTTTGCCCTTCACAACACCCTCAGACAGCTTCATATTCATTAGGGCTGCTCATTAATATGCATCAAGGAATAAACTTGTCAAATATCTGCATCTGATTGTATCCCCCCAGTGGTAAATTAAGATTTGAATATGTAGCACTCCGTGCTGACAAGAAGTAAATGCACTTACCATCACAGAACTGCCTAAAGTTAATTATAGAGTAAAGCTGACAAGGGAGAAAGAGAGAGAAAGGGAATTTGTTTAATATTTGGGATTACTACCTGAGCCCTGCAAACCCCAGATGGCTATGACGAGGAGCTGCAATGATCGCATCCCAGCTCAGATGGTGGAGTGGGGGTGCTGGTGGGGGGACCCTACACAGAGACCTCCAGGACGTCCTCTGGACCTTTGGAGTTACCAAATTGTTTTCTGTAATTCTAGTTAGCAGAACATGCACTGGATTTTCAATCCAGGATCGGGAACGTAACACCCGGTCATTTCTGGCTCCTGTGTATCGACCTGCTCCGCGTCAGTGGCAGTGACGTGAACCTAGTTTTAAATATAAACATAGGCAGGTGTAGCAAAAAATTAGAAAGGCAAATATTTTGGCTTTTATTGCAAGAGGATTGAACTACAGAAATAAAGAATTCTTGCTCCATTTGTACAGAGTTTTGGCGAGACCACATCTGGAATACGGTGTGCAGTTTAGTTCTTCGCATTCAAGAAAGGACAATGGAGGTGGTTCAGTGAAGCTTCACTAAATTGGTTCCTGGGATAAGAGGGGTTGTCCTATGTTGAGATGTTGAATGAATTGGACTTTTAGTCTCTTGGAGTTAAGAAGAACGAGAGGTGGTCTCATTGAAACTGTGGTAGTGTGGCCCCTTTAAGGGGGTGGGATTTGTGGTCCACATGACCGGCTCAGGACCAATCATGCAGGAGCATGCACACTTCGGCCAATAAAGAGAAAGCACGGGGCCCAGGCAGCGTGGACTCTGGAGCTGGAGGGTCAAGACCTAACTATCTTACTCTATGTTTTATATAGTTGCCTTTGCCAACTGTTAATAAACCCCTTTTATCGTTACTGGAAGTCTCCAGTGTATTATCACAAGCCACCACAGAAACCTATAAAGTTCTGAAGGGTTTGATAGGGTGGACACCAAGAGATTGTTTCCATTGATCAGGGAATCTAAAATATGGGGGATAAAGGGCTGATCATTGTAGGACTGAGAGGAGGAAAAACTACTTCACTCAAAGGGCTGGGAATCTTTGGAATTCTCTATCCCCAAGGAATGTGGATGCTCCATCGTTGAATATATTCAAGGTTGGGTTTGACAGGGTTTTGGTCTGTCGGGGAATTTTAGGACATGGAGAGCAGGTGGGAAAATGGAGTTGAAACCCAAGATTAACCATGATCGTATTGAATGGCAGAGCAAGCTTGATGGCCAACCTGGTCTACTCCTGCCCCTATTGTTTATGTAATTATGTAGACGAAACGCAAAACCTAGAGACCGAAAGACCTTTGGAAAGGGAAATGGCAACCATTACTGGGCCTGCCATTCACTGAGGAAATGTCATAGGAAGATGCTGATGAAGCCAGCATTGGCACAGGCAGACACCCACAAGGGGGCACCAAGGTTTTCTGATGTCTCTTTTGAGTCATTTACAGAGGTCTTTGATGACCTGAGTACAAACATCTGAGACCAGCTGCCTAGGTAGGCGCTTATGGCACAGGCACTCTCTGATTTGCAGATAACTGACGAGTGGGTGGTGCACCCGATTTATTGTGGATTTATTAAGGAGCCTTCTTCTCCTTGAAAGCTCTTTCTGTGCTCTTTGGCCTCATCCTAACTAGGAGATTGCCTCCACTGAAGCTCCTCCTCACTGCTCTGCCCAGTCTCTGAAAAATGTGTTCCTATTTCCACTCCCTCAGCTGGTATTCATTTGTTTAACAGGGTTTCCTTTGCAAACCTTTGTATCCCAAGTGCTGCCAGCAGCCTGATACGCTTCACTCGAGCTCTTGATGAGAAATTATGAGAAATGCAAGCATCTCATCACCACCGATGGCTACTCTGTACCACTGGTTGAGCAGCCAATTTTTATTCCCCCTCTTTTGAATGAGTTCGCGAGTGTATCCGGTGCCTCCCCATAAGTCTGTATGCCAGCTTCACCCTGACATATCCCAAACACTGCGTGCTCATCATGCCTGCAAATTGAAAATTCAAAACTGCTCCCTCAGAGTTCATTAACAATCTCAATGAGTATTTAATTGTAGGCGTGCAGGCTTCAGAATCCCCCTCTCCCACCGTCCCTTTGAAAATCCCACCCTGTTTGACAGGTGGTGGGATCCAGTGGCACCCTTTATGAACACAATTTTCAAATCACACCCACACTCATTCCTACCCCTTTGACATTTGAAAATCCAGCCTCATGTTATTGATGTTAGCGTGGTTGCTGAGCATAACAATTTTATTAAACAATGAAATTGAAATGCACAAGCAACTAAGTTATCATTAACATAATCTATATAATTTTTGCATCTTTCTGCAATGTTTGCGTCATTCTGGAAAGAAATTAACCTGAGACACAATTTGGAATTGTAAAATTGGCAGTAGATATTAGAAAGTAAGTGTGAACTCTGCATATGAGCAGTTTGGAAAATTGGGTCAATTGGCTTATTAACCTCCCACTGTTGATGTTCTTCTTACAGCACTCCACATATAAACCTATAATGACATCTGAATGTTCATACATTTCACCACACCACAGTTCCTATCTATATTGCAATAAAAAATGTCTTTGAAGTTATTACGGTCAAGAACTATGAACACCTTATCAATGTGAGGTATACATCTCCTTATAATATGTATTTGATGGTATTTTCTGAAGTAAAATTTATTTTTGAATGTATTGCCTGGTACAATTAGATGTTTTGAGTGCTCATCGATAGATCTTTCCAATGTCAGTCAGCACTGTTTCTGAGATTGCTGAGAGTTTACGTTGGGGCACTAGGCTATACTGCAGGAACCTGTCAGAAATCTGAGATCAAATTTCAAATGCAATAGCTAGGTTGGGTTTGCTGTACAGAGAGTGGTGTATGCAAATTCGCCCATTTATGATGTGGGCTGGGTATTCTGTCTCAGAGAATTCCTTTGTGTCTGAGTGAAAGGTTCCAGCCTCTGTCTGGCCTGCCAGAAAAATAATGCAAGCATCTACTGAACACACTGAAAATGATGGGGTGAGGTTTTAAAGCTGACTGGTATTTAGGTATCTGTATCTTACTCTAAAGGGCAACATCAATTCCTCCCCCAGGTTTGGAGGAGGAATTGATGGCATTTTCCAGCATTTTCTCTTTCGTTTCCCGTCAATTCCTGGTCAGGCTACGAGGTGGTCAGCATCATGGTGCTGTTTAATGAAAATGCGTCTCTCCCAGCAACCTTCCTACATGGTTGACTGTGGAATAAGTTCAATGGCAGTTGTGAAGTGGTTGACATAAACTAGATGGTATAATGTCTACATTACAGTCAGTCATGATTAACCATGGCCAATAAGGGACCATATGACTCTGTTGGAGAGAGACAAATGGTTGCAGCTTGAGGGGCACCACTCTGTAGCGAGAATGGCTGGCCAGGAATCGCTCCTGCTTTTATTGCCTGCCATCAGCAGGCCAATTACCAACCTCTCTGGCTGCATCATGAATGCTCCTTCCATAGTCAGAGTCCTGAAGTGGTACTTAAACTCAGAGTTTCTGACTCAGATATAGGACTGCTCTACCCATTGTACCACTTGACATCTCTCTACATTAAAGTAATAGAGAGAGAAAAAAATCAGTAGGGGTGTTAAACATATATTTGTCAGAATCACCCTAATAATGATTTCAAACCTTAAATGAACATTTCTGAAGAATATTTTGTTCGGGAATTAATTTCTCTTTCACCTTTCAGGAGGCTATTTATAGCCCTCAATATAGATTTATTATTGAATCGTAGATTTATTTTTATTTCACCCAAACCTGGAGGAGTTGTATCAACAGAAAAATCAGTTTTGTGAAAAATATTTTTGAATAAAGAATCCACGTGAAAGGATGCCTCAGGCGATCTCACTTTGGCATCTGAATGGAAATCAGATTTTAGTAAACTGGGAAGTACCTAATTATTAATGAAATAGAACATAGAAAAAGACAGCACAATTAGGACAGATATTGTAATTCTAAACCTGTTCAAATGGCGAATAAACATATTTTTTCACCTGACCCATGAGTCAGCAAATTAATGCAGATCTTTGTGGGTGTAAATATGACTGAGGTTGCTCTGTGCACTATTCTTGGTACATTTAGCAATGTATTTGTGTCAAATTCCTTGGTGTGTTATAATAAATGAGTTACTGTACATTAAAAGTGAATACCAAAGACATTTGACGTAACAGATTTACCAATGTATTAAACATAAAACATGTGTCCTAAACAAGACTAGACTTAATATATGTGAATACTGTATACACGCATATATGAAATAAAGAGTGTGGCTCTTTTGCAGTGGGTACTGGGTATTTCTCTTCTTTGCAATATTCAGCTTCCTAATCATAATAACCTTTTATTGTCACAAGTATGAAGTTACTGTGAAAAGCCCCAAGTCGCCACATTCCGGCGCCTGTTCGGGTAAGCTGTTAAGGGAATTGAACCCACGCTGCTGGCCTGTTCTGCATCACAAACCAGCTGTCTAGCCCTCTGAGCTAAACCAGCCAATCCTGGATTGGCACTTTCAGGAAGGTGTATACTGCAAATCCCGGTTCAAAACTTTTCAACTCCATTCTAAATTTCCCAACTCAGACATGTTCCTTGACATTCTATATTTAAGTGTGTATGTTCACAGCCTGAAACTTTTAATGCAGAGGTTGTGGACAGTAGTCATGGAGGGCGGGATTCTCTAATCCCCGCCAGGTCGGAGAATCGCCGGGGGAGCGGCGGCTTGAATCCCGCCCCCGCCAGCTGCCGAATTCTCCGGCGCCGGGGATTTAGCGGGGGCGGGAATCGTGCCATGCCAGTCAGCGGCCGCTGGCAGCGGCCCTCCGGCGATTTTCCGGCCCGCGATGGGCCGAGTGGTCACCCATTACCGGCCAGTCCCGCCGGCGTAAATTACACCGGCGACACCTGGCTGCGCGGGCGACATCCGGGATCCTTGGGGGGGCACGGGGGTATCTGACCCCGGGAGGTGCCCCCACGGTGGCCTGGCCCGCGATCGGGGCCCACCGATCCACGGACAGGCCTGTGCCGTGGGGGCACGCTATTCCTCCGCGTCGGCCGCTGTAAGAGTCCGCGATGGCCGATGTGGAGATGAACCTCCCTGTGCATGCGCTAGGATGATGCCAGCATACGCTGGTGCTCCCGTGCATGCGTCAACTCGCGCCGGCGAAGGCCCTTCGCTGCCGGTTCGCGTGGCACAAACCACTCCGGCGCCAGCCTAGCCCCTGTAGGTGGAGAGGATTCTGCACCTTTGGGGCGGCCCGACGCCAGAGTAGTTCACGCCACTCCTTCGCGCCGCAATTGCCCAACCCGCCGGTTTTTGCAGAATCCCAAACGGAAGATTTGGGACTGAATTCTCCATCCCCAGCCACATGTTTTTCAGCCTCACACCGTTTGCTGGTGGCGGGATTCTATCTTCCCGCCGATTGTCAATACGATTTCCCATTGTAACCACACCGCCGGGAAACCTGCTGGCGGAGGGTGGGAAAATTGAATCACAATGACCTGAGAATTCCAGCCTTGATTTTCAGAGCAACATTTTCATTTCCGAAGGGAGCAATTCCTCAGAAACATTTCTAAGTGTGGTAGCGAGCGGTAATTGTCGTGCACTTCACGGTGTTCGGCCCAGTGTGGCCCTCAACACTATTCAACGTTAATTGGTCCACTTAATGAGCACTAATGGGCTTCTTGCTGCAAATGAAAGCTCACCAGCTATTTAGCTGGGACCACACTCGCCAGCCCCCACTACAAGGTCGAGCAATACTTCGGCGCAGGCTGGGAGGGCCGAAGGGCCTGTTCCTGTGTAATTTTCTTTGTTCTTTGTTCTTAAGCCGCACTTGCACCAGCTAACCCCAGCCAGCTCGAATCAATGGCGCTGAGGAGATCAGCTCTAAGATTCGGGGATGCTGACCTGGGGAGGCTGCGAGATGCGTGGAGGCCAGGAGGGGTGTTCTCTTCCCCCGAGGGTCCCAGGGGGTGAGGCACAAGGCAGACAGTTCTGCCTAGGATGAGCTTGTGGAGCTGTCAGCTCAAGGGGTATGACCAGGAGGACTGGCCTTCAGTGCAGGAAGAGTGAGCAGCAGACACCAAAGCTCCTCCCTCCAAATTTCCTATGTGACCCCCAGCCTTCCCCCCCCTCCCCCCTAAACCCAGCCTTAACAGCCCCTCTCCCACCACTGTGAACCACGCGTGTGACTAATGATGCCCTCTCTGTGTCTCCTCAGGAAAAGCTCACCCATAATCATCGGGTAACTGGCAGAGGCTGGGGAGAGAGCGGGTAAATGGAGTTGAAATCAACCATGATTGAATGGTGGAGTGGACTCGATGGGCCGAATGGCCTTACTTCCGCTCCTATGTCTTATGGTCTTATGGACCCCGCAGTTGTGAGGAACCACGGGGCTCCACTAGAGGACCTGTCAAATGTGCTTTACTCGCTGATTGACCCATCCCTCACACTGACCATATGTCCATTCTCTTGCAGCCAATGGCGCCGGCCCATCCTGGGTAGCACTCTCTCCTGACTCCGAGGAGAACACCTCGGAGGAGAGGTCCGAGGATTCTACCGTGGTTATGGCATAGCTGTCATCCCATCCTCCACCAGCCCCATCACCTCCTCGCTGGGACATGTTAGTGGACAGGCTTCTGGGGCACAATCGGGTGAGCACCACACTACTGATAATGCACATCAGGTGGAAGCAGGAACCCGCAGGATAGACAGCAGTTGGAGGACTGCGGGATCCCAGCCCACAACTGTGTCCCAGCCTGCTGAGCCTGTGGAACAGGGTTACCCGGAGCTGATGAAGGGGATAGGGAGCAACCTGAACATTCGGAGGGAGACGTCAGTGTCGCTCCAGCAGATCCAAAGTCCCAGAGTCTAGGGGCACAGGAGATGTTGGCGGCAATGAGTGGCACCGAGGCCAACACTGCTAGGATGGCAACCACAGTGAAGAGCGTCGTGCACAATGTCAGCACCATGGGTGAAGGTATCCAAGGCATCGGGCAGTCAGTGACGGCCATGGCTGAAGGTCTCGGCAGAATGTCCGACTCAGTGTGGTGTGTCCTGCAGTACTAGGCTGACATTGATGAGGTTCTGCGGGCCATGTCCTGCTCACAGGTGGGCATGGCTGAGACTGCAGATCATGGCCCAATCAAGGAGTAGAATCACTGCGGGCATCAACACAGTGGTGCGGACAATGGGGAACCGCCTGGGCTGGCAGTGCCAGATGACGCATGTTCACCATCCCAAGGTGAACCCCAGTCCCCTATGGGCACTGAGCAGAAGGAGGGGGCACTGGGTGCCAAACTGGCCCATCCCATGGAGTGGCGATGGTGGCCACCAACTCCCCCGAGTTCCACCCCTCTTATGAGGTCACATCTCGCAGTCAGCATATGGGACAGCACGGCACCACTGTGCATATGCTGCTGACAAGTGAGCCAGGGTCCTCCGGCCCCAGAGCCCCCAGAGGACACCTGCCAGCGGCATCAAAGGCTATGAGACGAGGTAAGGAACTGTCTGCCTTCATCTCTGATGTGCTTCCTTGGGAAACACCAAGATGTAGTGGTAGAGCTAGGAGAGCCAAGCATGTCGAGGACTACGGCGAGCACTGGGGGGGAAGGAGTGGATGGGAAGGGGGAAGTGGGGATTCTGGTATTGGGGGTGGGGGGGGGGTGCACCATCGGGAGTGTGGCTTATACAGCACATTAAACATCTTTTCGCAAAGCCATTATGATGCCTCTGTCACTTCCTTCTGCAATGCGGATTACCCCCCGAACACTTTGACCATCTCTCCAGCACATATTTCCCCATGGCGGCTCACCCCTGCGGAAAGTCCCCTACCCCTCAATGAGCACTGAGTTGACAAGCTCAGCACCCCCAGACTCTTTGCCAATGGGAAGAGATGGCTACTCCCCTCCGCAGCTCCACACAGAGGCCCTTCCATCAGGTTCACGTTTTTTCAAAAGGAGTACTAATCGGCGCCAGTGTGACCACTTGTTGTGGATTGATAGAAGGCTCTTGGATATGGGTGGCTCTTGTTAATTGTATGGAAATTGGACTTAAGTGGTGATAATTTAAGTTTAACGGCACGACCCCGATTGCGCCTATGGGGGAAGGCCGGTTGTGACGCAAACTGTTTGCCGCCTGACGCGGATTTTGTTTTTGGCCTCATCCGCTATTCACCGGCCTCATTACACTTGAGCGAAAGCATAACGAGGCCAGAGAATCATGCCTTAAATCACTGCAGTTTCCATCACAGTATTTGTTAATCACTCTTGATGTCTCTGTCAGCCCTGTTTTATCTTTTGTGCTTTATCAATCTCTTGAATGGACACAATTTTGCTCCAACTGACCTTCAGTTTGTCTACCAATTTTTCTCTGTTCCCAACTCGAAAACTCTACCACTTCATACCTTGTTATAGTCAGGCTTCCAGCTGCTCTAAAGCCTTGAAAGAGAGTTGAGAATGCTCAGTCATACAGTGGTCAGGCAACAGTGCAATGCAGTGACTCTATAGGCAATGCAAATTTGGGATAATGCCAAGCTATTTCAAGGTCCAAAGGAAAGACAGAGCTGGAAGGCGGTCGTTAGCAGCAGTATAAAACCACCCTATTAGGCTGCTATTCCACGTTCACAATATAAATGACAATCTTCAAGACTTGCAAGGACACATTTTATTTTGCATGTTAGCCCACTCATTAAAGTCTGCATGCAATCTCTCACACACTTACTTGTCAGTACACTTCCACATATATATCAAGTTTCAATGATGTAGATCGTTAAAACAGTGGGACTTAGTGCAAACTAAATGCTGGTTTAAGATACAGAGGAGAATATCATTCTCCTTCGCATAATATTGCCTGCTTTTGAAAGACGGCCTGTGCTGCAGCCGACACATTTAGTCTGCTCAGAGCCCCTCCGCAATGTGACCTGTGCAACTGAACTCTAGTTCCAAAGGGACTATTATCTAATTGAAGCATTGCCATTCTATGAGGTCAGAGCAAAAATATTGAAGTGTACAATCTACTGCTTTAACCTTTAACATCCTTTCTGTAAAGTTTGGGGAGAAATCATAAATGTAGGGCACGATTCTCCCAAAAACGATGAAGGACTCGATCCTCTGGCTGTGTTGTGATCAAGTGATGTTCTAAGGGCGCAATTCTTCAGTTTCGTTACGCTCTTGCATAAGCGAAACAAGGCCGGTGTGAGGCAGAAAACGGGAACCATGCCCGCCGCCAAATAGTTTGCGATGCAACTGGCCCCCTCCCGTAGGCGAAACCGGGATCTCTCTATAGTGTGGAGAAAAACCAATTTTCACCACTTAAGCCCTATTTCCATACAATTAACCAGAGCCACCCCATATCCAACAGCCTCCCGACATTCATTGGCCTCCTTAGCAAATAGTCATGCTGGTGCCGCTTTGTGCTCCTTTTTAAAAAAATTAACCTGGCGAAAGGACTTCTGTGGGGAGCCAAGGAGGCGAGTAGCTATCTTTGCTCACACGCACAGCGGGGGCTGGGGGTGTGGGACCCTCTGCCGGGGTGGGCCACCATAGGAAGATGGGGGGTGGGGTGGCACTTGGGGGACAACCGGGGGAGGGGGGGTAATCGTCCATGGCACCAACCTGCCAACCCCTGAATCATGTGTACCCTTTCCAGGGGCAACCCTTGTGCCTGCCTTGCTGCCCCAATGATTACCCATGACCCTCGCCGACTGTCGGGGCCTCTGACCATGGGGCTGAAGATGCTGCTAATTAGAAATTGGCAATCAAGGTTAAGTGAGCACGTCACACAAACCAAGTGGATCCCATGGGTGGGTGGGTCATGTAGCATGTGGAAGTCATTGCCTAGCATCCCAATCAGACCGTGATGCATGGACACTGCAGGAGGCAACACCACACACGCAGCAGCCAACATCCAAACACCCAGAGGATGGGACACAGCTCCGGGGACATGTCCATGGCGGGAGGGTGGATGAGTGCCACGGGGAGTGGACCATCACCTGGTCCAGGTGACACTGCGAGCGGGTGTCCAGGGTACAGAGTACAGGTCCAGTGAGGGGAACCCATTGCAGTTGTGTGTGCACGAGCATAGTGTTCCGGGTGGGGTGGATCAACAGGGATTGGAAGATCCTGGGGTGGGAGCCACCACCTGTTTAACACCCTTTTTAATTTTGGTTTTACGTGGCTCAGCAGAGAATCGTCTGATGTATGTTTAGTTATGCTAAAGGGAAATTTTTAGTCTTCGTAGGATCTTGCCAGCCTCGTGTTGGCTGTCTTTCCTCTCATTCTAAAAGCTGCTATTTTGTGTGCACCTTTTCGCTGCTTTGTGGAATCCATATTTTTCATTTGGTTTTTGCGTCAAGCTGCATAAATGTGACTAATTTATCTTGTGCATAATTTTATTTTGCTGTATTTGGAAATTTCTACACATTGTTGCCCATATCTATAGATGTCTTGTTGGTTTGAGTTTGAGACTGTAACTGGGGCTCGGACCAGAAAAGTGGTCCTTGCATCTAGTTAGCAGTCACAGATTGACTGGGCCTACAATTTTGATTCCAATGCAATTGCGTGCAAAGGACTGTGGGCTTGGTAGTGTTGGCTTATTTTTATTACCTCAGCAAACTAAGGAAGTAGTCAAACCAAAGTAAAAAAACATGGGCAGGATTCTCCGGTCATCGAAATGTGTTTGCCGATTGGCCAGGGAATACCAGTTTTCGACCAAATCGGGGGCGGGCCCGCTTTTGCGATGCTCCGCCCCCTCCAAAGCATCATACTCAGTCCAGCGCCGACACATTCGGGGGAGCCCCGATCCGCGGACAGGGGCGACTTTGTCAGGGGCTGGGGGCACTGTTTGGGGGTAGTCTGGGTCTCACAAACCGGCCAAAGGGGGAGCACTACTTTAAAGGCCGGGTCCGCCAGCAGCCGCCGCCATGTTGCACTGCATGGCTGCTTCAGGCCGCTGCCGTGCGCAATGCATGGCCAAGGACGCGGCAATTCTCTGGGCTGTACCGGCAGCTGGAGCCGGGTGCTCTACGCTGCTGGGATGCTAGCCCCCAACCAAACATAGGATCGGTGACCGTTTTCCACCGAATCTTCGGGCATAAAGTGTCACCGTTCCCATGCTGGCGTCAGGACATAGCCTCACAATCGGAGAATCCAGCCTATGCTATTTTTTAAAGCAAAGATGAAGATAATTACGTTATATTTTGATAAATGTAGATAAACTATTACCTTGCAAAGAGTTCACCAGGGTTACTGCAAGTCAACGAGAAAATTAAAAAACTATTGTGCCTGTTATTTCTTATAAATGTAATTACATAATGTTTGACACATAGTGAACAGTAATATGATTTCACAAGTGTATTCTTTTAATTTTCAGGGACTTCTTTCACTGTATTTAATCATTTATCAATGGATTTGCTGTTTTCATTTATAGAATACATTGTGCATTGGACTGTATGCCAGCTTGTTAACTGAAACAGGTTAACTGACAAATCGAAATTATGAAGATGAACAGGAAATTTGTTTTAATAGAGTTTTAAGTTAGATTGCATGAGAACAGCTGGATATAAATTGCACAGAGGCAAATAAACTGAATTTCAGGGTTTCATCATATTATAATAATTGCATGAGTAAATTATTGCTCTTTTTTGCTTGAATCTTGGGGGGGGGGGAGGGGGAAATTAAATTGCTCCCAATTTGGGGCTTGATGGTTGAAATTTGCAATCAGCCCAAGCCCAGCCATGTTGAGCTGGGCAGCATACAAACTTCCCTTTATCTTTTTATGTCCATTGTTAGATTTTGAGGCCCATCAATAGACACTCTGCTGGCTCAGGTGCTTGTGATAATACTGCAAGGATAGGTTATGCAGATATTCCCGACTAAAACTTCCATGGAAAGACTGAAAAATCTCTGGGAAAATGGCATAAGCACCATTTCCACCAGGTGTGCTTTATTTTGCAGCCAAAGAGTCAGTGGCAACCCCGCTGTAGCCATCACTGGGCACTCTGAGCGGATTGAATCCCAATCAGACACTCACCTATCTGCCATCGGGGCTTCCATTGCCTTTGAATGTGAATGTCAGGTCTTCACAAATTGCCCGCCAATTAGATGACTGGCAGCTTTTCAATCCCAGCAGCACCACCAGGAGCATTGGACACTTCAGGGATTATAGACCTAAAACCAGGAGCAGCACTCGGAGGCCCGGAGTATAATTAAGTGGGGTGGCCTTGCATGAGTCAGTCTGGCAGGCCCCAGCAAGGTGGCATGGGGGAGTTGATTTGGAGGGCAAGTGTGTTGCTGTCAGTGGCGGAGGGTCTTGCTACCAAGGTGCCTGATAATCAACCTTCCTCCCCCTGAGCCTGCCCACATGGCATGTTCCCTGCTCCACCGCCACTGGTAGAATACTAGTGGCGGTGGGATAACGCCCTTAAATGCCCTGTAATTGGCCATTTAATCAATTAGCCTAGTGGCAGGAAAGTTAACCTCAGCTTTCCGCCCCTGACTTGATTGGTTGAGTGGTGGTGGGGAAGTTGAGTGGTGGTGTAGGGTTGGGAGGGGGGGGGGGGGGGGGGGGAGGTTAGAGTTGTGAACAGTGACAGGCTCTCCACCATTTCCAAACTGATCGAATTTCTCTCCCTCCCTTCTCCTCCTGCTTCTCAACCTGCCGGCTCCTAGGTTGGCCATTAGATTCCACCCGATGGCCCAGATCCACCAATCAACATTATGGTTAGATCATTTTGCTGTAATTTCTTGCCTTTATATAACTTTGGAATTAAATGCCTGCAGATTGTGGCTCACTTCAGGGGCATCTATCGTGATGGTTTGACAGGATAATTTAATAATGCAATCAAAATATTAAGAGTTTTGCCAATTATTTTGCATAGATGTTTTTCTGGGGTTTCCTGCTGCAGGTTTATACTTACTCTCCCTGTAGTGATCTCTGGACATCAATATGGCAATTGAACACTAGAGGTCTCACTATCGAGACCTATATTAATAGTTTTCCCACTCTTTCTGATAAGAGTGTATCAGGAGTGCAGAGAGAACAGACATAGTGAAGCTAGAGAGAGAAGTTATTTATTATCAAAGCATTGTGTTGTATAATGTAATTAGTTATCTCTACAATAGTTTATTTATTTACTAGTTGAGTATTAAGTTAAAGAACTCAATATTTATTTATATTACTCAATAAATTAGTTTATATTTAAAAGAAGACTATTATTCATTTCAACAATTCGGCTGGCTCAAGACAGTAATATATATATATTGCGTAAGGTAATATGACACCCCCAACTCACAAGACATTCACCCTCCATGTTTCAGAGCAGTGTTTTGAATTCTTTCTTCTTCTAAGTAACAGTGGAGCCTGGTAGCAATCACCTGTGATTATGCAGAATCCAAGTTTATTCACCTGGAAGACGGAGAAGATTATTAAGTAGATGTATTTGGATTATTTCTGTTCACACACATCAAAATGCCAACAAGCAGCACATTATTTAGTTATTGGTGTGGTAAAAATGAAGCTGACAATCTGTGCATATTTAGATCAATAAGGTACAGGAGCAAAGGCATCTCAATTTTGACATAATCTAAGCACTAATATGAGTATTGAAAGCACGGATGAGGAATATGGAAATACAAGTAAAATATGTTGGACTTGTTGCTAACACAAATCTTAATTTCCAGTTGGTTGAAAGCAAATGTCATTTTACCTTAATTTGGCTTCATTCCAAAGCGTCACTGTGCAATTTACATAGAACATAGAACATAGAACGATACAGCGCAGTACAGGCCCTTCGGCCCTCGATGTTGCACCGACATGGAGAAAAAAAAACTAAAGGCCATCTAACCTACACTATGCCCTTATCATCCATATGCTTATCCAATAAATTTTTAAATGCCCTCAATGTTGGCGAGTTCACTACTGTTGCAGGTAGGGCATTCCACGGCCTCACCACTCTTTGCGTAAAAAACCCACCTCTGACCTCTGTCCTATATCTATTACCCCTCAATTTAAGGCTATGTCCCCTCGTGCTAGCCACCTCCATCCGCGGGAGAAGCCTCTCGCTGTCCACCCTATCTAACCCTCTGATCATTTTGTATGCCTCTATTAAGTCACCTCTTAACCTTCTTCTCTCTAACGAAAACAACCTCAAGTCCATCAGCCTTTCCTCATAAGATTTTCCCTCCATACCAGGCAACATCCTGGTAAATCTCCTCTGCACCCGTTCCAAAGCTTCCACGTCCTTCCTATAATGAGGCGACCAGAACTGTACGCAATACTCCAAATGCGGCCGTACCAGAGTTTGGTACAGCTGCATCATGACCTCATGGCTCCGGAACTCAATCCCTCTACCAATAAAGGCCAACACACCATAGGCCTTCTTCACAACCCTATCAACCTGGGTGGCAACTTTCAGGGATCTATGTACATGGACACCGAGATCCCTCTGCTCATCCACACTACCAAGAATTTTACCATTAGCCAAATATTCCGCATTCCTGTTATTCTTTCCAAAGTGAATCACCTCACACTTCTCCACATTAAACTCCATTTGCCACCTCTCAGCCCAGCTCTGCAGCTTATCTATGTCCCTCTGTAACCTGCAACATCCTTCCGCACTGTCTACAACTCCACCGACTTTAGTGTCGTCTGCAAATTTACTCACCCATCCTTCTGCGCCCTCCTCTAGGTCATTTATAAAAATGACAAACAGCAACGGCCCCAGAACAGATCCTTGTGGTACGCCACTCGTAACTGAACTCCATTCTGAACATTTCCCATCAACTACCACTCTCTGTCTTCTTTCAACTAGCCAATTTCTGATCCACATCTCTAAATCACCCTCAATCCCCAGCCTCCGTATTTTCTGCAATAGCCGACCGTGGGGAACCTTATCAAACGCTTTACTGAAATCCATATACACCACATCAACTGCTCTACCCTCGTCTACCTGTTCAGTCACCTTCTCAAAGAACTCGATAAGGTTTGTGAGGCATGACCTACCCTTCACAAAACCATGCTGACTATCCCTAATCATATTATTCCTATCTAGATGATTATAAATCGTATCTTTTATAATCCTCTCCAAGACTTTACCCACCACAGACGTGAGGCTCACCGGCCTATAGTTACCGGGGTTATCTCTACTCCCCTTCTTGAACAAAGGGACCACATTTGCTATCCTCCAGTCCTCTGGCACTATTCCTGTAGCCAATGATGACCTAAAAATCAAAGCCAAAGGCTCAGCAATCTCTTCCCTGGCTTCCCAGAGAATCCTAGGATAAATCCCATCCGGCCCCGGGGACTTATCTATTTTCACCTTGTCCAGAATTGCCAACACTTCTTCCCTACGCACCTCAATGCCATCTATTCTAATAGCCTGGGTCTCAGCATTCTCCTCCTCAATATTATCTTTTTCTTGAGTGAATACTGACGAAAAGTATTCATTTAGTATCTCGCTTATCTCCTCAGCCTCCACACACAACTTCCCACCACTGTCCTTGACTGGCCCTACTCTTACCCTAGTCATTCTTTTATTCCTGACATACCTATAGAAAGCTTTTGGGTTTTCCTTGATCCTACCTGCCAAAGACTTCTCATGTCCCCTCCTTGCTCGTCTCAGCTCTCTCTTTAGATCCTTCCTCGCTTCCTTGTAACTATCAAGCGCCCCAACTGAAACTTCACGCCTCATCTTCACATAGGCCTCCTTCTTCCTCTTAACAAGAGATTCCACTTCTTTGGTAAACCACGGTTCCCTCGCTCGACCCCTTCCTCCCTGCCTGACTGGTACGTACTTATCAAGAACATGCAATAGCTGTTCCTTGAACAAGCTCCACATATCCAGTGTGCCCAACCCTTGCAGCCTACTTCTCCAACCAACACATCCTAAGTCATGTCTAATGGCATCATAATTGCCCTTCCCCCAGCTATAACTCTTGCTCTGCGGGGTATACTTATCCCTTTCCATCACTAACGTAAAGGTCACCGAATTGTGATCACTGTCTCCAAAGTGTTCACCTACCTCCAGATCTAACACCTGGCCTGGTTCATTACCCAAAACCAAATCCAAAGTGGCCTCACCTCTTGTTGGCCTGTCAACATATTGTGTCAGAAAACCCTCCTGCACACATTGTACAAAGAACGACCCATCCAATGTACTCGAACTATATCTTTTCCAGTCAATATTAGGAAAGTTAAAGTCTCCCATAACAACTACCCTGTTACTTTCGCTCTTTTCCAGAATCATCTTCGCCATCCTTTCCTCTACATCTCTAGAACTATTAGGTGGCCTATAGAAAACTCCCAACAGGGTGACCTCTCCTTTCCTGTTTCTAACCTCAGCCCATACTACCTCGGAAGAAGAGTCCCCATCTTGCATCCTTTCTACCACCGTAATACTGTCCTTGACTAGCAGCGCCACACCTCCCCCTCTTTTGCCCCCTTCTCTGACCTTACTAAAGCACCTAAACCCCGGAACCTGCAACAACCATTCCTGTCCCTGCTCTATCCATGTCTCTGAAATGGCCACAACATCGAAGTCCCAGGTACCAACCCATGCTGCCAGTTCCCCTACCTTATTTCGTATACTCCTGGCATTGAAATAGACACACTTCAAACCACAGACCTGAACACTGCCGCCCTCCTGCGAAGTCAAAACTGTGCTCCTGACCTCTCTACTCTCAATCTCTCGCACCCCAAAACTACAATCCAGGTTCCCATGCCCCTGCTGAATTAGTTTAAACCCCCCCAAAGAGTACTAACAAATCTCCCCCCCAGGATATTGGTGCCCCTCAGGTTCAGATGTAGACCATCCTGTCTATAGAGGTCCCACCTTCCCCAGAAAGAGCCCCAGTTATCCAGAAATCTGAATCCCTCCCGCCTGCACCATCCCTGTAGCCACGTGTTTAATTGCTCTCTCTCCCTATTCCTCATCTCACTATCACGTGGCACGGGCAACAACCCAGAGATAACAACTCTGTTTGTTCTCGCTCTGAGCTTCCATCCTAGCTCCCTAAAGGCCTGCCTGACATCCTTGTCCCCTTTCCTACCTATGTCGTTAGTGCCAATGTGGACTACGACTTGGGGCTGCTCCCCCTCCCCCTTAAGGACCCGGAAAACACGATCCGAGACATCACGTACCCTTGCACCTGGGAGGCAACATACCAAACGTGAGTCTCTCTCGCTCCCACAAAATCTCCTATCTGTGCCCCTGACTATTGAGTCCCCAATTACTAATGTTCTACTCCTTTCCCCCCTTCCCTTCTGAGCAACAGGGACAGACTCCGTGCCAGAGGCCCGTACCCCATGGCTTACCCCTGGTAAGTCGTCCCCCCCACAAGTATCCAAAACGGTATACTTGTTACTCAGGGGAACGACCGCAGGGGGTCCCTGCACTGACTGCTTCTTCCCAGTCCCTCTTACAGTTACCCATCTATCTCCAGTCTTTGGTGTAACTATTTCCCTGAAGCTCCTATCTATGACCCCCTCTGCCTCCCGAATGATCCGAAGTTCATCCAGCTCAAGCTCCAGGTC
This sequence comes from Scyliorhinus canicula, assembly GCF_902713615.1. Classification (NCBI taxonomy): domain Eukaryota; kingdom Metazoa; phylum Chordata; class Chondrichthyes; order Carcharhiniformes; family Scyliorhinidae; genus Scyliorhinus; species Scyliorhinus canicula. Next base: position 137,322,891 of record NC_052151.1, on the reverse strand, counting down.
CCTAACACGGTTTTTGAGGAGCTGGAGTTGGGTGCACTTCCCACAGATGAAATCAGCAGGGACACTGACGGCGTCCCTCACCTCAAACATTCTGCAGGAGGAGCATTGTACTGCCTTCCCTGACATCCCCTCTAGATTAAAAAAAAAACAAGAAAAAGAAAAAGAAAGGAAGAGCTTACCTGATATTACCTCAAACCCTGATCCCGCTGAAAGGTAAGCAAATTTAAAGGCACTCACTCACCTTCACGACAGGCCCCTGCTCCCGCTTCCCAACCACCGTGGGGTGGGGGGGTTGGTTAGAGGAGGAGGTAGGGTGGGAAACACTCACAAAGTGTTTCGGGTTTAACTGTCACTTGCCAACAGCCCCTCCACAAACCACCTTCAACTTAGGCTGACCGCACTGCACGTATGCAAATTTCCCCAGAACAGCTGATCAGTAGCTCTGCTCTGCTGCCCTCTGCTGGTTGCTTGCCTTTACTCAAACTCCTTGGGTCTTCTTCGCAGGTTCACCTTCAACTTAGGCTGACCGCACTGCACGTATGCAAATTTCCCCAGAACAGCTGATCAGTAGCTCTGCTCTGCTGCCCTCTGCTGGTTGCTTGCCTTTACTCAAACTCCTTGGGTCTTCTTCGCAGGTTCACCTTCAACTTAGGCTGACCGCACTGCACGTATGCAAATTTCCCCAGAACAGCTGATCAGTAGCTCTGCTCTGCTGCCCTCTGCTGGTTCAAATTTAGATGCAGACTATTTTTTTAATGAGCTGTTAAATGAATTGTAAATTTGTGTAGCGTGGAGCAATTAGCCCCAGAGTAATGACAGTTTTATGCTTTGATTTCATGCATGTCTTTTGTTTTGTTTTCTGGCTGTAGTTTTGCCAATGAACTGCTGAATGATGCAGAATAGAATGATGCAGAATAGCCAAAGGTCTGGAATCAACATGTAACAAACTTGAAAAATGTTCAACATGTCCCCATCACACTTGGTTTGTGTGACTTCTCCTTTTTACACAATGGGGCGGGTTTGTGTGACTTCTCCTTCTTACACTATGGGGCGACGTTTAACTTGTCAATCCATCTGTTGAGCTGCTCGCAGAAAAATGCTTTTAGCTGTACCTCGGTACATGTGACAATAAACAAAATCCAAGTCCATCAGCAAGGGGAGGAAAAGTTCTAGTCGCAGGTAGGGAATCTCGAAGGTTAGAGTTTCGCCGCATGCTGGGGAGCTTTAACTCTGCAGCATGTATATGGCTTCATTGCCAGATCGATGTCTGTTTGAAGGCTGAGCTTATAGTCAGGTGGCGAAGTCTGGAGAAGAGACTGCAGGATCACGTTCCCTTGGAGCTGGCAACTCTCTGACTTTGGGCTGGGGGGCTCCAATCCCTGATCCAATAAAATGTTGATCCCGGGCTGTGAGGGAGGGAATGTTCGGATGGGATCATAGGAAAGGTAGGCGTTAGAGTTGGGGTGGGAAGGGGAGTCACTCCTGCCCTTCCTGACAAATAAGGAGTGTTCTTTGAGAATATCCTTGCCTTGCTGCAACTGTTGGATTTCCCGAGGCTGGGAATGTCCACATGCAGCTGAAGCTGTGAAGGGGAACACAAAAGCGCATTTAGAGACTTTCTGGAACACATGTCAGGACTCTCCCAAAACTAAAGCAATATTTATTCTGGAAATTCTATAAGAACTTCAGCTTGAAAGAACAGACGTGTTCTTTCAAGTTGTTACGTCTGATGGTTATAGATTTCTGCAACCTCCCAGAAGAAGCTTTGATCCCTCCTGGACCTGGGAGTCATATATTACAAAGGCTGCCAGTCACCACTGGCCACAGCACTTTTTCCTCTGATTCCTCCAAAGCTCTGCCAAAGAGATATTCAGGATCTCCCAGTCAGCAGTCCACGTATACTTTGCAAGGGTGGCTGGCAATCATGTGAGATATACCCAAGATGACACCAGTCTGAATAAGTGGACACTTGGGCTTGTGTCTTTGAATGGCTTCCTACAGGTGCAGAGTGTCGGGGCACGATTCTTCGGTACGATTCAGTGTTGTAGCGAGCGTGAATTGCCGCGAGCTTCCCAGCTCTTGGCCCAGCGAGGCCAGAAATGTTATTCAATGATAACTGGTCCACTTAATGGAGGCTCACAGGCTTCTACAGCTGATTTGCTGGCACCACGCTCACCAGCCCCCTCACTAACAAGGTTGAGCAGCACTGAAGCTGCACTTGCTCAGCCAACCCAGCCAGCTGGAAACAATGTTGCCCAGGAGACCGGCCCCAAGATTCGGAGACACCATATACCTCCATCCTATCCATGTAACCCAGTAACCTCACCCAACATTTTTGGACACTAGGGCAATTTAGCATGGTCAATCCACCTGCACATCTTTGGACTGTGGGAGGAAACCGGAGCACCCAGACACGGGGATAACGTGCAGACTCCACACTGACAGTGACCCAAGCTGGGACCCTGGCTTTGAAGCAACAGTGCTAACCACTGAGCTACTGTGCCACCAGTGTTCTGCCACTCAGTAATATTACTGTGGTAGCATGGCCCCTTTAACGGACGATTGATCGCAGGACAGGTGACCCACCTGGGGCCTATCACATAGGATTGCAAAAACCCTGGCCAATGGGAAGAAAACGCAGAGCCCAGGGAGTATGGACCAGGAAGTCGAGGAGTAAAGACCTTTATTTTCAACTGCTGTTCCTGTACTTAGTGTAACTTTGTTGTTTGTTGGAAATTATCACTTTGTGATTCAAGCAGCTTCCTCGTTTATACCTCATACTATTACAATTACAATCCTCTATAATAGCTCAACATTGCAGGGTATCAGGGGCTGGAGATAACTGAAATTCTGCTTTCCCTAACTATTGGAAATAGGTCCTCTCAGCCAGCTGGTGACAAAATTGAACATCAGTGACTAACATAGCATGCAACAGTCAATCATGTTGATGTGATTTCAACAAGAAGGATAGATTTGGCATTCTCTTGCCTGTATGAATTCATACTTTTTCTTTCCATCAGGGCCTTCATATCCATCAGAGCCTTCATATATATACAGCACCAATTCAAACCATCCACCCTTGGGAAGACCTGATTCAATTTGAGACAGCGCTATCACAGGACTCAAACTTACCATGCACCAGCTCAGATACAATTCACTGGGACCATAAAAGACAAGAGTGTTGTGTTTTCAACTGGCAACTCACCTCACAAGTGAGCAAGAGCATGTGGGGTTGGCAGGGAGAGCTGTGTCAAATCTGTTGAAGGGCATAACCCTAGCCAAGCTCTGTTCATCTGGTCACAGATATTGGGTCGTGGAGGCCATTGATGAAAAAGAAAATCATTGAGCAGTCACAGGGAATTTGTGATGTTAATGTTAGACCTGCAATGATTGCAGTGTGAATGGAAGACTAGGCATGGGTTCATATTTCAGGGTTTAGCGATTAATGTGTTATTCCATGAATCATGTGGCCAAATCTATGAAACATGTCAGTTGAGATCATGCATGCCTTGACCATGACTGAGCCCATGGTAAATACAAAGAGACCCTGCCACCTGACATGGGTACCTTAACCCAAGCTTAGAGAGCTGCACTGTTGTCCATTACAGTGGTTGTAGTGAGGTGAGGCTGAGACATGAGAAGCATGATGATAAATGGGGAATAGAATTGGGAACACTACTCAAACTGTTTTCAACTCACCAGTTGTCTCCCCCTCAGTCAGATCCCCACATTCTGCCTCATCTCCAAATGGCTAATCTGCTCCTGGATAGGTGCAGTTGGAGCGTCTTTGACATAGCTCCAAATCCTAGATATTGTTGGTCAAGCATGTCTCAGCAGTCAAAGCAAACATCTGAGCCGCCTTCCCATGTCTCTGCTTCAGCCAGAGAGGCTACTCCAGGAGCTGACAACATGGTGCAGTGGTTGGCACTGCTGCCTCACGGCACTAAGGACACGGGTTCAATCCTGGCTCCGGGTCACTGTACGTGTGGAGTTTGCACATTCTTCCCGTGTCCACATAGCTCTCACCCCACAACCCAAAATGTGCATGTGCAGGGCAGGTGGATTGGCCACGCTAAATTGCCCCTTAATTGTAAAAAAATAATAAAAACGTAGGAGTTCCAGAAAGGAGTTGTTCAAGGGTATGTACATGTATATATAAAAGAAAGATAGTCCACTCCTCGATCACCTCCAACACCTCACCCTCTGCCCACAGCATCTTACCATGCAATCGGAGAAGGTGTAACACCTGCCCCTTTACTTCCTCCCTGTTCACCATCCAAGGGCCAAACATTCTTTCCAAGTGAGGCAGCGCTTCACGTGCACCTCCTTCAGTCTGGGCTATTGCAGTTGTTGCTCCCAATGCGGACTGCTCTACACTGCAGAGACTAAACACAGACTGGGTGACCGCAAGCAGGACTTAGACCTCCCTGCCACTTGCCATTTCAGCTCACTGCCCTGCTCTCGCGCACACATGTCTGTCGTTGGCCTGCTGCAAAGCTCTTGTGAAACTAAGCACAAACTGGAGGAACAGCACCTCGTATTCCGATTCACCATCTTCCGGACTTAAAATTGAGTGCAATACATTCAGACTGTGAGCTACGTCCTCCACCTTCACCCCATTTTTATTTCTGTCATTTTATTTCCATTTCTTCCATCCATCTGTTTCCCCCTCATCCCACCCTGATTGGGCCATCTGTTCCCTATTCCTAGTTGCTCTTTGAAACACTGCTTACGCACTATCAGCATCCGCCTTAGCCTCAATCACAACTATTTACATTCCCTTTGTCTTTCTGTTCATGACACCTTTGTCAATCTCCACTGATCGACTGGCTCTCTATTCAGCCCCCCTGCTCCGCGATAACAGTGTAAATTTGACCCTATTTCCAGTTCTCCCTAGCTTTGACAAAGAGTCATCCAGACTCAAAACGTTAGCTCCCTTTTCTCTCCACAGATGCTGTCAGCTGAGATTGTCCAGTATTTTCTGTTTTTGTTTCAGATTCCAGCATCCGCAGTAATTAGCTGATATAAAAGGTACGATGGTTTGAAGTTTCTACTCTTCAGTGCAATCGCAAAGATTTTATTCTTCTGCACCACTTTCCCATCTTACCTGTCACTTTTTAACTTGTTTGATGATCAATAGGAAAGCTATTAATTACAGGAAGCCAATGAGAGGAGATACAAAGATTGCCTGTTCTTTACAGAGCTGCTTTGTGTCAATGGCATGGGAGGGGGGGTTGGGGGAGGTCACACACGTGTGCAGACAATGAGGACACGATTCTCCAACCACGTTATGCTCATGTCAAAGCAAAAAAAGGCCGGAGAATAGCGGGAGATGCAGAAAACGAGAAGCATGCCAGGCGATGGTTTGCAATGTAACCAGCCCGCTGCTGTAGACAAAATCGGAATCTCGCAGGAGCGTGGTGAGAAACCAATTAACACCATTTGAGCCCGATGGCGCCGATTAGTACTCCTTTTTAAAAACGTGAACCTGGCAGAAGGGTTTCTGTGGGGAGCTGAGGAAGTGAGCAGCCATCCTTGCTCACAGGCAAATAGCCCAGGAACACTGGACTTGCCACCCTAATGCTCGGCGGGGTGTGGGGAACCTCGGCCCGGGCTGAGGGACACTCCGCAGGAGTGGGCCGCCATGGGAGGATGGGGGCAGGCACTGGAACGGCAAGCGGGGGGGGGGGGGGGCATCTGTCTCAGGGCACCACCATGCCAACCCCTGGATTGTGTGCACCCATTCCTGGGGCAACCTTTGTCTGGGCCACTCTGCCCCACCAATCGTAACCTCCACCGACTGCTGTGGCCTCTGGCTGAAGGCTATCGCGAATAGGGAATTGGCAATCGTGGTTAAATGAGCACTTCACACAACACACGTGGATCCTCGTGGGTGGGCCGGCCATGCAGCATGTGGGAGTCATTGCCTCGTATCCCAATCAGAGTGTGATGCCTGGACACTGTGCCTGAACATTGCAGGAGGCAACACCACACACGCAACAGCCAACATCAACACACCCAGGGGATAGGACACCACTCCAGGGACATGTCCATGTCCGGAGGGTGGGTGAGTACCACAGGGAGGGGGAGATGCCTGGAGAGATGGGCCAAGGGTTCGGAGGTCAGCACGCATTGTAGAAGAAAGTGACAAAAGCATCATACTGGTTGTGCACAAAGGTGTTTATTGTGCTTTACAATTACCCACCTTCCTGATGGTGCTGCCCCTCCCCCACATCCCCCCCACCCCCCCAGCCCCCTCACCTCTCAACTACCTCACTCCCCTCCTCCAGTGCCCTCTGTGGTTCTCGATGTGCTTTACCCTCCTAGATCTACCACTACATCTAGGTGTGTCCCCAGGTTGAACATCTGAGGTGGAGGCATCCAGCTTCTTACCACACCCTGTAGCCTTCAATGCCCCTGGCGGGCATCCTCTGGGGGCTCTGAGGTCGCAAGGCCCGGCTCACTTGTCGGCGTGCTGCCCTAGTATACTGGCATCCTTGGAGCTCTCCTCCAAGGTGGGCTCATGGAAAACTGGAGGGAGTGCCACCTGGGATGGGCTGGGAGGAGGGGGTGGCATTGTTGTCTACCCACTTGTGTTGCTTGATATAGTTCATTAACCTTTTTTCTGCATTGGAGGCCAGTCCTCCTGGTCACACTCCCTGAACTCAGTGCCACTGCCACCTCATCCCAGGTGGCACTAGCTGCCCTCTGTCTTGTTATGATCTTGGCGTAGCATACACGGCTTCCTTGATGTGCACTCTGACAAAGGAAGGTTCAGACGTGGAGATACCTTCAACACGCTTATTGAACTATTTACAATTCTCCTACTCGGATTCGCCACTACTGTTAATCATTTTATAGCTACTCAGACTGGCGAACCAGTCTGCTACAATCCACGTGGTGGGTGTGATGTTGAATCAATCCTGTGCCTCTACTCACTGAGTGTCTCCACTGGAAAGAGGAAGATCATGTGTGCTGTGTCCTTTATATATGGCTTGGTGCAATGCCCCACTGTGGTAGTGTCACCTCTGTGTGTATCGTGAATGCCCATTGGTCGTGTCCTATCTTACTGATCTATTGGTTGAATGTCTGTGTGTCACATCTCTGGTGCTCCCTCTAGTGTCTAGCTAGTCTACGTGTACTTACATTAACCCCTTGTGTATCTACAGTGATGCATATCACCACATCCCCCCTTTTTACATGTTACATATTTTCTGTACACTTAAAAAGAAAATTGAACAAAAAAAAACAGGTAGATAAGCGATGCTTTGTACAAGTTATAGTAACAGTCATTAAACAATAAGTCCAACTCATATGTATGAGTCCAAAACCCATCAATTATCATGGTCGAATGTCTTTCTTGTTGGGTTGGTGAGTTGGTGATTTTGATGGTGGCATGTCCTTGTGAACGCCATCAGTGTCCCTGTGCATCAGGAACCAAGAAGTGGTCAAATCACTTTGTTGTCTGATTTGGAGTCTTTTTCTCTTCCGATGTTTGTGATAGCGATGTTGGATGGCATCTGTCCTGAAAGCCAGGTTGCCTGTTGGTAGTGCAGCACATGTGAATTGGGAAGATGCATCATCCTGCCATGGTATGTTATTGTACTGAGCTGAGCAGTAACAGTGTCCCTCATGAGCAGAGTAGTACCATGTCGTACCAGTCATAGTTCCATTGGTGTAGTCTTTGTCGTGCTTGCTGTTGGCGATGTTGTCTTTGGTACGTGTCGTGTTGTTGTCTTTGATATGGTTTTCATAGGTTGTGATGTTGTGTTCGCTGCGCTCAAGGACCACACTCTGTGGATAATACGAGTCCTTCACACAGTTACTCGTGTCAGCGTGCTTTGTGGCATCTGCTGTTTCCTTGAGCGTGCTGTCACTGAGTTTGCGGTGCTCCCTGTCTGGAGTCATGAGGTTTGAAGTAACGTGGTGTCAACGGAGTCACCAGTGGTCTCACTGTGACCGTCGAGTACCTCTGTACACACTAGCTGAGGTTTGTCACATTGCACATCTTGTATGGGAAGTGGGATGCCGTTGTCACTTGTCTCACATACAGTGGATAGAGCCTCAGTAGCTTCTTGTTGTTCACTTGAGCTGGGTAGACTGTCAGAGTCTCCTTCTTGTGGCTCAAACAATGTGGGTGGACTGTCATAGTCATTTTGTTGTTCATTGGAGCGTGGTAGACTGTCATAGTCGTCTTGCTGTTCACTGGAGCGTGGTAGACTGTCATAGTCTTCTTGCAGTGCACTTGAGCATGGCAGACTGTCATAGTCTTTCTGTTGTTCACTTGTGCGTGGCAGGCTTGCATTGTCTGCTGCTAGTTGCTCAGAGGAGGTTGCTAGACCCTCAGCATCTTGTTCATGCAAAGACTGCGCTCTAGAGTCTTGCGTTGCTTCTATCGTGGAGGCTTCTGTCACTCGAGTCGCTTCTTGTTGATTCAAGGACTACGGTGTGGAGTCTTGCGTTTCTTCTATTGTGGAGTCTGTCCACGAACTCGCTGTGGAGTCTTTCATCGCTTTCTGTGTGGAGGCTGAGACCCTTCGCGGTGCACGGACTACTCTCTGTGTGGCAGCAGGCCGCTTTCTGTGGGCTTGTACCGCATTCTGTCTCTTGGTGTCAGGCCGCAGCATAATCCTGCACTCACGAGTCGGAATGTCATATATGCTGGGCTGAAGATTCCCCAATCCGAAGCACTCGTCATCGGAATCTTGAATGTACAACACGTCTAGTTGTGGTTCGGATTTGGTACTGGGGTAGCCTCCCAAGATGAAAGCTTCATCTGAGTCGTTGTCTTCCAAGACCATATCATTTTGTTTTGTGTTGGAGCTGGCATTGGGCTCACGGTCCAAAGAAGAATTCAAGGTCTGAGTCATAGTCTTCCAGGACCATATCCTCACTTTTTGTCGGAGCTGGCATTGGGCTCATGACGTCCAGAGAAGAAATAAAGATCAGTGTCGTAGTATTCAAGGACTGTATCATCTCTATGGGCGGTGCTAACTGCTTGTTGCAGGGGTCTGCGGAGGTTACTTTCAGCTACTGGTCGAATTTCAGGCATTGTGCTGTCATTCCAGGTGAAAGAATTTAGTTTTACGGCTTTAAGAATTTTTTCCCGTGTTTTGGGACATTTCCCCTTTAAGTGGGCGTGGTCCGGGGCCTCTGACGTTAAGAAGTGTGTGACGTCGGTCGTAGGAAGCGTTTGCACATGCGCGGCTTCTCATGCACGTGCAAACGGACCTTCCCGTTCTGTGCGCTTCTCACGCAACTGCGCTTGTGCAGTACATTTACTAAGATGGCCGCCAATCAAAATTGTCGTTCCCTGCTCGGGGATCTTGGCCTCGTGGTAAGTACTGGCGCCTCTCTTACCATTTTCTGTTGGTTTGATTGTGTTTTCCTCGCAAAATTTACCGAATTTGTCCAGGACTGCCTGGAAGTCGCTCCTGTTTTGCCCTTTGGGGAACTTGAACGTTTTAAAGATTTCTTCTGCCCTGGCATCGGCGATGGTGAGCAGAAGCTCTGTCTTTTCAGCATCGGCCACGTCTTGTAGGTCGGCTGCTACCAGAAAGATCTCAAACCTTTGCCTGAATGCACGCCAGTTTTCGCAGAGATTGCCGTGGCACTTGAGCCGCTATGGAACCGAAATCTCGAACATTGTCTTGCCTGGGTGTTGCTGGTTGTCACTGTTTGCTGAGTTGTAGCTATATGGATTGAAACAGTCACTCACTGGTACCATGTCTTGTTATGCTCTTGGTGTAGCATAAGCGGCTTCCTTGATGTGCACTCTGACAAAGGAAGGTTCAGACGTGGAGATAACTTCAACACGTTTATTGAACTATTTACAATTCTCCTACTCGGATTCGCCTCTACTGTTAATCTTTCTATAGCTACTCAGACTGATGAATCAGTCTGCTACAATCCACGTGGTGGGAGTGATGTTGAATCAACCCTGTGTCTATACTGACTGACTGTCTCCACTGGAAAGAGGAAGATCATATGTGCTGTGTCCTTTTATTGTTGTAATGTTGTAACGGGTTGGTGTAATGCCCCCCCTGTGTTAGTGTCACCTCTGTGTGTATCGTGAATGTCCATTGGTCGTGTCCTATCTTACTGACCTATTGGTTGAATGTCTGTGTGTCATGTCTCTGGTGCTCCCTCTAGTGTCTAGCTAGTCTACGTGTACTTACATTAACCCCTTGTGTATCTACAGTGATGCATATCACCACACCCTCCTGGACCCTCGGAGGAACAGGACATTCCTCCTAGCCTCTATGCCGTCCAGCAGCCTCTTCAACTGCTGTTCCTGTACTTAGTTTAACTTTGTTGTTTGTTGGAAATTATCACTTACCAAGGGCTGGTGCAGACTCAATGGACTGAATGGCCTCCTTCTGTGAGCAGACCAAATAGCCTACTTCTGATCCTATTATCTTTGTTCATATGACCACCTCCATTTCTCTCCCTCCCCCTAATATTCTGTTATCTATTTTTTTGTTACAGACGAAAGAACGGACCTATGAGTGATTTCAATGGCACGGTTCACCTGATGAGTCCATTTGGTCAGGGTTACTACCAGGAAGAAGTATGCACTAAGATCAGGATGAGTGGGAGTGGTGAATGGATAAACGTGGATGTGAAGAAAGGGAAGAATGGGTGTGTTAGAAAGGTATGTGGGTGTGATGGGTGAAATGTTGGAGTAGGCCCAACAGGACAGCATAAGTGGGTGGGGTGATGCAGGGAAATGTGCAACTGTACTCCCCTTTCCTGACCTGGTGCCATCATTAAAACGCTTCTTCCCTGAATCAAGAATGCGGCAGAATGTCCTGCTGCTGATTTACTTTTTTAAAAATAAATTTAGAGTAGCCAATTATTTTTGTTTTTCCAATTAAGGGGGAATTTAACATGGCCAATCCACCTTGAGTGGCTGCAGATGCTCTCTCTCTCTCTGTTGCTGACTTGCCTGCAGGAAGGAGAGAGAGAGAGAGGAAGAAGAGAGGAAACAACAATAGGGCAGCACGGTAGCATTGTGGCTAGCACAATCGCTTCACAGCTCCAGGGTCCCAGGTTCGATTCCGGCTTGGGTCACTGTCTGTGTGGAGTCTGCACATCCTCCCAGTGTGTGCATGGGTTTCCTCCGGGTGCTCCGGTTTCCTCCCGCAGTCCAAAGATGTGCAGGTTAGGTGGATTGGCCATGCTAAATTGCCCATAGTGTCCAAAATTGCCCTTAGTGTTGAATGGGGTTACTGGGTTATGGGGCTAGGGTGGAGGTGTTAACCTTGGGTGGGGTGCTCTTTCCAAGAGCCGGTACAGACTCGATGGGCCGAATGGCCTCCTTCTGTACTGTAAATTCTATGAAAACAACAGGAAGGTGGCTGCAAAAACAAGGTTGGAGTAAAGCCCCTTTGTACTGTTTGTTTGTTGGGCCCCTCCTGGGCTGAGGGCCTGGCCCTGCCTAGTTCTCCTAATTGTCAGGCCTTCCTCATTCCATCTAGTGAGCTTCACCCGGAGTCTCAGGAGTCTCTCACCTCGGGCACCATCCCATCTACGGTGCTCCACCCTCCTGTGTTGCTGGCCTCCTCCACCAGTGCTTCTTGTTCTCTCTTTTCTCTTCCCTTCCCTGCTTTACTCCCCCGTATACCTTCCAAGGGGGAGAGTATATCATTCCATCTCGCTCTTCCCCTGACAATCCCCTCTCCACTATCTATTTCGTCAATTAAATTCAAACGCGACAAAGCCCACATTGGGGTGGGGGTGGCACTTGGCCTGATGTCCACTCCACCTACGCCAGTGACGGGACCGACAAGAGCCACCTATGGGGGTGGTAGCCGCTTCGGCCTCCACTGCTCCCACATCCCCACCACCTTTCCTGTTGCTGATTCGAAAGCTGGGCGTAAAGTTCTACGCTCACCTCACCATAGAGGCGTGCGTTTGCGGAATGGCCGGGGTCCTCGACCCCTTGGCCATTGTGGCTGCCCCTCGAATGTACGGGAAAGTCATGTTCTTCCTGAGGGCCGAGAGGGCGGTTCACCTTGTCCTTGAAAAGGGGCTCACGGTGGGCAGTGGACCCTCTTGAGGCCACTGCCAAGAGGGTCATATTGTCCAATATTCCGCCTTACCTCCCCACCAAACTCCTCCTCCCCCACCTCCAACTACAGGGGGAGGTTCGTTCTGAGGTAGCGCCACTCCCTCTCGGCCTGAAGGACCCCCCCCCCCCCCCCCCTCAGGCACATCTACTCCTTCCGACACCAGCCTTCCATCCGCTTGGCCTGGGAGGGGGGATTAGAGGTCTCCCATCTAGGGGAGACCTTCCACATTTCTGGTCTGCAGATGGCGTGCGGTGCCAGGCCTGCAAGAAGGTGGGGCACCTGCGGAAGAACTGCCACGCTTCCAAAGCCACCACTGACACCAAAGTGACTGCGAGTGGCACTGCCGGCCTCTCCCCCTCCATTGGCATTACCACTCTGACCCTACAGGGGGACACCGTGCTGGTGCAGACTAGCCGGTCGGCTGCCGGAGTGGAGGTGGGAGGGCATCCACCAGGCCGCAAGGCGGGGATTGGCTGCAAATACCCCCAACCCCATCAGCCTGGAGATGCCCCTGCGCCCCGGAACTCAGGCCTGGGTGCCACTGTGGACACTCAAGCTCATCCCGGGCCCAATGACTCCTCAGCGTTGGGGACTGACCCATCGTTGTTTTGGCATGGTCGGGGGGGGGGGGGGGGGGGGGCAGTGGGGGGGGGGGGGGGGGTGGAGGTGATGATGATGTGCGTGCTTCCAGGCCGGCGTAGAAGATGGCATCATCTCAAACCCGGGGGCAAAATGTGAAGGAAGGGGGGGGGGGGGCGATGCGAGAATGGAGATTTCTTCAGCACAGTGCCAAGCGGCGCCACTCATTGGAGGGGGTGGGGTGTCAAGAGAGATAAACATCATGACCATGCCCTTTGACATTACACCGCGCCCCCAGAAGAGATTAGACAAAGTCCATCGTCTGTCGACCCCTGAGCTGTCACAGCCCCCGAGCAGGACGCCTCGGGGCCGGGTGCGAGTGAGACCCCCCCAAGGGCCTGTTGCACCCGGAGACATTTTGCACCCCAGAGACGTTCCTGTTTACAATGCCGTAGGGCTGTGACGGTTCCCTGACCTCAGGGTCATTGGGTGGTGGTGGCGAGGAGTGCCTCCTCTCTCCGTCCCAACCTCTGACGCCGGCAGTCCCCATCTCCATCCCGGAGCTTTTTCCGGAACTGTTCCAGGGTCTATCCGGTGGCCCAGCATCGCTAGAGGAGGGGGGATCTGAGCCGCCACCTCCCTCTGGCCTGATACAATTAGAGGAGTCTGCGAGGAACCTGTCTGTCGATCCGGGGGAGTGGGATCACGGCAGACTCAGGGCTGGTTGGTGGGACCGTGCCGTCCGCCACACTCAATGTGGCGGAGGACTGGGTTCCAGGTGGCAACCACGGAGGTGGACGGTTGCTCGGTGGGGGGCATGGGTATGATTTTGGGTCCATCAGAGCGAGATGGTGGACTCCCTTGCGGCCGACACAGAGTCACCCCTCATTCTGCGATTTTCTGCGTGCAAACCGCACTTGCCGAAACCGAGTGCAGCTAGCCCTCGACCGGTGATCGGACTTGGCGCTACTCATCAGGTCTTTCCGCGCCTACGTTAAAGAGGCAGGAGACACAGACGCTTCTGAACAGCGCTGGCAGAAATCTTTCCTCGCTGACACCTGAGGGAACAGAGGGGCCTGCGCTCCTCTGCCCCTTCTGAGCACTGTAAAGGTGAAGGTAGCACGTTACTACTGACATGGAGGTGACCATAGCCTTAACATTGACGGCAGCAGGGACGCGCTCCGCAGGTTCCAGAACGTCTCGGTCCTCTGGGACGAGAAGTATGCGGCGTGCTTCCTGCAAGAAACCCACACCGCTCCGGGAGACGAAGCCACATGGCTCCTGGAGTGGCGAGGGGGGGGGGTCTACATGAGTCACCTAACCTCACGTTTAGGCTGGGTGGCTATCTTGTTGGCCCCACATTTTCAGCCGGAGATCTTGTGGGTCAAGGAGCCAGTGCCAGGCCGGTTGCTGCACTTGACGGGCGAGTGCATGGTCCTGGGGCGGGGGGATTTTAGTTGCACCCTCGGGACAAAGGACCGCCTTGGTACCCAGTGCAGCTCTCGTGCGGTGGTGAAGTTAAGGAACCCGGTCGGATTCTTTGACATGGTGGACGTCTGGTAGCTCTCCATCCTGACTCCAGCATCTTCACTTTTGTGAGGCCTGGTGTTGAAACATCCAAAATCGGCCGCCTCTACATTTCTAGGGCGTACCTGCCCCGTGTCCCGACAGCCTCACTGTAGCAGGTGCCGTGCTCAGACCACCGTCTGGTGTGGGCGGGGCTCGCCCTGTCTCGCGCTCAGTCGCGGCCCGCGTACTGGCATTTTAACAACCTGCTGCTGGAGGACGTTCCTGGGCTTGTTTCGTCACTTCTGGACGGGCTGAAGAAGGAAGCGAGGAGGCTTCTGCTCCTTGAGGCTATGGTGGGACTTGGGCAAGACTCACGTGCGTACCTTCTGGCAGGAGTATGCGAGGGGGTCGACAAAGAGGCGGAAATCCATGGTCGAGGAGTTGGAAAAGGAAGTGCTCGACCTGGAGTCACGTCTTGGTCAGCCCGATGAAGACCTGGCCCAGCAGCGAGTGCACAGAGAGAAGAAGGGCGTGCTGCTGGACCTGCAACTTGTCAGGTTCCGGGGCGCATGTGAGGTCGCGAAACCAGATCCTTACGGACATGGACTGGACATGGAAGGCTCCCCCTTCTTCTATTCGCTGGAAAAAGGCGCGGGGTCCATCAGCAGCTCCTTACGCTGCTGGCCGACGATGGGTCCCTCGTCTCGGATCCGGAGCAGGTACAGGCCCAAATCCAAAGCTTCTACTTCGCTCTCTTCTCTGCGGATCCATTCAGCGAGGATGCTTGCAGGTCGGCCCGGAGGGCGCCGGTGGGCTTGGTACCCTATAAGCCTGGGGGAACTGACCGGCGCCTTCGACAGCCTGTCCAGGGGCAAAACCCCAGGGCTGGACGGGCTGACCGTGGAGTTCTTCAGGACGTCCTGGGGAGCGACTATGCGGGAGTCCTGGGGGAAAGTACCGTAACCGGGGAGATGTTCCTCGCCTGGCGCAATGCCACCATTACCCTGCTGCCAAAGAGGGGGGATCTCCGCCAGCTTAAAAACTGGCGTCCGGTCTCCCTCCACAGCACGGATTACAAGATTTTCGCCAAGGCAATGAATTTGCGCCTTGGCACCGTGCTGGACCCTGACCAGTCCAACATGCTCCAGGGTTGCACAATCCATGACAACATCCATCTGGTCTGGGACCTGGTCCATCATTCCCAGAGGGCTGGTATGTCGAGCGCCTTCCTGTCCCTTGATCAGGAGAAGGCATTCGACAGGGTGGATCACAAATATTTATTCGGGACTCTGCAAGCATTCGGGTTCGGGACGTATTTTGTCGCCTGGATCTGACTTCTGTACACTGCCACAGAGTGTCTCGTTAAGGTTAACGGATCCCTGATGGCGCCCCTTCGCTTTGAGAGAGGAGTGCATCAAGGCTGCCCTTTGTCTGGCCAACTTTATTCTATTTGCGTGGAGCCTTTCCTGCGCCTCCTGCGGAGGAGGCTGCCGGAACTACTTCTGTGCGGGCCGGGCATTGGTGTGATCCCTTCGGCTTACGCTGATGACATGTTCCTCATGTTCACTGACTCTGCTGACCTGCGGAGGATGCGAGAGTGGCAGGCGGTGTACTCTGACCCATCCTCTGCGAAGATCAACTGGGCCAAATGTTGCGGACTCCTGGTCGGTCCGTGGCAGACGGACCCCCTCCCAGAGGAGCTTGGGCCTTTCACCGGGAGCAGGACCAGCCTCCTCTATTTGGGAGTCCATCTTTGCCCGGCTAAGGAATCCTGGCCGGCTAACTGGTAGCAGCTGGAGGCCAAAGTCACCGCTCACTTGATACGCTTGACAGGTCTGCTCCGAGTGCTGTCTTACAGGGGACGAGTTCTCGTCATAAACCTGCTGATAGTCTCCATGTTGTGGTACCAGCTGGTCACTTTGACCCCTCCCTCTGACTTTGTCACGAAGATCCAGAGAATGTTTGTAGAGTTCTTCTGGGACAAGAGACTGCACTGGGTTGCTGCTGAGGTTCTGAGACTCCCGCTTAGGGAGGGCGGCCAGGCGCTTCTGTGCCTTCACACCCAGGTAGCGACCTTCCGCCTTCAGACCTTGCAATGATACCTTTACGTTGAGCCCTCTCCACGATGGTGTGCCCTGGCGACACATTTCTTCTGCCAGGTGCACGGCCTGAATTATGACCTGCAGCTCCTGTTCATAGATCTGCAGGGTCTTCTAGACCATAGGGCCAGGAGGACGGCCTTCCAGACTGGCGCGTTCTCCCACTCCACCTGTCCGTTTCCCCGGGGGTTGTAGCTGGTCGTCCTGCTGGAGACGATGCCCTTGCTGAGCAGGAACTGACGCAACTCGTTGCTCATGAAGGAGGAACCCCGATCGCTATGGATGTAGGTGGGGAACCTGAACAAGGTGAAGAGACTGTGCAGGGCCTTGATAACGGTGGCAGAGGTCATGTCAGGGCATGGGATGGCGAAGGGGAATCTGGAGCACTCGTCAACTATGTTGAGGATGTACATGTTACGGTCAGTGGAGGGGAGGGGCCCTTTAAAGTCGATGCTGAGGCACTCAAAGGGGTGGGAGGCCTTTACCAGGTGCGCTCTGTCTGGCCGATAGAAGTGCGGTTTGCACTCGTGCAAACCTGGCAGTCTCTGGTCACGGTCCTGACCTCCTCGATGGAGTAGGACAGGTTGCGAGCCTTGATAAAATGAAAAAAAAACGGGTAACCCCCAGGTGACAGAGGTCATTGTGGAGGGCCCGAAGTCGGTCTTCTTGTGCGCTGGCACATGTACCGCGGGATAGGGCATCTGGGGGCTCATTGAGCTTCCCCGGGCGATACAAGATCTCATAGTTGTAGGTGGAGAGCTCGATCCTCCACCTCAGAATCTTGTCATTCTTGATTTTTGCCTCGCTGTGTATTATTAAACATGAAGGCCACCGACCGTTGGTCAGTGAGGAGAATCACCTGCCAGCCAGGTAATGCCTCCAGTGTCGCACAGCTTCTATGATGGCTTGGGCTTCCTTTTCGATGGAGGAGTGTCGAATCTCGGAGGCATGGAGGGTACGGGAGAAGAAAGCCACGGGCCTGCCTGCCTGGTTGAGGGTAGCGGCCAGAGAAAGGTCTGACACATCGCTCTCCACCTGGAATGGGATGGACCCGTCCACAGCATGCATTGCGGCTTTGGCAATATCTGCATTGATGCGATTGAAGGCCAGTCGGGCCTCAGCCGTCAGGGGAAAAATGGTGGATTTGATAATTGGATGGGCCTTGTCCGCATAATTGGGGCCCCATTGGGCATAGTAAGAGAAGAACCCCAGGCATCTCTTCAGGGCCTTGGGGCAGTGAGGAAGGGGGAGTTCCAGGAGGGGGCGCATGCGGTCGGTGTCGGGCCCTAGGACTCCGTTTTCCACAATGTAGCCAAGGATTTGCTAGGCGGGTTGTGCGGAAAACGCATTTTTCTTTATTATAGATGAGGTTCAGGAGTTTAGCGGTGTGGAGGAAGGGCTGGAGGTTTTCTCCATGGTCCTGCTGGTCATGGCAGCAGATGGTGACATTGTCTCAGTACGGGAACATGGCCCGCAGCTCGTACTGGTCAACCATTCACTCCATTTCTCTTTGGAAGACCGAGACACCATTGGTGACACCGAAGGCAATCTTGAGGAAGTGGTAGAGGCGGCCATCTGCCTCGAAGGCAGTGTATTGGCGGTCTTCTGGCAGATAGGGAGCTGGTGGTACGCGGACTTCAAGTCAACAGTGGAGAAGACTCGATACTGCGCAATCTGGTTGACCATGTCAGATATGCAGGGGAGGGAGTATGCATCGAGCTGCATGTACCGGTTGATGGTCTGACTGTAGTCGATGATCATCCGGTGCATCTCCCCAGTCTTGACGACCACCATTTGGGCTCTGTAGGGGCTGGTACCAACCTCAATGATCCCCTCTAGTAGGAGTCGCTGGACCTCTGACCTGATAAAGGCTCTGTCCTGGGCACTGTATCTTAGCGACGGGCTTACAGTCTGGGGTGAGGTTAGCGAAGAGCGAGGGTGGGGTGACCTTAAGGGTCGCAAGGCTACAGACGGTGAGGGGGCGGCAGGGGTCCACCAAACTTTAAAGTAAGGCTTTGGAGGTAGCACTGGAAGTCGAGCCCCAGTAATAGGGCAGCGCAAAGATGGGGAAGGATGTAGAACTTAAAGTTAATGTACTCTATGCAAGGGTCACGAGCACACTGGGCTAAATTGCTGGCTTTTAAAGCAGACCAAGCAGGCCAGCAGCACGGTTCGATTCCCGTAACAGCCTCCCCGGAGAGGCGCCGGAATGTGACGACTAGGGGCTTTTCACAGTAACTTCATTGAATCCCACTCGTGACAATAAGCGATTTTCATTTTTTTTTTTCACTTCATAGTCCCCCCCAGATTTGTACTGAATGTGATCCGGAAGCCAGGGAGATTTTCTGGGTCGCTGGTAAAATTGGGAGGGAGCAGCGCCTTACCGTATCTGGGTGTATGAAGTTGTCTGTGCTCCCACAGTTGAAAAGGCAGGCCGTCTCCTGCCCGTTGATCCGGGCGGTCTTCGTAGATTTTGTTAGGTGATGAGGCCTGGACTGGTCGAGCGTGATGGAGGCGAGCTTCAAAAGGTAATGGGTAGGCCGGTCATAGGTAGTGGCGGTCAACGTACGACCGGGTGAGCAGGACTCCCGGGAGGCTGCGGAGTGGTCACAAGATGGCGGCCCAAATGGGTCGCGCGTGGCGGGTGGAGTACAAGATGGCATCAAAGATGGCGGCCCCCATGGGTTGCGCGTGGCGGGAGAAATAGAAGATGGCGGCACCCACGGGCTGCACATGGCGGGTGGCGCAGCGGTTGGGGGCGGCCCCGACAGGCAGCAGGCAGCGCTGCTGGGCCTAGGAGTTTGAGGGAGAGATCGGGCCTGGCAGGCTTTCGCAAAGTGGCCCTTCCTCCCAACACCCATTGCAAGTTGCGTTGCTTGAAGGGCAGCGTTGTCTGGGATGCTTACCCTGGCCACAAAAGTAGCACTTCTGGCTTTCAGCGTTGGTGGGATGCTACGCGGCACAGGCTTGCGCCGCACTCGAGTCGGATGATGGCGGCGCCCACGAAGTCTGCGAGGGTGCCGCGTGGTTGGAGGTGTCGGCCTTCGTGTTCTGGGAGGCCACCTCCAGCTAGTTTGAGAGCTTCACTGTCTCTGGGAGGCCGAGTGTACCCCGTTCTAGCAATCGCTGGCGGACGTAGTTCGATTTAATGCCTGCGACATAGGCGTCCCTGATCAACAGCTCCGTGTTCTGGGTAGCCGATATCGCCTGGCAAGCACAGTTCTGGCCGAGTACCTGCAAGGCACACAGGAATTCAGCTTGTGATTCCTCAGGGCGTTGTCACCTCGTGGCAAGAAGGTGCCGAGCATACACCTCGTTTACAGACTTTACATATTAGCCCTTCAGCAGCATTATCGCCATCATATACAAGGGGGTGTCCCTGATGAGAAGGAAAACTTGCGGGCTCACCCGTGCGTTGAGTATCTGCTGCTTTTGGAGGTTGGTGAAGTCTTCGGTGGAGGATCCGAGGTACGCTTCGAAGCGGCTTGACCAGTGCTCGAATGTTGCAGTGGCGTCGGCTGCCTGTGGGTCCAGCTCCACGCGATCAGGCTTGAGCGATGAATTAATCTTAGAAGTTTAGTTTATTAAATTGATGTGCCATCATTGAACACAAGACGAATAGTGAACATAACTGAGGCTTTAATAAACTAATCAGAAAGCCTCCTGGCCTCTGATCCCGAACTGGGGCAGAGGCGGAGACCAGCCACCTTTATACCGAGCCCGAGGGGAGGTTGAGCCATCAGGCAGTGGTTTACCACATTACATGTAATACAGTAGCAGTTTACCACAATACACCTATTATATACTACAGTGGTTTACTACAGCACCTCCACCAATACCATTTTGAGTGGCTGGCAGAGGAGCGAGCTGTGGCTGCCGGGGTCACCAGGATCGGGGACGTGCTGGGTGGTGGAGGAGTGGGCTGGATGGCACCCCATGAGTTAGCACAAAGTGCAGCAGTGGACATCCGGCTCGCAGCCAATGCCATCAGAGACTTTAAAACGGTTGTGCTCGGACCCGATGGCACTCGTGGTTTGGAGGACGCGCAGGTGTGTAGTGGTATCCCGTGTGGATGAACCTCTGCCCGGACGGAATTCCACATTCCCTCGGGGGCTGGTGCCCAACAATCCTAGCCGCCTCGCGGAAATACCCTCTGTGCCTTTACGCACTGCGCAGAGGGGTTTCCTGTACGGGCTGCTGCTGCACACCGTCACCTCCTTTCCCTCGTCCATCGTCGGGACACGCCTTGTTGCCGTCCGGTGGCAGAGGTCCCCACTGGAGGTCCCTCTGAGGAGGAGTCCTCCCCCTCAATCTTGGGGACCTGGGGTGGGGGGTATTGCATGCAGAAGTGCCGTACAATCACCGATTGCACCGATTCACGGACTCTCAAGAAGCCTGCCATTTTTGCGGCCTTGTGGAGTCTGTGGACCATGTCTATGTTTTAGGCTGCACTCCCTTTTTAATTTTCTAACCAATCTTTTGCTGGAGTTTTGTTTGCACTTCAGCCCCATGCTCCTAATCTACGGTCACCCGGTGTAAAGAGGGGCGGGGAAGGCAGAAGACCTCCTTGTGAACTTGCTCCTGGGCCTGGTGAAGCGCACCATTTATATGTCCAGGCAGCGGGCAACCAAGGGGGTCGTCCAGCCAGGCTGTCTTCCCCTCTTCCGTGGCTACATTCGCAGCCGGGTGTCCCTGGAAAGGGAGCATGTGGTGTCCACGGGACTTTCTATGCTTTCCATGCCCAGAGGGCACCGCAGGGGTTGGAGTGCTTTATTGACCCCTTTAAACTGCACTCTTATTTGATACTTTTAAAGTTTCCATTGACCTTTGTTATGTTTGGGCAGTGCCCCTGACAGGAGCGGCCCTTTTTGCTTTGTCCCGCAGTGTGTTTTCCTCTCTTCTGTTTTGTTGGTGGACCTCAAAAGAGCGGCCAATCTACCTAACCTGCACATCTTTGGGTTGTGGGGTTGAAACTGTTGCTCGTTCTGAGTTAGTGTGTTTAACACTCCTCCAATAGAGGCAGTGTGCTTAACACTAATTTGGCTCTGTTTCTTATTTCTATGCTCTGGAGTCACCAGGTGCCGTAAGAGACACCGTCACAAGCATCAAGGTCAAGTTCAAAACAATAAAGCTATACACCAATTAGTAAGTCCAAACAGTTAGAGTTTATTATAACAATTATAATAAATACTCATGCACACGCTAAAGACTAACTTACTTCTCTACCATTAAACGACTAATACTTATCTAAGAAGGAACAGGCAAGGTCAGGGAACAAGGCATTCGTTCCGTTCTGGTCTGCAACTTCTTGATACTACTGGTCGGCACGGGTATAAGTAATGCCTGGGTCAAGGTAGCGATCGTCGTTTTTGGCACTTACTTATCCTGCAAGGGGGCAATGGTCCTATAAAAAAACCCACGCAGACATGGGGAGAACGTGCAAACTCCACACGGACTGCTGCTGATTTTCTGAGCCATCTCCAGCTGTGCCTTCTTTGCGACAGCAATAGGTTCCTTCCTCTCATTTCTGGAGGGAGAGTACTTTACTGTGAAATCACACAGATCCTCATCAGAACCACTGCCTTGCAATTGACACCAAACCCCAAAGTAAAATGATAACCTGGTATTAAAATGCCACAGACAACTTAATTCCTAACAACATGCTTACACACCAAGACCTCATTATTTCTGTCACTGGCAAACACCAGTCATGGTGGTGAAAATTGATATCAAATATATTTTGTGCTGTCTGTTGCGATATACTTCCCTGAAAATAAATTGAAGACCCCAAGTAAACCACCAAGTGTGCTTTGCTACTTTTAGGATGTAAAGAGTTCCTAGATACCCCTTACTTTCCATAAATCCACCTTCACTCAAGGCAGTTTAAAATCCGCACAATTCAAACGACAAGGATCTCTGTATATGATAGCTGAAAGTGGCTATAAATACCTTGGGAGATCAGAAATGTTTATCCATTCAAATATACAAGTCAAATTCTTCCAGTGTTAACTGTCATAATTCAGTCCTCCCCTGTATTCCATTCATTTAATTTTGGTGCTAAAAGTTGACTTACTTTATTATTATTGGACTTTAATTGAGTAATAAATATTGCGTAATTTACTCTATGTGCAATATAATATTGGTTTCCGTAAAGCCTAATGCAGTTTCCACTGATAAGTGGCAGGAGAAAATTTCATCAAAATTTGACCCTATCACAGCTCATAGACCATAGAACAGTACAGCACAGAACAGGCCCTTCGGCCCTCGATGTTGTGCCGAGCATGTTCCGAAACCAAGATCAAGCTATCCCACTCCCTGTCACTTTGGTGTGCTCCATGTGCCTATCCAATAACCGCTTGAAAGTTCCTAAAGTGTCCGACTCTACTATCACAGCAGGCAGTCCATTCCACACCCTAACCACTCTCTGAGTAAAGAACCTACCTCGGACATCCCTCCTATATCTCCCACCCTGAACCTTATAGTTATGCCCCCTCGTAACAGCTACATCCACCCGAGGAAATAGTCTCTGAACGTCCACTCTATCTACCCCCTCATCATCTTATAAACCTCTATTAAGTCGCCGCTCATCCTCCTCCGCTCCAAAGAGAAAAGCCCTAGCTCCCTCAACCTTTCCTCATAAGACCTATCCTGCAAACCAGGCAGCATCCTGGTAAATCTCCTTTGCACCCTTTCCAATGATTTCACAGCCTTCCTATAGTGAGGTGACCAGAACGGCACACAATATTCCAAACGTGGTCTCACCAGGGTCATGTACAGTTGCAGCAAAACACCGCGGTTCTTAAACTCAAGCCCCCTGTTAATAAACGCTAACACACTATAGGCCTTTTTCACGGCTCTATCCACTTGAGGGGCAACCTTCAGAGATCTGTGGACATGAACCCCAAGATCTCTCTGTTCCTCCACATTCCTCAGAACCCTGCTGTTGACCCTGTAATCCGCATTCAAATTTTTTCGACCAAAATGAATCACCTCGCACTTATCAGGGTTAAACTCCATCTGCCATTTTTCAGCCTAGCTCTGCATCCTATCAATGTCTCTTTGCAGCCTACAACAGCCCTCCACCTCATCCACTGCTCCACCAATCTTGGTGTCATCAGCAAATTTACTGACCCACCCTTCAGTCCCCTCCTCCAAGCCATTGATACAAATCACAAATAGCAGAGAACCAGCACTGATTCCTGTGGTACACCGCTGGTAACTGGTGTCCAGTCTGAAAATTTTCCATCCACCACCACCCTCTGTCTTCTATGTGATAGCCAGTTACTTATCCAATTGGCCAAATTTCCCCCTATCCCACACCTCCTTATTTTCTTCATAAGCCAACCATGAGGAACCTTATCAAACGCCTTACTAAAATCCATGTATATGACATCAACTGCTCTACCTTCATCTACATACTTAGTTACCTCCTCAAAGAATTCAATCAAATTTGTGAGGCAAGACTTACCCTTCACAAATCCATATTTTCATTTATTTGTACAATAATGGAATAATACCTGCTCACATCTATCCCGAAGATTTGCTTTAGGTTCAGTTGATTTTGTTTACATTGAAATGTTCTATGTGGTTCTAATAGGAGCTAGAACATGTTATTGGCAGTTTCAGGGAACATTAGGAAAACTCCATGTCAGTGCATTTTGATTCCATGGTGTTGTGTGTCTGGTTAATTAACAGGATATGGCCTCCTTTTCCAAAGAAGTAACACGGGGGTGGAGGCCCAATGAGTAGAGGAAAATTCCAGCACTATTGTTTGTAAGATCCAATATGCTTTACCTAGAGAATAACATTTACTGGAGATTTGAGATGGCGGTTCTACAGTATTAATAATTAAAGTTGCCATAGTCCCAGATGACCAGAAGCTTCTTTTCTCTTGAGGGGGAGAGCTGACTGGTGGTAATTTAACCTGAGGATCACCACACCTCAAGCAAGTGTGACATGATCTTAAATGTAAGAACTGCAAAAGTTAATGAAATGTCTAAATCAACCACTACGAGGAGCTAGATGTACCAGTGTACACGATATTGATGCTGAGCCTTACCTTAGGGAAGTGAAGTGAAGGAAATAGCGAGAGAATAGACTGAAGGAAAGATAGTGCGAGTGAGAGCAGATCATAGTTAATGTAATAGTGTAGAGATCAGTAGTAGATGAGTCTAGATGATATGTTAATTATCAACTGTGTATTATATAGGAGTAAGTGTCGAATCCAAATTAGTGTTAATAAATTTATATCTTTGTTCAAGTTAAAGCTATTTTATGGTCTTTGCGAACACGCCGCCAACCATCCTGAATTTAGCGACACAAAGAACACCACAACGAGGAGAAAGGTTGAGAAGGCGAGGCCTTCCTGAACGACTTCAGCTGCAAGGGAATTGAACCCGCTTTACTGGTCTCACTCAGAATCAGGAACCAGCTGTCTAACCAACTGAGCTGAACTGGCCCTACAGTACTATTACTGTTCTGCAAACCTTACTGTTTAGGTGTGCTTCTTTCTCTTATGGCCAATGAATTGTACCAAAATTGTTTTGTTTCTTCCCATACTACAGGTGACAACACAGCAAGATGCTGATGGAACAGTTTTAATGATGTTTATCCTCTTACTTGTTACATTATGCACTAATGTTTCAAGATATATTTGTTGCTTAAAATATTTATCAAAACTGATTTTTTTTTTTACATTTCCACTTCACTGAACAAAAATAAATTCATATTATTTAGAAGGCAAGAGGAAAATAATTTGTTGGAAGGGGAGGTGGTGGCATAGTCGCTGGACTAGTAAACTAGAGATCCAGGATAATGATAATCCCACCACAAAATTTAAACACAATAAAATATCTGGAATTAAAAGTCTAATGATGCGCAAGAAACCATTGTCAATTGTCGTAAAAATTCATCTGGTTCAGTAATATCCTTAAGGGAAGTAAATTTGCAATTCTTACCTGGTCTGGCCTACATGTGACTCCAGACCCACATCAATGTGGTTGACTTGTAAAATGCCCTCTGAAGTGGCCTGTCAATCCTGCAAAGAGAGCATGCTAGGAGTAACATCAGGCATACTAAAAATGAGGTGGAAACCTGGTGAAGCTACAACACGGCACTACTTGAGTGCCAAACAGCAAGTAATAGACAGAGCTAATCAATTCCTCAATGAATGCTTCACATCCAAGCTCTGCAATCCTGCCACATCCAGCCGTGGTGAACAAATAAACAACTCACTTGAGGGAAGGGGCTCTACAAAATCCCCATCCTCAATGATGGAGGAGCCCAGCACATATGTGCAAAAGACAAGGCTGAGGCATTCGCAACAATCGCTGTGTTGGACGTCAGGTGGGTCTGGGTTTTGTGTTGAGGAGGGTCAAGAGATCAGAATGCCATGAAAATGGTGTCCCAGGCAGCACATTGGCACGGTGGTTAGCACTGCTGCCTCATGGCACCGAGGATCCTGGTTCGATCCTGGCCAGGGTCATTGTCCGTGTGGAATTTGCACATTCTCCCCATATCTGCACGGCTCTCACCCCCACAACCCAAAAGATGTGCAGGGTCCCGCACCTAGAGGTGCACCGAGGCAGACTTTCATTTGTTTCCATAGTAATTCCATAATAATTCCCATAAAGATTGCTAGTCTGTAACCAGGAGTTTGTACCTTGAGATGCGCTACTCCACATTAAGCATGATTGACCAGGAGTCTCTCCCACTCTTACCATCAGCCACTGATGTGTTTGGAAGGATTTGCAGGTTGGCACACGCAACCGGTTTGACTGCATTATGAACACACCTACCTTGGCCATCAAGTCTGGGGTGGGATTGGAACCCAGAGCCTCTGACTCAGAAAAAGGGATGCTAACCAGTGCACCACAAGACCCAATTTTTTGCGTTCTACCTTTTTATTAATACTAATTTCTTTCAGTTTCTTATTTTGGTTCCCTTGTATTTCTGGGAGATTCTTTAATTTCCTCAGTGAAGACAGCCACAAAATAATGTTTAGTTTCTCCGCCATTTCCCTATTTTCCATTATAAATTCTCCTATTTCAATTCATCTGTAACCTCGCCCACCTGACAAGTAGTGTAGGAACATCTGTGCTTATTAAAACATGGGATTGCAATCAACCCAATTCATCATTGTTTTAGTTCGATCAAGAGTTTTGACCAGAAGGACACGAATCTCAGATGGTAAATTAATAGAAGTTTATTTGAAAGAAAAATATTGATTATTACAGACGGAAAAAGTTAAACTTATCGCTACAGTAAAGACTTTTACGACTTTTGTTGGTTGTTCAGGCCAAAGATGCGCAATCCCTCTAGTACCACTTGTTTGACAACAATTCTGATTAAAATCTTGCCTCAGGGGCTTCCAGGTGCAAAGCTATATTAGGTCTTTCAGTGCCTCAGGATTTTAACCCTCAATAGCTAAACCCTCAACTATAAGGAGCTGGTTTTAAATCGATGATTGGTCCCTGTAATTGCTTTTTAGCCACTTGTGAAAATTGTCTCAGCAGACAGGGATAAAATGGGACTGTTCAATGCATCTCTTAAATCTGACTCTGCAAGCCTCTATTAATTGAATAATCTAATCTAGTTCCAAATAAGGTTGACAAAGGCCATTGAGGACTCGCTGTTAACCATCTTATCAGGCCTTGTATGTTGCTTCTTATAACAACAGCTGTATAGAATTCCAAACAAGCTTAGAGAGTTTTTAAGTATAACCCAGCTTTTTATTATATTAACTCAATTGAGGCTCACTGCTTATTTAATCATCTGTTTCTGACCGGTGACTAACTCATACAATTCTCTGGTTAATTCATTTGATTGTCTACAGAATACAAATGGGTTACTTCTGTTAAATGTTCATCTTAAAATGGTTTTCTGCAGTGAATAGAAATGAAACTGTCTCACAATGGTAATGTTCTGCTAAAATTCACTGCCCAGGCCTACTTGCAGCTGACTACTCAAATTATTTCCCTGTGGCTTGGCTGCAGCCCAATATACTCACTGATTCACCATGTGTCAACCCTAACTCTATATTAGCCTCCTAGGTACATACTGCTCCAGTACCTGAACTGGTGGTTGCACATGTCAGAGGAAGTATCAGGGCCTCTTCATCCATGACGTGGTATTGTACTCTCTCCCCTCCTCTTGAAACTGTAGTGGTTGGATAGGTGGTGGTTCTTGGGTGTCTGAAAACAATAAATCAGAATGGGAGGGTTAGTCTGAGGGAAGGGGGCTGAATGGAAAGTAAGGAGTCCATGGTGACACTAATAGCAATTTATTTGTCATGCCGAGCGGCAGGGTGTCAATGAGAGTTGAGAAAGAGCATAAGGCAGCACGATATCACTATTGTCGATAGTCTCAGAGATGCCACAGGCCCTATTGCAGTCACTTAATATGAAGAACAATCTCCTCTTTTAGATTCAGGAGATGTATCGTTGGCCCTTACTGGTTCTGCTCTGCTGCTGGTGGGTCTGGGTGACCTAGTCCTGCAAGAGAGAGGGAAGAATGTCAGTGACTGTGTTGCACTGTGTTTGGCTGATGTACTTGTCAGAGTTGAATAGCTGGAGGTCTGTGGAAGAAGCAGGAGTTGGCATCATTTGAATATGTATGTGAATGAGTTCCGAGTACATGGCACTGTTGATGGGTGAGCAATGGGGCTGAGGTGCATTGTGCAGTGTGAGAGGTTGATGGAGTGAAGGCATGAGGTCCTTTGAAGATGTATTCACTGACCTTGACCAACTGCACAAAGTCATTGAACATCTTCTGGCGCTACTACCAGGTCCTTTGGGCCAGGCGCCTCCAACATTACAATCAGGTAAATAAGAAACCACCACAAAGTTTGTGTGCAGCCTACTTCAATGACAATTACTTTGGGCAGGCCACATGCTCCAACCCCTCACTTGAAAATGGACTACAGTGAATTTTTAGTCCATTATTGTAATATAAGTAAAATGAAGGTAGAGAGTTATTAAAAATGGGAGGTCAATTCAAAACTAATGCAGGAATTAGCACTGTATGTGATAAAAATGAATTCATGTGTATTTTCACAATGTGCATATTTATAATATTGTTAAAAATAACATACAGAAGAAAATATCAAGGTTGTAGTGTTTCAAACGAGCGAGCAGGAAACATGTCGATAGGAGTACACTTGATCATCGTTGATCATGGTACAATTAGATTTGCTCTCTTAGCAGAAGCCAAAGCAAAGGATAATAAAATTAATGTACCAATTTTCAGGAGAGATAATTTTAAGGCAATTAAAGTAGATAAATGAACCTGATATATTGAAATAAGTGTGATAACAAAGTAATAGCTATGACAGTTAGCTGTAATGAACGGAATACTCTCAGTGTTGGTCTGGAGGAGCTCAATAGTTCATAACATTCATTAATAACCTTGTTGAAGCTATTATAAGCAGACCAGCTGTGCTTGTCGATGGCATGCCATTTGTTTTGAGAAGCAGGGCATTACGAATGAGATACTGACAGTGTAAGCAGGTTTTAAGTGGTTTTCTTGCTAAATATTTGCAGTGAAAACAATTGGTTTATGTCTTCAATTGGATGTAAAGAAAGTTGGTTCCACAATGGATGGGCAATCCATGTGTCCAAGCAGTGAAAGTGAAAACTATATCTAATGTTCTTAGTTGAGTTTAGTTGTTGCCTTCTTTATTTTGGGGTGAACCACAAGCTGTTTCTTATATCGGCCAAATGACCACACAACCAATATGTTAGCTCAAAACACAGTTTATTAATAGTACAAGACTTGTAACTCTATGCAATAATACACGCGGCTCCGTACTAAACTACACCTAACGACTAAGCTGACCTTTACTTAACTTCAAGTGACTGGCACTGTGCGAGATAAGGCCTTTACCCGGGTCCACGTGGTCGGTTTGGAAGTTATTGGGTTCGTCTCAGCTGGGCTCATCCTTCAGGAATGGTCACGGGTCCTTGAACTTGGTTGTTCTGCTGCAGTTGGTCGCACACAGGCCGATCCCAAAAGAGATCGATCTCTAGTGCGCAGGGTCTTTAATCCTTCGTCTTTCGCGCCCTTTTGTGCGGTCCTTACTCCAGGTCCAATGGATCAAAAGGGTTTTCGATCACCTTCATTGATCTCAGCCAATTTGGGGGTGGATACCTCGATAGTTGGGCGGGTCCTAGCTATCGTCCCAAGCATGTAGGCCTTTCCAAATAAAGGGAGGGGGGGTGGCGCCGGTTAGTCTGCTACTGTTGTAACTCCTTGATTCAATCTCTGGGGGAAATGGTGATCGACTCGTAATGGATACAAGTTTCAGCCAAGTCTGGTTTCTTTGCGCAATACACAGAGGCTGTGTACCTGTCTGTGTCCCAAATTGACCACAATTCCCATGGTTCTTTGCAGGTGGCCATTTACATGGCGACATAGTACTGATTTTAAGCTTTGTGGTATTGGGGAGTGGGGTGAGGGTGGGAGTGCAAAGGATGCGGCACAGTCAGAATCATCCTCTCCTCTTGTAACGGAACGTGGCGGGATCAGAAAGCCGGAGTGATTCCCGCCACAGAGCAGGGTGGGATTTTATGTACAATGGTGTTCTCCCCACCTCATTACTTATGCATGTGCACCTTTTGTGTCAAGGCTGATGGCGGAGCGGGCAGGAAGTTGGGCCCCCCGCCTTCAGATCTGGGCACTATATCACTAATGGTAAGAAGGGTGAACAGGAGAACCTCTACCTTCAGCCAGAAATGTGCGTAGATCTGCATTCCTCGAGCCCTGGGTGAACTTTTGTAGTGGCTAGGCAAAAGGGAAATGAGGTACCTCACGCTTCCTCCAGCTGCCCCTTCTCCTCCAGGTGTCAGACAGGAGCCCTCAGACATCCTAAAGGAGGAGCAACATCAGGTGCATGCCTTGGGAGCATCCGCCCACCAGAACACTGCAAGGATGCCAGGGACTCCCAATCCCCTCCGCCCATGATCCCATCAGCTCCAGCTGCTCTGGTTGGAAAGCGTACACCAACCCCTGAGCAGGAGAACCAAAGTCTGCTGGGGCCTGCCAGACCTTGGACCGCCAGAGAATTGCCACCAAAATCAGCGCAAGATGGTTACCAGGCTGCCTGCACCTCTGCTGCGGATGTTGGGGATGCACCTAGATGGAGTGGGAAAGTTTAAGACTGCTATGTGCGCAAGGCCTCCCACTATCTGAGCCAGATCTGCTGCCATGTGGCCTTCACCAGTCAGTGCTGATTTGAAAAAGCAAAAGCTCCCAGCCACTCGCCACGTGATTTTCCCTTACAAACATATAAAGAAGAAGCAGAAGGAGGCTATTTGTCCCTTCAAACCAGCTCTGTCTCCAGAGGGGCTGATTTAGCACAGTGGGCGAAACAGCTGGCTTGTAATGCAGAACAAGGCCAGCAGCATGTGTTCAATTCCCATACCGGCCTCCCTGAACAGGCGCTGGAATGTGGTGACTAGGCGCTTTTCACAGTAACTTCATTGAGCTTACTTGTGACAATAAACGATTATTATTATCATTTAATAAGATCATGGCTGACCTGAAAGTAACCTCAAATTTGATAACCTATTGTCCACTTGCTTACCAAGAATCTATTCATCCTTGCCTTAAAATTATTCAACGTCTTTGCTTCCACCGCCTTTTCACAAAGAGCATTCTAAAGAATCGCACTCCTCTGAGAGAAAGGTTTTTGCCTCATCTCGGTTTAAATGGCCAACCCCTTATTTTTAAACAGTGACTCCTGGTTCTAAATTGTCCCACAAATGGAAACATCTGCTCCACATCCACCCTGTGGATCTTATGGCCAGGATTCTCCATTTGAGTGACTCCCACCGGAGGTGAATTGCAACTGGCTTATTCTCCAAAACTGGCAGGAAACTCTATATTCCTTGCCATGCAAATTTATGCGTGGTGCGGAATACAAAGGACCCCCGAGGGAATTCCGCTATCGGGTCCCAATTTTTAGCAGGCGACCCAATAACGAGGTCCCACCTTGTACCGCAAATTAGCCATTAGCCCCGATCATCTCGCACCACAAGCAGTACCCCCTCCCCAGGATTGCCTGGGTGCATCCCTTGCATGGTGACCCGACCCACCCACTCGATGGACCGCTGTGATAGAGAGACCATCCTCAGGGGCCCCTGTAATAGATAGACCCCCAGGGATCCTGTAGTAAAGGGAACCCAGAGACTCGCTGACCAAAAAGACCTCTCACAGGGTCCTGTGTTATGGGAGAGCCCCCCCCCCCCCAACAGGAATCCCTGGAACAGGGAGACTCTGTACTGTAACCCGTGAAATAAGGAGACACCCCAGGAACATCTGTAATAACGAGAACCCCCAGGGACCTTTTTGCCAAAGGGACCCCCACCCCCCACCCCGAACAGGGACCCCTGTTATAGGGAAGCTCCCACAGGGACTTCTGTAATAGTGTGACTCCCCTGTGGAGATCCTGTAATTGGGGGACCTCCACAGGGACCTCTGCAATAGGAAAACCCCTAGTAATCCCTGCAATAGGAGAAGCCCCAGGAACCTCCGAGGCAAAGGGGCTCCCACAGGCACCTGCCTCATGGACCCTCTGTTATCCTGGAAAAGAGACCGCTTTCCGGAAACGAGAGGGCAGCTCAGGTAGGGGCAGTGAGAAGAATTACCACTGTAACACCTACCTTAAAGCTCTTCATATCCATTCCTGAAAGGAGAGTAGCTGTGACCTGAGTCTTGTTCCCACAGATCCATTACCTACAAGCAATTCATTGCTTTCTAGTAGTGTGATTGACAGCTTCTACAAACCATCTGCAGCTTTGATTCATTCATCTTCCTTCACGGTTCAGTGGCCTCAGTGGTGAAACTCCAATGTGTACAAACATTGACCACATCAAAGAGAGGTGCATTCCTAGCACTGCATGCATTCCAATCACTGAAGCATGGGTCCCTGGGAGGAATATCCCTACTACAGGGGTCCTTGGGAGAGTGGGGGGGGGGGGGGTTGGTGTCTGGTAGGGGGAGGTGGCAGGCAGTGCATCGTTAGCAGTGATGGCCCTCGGATGGTCTCTACCAGCATGGCACTGGCGTGGTGGACCTCATGGTGGTCCAAGCGGGTAACTCCTTGGGAGAGATTGTGATAGAGACCACAAATGATTTGCACCCTGCTCCTGCCCCTTCTTTCTCCTTCATAAACTTCCAACTTCTCTCTCCATCCACAGACCTTCCCTTCTTCTCATCGCCCCTCCTCCCTTCTGGACATTTTCCCGTTCTTTCTTTTCCTCGAGACATCTTCCACTGATATCTCTCATCCACCACCACTCCTCTGCCATTTTGTGTCCTTGCACCCTTTGTCTCTTCTAGACCGTCTCTCTTTGAGTCTTCTGCATGTATCATACCTGTGCTCAGCTGGAGTGGTGCAGCCAGTTCCAACTGTAAGATAAGTATTTTAAAATTTTCCCTCACTGGATGGACGCAATGAATGTGCAGCCCAGTGGCAGAAGAGTGCAAATTTCCACTGGGTGGAAGATTTGATGGGGGCACACAATTCCGGGCTGGTGCGGTTTCAATGAGCCTGCATTAGATACAAAATGGGTTCCTGCCAAGCTTCAGGCAGAAACCCGACCCATTGCCAATCCACCATGAATATTGGGAGGGGAAGAACCTGACCTGATTTCCCAATGTCTAGTAAACAGGTTTTGCTCCCTGGCATATCTTCACCCTCACCCACCATGTACCTTGCCAATGGTGTGGTGACGGGGAAACATTTCTACTTGGAGTCTTTTTAAGTGAACAGATGAAATTCAGTGCGGCTCAGTACAAGGCACTCCATGGTGGAATAAAGAAAATGGGAGATGCACTCTGTGAACTTTCAGATGGGTTTAAAATATTTTTGTATTATCTGTACATCCATTCACTCATAGCTGACTGAAATAACAGTGATTAAAAAATTAGTTATTAGAAAAAAAGCTGTTTGGCGTGCTGATGGTTTTAGTAAGGTTGCTGGTGGGATGATAGAAAAGGGAATATTTAAATACTGAAAACAGTCTTATAAATTGAATGAGCCCTGGGTATATGGCATGGCAATCTGAAAATTAAAAATCTTCGTGCAAGAGGGGACACTTACGGATCTTAGTTGCTTTAATCTTTGTCATGGTAACACATATTTTAACAGCAGAGAATTTCAACCTGCTCTTGGAACAGTAATCCACTTACTCCCTGCCCATGATATTTAAGTCTAAGTGACAGTAATATGAAAACTGACTTAAATGCGGGAGAATCGTGCTTGCTGTTTATTCACTTGCTACGATCAGTATTGTTCCCCTCCTAGATTCCAACTAACCACAACCAAAAGCAGAACAAATTAATTAAATGAGATCTGATAGCAAGCAAGATTGGGACAAAATGGATAAATGAGGTACTTATCAATTATTTATGGAACATCCCAGAAGGAAAACTACTGATAGAAGCAATACATTTTTAAGCTAGTTTATAAAACTAATGGCTTCAGAAACCATGTAAAGAGGTTTCAGCATCATAAAAGAGAATTGAATTGAGTGAAACCAATATTATACGGTAAAAAAGTTAATATGATCTCATTAATAATGGCACTTAATTTGAATTATATCATTTCATATAAAGCAATGCATAGGATTTGTTAGAAAATCAGAGAATGTGGTTGTTACAGATAAAACATCTCGACTATTAATATTTTTAATTCTTAGTTTTTGTCAACAAAGCAGACAAAAAGGAATGAATTCTAAAAATCACACTCATTTCCACCTACAGATAACATGACAGTTGTGTGAGTATTCTTTCTAAATATGTGAGAACAAATTGCACTTTTGGGATGCTGGCAGCTCCAAATGCTTTGGCTATTTCCATGCTGCTAAGCTTGCTGACACCTCCCGGGCCCAGTTGCCAACTTAACGTTGTGACAATTGCGATTGCTCCTTTTCACATAAATATTGGGGATGATTCTCTGGCCGTATTGCTCCCAGATCAAATCTCATTACATCAGGAGAACAGCGGGAGAGCCCCAAAACTGGATTCCCGCTGGGCTCCAAATGGTTTTGGGCGTCGTTTGGATTTGGATTTATTGTCCCATGTACCGATGTATAGTGAGAAGTATTATTCTGTATATAGTCCAGACAGATCATTCCATATGTGAAAAACAGGACGTACGATAAATATACAATGTAAATACATGATGTGGAGATGCCGGCGTTGGACTGGGGTGAGCACAGTAAGAAGTCTTACAACACCAGGTTAAAGTCCAACAGGTTTGTTTCAAACACGAGCTTTCGGAGCACGGCTCCTTCTTCAGGTGAAGAAGGAGCCGTGCTCCGAAAGCTCGTGTTTGAAACAAACCTGTTGGACTTTAACCTGGTGTTGTAAGACTTCTTACAATGTAAATACAGACATCGGGTGAAGCATATGGCGTGTAGTACTACTCAGTAGAGAAGGTGCATGAAGAGATCATCAGTCCATAAGAGGGATATTCAGGAGTCTGGTAACAGCAGAGAAGAAGCTATCTTTGTGTTCAGTTCTGCTGTACAAAAGCAAGGACTGGATGCCATGGACTCTGAGGGGCGTAAGGAGGTGAGTATGCCTCTCTACTGATCTTCAGGCAGCACAAGGGCACAGCAGCCGCTTACCAGGTGCTTTGAGGGGGGATGGGGAGTGGGGGGTGCGGGGTGGGGGCCCTTCAAGGGAGCTGGTGGTAGGGGGGGGGGCTGGAAGGGGTGAGGTCGGGGGTCACCCCTGAGCTGGGGCGAGGAGATGGCTTTGGATCTGTGAAGCCTTGAAGCCAATTTTATTTCATGTGAACACCCGTAACAGGGGAACCATAGCTGCAACCTGCCTGTCCTAAAATCCTCTCACAGGACAGAGAGATGTTGTTGCTTGTCTCTTGGAAATCCATTTCATCCCCCTTGAAGTTCCCCCTTTGTGCTTGTTTGTTTAAAATTCATATCACTTCCCATTGATTGCTTGCTGGACAGCTGAAGGCTTTCTCAAAAGGTGGATTAGCTTTGTTAGTTGTGATATCACTTGATGGTCCATAAATTCTGAAGTGCTTCCTCGAAAGAGAAGGTGCCCTGTCTGAAAGCAATTTTTCGAGACTTGTAACCTTTTATGCCTGAATAGCATTAGCACCATAGAGCAAGCTGACAAAACCCATACATTAAATTGCAGGGATTACTCACTGAGGACCCTCTTGCAGCCAACATTTGGTCTTGATGAGGGCCACAGAGTTGAGCACAAGTTCCCTGATGTTGCTGTCGGGGGTTTCGGGTTCCTGACATGGGTGGGACTGAGTGTACAGAATGAAAGTCTCCAGCACCTGGCTCACTGGATGGCACTCAGCGGAAGAAGGCAGGACAACCATGTTAAGGCCGGGGGAGCGTTACAATCTGGCCTGGGCGTCGGGCTTAAAGGCACAGGTCATGCACTGGTTGGCCAGGTGCATTGGGTTTGATGGCATGACACAAATAAGGTCATGGGATGTCCAAGCTTGAGAATCTCCCTTTGTTGACCTTGTTAGTTCTTGCGCCATCTCACAATCCTGCGAGTCACATTATTCAACCAACTGGTCAGCGTCAATAATGTTTTGCCACTCTCAGCTGCCTCACTCTCCAATCTGAGTCAGGGAAGATTCCCTCAATGGCAAGGGCTGAGGTTCACGGGAAAGTCAGCATGTGTGGTGGCTGAGGGCATTGTAGCACTGATCACATGACTGCACTGGTCGATGTAGGAGCCATCAGGCTTCAATGGGTGTCCATATGCCGGAGCGTATCAGGGACCCCATAGTAGCTGAAGTGAAGGGAGGAAGCTGCCGGATGGAACTATGGATGTCTGTGAGGGTCCATGGGACAGTGCTCGTGACTGTTGAGGCAATGATGTCTAATGGGCAGCAGAAATACAAGGTGGCCCAGGCGCCGGACACTTTGATGGGTGGTCAGCTTCCAGGATCATGAGGTCAAGGGGCTCTGGGTGGAGGAGGGGAGGGGTGGGTGTTCACTGTGCCAGGATAGAAGACTGATTGTGTGTCTCTCTCCTTCTCATTCTACCAGAGTAAATATGAATTTTGGGATTGGTCCAGCTGAGATGGCTACCATCCTAATAGCCACAGTCGAGGTGGGCAGATGTCGTCGATTGCGCAACGGCCAAACATTCTGAAGCCTGCACCACAGCAACAGGGGGCTGCTGGTCAGGCCCACGACCCAGCTGCCCATCAGACGAAGGAGGCGGCCAGAAAGATACAGCGATGATGACTTAGGGTGTACAATGAGCTGATGGACATCATGAGCCACAGAATGATGAGCCATCATGCGTCTCACAGGGAGACAGTGCAGAACCAGTGCCACATTCTCTCGGACCTAGCACTCCATGGAGTTCATCCACTCCCACTGGTCGTGAAGGTCATGGTTGCCTTTAATTTTTATGAAACTGTGGCATTCCAGGGCTCGAGGGGGACGTGTGCAGTATCTCACAATTATCAACATACAGATGCCTTCAGAAGGAAACGGATGCTCTGTGTTCCCCGGCATCTGATTACATCAACTTTAACTTGGACTAGGCCCAAAAGATACCCGGGCTACAGGATTCACCACCATCCCCGGATGGTTCATCAATGGTACGCATGTTGCCCTGAGAGCACCGTGGCATTGATTAACAGAAAGAGATTTCTGAATGTACAGATCCTGTGCGACCACTGCCTCAGGACGATGCAAGGGTGCGCACACTATCCTGAAAGCATGCATAACAGTTACAATCCTTCCATGCCAACTCACCTGGTATCTGGGGCTGGGGCTATATGGGGCTGTTTAGCACAGGGCTAAATCGCTGGCTTTGAAAGCAGACCAAGGCAGGCCAGCAGCACGGTTCGATTCCCATAACAGCCTCCCCGAACAGGCGCCGGAATGTGGTGACTAGGGGCTTTTCACAGTAACTTTGTTCGAAGCCTACTTGTGACAATAAGCAATTTTCATTTCATTTCATTTTCATTTCATTTCATCTATTGTAGGAAAAACCCAGGAGTCATGCTGGCAAGAAATAAAGTGAGATGTCTATTGATGATGTCACTGTTTAAAAAAACACTCCTTGAAATAAAGCATTCAATACATTGAAAACAAATATTTCTATCCCATTCCACTTGGAGCTATCAGTGAAACTGGTCACCTAACAGACATCCCTCTATGATAATACTATGCTGTAAAATAAGTCCTATAGCATGAATCCTATAATGACAACATTCAACCTTAGGTTAGCAGACAGGGTGGAATATTAAGCACTGATTTATTTTCAAAATTTAAATCCCAGCAGAGTTGCAATGAGTTTTGGAAGTTCTTTGGCAGCTTTGACAATTATTTAACAGCTGGATAGTTTTGACAGTTCTTTGACAGCTTCACAATTCCAATGTTTGTGCACAAAACATGTATAATCATTGTTATTTTTAACAATCCTAAAAGACACCTGACCTACCACAAATGGTGCCTTACTGTCCTAAAGGGCACTTTACCTTTCCAAAAGTGAACCTTGCCTCTCCCTATCAGCAGTAGACTTCTTCCAAAGGTGTCTCGGGACCATATCTAAAGGAGTACCAGTAGTTTATCACAATATCTAAAGGAGTACCTTACCTCTCCAAAGGGATTTTCTGGCCATCCAAATGAATCCAGAAGATCTACTCTGCACACTTCGAATTTCAGCTACCAATTCACCAGAATCAGGCGAGTGAAGGCAGCTGCTGATTTATATGAGCAACTGCCTCCAAGTACCAAGGATGCGATATTTAGAACCTGTCTCCATACCACCAACCCCCTCCCCTCCCCCCTGCTCCACCCTTCACCATGGTAATGGCAGAGAACAAGTTTGGAAATGGGACTTCTGGATTCCAGCATCGTCCTGCGTTTTGTGTGGATGGAGAACCTCTGCCTGTGTGAACATTCAGGCGTTAGAGACTGATAAACTACTGGCGAAGTGTTGAACAGCTGTATCATGATCAGTTTCCATTTTTAATTATTAACATAATTATATTGTCAGCCATCATGTGCCAGAGCTGTGCATTTTTGTTACTGGATCACAAACAATTGCCATTTCTCCTGTCTTTTCAGAGAGGTAAACATCTCTCCCTTCTGAAGGTTCATAGTGGTCATATCACTTTTCTAATGTAGCTTCAACAGGAGCACTCAAGGATACAGAGTTGAACACAATAATTTGTGCCTTTTCCTTGGAGTTCTATAGATCATTTGTGGCAATAGAAAAGAGATCAATAGAATGCCTGTGGAATTTTGGAATTAACGGGCAGGATTTTAAAGGGCAGTGGGCCACAGGCCGGAAGCTCAGGAGTGTTCCTGCTTTCACCAGTTTTGGAAACCCCATTTTAATTTTGTATTGAAAAGGCAATTTTATTGCCTGCAGACATGGAATCTTCCCTCTCTAAGGGAAGATTTTTCACCCCCTTAAGTTGCCATCCAATTAGAAGGAGGCAGTTATTCAGTTCCAACACCGCCACCAGAAACAGTGGTCATTGCTAGTATTGCAGCAAGCTCCCTTGGAGCAAGTGGGAGACCTGGAGTACAATTCAGTGAGATCAGGGCTTTCCAGGGCAATTCAAGCAGGCTCTGGTGAGCTTGGGGTGGTGGTCAATCTTGAGGGCTTCTAAAGGGAATGGTATTTGCCACTGTGGAAGTCTCCATGGGCCAGAGGGTGCTTGATCAGGATCCCCTCCTGCACCTCCATGATACTGCAGGGAGGCCACAAGGTTATACCTGTCGGTCCTACCATGTCGTCAGGTCCCCAGCCAATGCTGGTGGAGGATAGAAAACCCAACTGGCCATTTAGGGGTTCAATTGTTCCAAGGGTGGATGGGTTGCCTGCAACCTATCCCACCGCTGATAAAACCCCAATGGTAGCAGAAAGGTGGCGGGCATGGCTCCCCCCCCCCCCCCCAACCTTATGTTCTTGCCTCCTCCCTGTGATTTTGTAAAATCCTGACCTATTATCTCTGAAATCAGTTTCCAACTTCACCTTCAAACAAAATCTGAGGAATGTTATTATCCAAATTTTATCTCAGAATCAATAGTAAACTCCCCTAAAAATGGTTATATCATTAATGTAACATAGATTGCTGAGACTGGTGCATTCTTTTAACATTGCACATTTATTTTTAGGCCAGAATTTTAAGTTCAAGCAGCATTTGTCCTCACCTAGGTTATCACTTCTGATAACTTGGCCGGCTTGCTCTGACGTTAGGTATGTTTTTACGCTGTTTTAGTTGCATTGTTTTTACCTGATAACAGATTGAAATGTTGCCAAATCTCAGCAATTACTCCGGAACGTCCAGTTCACAAAGTCAATTACCTGAAATTTCGACATAAAATTGTGTAAATGGGTAAAATAAAATGATTGTTTATGATATTTCCCCAGGATTTTCCCAGATCTCCCATTGAAGCTGTGCTATTAAGTCTGGAAAGCCCTGTGGGAATTCAACCCCAATCCTTCCGCAAAAACAACCTCATATTTCTTTGAAGGGAGATTGGCTACTTGCTTGTACGAGCTTCTGCTTGATACTGGGAAATTTTCAATGCCATCAAAAATGAAATTGCAAGTATCCCAAATGTATTGTGTATCGAAACATTCCAACTGTTTGCAAAGCTCATTCAGTGCAACATTTTGAGCTCAATTTGAATTCAAGTTGCCAGAGGTAGAAAATATTCCAAAGCACTAAACCACTCAATCTTCCAGCATCTCTTCTTAAATATTTATATAAAAATTAATAAACAGAAGTTTGGGTGAGGTAAGACACCAGTCTGAAAATCAATATCATGTCCTTGACCATTCATCCTAGAGCTGGAATAAGTATTGTGCCTCTGGTTTCAAAATGAACTAGCATCTTATTGTCATTGACTTGCTTTCTACATGACAGTACTGTGCTCTATTGTAGAAATAAATATTAAATTCCATTGCATTCAAGTCTTTGTAAACTTTATGAAACCTACAGCAGGGCAGCAGGGTAGCATGGTGGTTAGCATAAATGCTTCACAGCTCCAGGGTCCCAGGTTCGATTCCCGGCTGGGTCACTGTCTGTGTGGAGTCTGCACGTCCTCCCCCTGTCTGCGTGGGTTTCCTCCGGGTGCTCCGGTTTCCTCCCACAGTCCAAAGATGTGCGGGTTAGGTGGATTGACCATGCTAAATTGCCCATAGTGTCCTAATAAAAAAAAAGTAAGGTTAAGGGGGGGTTGTTGGGTTACGGGTATAGGGTGGATACGTGGGTTTGAGTAGGGTGATCATGGCTCGGCACAACATCGAGGGCCGAAGGGCCTGTTCTGTGCTGTACTGTTCTATGTTCTATGTTCTATGATTCTATGAAACCATGAAAATGTTAGCAAGAGCTGACCCTCGAGGGAACACCATCTATTTGGGCATAAGTAGTGTAATTAAAGCTGAATTAAATTGTGTGAATTGCTAAGTTCATAAGTTTAATTGCAGATTTTGGACATAGTGCTGCATCTAAATTGTAATGATATAATGATGTAGCACAAACGTTTATGGCTTCCTCGAGCGGCACGTTAGTGAATAGGCTCACAATGTGGAACCAGCACATAGACACAGCATAGCTGTCAATGTGCAGGCCCTGTACAGTCTTTGTGAAAGTAAACAAATTCCTGCCTCTTTAAGCTTATACATTTAAATATATTTCCCAACATTTCTGCCATTGCCTTCAAATTAACCTCTGTTAACTGTCACAAGGTCTTCATAGACAGGTTCTCCCTTTTGAGAAATATTTTAGCAATAGACAAAGCCATGGTTGCTTTTAAATTAATACAATAACCATAAGTGTGAAATCTTGTTTGTTTCAATTCTGCCAAATTCCAGTGTATTCCTTTCCAGGACACAAATTTGTATTGTATCCCAGGTGAGTTCCCAATTTGTTAAGATTCTTGTAGTCCGATAACTTTTAGAAAGGGATGGGCAACACGGTGGCGTAGTGGTTAGCACTGCTGCATCGCAACGCCGAGGTCCCAGGTTCGATCCTGGCACTGGGTCATTGACTATTTGGAGTTTGTACATTCTCCCCATGTTTGCATGGGTTTCGCCCCCACAACCCAAAGATGTGCAGGGGTAGGTGGATTGGCCATGCTAAATTGCCCTTAATTGGAAGAAATGAATTGGGTACTCTAAATTTATTTTTTTTAAACTTTTAGAAAGTGTATTAGAATTTCAAGGGCGGAATTTTGCATTGGCTGACGGCAGAATTGGGAAACGCGATTGGGTGGAGAATTGATCATGGGGCATAAATCGTGGCCAGCGCCGGGTGCTTGACAGAATACCATGCCTCCGGTGCCTCGACAGCGGTGTCAATGCATTCTACACTGCACGTACAGTAAACGTCATTGGCACATCATTAGCAGGCCTGACCCGGTAATCTCCGGGATCTCCGTGATGCTCCGCCTCCACCAGGAGGAATTACCAATGGCGAGTTTCACTTGTGGTTTTAAAAATCAGGAAACAGGCACCATGGCTGCTGAAGGAGCGAGAGGAGTAGGAAAAGTTATCA
Source organism: Scyliorhinus canicula (assembly GCF_902713615.1). Classification (NCBI taxonomy): domain Eukaryota; kingdom Metazoa; phylum Chordata; class Chondrichthyes; order Carcharhiniformes; family Scyliorhinidae; genus Scyliorhinus; species Scyliorhinus canicula. The sequence goes on along the minus strand of NC_052151.1, from coordinate 137,281,096 downwards.
ACATCGCTAGAGTGCAGTATTTCCGGGGACCTATTTTTACCAACTGGCCAACCTTCGGGACCCACGCCAGCCGAGCTTCGGGACCCACGCCAGCCGAGCTTCGTGACCCACGCCAGCCGAGCTTCGTGACCCACGCCAGCCCACCTTTGCGACCCATGCCGGCCGACATTCGCAACCCACCATTTTCTCTTACATTTAATGTGAGACGTGAGCCTGCTTGGCTCTCAAGATCTCACCTCAGTCAGGTTCACAGCTGGAGAGGGCTTTGCGCATATCGGGTGCAGGATTCAGCTGGTTCCTATGTGGCATCTTCATCTTTGTGAGGACGGAAAATCCAACCTTGCACTTGTATGTCATTGTGAAGGGCAAAAGCAACAAAATGCTTAAAAGCAAATCACTGTGGTGCTGGAATCTGAAACCAAAGAGAAAATGCTGGAAAATCTCAGCACGTCTGGCAGCATCTGTAGGGAGAGAAAAGAGCTAACATTTCGAGCCCAGATAACCCTTTGTCAAAGCTAAAAGACAGAGAAAGTGGGAAGTATTTATACTGTGGAGTGAGAATGAAAGATGAGTCATAGCCGCAGAAACTCAGGGAAATGGGGTGCTAAAAGCCACTGAAATCAAGGGGAAAGAGTGCTGATGGCAGTCCCCAGAGAGAACAAAAGTTGTGAAAGGCCGAAAAGCAGAGAAAATATCATCAGAGGGTAAACTGTTACAGATGTAGATGTGGGAGGAAGGGAAGGGGAAGCAGAGGGGAGAAAGAGTAAGGAAAGGTGGATAAGATGGAGGGGGGGGGGGGTGAATATATATAAAAAAAGACAAGAAAGAAAGAAATGGTAAAAGACAGTTAAAATGAAATGGGATGAAATCAAATGGGTCGAGGTGGGGTAGAGCTAATCATCTGAAATTGTTAAATTCGATGTTGAGACTGGAAGGTTGTGCCTAACCGGAAGATGAGATGCTGTTCCTCCAGTTTGTGTTGAGTTTCACTGGAACATTGCAGCAGGCCAAGAACAGACATGTGGGCATGGGAGAAGGGTTCTGTGTTAAAATGGAAAGCAACAGGAAGGTCGTGTCATGAATGCGCACAGACTGAAGGTGCTCAGCAAAGCAATCACCCAGTCTGCGTTTGGTCTCTCCAATATAGAGGAGACCACATTGGGGGCAGCGAATGCAACAGACCAAATTGGAAGAGCTGCAAGTGAAACACTGCTTCACCTGGATGAGTGTTTTGGGCCTGGGATGTTAAGCATGGAAGAAGGGGAAGAAAGGGGTAAAGGGGCAGGTGTTACACATTCGGCAATTGCATGGGATGGTGCCATGGGTGAAGGGAGAGGAGTTGAATATGTTGGAGGAGTGGACTAGATTATCTCAGAGTGAACGGTCTCTGCGGAATGCTGACAGAGAGAGTGAAGGGAAGATGTGTTTGGTGGTGGCATCACGCTGGAGTTGGCGGAAATGGCGGGGGATTATGCTTTGCATACGGAGGCTGGTGGGGTGAAATGTGAGAACAAGGGGGACTTTATCCTTGTTCTGGGAGGGAGAGGAGGGGCGAAGGTAGTGGCACGGGATATGGACTGCACACTGTTGAGGCCCTGTCAACAACTGTCGGTGGGAAGTCACGGTTGAGGAAGAAGGAACACATTTTCGAAGCGCCATTTTAGAAAGTGTCATGATCAGAACAAATGCGATGGAGGCAAAGGAGCTGAGAGAAAGGGATGGAGTTGTGCCAAAAATATATGAGAGGTGTGCAGGGAGAGAGGTCAAAGGGAGGACAATTAATTGGGCAGAGGATGGGAAACAAAAAAAAAGTGTGGAGAGAAGCAGCTAATTACACAATTTTAATTTAATTTTTGTCTGTGAGACATGCCTTGAGAGATCAACCAGCATATAAAATAAACACAGAGAAAATGATCTGCATTAAAATAAGTACCGTGTGGAAATAAAACAGCATGTCCCAGAAGACTGCAAAGTAAATACAATTGTGTGAGGAAAACGTCTCTACAATCATATTGTTAACATAAACCGGTTTGCCTGTCTCTATAGACTCCTTACAAGTTGTATTGGATTATGCTAAAATATTGGTGATAAAAAGCTTTAATAAAAACTACTTAGCTAGTCTAGGAAGGCTATTGAGATTAATAATTTTGGTGGAATGCAAAGTAGATGTAAGGATTTTATTTTTAATTGTTTTATGATAATGTTAAAATCTTCACATCAATACAAATATAATCCAAATTGTCAGTATGTAAATTGTTACCAACATGAAATTAAAGTAATGCCAGAGACCAGAGGTTAATAATAATTGATATCTGGTAGTAATAATTAACTCTTAGTCCATTTTATGTGTCCTAATTGATAGGAAAGCTATTTGAAAAGAATTCTCTGGTCTGCATATTTACCAAGTCTCTAGTTTCAACAGGAAAACATCAGGAAAAAGGTACATTCATCAGGTGGGATATTCTGGTCCCGCTCACAGTGGGCATCATGGTGGGTGGGGCAGGAAAATTTGGAGTGTGGCCAAAATTCCGTTTCCCACCAACGTAAAAATAGTTTGAAATTTTCCAATCCCTGCATGCCAGGCCACCCGCTGTGCCATGCTGGGATACGCATTCGGTTATCAAAAATAAACCCATCATCGTGAAGCCTCATTTCCCCCTTCGAGATGAAATAACCACACCAGCAGCAAGGTTGGACCAGTGTAAATCCTGATCAGGTAGAAGTGATGTGCATCTGGTGAACTGTGCTTCACCCGTGACCTCGAGGTTTGAGCATGAAATACTTGTCTACCTTTCACTATGCTGCATTCACCACTGCTCCGATTCTGTGCCAAGGCTACTCAGCTAACGTCAGCGGGAAGGCAAAGTTGGGTGAGAGAAGTTGGAAACCAAAGGCTCTATTGGGGTTGAGGGGGGAGTGGGGAGTTGAAACAAGACTGGGACAAACAAAGAAAACAAAGAACAAAGAATAAAGAAAAATCACAGCACAGGACCAGGCCCTTTGACCTTCCAAGCCTGCGCCGATCCAGATCCTCTATCTAAAACTGTCACCTTTTTTCTAAGGATCTGTATCCCTCTACTACCTGCCCATTCATGTATCTGTCTAGATACATCTGAAATGACGCTATCGTGCCCGCCTCTACCACCTCCTCTGGAAATGTGTTCCAGGCACCCACCACCCTCTGCGTAAAGAACTTTCCATGCATATCTCCCTTAAACTTTTCCCCTCTCACCTTGAGCTCAGGACCCCTAGTAATTGAGTCCCCCACTCTGGGGGAAAAAAGCTTCTTGCTATCCACCCTGTATATACCTCTCATGATTTTTAGACCTCAATGAGGTCCCCCCTCAACCTTCGTCTTTCTAATGAAAATAACCCTAATCTACTCACCCTCTCTTCATAGCTAGCACCCTCCATACCGGCAACATCCTGGTGAACCTCCTGTGCACCTTCTCCAAAGCATCCACATCTTTTTGGTAATGTGGCAACCAGAACTGTATGCAGTATTCCAAATGTGGCTGTAACATGACCTGCCGACTCTTGTACTCAATACCCCTTCCGATGAAGGAAAGCATGCTGTATGCCTTCTTGACCACTCTATCGACCTGCGCAGCCACCTTCAGGGGACAATGGACCTGAACACCCAGACCTCTCTGCATATCAATTTTCCCCAGGGCTTTTTAATTTACCGTATTGGTCACTCTTGAATTGGATCTTCCAAAATGCATCACCTCGCATTTGCCCGGATTGAACTCCATCTGCCATTTCTCCACCCAACTCTCCAATCTATCTATATTCTGCTGTATTCTCTGACAGTTCCCTTCAATATCTGCTACTCCACCAATCTTAGTGTCATCTGCAAACTTGCTAATCAGACCATCTATGCCTTCCTCCAGATCATTTATGTATATCACAAACAACAGTGGTCCCAGGACAGATTCCTGTGGAACACCACTGGTCACAGTTCTCCATTTTGAGAAACTCCCTTCCACTCCCACTCTCTGTCTCCTGTTGCCCAGCCAGTTCTTTATCCGTCTAGCTAGTACACCCTGGACCCCATGAGACTTCACTTTCTCCATCAGCCTACCATGGGGAACCTTATCAAATGCCTTACTGAAGTCCATGTATATGACATCTACAGCCCTTCCCTCATCAATCAACTTTGTCACTTACTCAAAGAATTTTATTAAGTTGGTAAGACACCTTCCCTGCACAAAACCATGTTGCCTATCACTGATTAGCCCATTTTCTTCCAAATGGGAATAGATCCTATCCCTCAGTATCTTCCCCCACAGCTTCCCTTCCACTGATGTCAGGCTCACCGGTCTATAATTATCTGAATTATCCCTGCTACCCTTCTTAAACAAGGAGACAAAAATTCTCCAGTCTTCCGGTATCTCACCCGTGTTCAAGGATGCTGCAAAGATCTCTGTTAAGGCCCAGCTATTTCCTCTCTCACTTCCCTCAGTAACCTGCGACTTTTCCACCTTAATGCCATTTAGAATACCCAACACATCCTCCCTCCTTATGCTGACTTGACCTAGAGTAATCAAACATCTGTCCCGAACCTCAACACCCATCATGTCCCTCTCCTCGGTGAATACCGATGCAAAGTACTCGTTAAGAATCTCACCCATTTTCTCTGACTCCACGCATAACTTTCCTCCTCTGTCCTTGAGTGGGCCAACCCTTTCTCTAGTTACCCTCTTGCTCCTTATGTATGAATAAAAGGCTTTGGGATTTTCCTTAACCCTATTTGCTAAAGATATTTCATGACCCCTTTTAACCCTCTTGATTCCTCATTTCAGATTGGTCCTACATTCCCTATATTCTTCCAAAGCTTTGTCTATCTTCAGTCGCCTTATGTATGCTTCCTTTTTCCTCTTAGCTAGTCTCACAATTTCACCTGTCATCCATGGTTCCCTAATCTTGCCATTTCTATCTCTCATTTTCACAGGGACATGTCTGTGCTGCACTCTAATCAACCTTTCCTTAAAAGACTCCCACATATCAAATGATTTACCTTCAAACAGTTGCTCCCAATCCACATTCCCTAGCACCTGCTGAATTTTGGCATAGTTGGCTTTCCCCCAATTTAGCACTCTTCCTTTAGGACCACTCTTGTCTTTGTCCATGAGTATTCTAAAACTTACGGAATTGTGATCACTATTCCCAACGCAATCCCCGACTGAAACTTCAACCACCTGGCCGGGCTCATTCCCCAACACCAGGTCCAATGTGGTCCCTTCCCGAGTTGGACTATTTACATACTGCTCTAGAAAATCCTCCTGGATGCTCCTTACAAATTCTGCTCCATCTAGACCTCTGACACTAAGTGTATCCCAGTCAATGTTGGGAAAATTAAAATCTCCTATCACCACCACCCTGCTGCTCCTACATCTTTCCATAATCTGTTCACATATTTGTACCTCTATCTCACGCTCGCTGTTGGGAGGTCTGTGGTACAGCCCCAATATTGTTACCGCACCCTTTCTATTTCTGAGCTCTGCCCATATCGCCTCACTGCTCGAGTCCTCCATAGTGCTTCCTTGGCACAGCTGTGATATCCTCTCTGACCAGTAATGCAACTCTCCACCCCTTTTACCTCCCTCTCTATGCCACCTGAAGCATCGATATCCTGTGAAATTTAGTTGCCAATCATGCCCTTCCCTCAATCAAGCCTCAGTAATAGCAATAATGTCATACTCCCAAGTACTAATCCAAGCCCTAAGTTCATCTGCCTTACCTACTACACTTCTTGCAATAAAACAAATGCACCTCAGACCACCAGTTCCTTTCCGTTCATCATCTGCTCCCTGCTTACTCTTCCCCTTAGTCACGCTGACTTCATGATCTAGTTTCTTACAGGCTTTAGTTGCTACCTCCTGACTGTCCACTAACCTCTTCATTTGGTTTCCATCCCCCCGCCACATTAGTTTAAACCCTCCCCAACAGCGTTAGCAAAAGCACGCCCAAGGACAGTGGTTCCAGTCCGGCCCAGATGTAGACCCAATTTGTAGTAATCCCACCTCCCCCAGAACTGGTCCCAATGTCCCAAAAATCTGAACCCCTCCCTCCTGCACCATCTCTCAAGCCACGCATTCATCCTGTCTATTCTTTCATTTCTACTCTGACTACCACGTGGCACTGGTAGAAATCCTGAGATTACTACCTCTGAGGTACGACTTTTAAACTTGGCTCCTAACTCCCTAAATTCTGATTGTAGGACCCGATCCCATTTTTTACCTCTATCACTGGTGCCTATATGCACCATGACAACTGGCTGTTCACCCTCCCCCTTCAGAATGTTCTGCAGCCGATCTGATACGTCCCTGACCCATGCACCTGGGAGGCAACATACCATTTGGGAGTCTCGTTTTCAACCACAGAACTGCCTATCTACTCCCCTTACAATTGAATCCCCTATGACTACAGCCCTTCCACTTTTTTTCCCGCCCTTCTGTACAGCAGAGCCAGCAACGGTGCCATGAGCCTAGGTACTGCTGCCTTCCCCTGGTGAGCCATCCCCCCCAACAGTATCCAAAACGGTATACCTGTTTTGGAGGGAGATGACCGCAGGGGACACCTGCACTGCCTTCCTGCTTTTTCTCTGCCTTTTGGTCACCCATTCCCTTTCTCCCTCAGCAATCCTAATCTGTGGTGTGACCAATTCGCTAAACGTGCTATCCACGACCTCCTCAGCATTGCGGATGCTCCAAAGTGAGTTCATCCGCAGCTCCAGAGCCGGCGTGCATTCTAACAAGAGCTGTAGCTGGACACACCTCCCGCACGTGAAGGAGCCAAGGACATCAGCCACGTCCCTGAGCTCCCACATTGAGCAAGAGGAGCATAACACGGGTCTGAGATCTCTTGCCATTTTTAATCTTAAACTTAACTTAGTCCAAATATAATATTAAATAATAGATAAATGAAAAAGAAAAAAAAAGAAAAATTGTTACCAATCACACAATAATAAAAAAGTAGAAATACAAAATCCTTACCTTATCAACACACCTCAGCGTAAAGAAAAACTACTTACCAGTCACCAGCCAATCACTTACCTGCTGGTTGTGACGTCACAGTTCAACTTCTTTCTACTTCTACCTGTCCTCGAGTCTCCCTCTTGATCTTTACTCAGCTGGGATCCTGACAGTGATTTTTTTGTTTTGGTTAGAGGAGGAGGTAGGGAGTGAAACACTGAAGAAGTGTTTGAGGTTTAACTGTCACTTGACAATAGCTCCTCCACAAACCACCTTCTGGATACAATGACCGCAATGCACTGATGCAAATTTTCCCCATAACAGCCAATCAGTGACTCCGCTCTGCTGCCCTCTGCTGGATGCTTGCCTTCACTTGAACATGGAGGGTGGCTTGCTCAGGTACATCTTCTGGATACAGTGTCCGCAATGCACTGATGCAAATTTCCCCCGCAACAGCCAATCAGTAGCTCGCTCTGCTTCCCACTGCTGAACGCTTGCCTTCACTTGAACACGGAGGGTGTCTTGCTCAGGCACACCGTCTGGATACAGTGACCGCAATGCACTGATGCAAATTTTCCCCGCAACAGCCAATCAGTGGCTCCGCTCTGCTGCCCTCTGCTGCCCTCTGCTGAATGCTTGCCTTCACTTGAACATGGAGGGTGTCTTACTCAGGTACACCTTCTGGATACAGTGACCGCAATACACTGATGCAAATTTTCCCCACAACAGCCAATCAGCGCTCTGCTGTGCTCTGCTCGAACAAGAGGTTGGAAGGGGGGGGGGGGGGGGGGGGTTGACTGGACCCTGGGGGGAATGGTGAACAGAAATACATGACTGGGAAGGATGGAGAGAAGAGGTCAGTTAGGGACAGAAGGCATTGAGTAATGATCACCCTTCTTCAAGCACCTAGCAAAACTCCAGGCATACGACCATAAATTGACCTTTGTAGTGCTGCCCCTGCCTCTTGATGGCTGCCATAGGCAGCGGAATGTTGGTAAGATGCTTGAAGAGACTCTACCATATATACTCTGTTCATAGTACATGCTGATGGAGTTATGATCCCATAACATTGGCGAACTGAGACTTGCATCAGTGGATCATCTCATCTGGTTTGATGAGTCCAGGTGTTGCAACTTGCTTTATTCACCTGATCACATCGGCGAACTCGTTCAGGGATTTTGGAAAACTTTGCTAGCCAGGCATTCAGGTGTAGTGTGGCATCCTTCCTTGTAATCATTTGGCATCTGGCACCTTGACACACACCCTTGATCTCGCACAGTTGATGCCCTGTGGCAGACAAGTTCAGGAGCCACCAAGTATTAGCTAAGTCCATAGCTTTGCATCATGCCCTACTATAGACTAATGTCCAGCTGTAAATCCTGCTGGCCACCAGGAGGGCATAATATCCACGAATATCCGTGGATATGTAACACATGCTCAATCCTGACAGCCATTGCATGAAGGATGTACCGGTTGAGACTGGCACCAAAGCGTCTTGTCATTAAAACCTATAAGGTCCACATTGACCATTTTTCTATGCAAAAGCATCAGGTGAATAAAGCAGGCTGCAACACCTGGACTCATGAAGCCAGATGAGATGATCCACTGATGCAAGTCTCAGATATGCATTTTGCTGGAGCTATTTTGCTGGAGATTTGCTCATGTCCCTGCTGTGCAATGAAGGGTGATGCACTGCAATGAGCTGGTGAGAGAAATCATGGACCTGAAGCACACAATGGGGGGAGATGTGAGTTGGGGGGGGGGCTCTGCAATATATGTAATATTGCATCAGATTGAAGAGCCGTTCAATGGTGAGGACTTTACACAACTACAATTGCCGCAACTTCATTAGATCAGCTTTGGATTGCCACTTTACTGCACCAAATTTTTTCTATGCAGGTAAAGATGTCAAAGTCTGTGTGAAAAAATCATTGGTGATGTCCTTTATGCAGATTGTGAATTTGCATAACACTATCCCCTTTGGGCTCTAATACTGTGAATTCCTGACAGCCTTGTGAGAGTGTGAGTTGAGAGTCAGGAGAAGGTTGACGTATCCTGCTGGTGCGATGAGATTAGTCACGCTCTGGAAGCCGGTCCTCTTCTGTATTACATTGGTGCTGGCTGCACTGGCATCGTCCTGACAGGCTTTTGTGGTGAGGTTGATGCACTTCTGGCTCCCATCATGAGGGAAATGTACCTTCTGCCGATCCTCGACTGCCTGGAGGTGTGTCACTGGTGTGCTGCCATAAGCTTCAGAGTTGTGAGTTCCTTCCTTCCCAGCACCATTCTGCTATTTGCCACAATGTGTCCTGGGCTGCAGAGAATGATTGTGTGCATGGATATACGCGGCCCCAGGATGTATGAGCTAATGGCAGGGTAGATGTATCCCAGTCTACCCCGCCAAGAGATTTGACATGCTGCACATTCATGCATAAATAATTAGTTGAAAAGTAAACGATCTGGCATGGAAATCTGTCACACCAGTTGGTGGGATCCCGCTGCCTTTCCCCCGGGGAGGATTTCCTCTCCCGTCCTTTTCGTGTGTGTTTGGTAACAGGGGTGCAAAATCTTGTGAGAGGCCCAAATGATCTTTCGCGCAGATTTTGATAGCACAATGATCAGCACTATTCGCCACTCCTCAGATATTGAAGCAAATTGTGTCCATGTACAGCATGACTTAACAAGGTCCAGGCTTGGGCTGATAAGTGACAAATCACATTCCTGCCACACTCATGTCAGGTAATGTCCATCTGCAACAAATTAGAACCCAACCATCTCCCCATCACCTTCAATGACATTACCATTGCCGAATCCCATTCTATTAACATCCTGGGAGTTACTATTAATGAGAAAATGAACTGGACAAGTTATGTAAATAGTCTGGCTATAAGAACAGGTTAGCGACTGAGAATTCTACAATGAGTAACTCCCATAGGTTGTCCACCATCTGCATAGCACAAGCCAGAAGTGTGATTTTGTTTTAATAGAATTTACAGTGCAGAGGAGGCCATTCGGCCCATCAAGTCTGCACCGGCCCTTTGTTGAAAGACCACTCCACTTAAGCCCACACCTCCACTCCATCCTTGTAACCCAGTAACCCCACCTAACCTTTTTTTTGGACACTAAGGACAATTTAGCATGGCCAATCCACCTAGCCGGCACATCTTTGGACTGCGGGAGGAAATGGGAGCGCCCGGAGGAAACCCACGCAGACATGGGGAGAATATGCAGACTCCGCACAGACAGTGACCCAAGCCAGGAATTGAACCTGGGACCCTGGAGCTGTGAAGCATCTGTGCTAACCACTGTGCTACCATGCTGCCCATGCTGATAAAATACTCTTCACTTGCCTGGATGAGTGCAGCTCCAACAACACTCAAGACCTTCAACAGCATCCAGGATATAACAGCCCACTTGATTTGTACCCTTTCCATCACCACTCCGTCCACTACTGGTTCACAGTAGCAGTGTGTACCATCTACAAAATGCTCTGCAGCAACTTACCAAGGCTTCTTCAACAGCACCTTCCAAACCCATGACCTCTACCATATAGAAGGGCAGCAGATGCATGAGAACACCACCACCTGGAAGTTCCCCTGCAAACCACATGCCATCCTGACTTGAAAATACATTGCTGTCTCTGCACTCTCACTGGGTCAAAATCCTGTCACTCCCTCCCTAACAGCACTGTGGATGCACTATACCACATAGATGGCAGCAGTTCAAAAGGTCAGCACACTACTATCTTCTCAAGGGCAATTAGGGATGGGAAATAAATGCTGGCCGAGCCAGTGGTGCCCACATTCCATGAAAGAATAAAAGAAAATCTGAGAAGGGTAAATCCAGCAATCAGAAGTTTTATCTTCTCTTGTAAGTACTGCTTGTCTGGACTTCCGAGGCACCCAACAAGAACTTCGGAGCATACTCAGGCTCCAACCATCCAGAGATTGAAGATCTGGACCTCTGGTTTGGGCATTTTTCTCCAAAGGTATGATGGACAATTTGGACAGCCCCATGGAAATTCACCCCAATAATTTTTTGAAGGTGCAAGAATTCAAATCTCGTCCACCTATCACCAAAGCGGAGATTTAACAGCAACAGCTTGTCAGTTGTTGGGGACTGGGAAAGATGTCGGATAATTTCACCTTTTCCTCAGCAGCTGACCGCAATAAAATGTGTTTTTAAGAAGGAGGGTTGGTTCTCCATTCCTGAATGCCCGGATTGCGATGGGACAGAGAATCAGGCGTCAGGGTTAAAATTGGGATTGATGCCAGGCACCGACCCGATCATGATGCTCCGACCCCCCCCCCCCCCCCCCCCCCCCCCCCCCGATGGCAGCGTTTGCGTCCATTTAGCGGGCCCGTCGCCCTTTGTTTCAGCCTTCCACGATTATCAGGTTCCTGCGGACTGGACATCATGTGGGCACGGATCACTTGTGGTCTCTACCAGCGTGGCCCTGACATGGTGGAACTTGCGCTAGGCCAAGGACCACCCTGGTAGAGACCATTCAAGCCCAACTAAAGGCCACCCCCACTCCCCCTGAAAAATGCACCACTTGCTCACACCTCTTCCACACCCCCCCCTCCCCATCCCCCAGGGACCTTTGTAATAGGGAGATACCCCGCAAGGTGCCTTGCAGTTGTGTGATTCTGCAGAGCGACCCCTGTAATAGGAGGATCCGCCCCTCCCCTTAACAGGGATCCCTGTAATAAGCACCCCCCCCCCCCCCCGCCCCATGGGACCCATGTAATAGGGAGACTCCCTGCAGGGACCCCCTGCCTAAAGGGATCCCCCCACCCCCCTAGAAAAGATACCCCTATCTGGAAGCTAAAGAAGAGTACAGACAGGGCCAGTGAAAGGAATTACAGCAGTACCAGTCCATGTGTCCATTCCGAGAAGGAGATCAGTAGTGACCTGCATCGGGTTCCCACAGATCCATTACCAGGAAGCCAATCATTGCTTTCTAGCCGTGGTCTGTGATTGACAGCTTCTACAAACCATCTTCAGCTTTGATTCATTCATCTTCCTCCATAGTTCTGTCGCCTAAGTAGGGAAACTTCAATGTTTGTAAAGATTGACCACATCGAAGAGATGTAAGTGCAGCCAAACCCAGGCTTGAGTGATTGAAATGCGCTAAGTGCTTGGAAGACAGGGGTCTCTTTTCTGGAGGGGAGGGCAGTCTGTGTGGTGGGGGGGGGTTTGGTGTTGGGGGGATACCTTTCAGCAGGGGGTCCCTGTGTGGGCTCCCAAATTACAGTGATCCCTGTGGGGGAGGGTCTCCCGAGTACAGCGGTCCCTGCGATGGGTCTCCCAGATTACAGGGGTTCCTGGGGGAGGAACAGGTCAGGTCACCCCCATATTTGAAGTTGAGTGACGCCTGGGCAATCTGGGAGTGAGGGGTTGCTGTGTGTTACAGGGGTAGGGGCTCAGTTTTGGGCCGATTTGCGGTGCGGGAGGTGGTGAGGGGGGGTTGGGGTCAATTTGCATTGTGGTTGTGGGGATGGCCGGCCACAGAACCTTGCTATCGCTCAAGGTGGCAGCCTGATAGCAGGATTCCCTGCATGGCATGGAACATCAATTGCTTATCGGTTTGCACTCCCAGGGGCTTCATAAACAGGTCAGCTCCAGCGGGAGGACAATGGGCGGGATTCTCCTTCCCACCGCACCGTGCGGCGCACCCCTGACGACAGCGGCATTCTCCGTCCCACCAGCCAGCAAATGGGGTTTCCCATTGTGGGCAGCCCCATGCCGTCAGGAAATCCCCGGGCGTGAGTGCGCTGCTCTCTCAACAGAGAATCCTGCCAGTGGAGAATCCAGTCCCCCAAACGGAGAATCCCACTGCAGTGTTTTAGCCCCTTGAGTGGTGTGAGTTTACAGACACAAAATTGGATTTCTTGTAAGTTTAAATCAGGGGTTCCAAGACTTGAGTGACTTGAGATCTACTTTTTTAATCAGTCATCCTGACACAATCTACCACATACCACCCCGGAGAGACATTAAAGCTTTTGCACAATATTGGCCTGTACTGCCTATTCGTGGACTAAAAGGAGAAAAATCCACCAAGAGCACTCTTGCACCCTATTGTGCAAAACCTGATTGGAAATTATGTGTTATCTGCGTTGGTCTAACATAGACTGCAACTGGATGCAGTAAAACGAGAAACAGGCTTCCGACACAGGAGATGGTTCAACACTGTTTTATTGAACCTGTTGATTGCTGTACATAATCTGCTGTGGGTTGACACTCTATTAACCTAACTGATAACCTCCTACTGGCTTGACCAGACTAGCTCTCTATCACATGCTGATGATGTCCATTGGCCTGTGCACTGTGACTATCTCCCTAGCCGTGTCCTGTGAGAGAGGGAGAGCCTTAATGCCCTGTGGGCTTTATAGTGGTGGTGACCTGTCTGGTGATTGGTTGTTCTGTGCCGTGTGTGTTCATTGGTTATCCTGGGCGGGATTCTACGACTCCCCGCCGGGTCGGAAAATCGCCGGGGGCCGGCGTAAATCCTGCCCCCGCTGTGTCCCAAATTCTCTGGCACCGGAGATTCAGCGGGGGCAGGAATCGCTCCGCGCTGGTCGAAGTCCCACCGCTGTCATGCTTCTCCCGCCGGCGTGGATCAAACCACCTACCTTACTGGCGGGAGCAGGTGGCGCTGGTGGGCTCCGGGGTCCTGGGGGGGCACGGGGCGATCTGGCCCACCGATCAGCGGGCAGGCTTGTGCCATGGGGGCACTCTTTTCCTTCCGCCTTTGCCATCGTCTTCACCACGGTGGAGGCTGAAGTGACCCCCTCCCCTGCGCATGCGCGGGGGTGACGTCAGCAGCCGCTGATGCTCCGGCGCATTCGCGGAATTCCACCGGCCGGCGAAGTCCCTTCAGCCCCGGCTGGCGTGGTGCCAAAGGCCGTTCCCACAAGCCGGCGAAGCGCCAACCACTCCGGTGCGGGCCTAGCCCCTCATTGTTGGGGACTGGTGCCTAAAGGCGCGGAGATGGGGTTCACACCATTCCATCACACCTGGAACCCCGGCCCGCCGGGTAGGGGAGAATTCCAGCCCCTGTGTGTCAATCGCTGCCTGTCTGAATCTCATGATATACATGAAGGATATTATGACAGGAAATGTCTTTATTTTTCACATTTTTATTTTTACAACTATGTTGAGACTGATTAGAAGTCAGAGGCTATTATAGGTTTTACTTAAATAAAATGATATAAATGGTTCTTTAACGTAATACCTAGCGTCTGTGGTGTCAGAAAACTTTCCATAATCAGGACAGTGGCTGCTAGTTGCTAGCCTCAAGCAGACATCCAGGTGGTCATCTGTCAGAGTGGACTCAGATTCGGATTTAATGATCTTCATGTGTGAGAAATCTGGCTCACAACTGTAGGTGGATCTGAAAACTGCTGTCAAGTACATCACGGCTTTTCTCATATCTGGACATTTTTCCTCAATGATTAAGTCCCAAATGTTTTCCCCCGGGGCCCTGAATTTGATTTGGATGTCATTTCGCAAAGTCAAAATTACATTCTCGACTGTGGTTTGTGCCCACGTGAAACAAAGATGCAATTTCTGATGTAATTTCATTAATATCAAACGGGAAGCACGTAACCATTGCTATAGGCTCTAGTAATGTAAAGTCTTGAAAATGTCTGTTAAAATCTGAAATGGGCAAGATCTTCTAGCTGTTGCCGCCGGCGGGATCTTCCAGTCAGGCCCACGTGGGCAGCCTTGCAGCGGGGTTTCCTGGCAGTGTGGGGTGGATTCAAAGGGAAATCACATTGACAACAGCAGGACGAGAAGATGGTCCTGCTGGCCCGCGGCAGGCTGTCTCCCGCTGCTGAAAAACTCCACAGAGAGGCCAGAGAACTTCCCCAGAGGTATTGTACCTGTTCACTGTATCACCATTGTCGAAATGCGTACATTCTTTCCTCAGGTGTTCTAATTCTGACGTTTCTGAAATTCCGCAGTCACTGCAGCCGTGTGAACAGCAGTTGTAGTTTTTTTTTAAAGCAGGCGGTGAGCTAATCATGTCAACAATATTTTTGTATTTTCCTTGTAGCTTTGACTTTAATTTATTTAACATGCAGTGAGCCTCTCTCAAAAGACTTTATGGTTATTCGGTGTGACCATAACACAGTCTCCCTCTAAACCTGCTCTCAATTGCTATAATGATCAAACAAGACTATCTCAATCTGTTGTGCAAATACATAGTCAGATAATTAGGATGGGATTCTCCGGCCTCCGACGCTGAAATCCCGTTCAGCAATCGGCCGGAGAACCCACATTGGCACCAAAATTGGGGGCAGCGCTGGGGCCAGAGGGTACCTGGGGGGGGTGGCCTGAGGAGACACCCATATGACCACACAGTGGACAATCAGTGCAGTGCGCAGCCACACGACTGCTTTGCAGGCTGCGGCAATGCTGTTCCATGCCGATCTATCCTGACCCCACGGACCACCACTTGGCCGCCTTACCCCCCACACTACTCCTCCTGGCCCTAGCAGAAACCCCCCCAGCCTGTTTCCCTATTTTTAAAACCACAAGTGAACCTCGCCATCAGTAATTCCCCCTGGTGGTGAATTCAAACAAATGTAAAATTAAAGCGAACAAACCCGACACTGTCTACGATGATTATAATTTGGAAGCCACTTTATTTGTCGGCATTGTAGAAAAAATAAACAAAACTCCAAAGGCAATTTCTGAAGCAGAAAACTTAAAACCAATATTGATTGCTGATAATAAAGATGACTGGACAATGCCTGTGGGAAGAACCTACTCATAAGGGTTGTTGTTAATTGGGCTCTATGTACCACTTTTAGTTGCGTCAGGCTGACCCTTGCGCACGTGGTGGTGGAGTTGACCCTATGCAGTGCTTCGCTCCAGAGTCCCCACCCTATCTCAATCCCCATGTCTTCCTCCCATTTCTGTCTTGTTGCGTCCAGTACGGTCACGGCCCTTTCTATCAGTCGGTCATACATGCCACTACAGTTTATTTTATCTAGTATGCTTGCGTCCAGTAACTCTTCCAGTAATGTCTATCGTGGCGGTTGTGGGTACGCCCTTGTCTCGTTTCGTAGGAAGTTTTTGAGTTGTCGATACCTTAGCTCTTTCCCCTGGCTAGCTGGAATTTCTCTGTCAGTTTGTCCAGTGTTGCGATCCTGCTGTCCGTGTATAGGTCCCTGACTGTCAGTGTCCCTCTGTCCTGCTCCCACCTTTTGAAGGTGGCGTCAGTCAGCGCTGGTGTGAGCCTATGGTTGTTGCAGATAGAAGCTTTGTCCGACATTTTGGTCAGGCCAAATTGCTGCCGTAGCTAGTTCTAGGACTGGAGGGTGGCTGTCACTACCGGGCTGCTGGAGTGTTTTTTGGGTGAGGATGGGAGTGCTGCCATGACGAGGGCCTGGAGGGAGGTCCCCATGCATGAGGCCTCCTCCGCACGCACCCACTCGGCTTCTGGCTCCTTGATCTATCCCCTTATTCGCTCGGCCGTCGCCGCCCAGTGGTAGAATTGTAGGTTTGGGAGGGCTAGCCTCCCCCAGATTTTATTTTTTGTCGGACCTTCTTTGGGATCCTCGCATCCCCCCCCCCCCTTAATTAGTGTCATCCTAGTTGGGATACATTGGATGACAGCAATACCCAAGAAGAAGACGACGCCACACAGAGAGCACAGATCGACTCTACAGCGAGAACACCGCACGACTCCACACAGAGAGTGATGACAGACTCCACAGAGAGAGCGATAACAGACTCCACAGGGAGAGCGATGAAAGACTCCAGAGAGAGAGCGATGAAGGACACCACAGAGAGAATGACACAAGCCTTCACAAAGAGAGCGACGCAAGCCTCCACAGACAGTTCGGTGACAGACTGAAAAATGGAAGCAAGCAAACACTCCATAGTGAATGTCATGCATGAACAAGACTATGAAAGTCTACCAAGCTCACGTGAACAACAAAAAGACGATGGCAGTCTACCCAGCTTATTTGAGCCACTGGAATCCAGCTCTTTTAACCAACAAGAAGACAGTCTACCCAGCTTATTTGAGCCACCAGAAGGAGACTATGAAAGCCTACCCAGCTCATTTAACCAACAGAAGACGCTGAATGTCTTCCCACTGTATGTGAGACAAGTGACGAAGAAATCACAATTCCCATATAGGATGTGCAGGATCCCAGCGAGACTGACAGATTTCAGCTCGTCTGTACAGAAGCACTCAACAGTCAGAGAATGGCTACTCATGAGTCCAGAGAGACCATGTCAATTGAAATCTTGAAGATTTTGACTACAGAAAAGGAGCACCAAGAGTCCAGAGAGACCACATCAATAGAAATCTTGAAGATTTTGACTCCAGAAGAGGAGCACCACAATCCACAACAAAATGAAATTGTGAAGATTTTGACTCCAGAAGAGGAGCACCAAGACCAACAAGAAAATGAAATTGTGAAGATTTTGACTCCAGAAGAGGAGCACCAAGAAACCAAAAGTGATTCAAATGAACCAGAAATAACTCCAGAAGAGGAGCACAAAGAAATCAATAATGATTCAAGTGAACCAGAAATCACTCTACAAGAGGAGTACCAAGGAAGCAAAGAAGAGGAATCACATCCACCACAAATGACTGATGTCACCAATATCAATACAACATCAGATCATTCTCACAATTCTGAAGAAGAAACACTCAATGTAACAGATACCACAACGGACACTGACACCAATAACTGTGACAATGACTCAAATCATCCATTGAGCGCAACAAGAATAACAAACACCACAAGGCGCACAGCAGAAACAAGAACAACAACAGCAGCAAGAAAAACAACATGCGCGCAACACAAACAACAAAGACAACAAGAAGCATAACAGAAACAACAATCAAAACAAGAAAAACGACAGGAACCGTGATGAAAACAACAAAAACAGAAACAATAAACACAACAAGAAAAACAACAAGAGTTACAGCAAAAACAACAAAAATAGAAATAACAAGCATAACAAAAGCAACAACAAGAAAGACAACGAAAACAACAAACACAGAAACAACGACCTGTACAACATGGTACAACTCTGCACATGAAGGACAATGCCGCAGCACACTGCAAAACAATGACAAGACTACAAACATGCCAAGGCATGACAAAGAATCTCACAAATTCGCATCTGCTCCAGAACAAGCAAGCACGCCAGCTTTCAAGGCAGCATGGTAGCACAGTGGTTAGCACTGTGGCTTCACAGTGCCAGGGTCCCAGTTTCGATTCCAGGCTTGGATCACTGTCTGTGCGGAGTCTGAACGTCTCCCTGGGGCTGCGTGGGTTTCATCCGGGTGCTCCGGTTTCCTCCCACAGTCCAAAGACGTGCAGGTTAGGTGGATTGGTCATGATAAATTGCCCTTAGTGACCAAAAAGGTTAGGAGGGGTTATTGAGTTAAGGGGATATAAGGTGGAAGTGAGGGCTTAAGTGGGTCGATGCAGACCAGATGGGCCAAATGGCCTCCTTCTGCACTGTATGTTCTATGTTCTATGACACACTAGATCAATACTGCAAGCACAGGAAAAAGTCCAGGTCGGACAATGGTGTAACACAGAATCGCTACCACAAGCATAGAAACAAAAAAGAAAGTCGAAATCAGACGACAAAGTGATTCGACCATTCCAACACCTCATGATGACTTGATGGTCACTTAAACACAAGAACACTGATGGCGTTCACAAAGAAATAACGACATCAACATCAGCACTTCAGCAACAGAAGACAAAAGCAACTCAACCAAACAAATTCATAAAGTCTGGACTCACAATTTTTTAAATTAAAATTGGAGTTATAAATATTAATTGGCTTTGTATAATCATCAAGATCATCACAACTTGTACATAACATAATTTGTCTACCTATTTCACACAAGCGAAAAAACCTTAGAGACTAAATGTATTCACATTAACTCATTGATTTTATGTAATGCATTTGCAAACTGTATCCATTATGTTTGTTCAATTTTCTTTACAACATTCAGAAAATATGTAACACAAATAAAAGGGGATGTAGTGATCTCGATATGTGCATGTATACAAGGGGTTAATGTGTAATCAATCAGTAGCACCACATGATCACTATAGGGCCGGAACAACAGGGGTATAAAAGGCATTGGATCTCTGGGTCTCTCGGGGGTGCACTGTTACCAGGGCTATAGCAGAGTAGTTCAGATGGCTAGTGGAGTTACTTATAGTTGCTATAGTTAGATCTTGTTAACCTTATCACTAGTATCAAAATTAAAGTAAAGAACTCATGCAATTATTGTTATAGTTACTCAATAAACCTTTTGTTACCACTGGATGAGTTTGAGTTGTCTTCATCGAGATTCAGAAGACCTCTTTGTTAGCCAAGGATTGAGTAGCACATGTTACCTACCACACAGGTAACAAAATAATCTTAATCAGAATATAAAAGGGGAACATGACCCTATTCGAATGGGTGAAGAGATCCCAATGGTACATGCCAGAATATTTATAAAATTAGATTCATCTAGAGAGTTTTAACAACTGAAACTGGATGAAACTAGCAGAAAGTTATGAACTTTCAAAACTCCATATGGAAGGTACTGTTTTAATAGAATGCCTTTTGGTATAATCTCTGCCTCAGACATATTTCATTGAGTGATGGAACAAATGGAAGAAGATCTTGCAGGTGTCAGAATGTGTGTTGACAATATCATTATTTGGTCAGCAACTCAAGCAGAACACAACACAAGGCTTCTTCAAGTAATGCAAAGGATAGACAAATTTGGTTTGGAACTCAATCGGGCCAAATGTCAAATTGGTATATCCAAACTCACATTCTTGGGCGACCAGATTTCAGCTCAAGGTGTGCAATCAGACACCAAGAAGGCTGCAGCAATCAACAAAATGTCTTCATTCAAAGACAGAAAAGCAGTTCTCAGACTGCTCGGCATCATGAACTTTCTTCATCCCGAACTTACCATCAAGAACAGCTCAGACAGCTGATACGAAAGAATGTTCTATTCACATGGACAGAAGAACATGAAAAGGAGTGGTCTGATTTGAAGACAGCTCTCGCAATTGCACCAGTTCTGTCATTCTTTAATCTTGTGAGGGAAACAAAGATTTCAAAAGATGCCAGCAAGGATGGCATAAGAGCTGTGCTTCTTCATAAAACATCTGACAGGCAATGGCAACCCACGCCGATGCATCAAGAGCGATGACTCCGACTAAACAGCGCTATGCACAGATAGAAAATTAATGTCGAGGTCTTCTCACAGGAATGGAGAAATTCCAAAACTATATATATGGGTTACCTACCTTTACTGTAGAAACGGATCACCGTCCTCTTGGATAAATCATCAGAAAAAATCTGAATGATATGTCACCGAGACTACAGCGCATTATAATGAAACTTCAATGTTATGACTTTGAGCTTGTCTACACACCCGGTCAAGACCTTGTGGTAGCTGATGCACTGCCCCGTGCAACTGAAGAGGATACTGAGATGAACGCCATAATCCTCCAATAGAAACTCAAGCTAACATAATAGAAGAAAATCCACCTGTCTCAGATGAAAAAATGAAATTAATAAAAGAAGAAACAACCAGGCATGACACTTTACAGCGTGTGATGTGTTATTTGAGAGATGGTTGGCCTAAAGATAGTTGTTCTCGTTATTGAAACATTCGAGCCGAGCTGAGCAGCATCAATGGATTTCTGCTTAGGTAAGACCGAATAGTAATTCAGTTATGTTAAGGAACATGATCCTCAGTAAGGTGCATGAAGGCCATCTGGGGATGGAAAAGTGCAAACGAAGAGCTCATCAATCAGAATATTGATGTGGAGATGCCGCATCATCAAAGACATTTCTAACCTTGTGTCAGAATGTGAAACATGTCAACAAAACCAATCACAGCAACAAAAAGAAACACTGATGATGCATCAGCTAGTCAAGACTCCATGGTCGAAGGTTGGCATCGATGTATTCTACTTCCATGTAAAGATTATCTACTAATCATAGATTACTTCTTGAACTACTCCAAGGTTATCAAATTGCCCAATTCTAGTTCGGAAGCGGTCATAAAAGCAACCAAAGAAGTTTTTGTCAGACATGGAATCCCATTTACTGTCATGACAGGTAATGGTCTATGTTTTGACAGCTGCGATTAAACAGAATTTTCACAAAAATACATTTTTCAGCATATTACTTCAAGCCCATTACATCCAATGGAAAAGCTGAAAAAGGTGTTCACATAGCAAAGCAACTGTTAAAGAAATCGTTGAATTCAGGAAGCGATTCATTCTTAGTTCTGCTTAGCTACAGAGCTACACCATTAGAAACAGGTTTGTCAGGCAGCACGGTGGCGCAGTGGGTTAGCCCTGTTGCCTCACGGCGCCGAGGTCCCAGATTCGATCCCGGCTCTGGGTCACTGTCCATGTGGAGTTTGCACATTCTCCCCGTGTTTGCGTGGGTTTCGCCCCCACAACCCAAAGATGTGCAGGTTAGGTAGATTGGCAACGCTAAATTGCCCCCTAATTGGAAAAAATGAATTGGGTACGCTAAATTTAAAAAAAAGAAACAGGTTTGTCACCAGCTCAACTGCTGATATATCGACAGCCACGTACAACCTTACCAGACTTAGAAATAGTAGATTCTGATCGTGACGATGCTGTGAAGAAGATGAAGCAGATGATAAACACTCAACAGCATTACTACAACAGGACAGCTAGGGATCCAGCAACGTGAGAACCAGATGATAATGTGAGGGTACTGGAGGATGGTCCTGCATGGCAAGTGTGATTCGCCAAGCAGCTCTACACTCATATGTCATCATGACAAATGAAGGTTCTATACTCCGCATGAATAGGAAAGCGCTTCTAAAAGTTAAAAAAGCCCAGCCTATTTTTCCACACATAGAGTTTGACACAGAGCTACTCAAGTCAACGACTCCACCTTCAACAAAACAGGGAGATGTCACACCAGAAGAGACAAAGACATCTACTGAAAATACACATTTGAGAAGGTTCCCTCGCATCAAGAAGAAGCCGGGCAGACTCAACTTGTGAACTGTTAAAAAACAAAATTGTTAACAATTAACAATAATCATTCAAATGTCTAGACCATATATTGCTTACCATGTATACATGTTTGTACAGTCTCCAAACATCTTAAAAGCAAGGGGGATGTCACAATATGTATATTTTATGGGAGATAAATGGTTATAACAATTTGATTTGAATACTTCTTACCACCAGATTGTGATCAAGAGCAGTCACATATATGTCACGTGACGACCCTTGATTCCGGGAGAAAATGTTTAGGCGTTAGATAGAGTAGTTCTGCAATTCGAGTTAGCAGAGTTTATTTTAGCAGGCTTATACTTTAGGAATACGTTCAAATCTTATTTAAGTAGTGTTACTAAATCAGCTTTGTTAATTTACTTAGTCCATGTTCTTTGTTCAACGCTACGTACTCAAGACATCTAGACAAAGAAAACAGAGAACATCACAGAGGCCATCAATGATTTCAAAAGGAAATTAGAGAAGAACTCAAGGGAAATATATTTGCAGGGATACGGGGATACAGCGGGAGAATAGGATTTCCCTAGAACGAGAGATGGGGTGGGATGGGATGGGCTTTGTAGGCTGAATGGCTTCATTCTGAACTTTTATTACCCTATAACTCTCAGCACTCACTGCAGCAAAGGTGTTAAGATTCAGAATAGTCAGGAATCTGAAAATGAATATTGAATGTTGCTTCCAGTGCAACTAATGGTTCTTTCAAATCACACGGTCATGAAATGAAATGAAATGAAAATCGCTTATTGTCACGAGTAGGCTTCAATGAAGTTACTGTGAAAAGCCCCTAGTTGCCACATTCTGGCGCCTGTCCGGGGAGGCTGATACGGGAATCGAACCGTGCTGCTGGCCTCTTGGTCTGCTTTAAAAGCCAGCGATTTAGCCCAATGAGCTAAATCAGCCCCTCATGGCGAGCTCTTGACTTGCACTGCCCTTTGTGGCTAGTTTCAGATGATAGAGGCAATACTGATTGAGACAAAGAGAACATTGCAGTTTGCTGACCTCCATTAGCACATGAGGGTCCCAAGCTGTTTCCAGTGGGAACACATGAAAGGTCCACCTGACAGGAGAGATTTCCAGCAGTAAATCAATTTGTGTCCCATAGCTGCTACAGTTACAGACATCAGTGAGACGTTAATCGGCCCGAGCATGTTTAAAGTGAAAAGATAACAGGTCACAAGTTTAACAGTTCAGCTCCAGACCCCCTGTTAGCAATAGTATTGAGCTTGAGTTTGGGTCAGACAAAGTGAATAGGATTGCTCTGGTGACTGAATTGTGAAATAACTTTGAGTAGTCTCAATCCAGTTGCTAAAAAGTTCACAAATTCAAACTGCCTGCAAATTGACAAAAGTTGCTAATTCCGCTCAGAAAGGCTACAGGAATACCTGTGTAGAAAATTTGTTCTGATGTAATAGTTTGGTACTTTTCACAGTTTTGATTATATTTCAGTAGAACAGAGGAATATGTAGCCTTAAGTTGAATGTGCAAGATCACACTGAAGATCTTAATGTGGTATTGAAGTGCAATTTCATAAATCATACTTCCTACTTGGGATATGCTGTAGAAGGATACATATCTTTGATGGGAGAATGGGATTAATGCCTTAGTGTCAGAAGTGGAAATGTGTTCCATTATTGTTTTGAATATGTTTTTGCTGAAAGCAAAAAACATTTTATGACAGGGCATTTAATGAAGCAAGGGAGTGGGGTGTTCTTCCCCCAACAATGTCACAGGCTTCGATCTCATTGATCCTGAAGTGGGAGAAGGACCCATAACAATGTGGGTCATACAGACAAATATCTCTACTAAATGTAGACACCAAATTGCTGGCCACAATTGCTGGCCTCGAGGATAGAGGACTGTGTTCCGGGGTGATAGGGGAAGACCAGAAGGTTTGTCAAAGACAGGCAGTTAACGGCCAACGTTAGACGGCTCTTGAATGTAATCATGATGCCCTCCGAAGGGAGGGGGGTGGAGGTAGTGGTCGCTATGGATGCGTGAAGGATTTGACTGAGTGGAGTGGAATTATCTGTGGGAGGTCCTGGAACTGTTTGGGTTTGGACAGGGCTTTGTTGACTGGGTTTGGTTGCTGTAACAGGCACCGATGGCAAGTGTGCAGGCGAACCGGGTGAGTTTGGACTACTTTAGACTGCACCGGGAGACAAGGCAGGGATGTCCCCTCTCTCTACTGTTGTTTGCCTTGGCTATAGAACAATTGGTGATGGTGCTGAGAACGTCAAAGGACTGGAAAGGGCAAGTCCGGGTGGAGCGGGGAGGGAGAGTGGAGCGCAGGGGGCACAATTCTCTGATGTCACGCCGGTTGGGAGAATAGCGGGCCGCGCCAGTTTTTCACGCGACGCCGGTCCGACGCGCTCCCACGATTCTCCCAAACGGCCAAACCGCGTCCGTCGTGTTCTGCATGGCAAAACCCAGATAATCGCCCGAGGCACCCAAAATGGCGATTCTCCAGAACCCCCGCTATTCTCCGGCCCGGATGGGCCGAAGTCCCGACGGCGTGACCCCAGTTCACGCCGTCGCCGTCCACACCTGCTTTTATAGTCGCCAGCCAATCGTGCTGGCTGACGAGCAGCGAGGAGGTGAGCGGACCGTCCCGGAGTCTCCGCAGACTGGGGAAGGTTTCCCTGAGAACGCAGCGGCCAGTGGGGGGGGGAGAGGGAGCAAGTAGTGGGAGGGGGGTGGGGAGAGGGAGTAGTGGGGGGGGGAGGGAGTAGTGGGAGGGAGGCAGAGGGAGCGAGTAGTGGGGGGGGAGAGGGAGTAGTGGGGGGGGAGAGATAGTGGGAGGGGCGGAGAGGGAGCGAGTAGTGGGAGAGGGGAGGGGGAGTACTGGGGGGGAGAGGGAGTAGTGGGAGGGGGGAGAGGGAGCGAGTAGTGGGGGGGAGAGGGAGCGAGTAGTGGGAAGGGAGGAGAGCGAGTAGTGGGGGGGAGGGAGTAGTGGGGGGAGGGAGTAGTGGGGGGAGAGGGAGCGAGTAGTGGGAGGAGGGGAGAGGGAGTGAGTGGAGTGGGTCGTCCACCCCCAGATGCAACATCTCAGCCGCCCTGCCATGGCAGGACGGTGACGAGGACACGGCCGCTGGTTGCCATGTGGCTGATGGGCACAGCCCACTGACGCACCGGTGAGGAGGACGTTTAACATGTCGTTTCTCTGCTCCCCACCATCCTTCTGTAGGTGACCATAATGTATTCGAACCGTACGGCGATGTTCAGCGCAGTGGTTTGTGCCGCTGCACTGCAGTTGGACATCCAGCAACGTCCACAACGACATCCCACAGTGGATGCAGGGGCAGCTGCAGCAGAGGGAATGGCCGCGGAGTGGCCCGTCGTCGCCGTACAGGCCGCAGGCGCTCATGGCCGGTATGTCCAGGGGGATGCCGAGGAGAACATTGACCCCCAAACGCTGAGGACGGCACAGGATGCGGGCACTGATGTCGAGCAGCATGGGGGGGAGGAGGAGGACGAGGAGGAGGAGACATTGATGGTGGAGTCAGGGCGCCAGAGGCAACGAGCGAGGCCTAGGGTGTACCGTGCCTGGATCTCTTTCGAGACACTGCCGGACATCACTTGCAGGAGGAGACTCCGGTTCAGCAGGGAGACAGTCGCACATATCTGCCACCTCGTGGCGCACCTCGCCCCACGTGGAACGGGAGGAGGACACGCGATACCGGTTGCCGTCAAGGTGACGGTGGCACTTAACTTTTATGCTACCGGTCCCTTCCAGTCTCCAAGCGGGGACCTATCGGGGATCTCGCAGGCATCGGTGCACAGGTGCATCCGGGATGTGACCGCTGCCCTGTTTGCCATCGCCAACCGCTACATCACCTTTCCCGAGGACCGAGCAAATCAAGAAGCACGAGCCCGTGGATTTGCTGACGTGGCCAGGATACCGATGGTCCAGGGAGTGATTGATTGTGTTCATGTCCCCATGCGCCCGCCTGCAGGCAACAGGGAGGTGCTCACTAACAGGAGGGGGACATACTCCATGAACATCCAGGTGGTATGCGACCCCCACATGAGGATCATGCACGTGTGCGCAAGGTTCCCTGGGAGTGTACATGATGCGTACATTCTTGCGCAGTCGTTCATCCCTGCTATGTTTGAGGGACGCCCCCCCCCCCGGCTGAGGGGCTGGTTGCTAGGCGACAGGGGTTATCCACTGAGGTCTTGGCTGATGACGCCCATACGGAGGCCTCAGACCAACGCGGAGACCCTTTACAATGAGGCCCATGCAGCAACCAGGGGTGTGGTGGAGCGCTGCTTCGGATTGCTGAAAATGCAATTCAGGTGCCTGGACCGCTCCGGAGGGGCCCTGCCGTACCAGCCCGACAGGGTCGCTCGCATTGTTGTGGTCTGCTGTGCGTTGCACAACATCGCGATGCAGAGGGGAGATGCCCTGGTGGAGGTGTCGATGGGAGAAGTCACTGGCAGTGGTGCCAACGCTGAGGAGGAGGAGGAGGAGGATGAGGTTGAGGAGGAGGAGGAGGAGGAGGAGGAGGAGGAGGAGCTGGAGGAGGTTGGTGGTGCGTCGGGCACAGCACACAGACAGGACCCGGGTGCTGGTAATGTCCAGGAGGCTGCATGACGGCACCGGCGAGGACAGCGGGCATGCGACGCATTGGTGGCTGCAAGATTCACGCATCGCATACGACAGCATCGCTAAACACGACCAGTACCACCTGCATCGCCAGCCGTGCAGGCGGACAGCACACAACTCCCACCACCACCACCCCCTGCACCCCCGCTCCGCGTACACTGTTCCACTTCAAGATCACCCTTACCACTGTGGCACAACGGTATGGCATGACATTGATAGCTGTGTCAGCGGGTGTGATCAGTGCCATGTTGAATGATGACAGCCCGCTCTGCGATGAGCTGTGAGCTCAGAATCGTTAGACAAAGTCTGACTCATGGCAATAGCTGAACCATCCATCTCGATGGTCACTGAGTTCGTCAGGGACGCTCCATCACGTGCCCGCGTGGGGTAGCTGGCGTCGGAATGCCGAGGACTACGGTGTCCTACTGTGGGGGGGGGAGGGACTGCACACCCGGCACCGAAGTTTCACCGCTCGTCAACCCCAGCGACATCCGGTCACCATCATGATCCCCGTGGCAACGGAAAAATCACACAGTCTTACAAGTTAGGTGCAACAGTGATTTTAATGGTGAATATTATGTACGGATGCCCTAGCCCCTACAACTAAACTGTGCCCTTCACCCGTGCCAACTTACTATGTGTCCCTCTTCATTGCCTTACGGACCCTACCACTATGTCTAAGTGAATCCCCAGATGGTACAGCAGGAATGGAGGCGGACTGCTGAGAATCACGCCCCGCGACATGTATCCCCGTTGGCACTTGTTTCCTGGGGCGACCCGGCCTTGATGGGCCAGGCTGCTCCGCGGGCATTTCGTATGACGTGGTGCCACCCTGCTCTGCCCGCTGCCCACCCGATGCACCAGGGATGGGACGGGGGGAGGTCGAGCGTTCAGGGAAGTCCCGTGATGGAGTAAATGGGATGGGCCCCAGAACCTCCTCGTCCCTCGGAGAGCCCGGTGGCCCCCGGGCCTCACTATGGGATGGAGGTGCGAGCGGGGAGGTGCCCCGTCGCCCTACCGACACCTGGCACTGCCAGTCCTGGAGGCCTGCAACGGTATCAGCCAGGGTCTGAAGGTTCGCAGAGAGGGAGTCCAGGGAGTGAGACATTCCCGCCAGGGACTGTGCGACCTCAACCTGTGAGTGCGTGACGCCATCCAGCACGTGCATCAGGCAGTCGATGCTCTCCGTGACTGACTGCTGGTACTGTGCCATGGCGTGCTGGGACTGGGACTGGGCCATGGCCTGGTGAGACTCGGCCAGGACCCGTAGCATGCCGGCAATGTCATGTTGTCTCTGGCGCATTGCTGCCTGTGAGAGGGCAGCCCTCTCCAGGGCCGTGGATGACGAGTGCACATGAAGCCCAACGCCTTGCAGAACCTGACCCATGGCCGAAACCGTTTCACCCATTGCCTTGATGCCACCCGTGCGGTGTCGGCCTGGGTGGCTGCCATGAGCGGCACCACTCCCTGCTCCTGGACGCGGTTTGACTCCTCTAACTGCCTCTGCAGCTGCTGGAAGACGGTCCTCATCCCGTCATTGTGTCCCTGGGTTTCAAAATGCTTCGGCTGTCCAGGTGGGTCGAGTAAATCCAGGAACCCGGGAAACGTCTGGGCGGCAGCTGGATGCTGGGCCTGGGCTGCCCTCCGACCGCCCAGCCCCTCGGCTGCTCCGAGCTCCACCTGCTGTACCGGCTCAGCTGTATAGTGCACACCAGACCGTGACCCAGGAGCCTCATCACTAAATTGCCCAACCGAGGTGAGTGTCTCTGGGATGGTGGATGGTGTGGGAGACAGCAGTGCCGCAAGCTCTAGCTCCTCGTCTGTCAGAAATTCAGGAGTGTCCTGGTCCCAGTCATGTCCAAGCGCAGGGCGCACGCGGCCCATGTATGGTTCAGCATCAGGTGAGTCCGTTGACTGCGTCGCCGTCCTCTGTGCGTCTGGGTCCATTGACCCCTTCCTGTCCTGTCTCACGGCCCGACCTTCGGGCAACGCACAGCCATGAAAGTCGTCACTGTCCGTCCTCTGTACGTCCCGCTCGAAAGTCCCGGATTTTGTGGATGGCACTCCTGGCCGACCTCCTGCCAGCCTCTGGCGTGCGACCCTGGGTGCGGTGGTCGTCGTGGATGGGCGCCTGTGTGTTGCACCAGACGGCCCTGGACATTCGTCAGCACGCCCTGGGGAACAGAATGATTCGGGGTTAGTTAGACACGCTCGGCTGGGCGTAGGATGGTCCAGTGGGCAGGGTGTGAGGGGAGAGAGGATGGGGGGTCCAGTGGGTAGAGTGTGAGGGGACAGAGGATGGGGGGGGTCCAGTGGGTAGGGGTGTGAGGGGACAGAGGATGGGGGGTCCAGTGGGTAGAGTGTGAGGGGACAGAGGATGCGCTGGGGGCCCGTGGGGGGGGGGGAGGTTGTCATGCACGGTTGTCTCACTTGGTTCTGCACCTCCAACCTCGCATTGCGCGACCTCCCGGGTGGCAGATCCCCCAGCAAGGTCCAGTGCCCTCTGCTCGAACACTGTCAGGGGGTGCATAACTGGGGTGAACCCCTCCGGTTCTGTTCCGCTCCCGGCTGTTGTGGAGCATCTTGTCCTGTTGGGGGGGGGGGGGCATAGATAGAGCATCACAATTCGGCAGGTATCATCAGGGCGTTCAGATATTGGCACAGGTTGGGGGGAAAGTTGCAGCATCACCATGGCATCTCTCCAGGGGGTCGCAGCGCTCATGTGGGTCTGTGACAACTTTGTTAACCACCCTCCACTCACTCTCGCCCCCCCTCCCCCTCGTGCCCGCGGGGGGGGGGGGGGGGATGAGGGACATGGGGGGGATGGTTGTGACCCAGGGGCACCCGCGTGGCACTTACCTTGGCAGCCCTGGTGAGGTCGTGGAGCTTCTTTCGACACTGCTCCCCGGACCGAGGGGTCTGCCCCACAGCACTGACTGCCGTGCCCACCTTGCGCCAGGTCTGTCACACAATGCTGGAAGGGTGGCGATGCACTCGTCTTGGGCAGAGGATGCCCCTGCGCTGCTCCACCTCATCGAGGAGGGTCTCCAGGTCCGTATTACAGAACCTCGGGGTGGCCCTCCGTGGCCCCGACATTTCCCTCCCTCCTTTCCGTGCGTGGATGGCGCCCTTTTACGATGTGGCACGGCGTCATTCGGGCGTCGCGCACTGACGACGCGCTTTCGACGTCACGACCCCCCGTGTTCCTCGTGGCCTTGATGCTAGCCCATTCCCGGGGCCAGAATCGATCACGATCGGGGTCGTTTCCCGCCATCGGTGAACTCGACCGAGTTCACGACGGCTTTCCCTTTGCGGCGCGACATCGGAGAATCGTGCCCAGGGTCTCGGTATATACCGACGACCTACTCCTGTATATTTCTGACCTGTCCGGGGGGATGGGGGAGATTATGCGGATCTTAGGGAAATTTGGCTGGTTCTCGGGGTACAATTCGAACATGGGTAAGAGCGAGGTGTTTGTGCTCCAGGCGAGGGGGCAGGAGAGGAGACTGGGGAAGTTACCGTTTAAAGTGGTGAGAGAGAGATTTCATTACTTGGATTTTCAGGTGGCATGAGGATGGGAGCAGCTACATAAGTTAAATTTGCCCCGGTTAGTTGAGCAAATAAAGCAGGGCTTTCGGAGGTGGGACATGCTCCTGTTGTCATTGGTGGGGAGGGTACAGACCATAAAGATGACGGTTCTCCCGAGATTTTTGTTTGTTTTCCAGTGCCTCCTAATTTTTATACCAAAGGCCTTTTTTAAGCAGGTGAATGCGGTGATCTTTGGGCTTGTGTGGGCGGGTAAAACACCGTCAGTAAGGAAAGTGCTGCTGGAGCGGAGTCGAAGGGCGGGGAGAGTTGGCAGTGCCGAACTTTAGGAATTATTACTGGGCAGCAAATATAGCCATGATCACGAAGTGGGTAGTGCGGGAGGGGTCAGTGTGGGGCGGGTAGAGGTGGCCTCATGTAAGGGCACAAGTTTGGGGGCATTGGTATCGGCTCCTCTGCCGTCCTCGCCGGCCCTTACTCCGCAAGCCCGGTGGTAGTGGCGGACCTGAGAGTCTGGGGGCAGTGGCGGAAGCATATGGGAGTGGAGGGAGCATCAGTGTGGGCTCCAATTTGTGGTAATCACCGGTTTGTCCAGAGAAGGTTGGATGGGGGGTTTCGGAGGTGGCAGAGAGCGGGATTAAGAGGCTGGGAGATCTGTTTATTGATGGGAGCTTTCCCTGTTTGAAAGATTATGTTTACATTTGCATTTGTATCTTTTGTTGTTATAAAACCATAAATGCCTGATTAAAATGTTTGTTAAAAAAATATATTTTCTGACAATTTGACAGAGATAATGCTGAGGAAACGTAAGGTGAAACCCCGGACACGGATGATGATAAGAATCATAGAATCATAGACTTTATGATTGTGCAGAAGGAGGCCATTCAGCCCATCGAGTCTGCACCGCTCCTTGGAAAGGGCACCGTACTTAAGCCCAGGCCTCCATCTTATCCCCGTAACCCAGTAACCCCACCTAACCTTTTGGACACCAAGGGAAAATTTAGCATGGCCAATCCACCTAACCTGCATATCTTTGGTCTGGTGGGTTAATGTGGGTTAATAAATTGCCAATAGTTGCAGAGCAGAGGCAGGCATGTTAAATCACCCCCTGAATTGACTTAGAACACACATTGTAGTAGGCCTTTTCAAAATCTCAGTAAAATCTTTGATCAGTTACTTACCTCAATATATAGGATAATAAAATGGCATAGTCAGCTTGGAGAATTGGTTGATTGGACTGCAATCGAACAATGAATATGGCATTGGGATCTCCTGCCATAGCTTATGGCTGCATTGAGGTCCAAACTGCAAAAAATTAATCATGTTTGGCCTCAGTCCAACTAGAAATTGGTTACAGATAACAATAAGATACAAATATGGAATTCACATAAGGGTCGGCACGGTAGCACAGTGGCTAGCACTACTGACTCACAGTGCACGAGACCCGGACTTGATACTAACCTTGGGTGGCTTTTTAAAATTCATTCATGGGATGTGATTGTCGCTGGCTGGGCCAGCATTTATTGCTCATTCCTGAGGGCATTTAAGAGTCAACCACATTGCCTTGGATCTGCAGTCACGTGTCAGCCAGACCAGGTAAGGATGACAGATTTCTTCCCTGAAGGACATTAGTGAAACAGATGGGTTTTAATGACAATCGACAATGGTTTCATGGTCATCTTTAGACTCTTAATTCCATATTTTTATTTAATTCAAATTTCACCATCTGCCATGGTGGGATTTGAACCTGGGTCCCCAGTGCATGGATTACTAGCCCAGTGACATTACCACTATGCTACTGCCTCCATACCGCCTGTGTGAAGTTTTCACATTCTCCCCGTGTCTGCATGTGTTTCCTCCGGGTGCTCCGGTTTCCTCCCACAGTCCAAAGATGTGCAGGTTAGGTGGATTGCCCCTTAGGATGGGGTTACAGAAATGGGGCGGGTTTGGGCCTAGGTAGGGTGATCGTTCAGAGGGTCGGTGCAGACTCAATGCGCTGAATGGCCTCCTTCTGTACTGTAGGGATTCTATGATTCTATAAGTCCAGCATTCTACAGGGAAGGAGATCACAGAGTTTCCAAAGTGACAAGCATGAAGAAGCAGCTGTTGGTGCTCATGTCAGTGGTAGTTATGTCAATGACTGTATTTTTGCCCCTGTAAAGAATTAATTGACATCAAGTATTAGACAGAAGAGTCCTGCTTGGTACTTCAAAGGCGCATTGCATGTATTGTATTGCTAGTGTGCTTCCTCTTTCCTTGCAACTTGTCTCAGTTAATTATAGAGCTACTCACCCTCTGTGACATCTTTAAGTAGAGGAATACTTCATATTCGTGTAATTACTTGTCTTCCAAGGGATAATCACAGCAGAAACCAATGCTCATGTGCATCACATGAATAAAGCAAGCTAAACAAGTAACAAAGCGAGTAATGTACCCTCTGATTCCCCAAAGCCTGTCCACCATCTACAAGACACAAGTCAGGAGTGTGATGGAACTGTCTCCACTTGCCTGCATGAGTGCAACTCCAGAAGCTTGACACCATCCAGGCCAAAGCAGCCCACTTGACTGACACCCTTCCACAAACATTCAAACCCTCACATTAGCAGCCGTGTGTGTTGGTATGATTAACATAGCTGCCTGCCCACATCTATCCTATCTATTCCCTTCATAATTTTAAATGTTTCTATAAGATCCCCCCTCATCCTTCTAAATTCCAACGAGTACAGTCCCAGTCTACTCAACCTCTCCTCATAATCCAACCCCTTCAGCTCTGGGATTAACCTAGTGAATCTCCTCTGCACACCCTCCAGTGCCATTACGTCCTTTCTCAAGTAAGGAGACCAAAACTGAACACAATACTCCAGGTGTGGCCTCACTAACACCTTATACAATTGCAACTTAACCTCCCTAGTCTTAAACTCCATCCCTCTAGCAATGAAGGACAAAATTCCATTTGCCTTCTTAATCACCTGTTGCACCTGTAAACCAACCTTCTGTGACTCATGCACTAGCACACCCAAGTCTCTCTGCACAGCGGCATGCTTTAATATTTTATCGTTTAAATAATAATCCCGTTTGCTGATATTCCTACCAAAATGGATAACCTCACATTTGTCAACATTGTATTCCATCTGCCAGACCCTAGCCCATTCACTTAACCTATCCAAATCCCTCTGCAGACTTCCAGTATCCTCTACACTTTTCGCTTTACCACTCATCTTAGTGTCATCTGCAAACTTGGACACATTGCCCTTGGTCCCCAACTCCAAATCATCTATGTAAATTGTGAACAATTGTGGGCC